>NC_133163.1:79806614-80453489 GCF_040802235.1 Manis javanica
CGTGTACTGTGTATGGTCAAGCTTGGTCAGTGGGCCTCACTGTGGGTGTTGTGTTCACTCTGAGAACCGTGGTTCATGTGTATAGCGTGCAGTTATGTTCTCGGTGTGATGTGCTGTGCGTTGAGGGACTTCTGCATTCAAGTGCACAGAAGGTAGCCTCTCATGCTTGTCCGTTTTCGCCACAGGTTTGTAATCCTCCAGGAGGGCGTTGTTTCCTGAGGGTGCAAAGAGCCACGTCATCCCTTTAATAGCAAGGCCCTGACGATGCCTTTGTAGTAATCTGTCAGAAACTGCTGCGGGAGAGCCTTGTGCCAAACTCTGCTGGGGAAACAATCCACCGTGCACTGAGGAGACCCTCCCTGAGAGAATACTAGGCTGCTTTCGCCTTGCATGCAACTTGCTCCTACGTGATAAGGAAAACAGTAAACATTGCAGTAGAAGGCGGTCTTCTCTGTACGCCCTCTGTCTCAGAGACCGAAGTGAGCCGCGAATAGGCCTTCGCACTAGCCACACAGGAAGCTGCAGAACAAGATGCTTTGAAATGACAGCAGTGGAGGCAAGCCAGCTATGGATTCAGCTTATGTGAGTGAAAGAAACCAGTGCGGGATGGCCCATCCAAGGAATCATTGAAGCCGTGGCGGTGGAAGTTGAAACTGAGCTTGCAATGTGCTTTCCGTGTCTGTCGTGTGCGCGTGCACTCTAAGCGCCTGAGTGACGTCTGCTGCGCAGAGCTCTGTGTGTGCCGAGCGGCGTGCGCTCGCTTGGGTGGCCATTCGCGTGAGGCCTTGCTGAGGCAGCCTGGCTGTCAGAAAGTTGCCCGCATACAACGAATTCCGCTTGCAATGTGCTTCCCGTGTCTGCCGTGTGTGCCTGCACTCTAAGCGCCTGAGTGGAGTCTGCTGCGCAGAGCTCTGTGTGTGCTGAGCGGCGTGCGCTCGCTTGGGTGGCCATTCGCGCGAGGCCTTGCTGAGGAAGCCTGGCTGTCAGGAAAACGCCCGCATACAACGAATTTAGCTTGGCAGTGCAAAAAGTCGCTTTCGTCTGCTACTACGTGGCCGCTCCAGAGAGGCCCAGGTTGGTCTGTGTGGTATGTAAGCCGGTTTCCCATGCCACAGTCTGAGCTTTGAAAACTAAGTGCCCATTGGCTTCAGTCCCCAACCATCATGTCAGCGAGAGGTGTGTGCAAGCTTCTGCAAAGCCTGGTGGCGGATGGGCCCTAAGCGTCAGGGCCGTTGTCCTGCAGAGAAGGATCTGAGGCTGTCTCAGTTCAAGGGATTTCCTGCTCAGCCATATCCAGACTGGCAGCTAAACACTGCTGTGTCAAGGCGAGCTTCTTATACACACTTCTACTCCCAGACACAGGGATACTGTGAAGAGGTCTTCCGCCCAGCCTCAGGGGAAGAGGCGGGGCAAGTTGCTTTCTGTACAGCATTCATTGGAAGCAGGACGTTTGGAGGTTCTGTTCCACAGGCGAAAAGCAGGCAGCACTAGGAGAATCTGTCAAGGAAGCTCCTCTTTATGGCTAGCGAGGCTTAATTCAAACGTGCAATGGAAAATTGTTCTGGGGTAACTGAGCTCTAACTTCACGCTCTAACACTTGCAGCTACTTTCTCCTAACTCATACAGAGTGGAATCGCCAAATACAGAGTAGAATTCTGTTGCGGTACGCTGTGTTCTTGTGTGCTTGGCGATGTATTGCCGACGGCCTGCGGGACCTGCTTGTCTTCTGTGTTGTGTGTTGTCCGTGCTGTGTGTATCTTGTATGTAGTATGTGCGGTATGTGTTCCTCACTGCTTGCTGAGTGCACAGTTCTGTGTATTTTTCACTGTGCTGTGTGTTATGTGAGATGTTGGTATTTGTGAGTGGTGTGTGTTGAGTGGTTCTTCGTGCATTGTACATTTCGCCTTTTTTGATGAGTTCTCTGTTGGCGGGTGCATATGTTGTGCGTTTGGTGTGTGCCTTCCCGTCTAATGTGTGGTGTGAATTGTGTTTCTGGTTTTTTTGTTTTCTGCTGTGTTGTGTACTGTTTTCTGGGTTGTGGGAGTGGTGTCTTTGGGCTTTCCGTGTGTTGCATACGGGGTCGATGTGGGGTGGGCTGTGTAATTTGAGCACTGTGTGCAAAGTTGAGTTTGCCTTGTGTCGGACGTGTTGTGTGCATGTGCACGTTGTGTGTGTGTGTTTGTGCGTTTTCGTTCGTGCTGTCTGCGTGTGGGTCTGCGTGTGCGCAGTATTGTATGCTTGTGGTTGTGCGTGTTGTGTGTAGTGCGTTCTATGTGTGTTGCATGTGTTTTCGTCAGTTGCGTGTGTGCACTTGTAGGTGCTGTGTCAGTTTTGTGTGTGTGAGATTGTGATTTGTGTGCTGTTGTGTTAGAGAGGCTGTGTGTGTGTGTTTGGCTGTTTGAGTTATGCACGTGATGTGAGATGTGTTGACTGTGTGTGGTTGTGCTTGTTTTGTACGTCTCTTGTGCGCAGTCTGCGGTCTGTGCAGTGTTTATCGCGCGTATTGTGAGCAGTAGCTATGTGCCTGCCTTTCAAGGGTGTGGTGTGTTTATGGTGTCTGTTGTGTGGCGTGTTTCTGTGTTGTGTGTGTGTGCACTGCGTTGTGCTCCTGTGTGAGGATGTATGTGTGGTGTGTCTGTGCGTGATTGTGTGTGTAGTGCGTAGTGTGTGAAATGGGTGCTACTTGTCTTCTTGGTTGGTTATATGTGTTTTGCCCATGGATTTGGGAGTGTCGTGTGTGTTAGGAGTTGTGGTACTTTCTGTGTGTGTCGTGTGCTGTGTTGTTCTGTGATTTGTGTTTGTGCTGTGTGTGTCCTACTCTGTGTGTTCTGTGGTCTGTGTGTTTTGCAAGTTGAGTGAGATATTGCGTGTTAGGACCGATATCTTGTGTATATGTTGCGTGTTTGGCATTGTGCATTCTGCGAGGCTCTGTGTGCTGTATGTTTTATGTGTGTTTGGAGTGATGTGTGCACTGTGTGAAATGTGTGTTGCATAAATTCGGTGTTCTTTCTGTGGTGGTTTGTGTGTGTTTTGCATGGGGGTTGCTATGTGTGTGGTTGTGTTTGACAGGTTGTGTGCGTGGTTGGCTCCTTGAGCAATGAGTGTACTTTGTGATGCGTGTACTGTGTATGGTCAAGCTTGGTCAGTGGGCCACACTGTGGGTGTTGTGTTCACTCTGAGAACCGTGGTTCATGTGTATAGCGTGCAGTTATGTTCTCGGTGTGATGTGCTGTGCGTTGAGGGACTTCTGCATTCAAGTGCACAGAAGGTAGCCTCTCATGCTTGTCCGTTTTCGCCACAGGTTTGTAATCCTCCAGGAGGGCGTTGTTTCCTGAGGGTGCAAAGAGCCACGTCATCCCTTTAATAGCAAGGCCCTGACGATGCCTTTGTAGTAATCTGTCAGAAACTGCTGCGGGAGAGCCTTGTGCCAAACTCTGCTGGGGAAACAATCCACCGTGCACTGAGGAGACCCTCCCTGAGAGAATACTAGGCTGCTTTCGCCTTGCATGCAACTTGCTCCTACGTGATAAGGAAAACAGTAAACATTGCAGTAGAAGGCGGTCTTCTCTGTACGCCCTCTGTCTCAGAGACCGAAGTGAGCCGCGAATAGGCCTTCGCACTAGCCACACAGGAAGCTGCAGAACAAGATGCTTTGAAATGACAGCAGTGGAGGCAAGCCAGCTATGGATTCAGCTTATGTGAGTGAAAGAAACCAGTGCGGGATGGCCCATCCAAGGAATCATTGAAGCCGTGGCGGTGGAAGTTGAAACTGAGCTTGCAATGTGCTTTCCGTGTCTGTCGTGTGCGCGTGCACTCTAAGCGCCTGAGTGACGTCTGCTGCGCAGAGCTCTGTGTGTGCCGAGCGGCGTGCGCTCGCTTGGGTGGCCATTCGCGTGAGGCCTTGCTGAGGCAGCCTGGCTGTCAGAAAGTTGCCCGCATACAACGAATTCCGCTTGCAATGTGCTTCCCGTGTCTGCCGTGTGTGCCTGCACTCTAAGCGCCTGAGTGGAGTCTGCTGCGCAGAGCTCTGTGTGTGCTGAGCGGCGTGCGCTCGCTTGGGTGGCCATTCGCGCGAGGCCTTGCTGAGGAAGCCTGGCTGTCAGGAAAACGCCCGCATACAACGAATTTAGCTTGGCAGTGCAAAAAGTCGCTTTCGTCTGCTACTACGTGGCCGCTCCAGAGAGGCCCAGGTTGGTCTGTGTGGTATGTAAGCCGGTTTCCCATGCCACAGTCTGAGCTTTGAAAACTAAGTGCCCATTGGCTTCAGTCCCCAACCATCATGTCAGCGAGAGGTGTGTGCAAGCTTCTGCAAAGCCTGGTGGCGGATGGGCCCTAAGCGTCAGGGCCGTTGTCCTGCAGAGAAGGATCTGAGGCTGTCTCAGTTCAAGGGATTTCCTGCTCAGCCATATCCAGACTGGCAGCTAAACACTGCTGTGTCAAGGCGAGCTTCTTATACACACTTCTACTCCCAGACACAGGGATACTGTGAAGAGGTCTTCCGCCCAGCCTCAGGGGAAGAGGCGGGGCAAGTTGCTTTCTGTACAGCATTCATTGGAAGCAGGACGTTTGGAGGTTCTGTTCCACAGGCGAAAAGCAGGCAGCACTAGGAGAATCTGTCAAGGAAGCTCCTCTTTATGGCTAGCGAGGCTTAATTCAAACGTGCAATGGAAAATTGTTCTGGGGTAACTGAGCTCTAACTTCACGCTCTAACACTTGCAGCTACTTTCTCCTAACTCATACAGAGTGGAATCGCCAAATACAGAGTAGAATTCTGTTGCGGTACGCTGTGTTCTTGTGTGCTTGGCGATGTATTGCCGACGGCCTGCGGGACCTGCTTGTCTTCTGTGTTGTGTGTTGTCCGTGCTGTGTGTATCTTGTATGTAGTATGTGCGGTATGTGTTCCTCACTGCTTGCTGAGTGCACAGTTCTGTGTATTTTTCACTGTGCTGTGTGTTATGTGAGATGTTGGTATTTGTGAGTGGTGTGTGTTGAGTGGTTCTTCGTGCATTGTACATTTCGCCTTTTTTGATGAGTTCTCTGTTGGCGGTTGCATATGTTGTGCGTTTGGTGTGTGGCTTCCCGTCTAATGTGTAGTGTGAAATGTGTGTCTGGTCTTTCTGTTGTCTGCTGTGTTGTGTACTGTGTTCTGGGTTGTGCGAGTGCTGTCTTTCGGCTTTCCGTGTGTTGCATACTGGGTCGATGTTGGGTGGGCTGTGTAATTTGAGCACTGTGTGCAAAGTTGAGTTTGCCTTGTGTCGGACGTGTTGTGTGCATGTGCATGTTGTGTGTGTGTGTTTGTGCGTTTTCGTTCGTGCTGTCTGCGTGTGGGTCTGCGTGTGCGCAGTATTGTATGCTTGTGGTTGTGCGTGTTGTGTGTAGTGCGTTCTATGTGTGTTGCATGTGTTTTCGTCAGTTGCGTGTGTGCACTTGTAGGTGCTGTGTCAGTTTTGTGTGTGTGAGATTGTGATTTGTGTGCTGTTGTGTTAGAGAGGCTGTGTGTGTGTGTTTGGCTGTTTGAGTTATGCACGTGATGTGAGATGTGTTGACTGTGTGTGGTTGTGCTTGTTTTGTACGTCTCTTGTGCGCAGTCTGCGGTCTGTGCAGTGTTTATCGCGCGTATTGTGAGCAGTAGCTATGTGCCTGCCTTTCAAGGGTGTGGTGTGTTTATGGTGTCTGTTGTGTGGCGTGTTTCTGTGTTGTGTGTGTGTGCACTGCGTTGTGCTCCTGTGTGAGGATGTATGTGTGGTGTGTCTGTGCGTGATTGTGTGTGTAGTGCGTAGTGTGTGAAATGGGTGCTACTTGTCTTCTTGGTTGGTTATATGTGTTTTGCCCATGGATTTGGGAGTGTCGTGTGTGTTAGGAGTTGTGGTACTTTCTGTGTGTGTCGTGTGCTGTGTTGTTCTGTGATTTGTGTTTGTGCTGTGTGTGTCCTACTCTGTGTGTTCTGTGGTCTGTGTGTTTTGCAAGTTGAGTGAGATATTGCGTGTTAGGACCGATATCTTGTGTATATGTTGCGTGTTTGGCATTGTGCATTCTGCGAGGCTCTGTGTGCTGTATGTTTTATGTGTGTTTGGAGTGATGTGTGCACTGTGTGAAATGTGTGTTGCATAAATTCGGTGTTCTTTCTGTGGTGGTTTGTGTGTGTTTTGCATGGGGGTTGCTATGTGTGTGGTTGTGTTTGACAGGTTGTGTGCGTGGTTGGCTCCTTGAGCAATGAGTGTACTTTGTGATGCGTGTACTGTGTATGGTCAAGCTTGGTCAGTGGGCCTCACTGTGGGTGTTGTGTTCACTCTGAGAACCGTGGTTCACGTGTATAGCGTGCAGTTATGTTCTGGGTGTGATGTGCTGTGCGTTGAGGGACTTCTGCATTCAAGTGCACAGAAGGTAGCCTCTCATGCTTGTCCGTTTCCGCCACAGGTTTGTAATCCTCCAGGAGGGCGTTGTTTCCTGAGGGTGCAAAGAGCCACGTCATCCCTTTAATAGCAAGGCCCTGACGATGCCTTTGTAGTAATCTGTCAGAAACTGCTGCGGGAGAGCCTTGTGCCAAACTCTGCTGGGGAAACAAATCCACCGTGCACTGAGGAGACCCTCCCTGAGAGAATACTAGGCTGCTTTCGCCTTGCATGCAACTTGCTCCTACGTGATAAGGAAAACAGTAAACATTGCAGTAGAAGGCGGTCTTCTCTGTACGCCCTCTGTCTCAGAGACCGAAGTGAGCCGCGAATAGGCCTTCGCACTAGCCACACAGGAAGCTGCAGAACAAGATGCTTTGAAATGACAGCAGTGGAGGCCATGCCCAGCTATGGATTCAGCCTTATGTGAGTGAAAGAAACCAGTGCGGGATGGCCCATCCAAGGAATCATTGAAGCCGTGGCGGTGGAAGTTGAAACTGAGCTTGCAATGTGCTTTCCGTGTCTGTCGTGTGCGCGTGCACTCTAAGCGCCTGAGTGACGTCTGCTGCGCAGAGCTCTGTGTGTGCCGAGCGGCGTGCGCTCGCTTGGGTGGCCATTCGCGTGAGGCCTTGCTGAGGCAGCCTGGCTGTCAGAAAGTTGCCCGCATACAACGAATTCCGCTTGCAATGTGCTTCCCGTGTCTGCCGTGTGTGCCTGCACTCTAAGCGCCTGAGTGGAGTCTGCTGCGCAGAGCTCTGTGTGTGCTGAGCGGCGTGCGCTCGCTTGGGTGGCCATTCGCGCGAGGCCTTGCTGAGGAAGCCTGGCTGTCAGGAAAACGCCCGCATACAACGAATTTAGCTTGGCAGTGCAAAAAGTCGCTTTCGTCTGCTACTACGTGGCCGCTCCAGAGAGGCCCAGGTTGGTCTGTGTGGTATGTAAGCCGGTTTCCCATGCCACAGTCTGAGCTTTGAAAACTAAGTGCCCATTGGCTTCAGTCCCCAACCATCATGTCAGCGAGAGGTGTGTGCAAGCTTCTGCAAAGCCTGGTGGCGGATGGGCCCTAAGCGTCAGGGCCGTTGTCCTGCAGAGAAGGATCTGAGGCTGTCTCAGTTCAAGGGATTTCCTGCTCAGCCATATCCAGACTGGCAGCTAAACACTGCTGTGTCAAGGCGAGCTTCTTATACACACTTCTACTCCCAGACACAGGGATACTGTGAAGAGGTCTTCCGCCCAGCCTCAGGGGAAGAGGCGGGGCAAGTTGCTTTCTGTACAGCATTCATTGGAAGCAGGACGTTTGGAGGTTCTGTTCCACAGGCGAAAAGCAGGCAGCACTAGGAGAATCTGTCAAGGAAGCTCCTCTTTATGGCTAGCGAGGCTTAATTCAAACGTGCAATGGAAAATTGTTCTGGGGTAACTGAGCTCTAACTTCACGCTCTAACACTTGCAGCTACTTTCTCCTAACTCATACAGAGTGGAATCGCCAAATACAGAGTAGAATTCTGTTGCGGTACGCTGTGTTCTTGTGTGCTTGGCGATGTATTGCCGACGGCCTGCGGGACCTGCTTGTCTTCTGTGTTGTGTGTTGTCCGTGCTGTGTGTATCTTGTATGTAGTATGTGCGGTATGTGTTCCTCACTGCTTGCTGAGTGCACAGTTCTGTGTATTTTTCACTGTGCTGTGTGTTATGTGAGATGTTGGTATTTGTGAGTGGTGTGTGTTGAGTGGTTCTTCGTGCATTGTACATTTCGCCTTTTTTGATGAGTTCTCTGTTGGCGGTTGCATATGTTGTGCGTTTGGTGTGTGGCTTCCCGTCTAATGTGTAGTGTGAAATGTGTGTCTGGTCTTTCTGTTGTCTGCTGTGTTGTGTACTGTGTTCTGGGTTGTGCGAGTGCTGTCTTTCGGCTTTCCGTGTGTTGCATACTGGGTCGATGTTGGGTGCGCTGTGTAATTTGAGCACTGTGTGCAAAGTTGAGTTTGCCTTGTGTCGGACGTGTTGTGTGCATGTGCATGTTGTGTGTGTGTGTTTGTGCGTTTTCGTTCGTGCTGTCTGCGTGTGGGTCTGCGTGTGCGCAGTATTGTATGCTTGTGGTTGTGCGTGTTGTGTGTAGTGCGTTCTATGTGTGTTGCATGTGTTTTCGTCAGTTGCGTGTGTGCACTTGTAGGTGCTGTGTCAGTTTTGTGTGTGTGAGATTGTGATTTGTGTGCTGTTGTGTTAGAGAGGCTGTGTGTGTGTGTTTGGCTGTTTGAGTTATGCACGTGATGTGAGATGTGTTGACTGTGTGTGGTTGTGCTTGTTTTGTACGTCTCTTGTGCGCAGTCTGCGGTCTGTGCAGTGTTTATCGCGCGTATTGTGAGCAGTAGCTATGTGCCTGCCTTTCAAGGGTGTGGTGTGTTTATGGTGTCTGTTGTGTGGCGTGTTTCTGTGTTGTGTGTGTGTGCACTGCGTTGTGCTCCTGTGTGAGGATGTATGTGTGGTGTGTCTGTGCGTGATTGTGTGTGTAGTGCGTAGTGTGTGAAATGGGTGCTACTTGTCTTCTTGGTTGGTTATATGTGTTTTGCCCATGGATTTGGGAGTGTCGTGTGTGTTAGGAGTTGTGGTACTTTCTGTGTGTGTCGTGTGCTGTGTTGTTCTGTGATTTGTGTTTGTGCTGTGTGTGTCCTACTCTGTGTGTTCTGTGGTCTGTGTGTTTTGCAAGTTGAGTGAGATATTGCGTGTTAGGACCGATATCTTGTGTATATGTTGCGTGTTTGGCATTGTGCATTCTGCGAGGCTCTGTGTGCTGTATGTTTTATGTGTGTTTGGAGTGATGTGTGCACTGTGTGAAATGTGTGTTGCATAAATTCGGTGTTCTTTCTGTGGTGGTTTGTGTGTGTTTTGCATGGGGGTTGCTATGTGTGTGGTTGTGTTTGACAGGTTGTGTGCGTGGTTGGCTCCTTGAGCAATGAGTGTACTTTGTGATGCGTGTACTGTGTATGGTCAAGCTTGGTCAGTGGGCCTCACTGTGGGTGTTGTGTTCACTCTGAGAACCGTGGTTCATGTGTATAGCGTGCAGTTATGTTCTCGGTGTGATGTGCTGTGCGTTGAGGGACTTCTGCATTCAAGTGCACAGAAGGTAGCCTCTCATGCTTGTCCGTTTTCGCCACAGGTTTGTAATCCTCCAGGAGGGCGTTGTTTCCTGAGGGTGCAAAGAGCCACGTCATCCCTTTAATAGCAAGGCCCTGACGATGCCTTTGTAGTAATCTGTCAGAAACTGCTGCGGGAGAGCCTTGTGCCAAACTCTGCTGGGGAAACAATCCACCGTGCACTGAGGAGACCCTCCCTGAGAGAATACTAGGCTGCTTTCGCCTTGCATGCAACTTGCTCCTACGTGATAAGGAAAACAGTAAACATTGCAGTAGAAGGCGGTCTTCTCTGTACGCCCTCTGTCTCAGAGACCGAAGTGAGCCGCGAATAGGCCTTCGCACTAGCCACACAGGAAGCTGCAGAACAAGATGCTTTGAAATGACAGCAGTGGAGGCAAGCCAGCTATGGATTCAGCTTATGTGAGTGAAAGAAACCAGTGCGGGATGGCCCATCCAAGGAATCATTGAAGCCGTGGCGGTGGAAGTTGAAACTGAGCTTGCAATGTGCTTTCCGTGTCTGTCGTGTGCGCGTGCACTCTAAGCGCCTGAGTGACGTCTGCTGCGCAGAGCTCTGTGTGTGCCGAGCGGCGTGCGCTCGCTTGGGTGGCCATTCGCGTGAGGCCTTGCTGAGGCAGCCTGGCTGTCAGAAAGTTGCCCGCATACAACGAATTCCGCTTGCAAAGTGCTTCCCGTGTCTGCCCTGTGTGCCTGCACTCTAAGCACCTGAGTGGAGTCTGCTGCGCAGAGCTCTGTGTGTGCCGAGCGGCGTGCGCTCGCTTGGGTGGCCATTCGCGTGAGGCCTTGCTGAGGCAGCCTGGCTGTCAGAAAGTTGCCCGCATACAACGAATTCCGCTTGCAATGTGCTTCCCGTGTCTGCCGTGTGTGCCTGCACTCTAAGCGCCTGAGTGGAGTCTGCTGCGCAGAGCTCTGTGTGTGCTGAGCGGCGTGCGCTCGCTTGGGTGGCCATTCGCGCGAGGCCTTGCTGAGGAAGCCTGGCTGTCAGGAAAACGCCCGCATACAACGAATTTAGCTTGGCAGTGCAAAAAGTCGCTTTCGTCTGCTACTACGTGGCCGCTCCAGAGAGGCCCAGGTTGGTCTGTGTGGTATGTAAGCCGGTTTCCCATGCCACAGTCTGAGCTTTGAAAACTAAGTGCCCATTGGCTTCAGTCCCCAACCATCATGTCAGCGAGAGGTGTGTGCAAGCTTCTGCAAAGCCTGGTGGCGGATGGGCCCTAAGCGTCAGGGCCGTTGTCCTGCAGAGAAGGATCTGAGGCTGTCTCAGTTCAAGGGATTTCCTGCTCAGCCATATCCAGACTGGCAGCTAAACACTGCTGTGTCAAGGCGAGCTTCTTATACACACTTCTACTCCCAGACACAGGGATACTGTGAAGAGGTCTTCCGCCCAGCCTCAGGGGAAGAGGCGGGGCAAGTTGCTTTCTGTACAGCATTCATTGGAAGCAGGACGTTTGGAGGTTCTGTTCCACAGGCGAAAAGCAGGCAGCACTAGGAGAATCTGTCAAGGAAGCTCCTCTTTATGGCTAGCGAGGCTTAATTCAAACGTGCAATGGAAAATTGTTCTGGGGTAACTGAGCTCTAACTTCACGCTCTAACACTTGCAGCTACTTTCTCCTAACTCATACAGAGTGGAATCGCCAAATACAGAGTAGAATTCTGTTGCGGTACGCTGTGTTCTTGTGTGCTTGGCGATGTATTGCCGACGGCCTGCGGGACCTGCTTGTCTTCTGTGTTGTGTGTTGTCCGTGCTGTGTGTATCTTGTATGTAGTATGTGCGGTATGTGTTCCTCACTGCTTGCTGAGTGCACAGTTCTGTGTATTTTTCACTGTGCTGTGTGTTATGTGAGATGTTGGTATTTGTGAGTGGTGTGTGTTGAGTGGTTCTTCGTGCATTGTACATTTCGCCTTTTTTGATGAGTTCTCTGTTGGCGGTTGCATATGTTGTGCGTTTGGTGTGTGGCTTCCCGTCTAATGTGTAGTGTGAAATGTGTGTCTGGTCTTTCTGTTGTCTGCTGTGTTGTGTACTGTGTTCTGGGTTGGGCGAGTGCTGTCTTTCGGCTTTCCGTGTGTTGCATACTGGGTCGATGTTGGGTGGGCTGTGTAATTTGAGCACTGTGTGCAAAGTTGAGTTTGCCTTGTGTCGGACGTGTTGTGTGCATGTGCATGTTGTGTGTGTGTGTTTGTGCGTTTTCGTTCGTGCTGTCTGCGTGTGGGTCTGCGTGTGCGCAGTATTGTATGCTTGTGGTTGTGCGTGTTGTGTGTAGTGCGTTCTATGTGTGTTGCATGTGTTTTCGTCAGTTGCGTGTGTGCACTTGTAGGTGCTGTGTCAGTTTTGTGTGTGTGAGATTGTGATTTGTGTGCTGTTGTGTTAGAGAGGCTGTGTGTGTGTGTTTGGCTGTTTGAGTTATGCACGTGATGTGAGATGTGTTGACTGTGTGTGGTTGTGCTTGTTTTGTACGTCTCTTGTGCGCAGTCTGCGGTCTGTGCAGTGTTTATCGCGCGTATTGTGAGCAGTAGCTATGTGCCTGCCTTTCAAGGGTGTGGTGTGTTTATGGTGTCTGTTGTGTGGCGTGTTTCTGTGTTGTGTGTGTGTGCACTGCGTTGTGCTCCTGTGTGAGGATGTATGTGTGGTGTGTCTGTGCGTGATTGTGTGTGTAGTGCGTAGTGTGTGAAATGGGTGCTACTTGTCTTCTTGGTTGGTTATATGTGTTTTGCCCATGGATTTGGGAGTGTCGTGTGTGTTAGGAGTTGTGGTACTTTCTGTGTGTGTCGTGTGCTGTGTTGTTCTGTGATTTGTGTTTGTGCTGTGTGTGTCCTACTCTGTGTGTTCTGTGGTCTGTGTGTTTTGCAAGTTGAGTGAGATATTGCGTGTTAGGACCGATATCTTGTGTATATGTTGCGTGTTTGGCATTGTGCATTCTGCGAGGCTCTGTGTGCTGTATGTTTTATGTGTGTTTGGAGTGATGTGTGCACTGTGTGAAATGTGTGTTGCATAAATTCGGTGTTCTTTCTGTGGTGGTTTGTGTGTGTTTTGCATGGGGGTTGCTATGTGTGTGGTTGTGTTTGACAGGTTGTGTGCGTGGTTGGCTCCTTGAGCAATGAGTGTACTTTGTGATGCGTGTACTGTGTATGGTCAAGCTTGGTCAGTGGGCCTCACTGTGGGTGTTGTGTTCACTCTGAGAACCGTGGTTCATGTGTATAGCGTGCAGTTATGTTCTCGGTGTGATGTGCTGTGCGTTGAGGGACTTCTGCATTCAAGTGCACAGAAGGTAGCCTCTCATGCTTGTCCGTTTTCGCCACAGGTTTGTAATCCTCCAGGAGGGCGTTGTTTCCTGAGGGTGCAAAGAGCCACGTCATCCCTTTAATAGCAAGGCCCTGACGATGCCTTTGTAGTAATCTGTCAGAAACTGCTGCGGGAGAGCCTTGTGCCAAACTCTGCTGGGGAAACAATCCACCGTGCACTGAGGAGACCCTCCCTGAGAGAATACTAGGCTGCTTTCGCCTTGCATGCAACTTGCTCCTACGTGATAAGGAAAACAGTAAACATTGCAGTAGAAGGCGGTCTTCTCTGTACGCCCTCTGTCTCAGAGACCGAAGTGAGCCGCGAATAGGCCTTCGCACTAGCCACACAGGAAGCTGCAGAACAAGATGCTTTGAAATGACAGCAGTGGAGGCAAGCCAGCTATGGATTCAGCTTATGTGAGTGAAAGAAACCAGTGCGGGATGGCCCATCCAAGGAATCATTGAAGCCGTGGCGGTGGAAGTTGAAACTGAGCTTGCAATGTGCTTTCCGTGTCTGTCGTGTGCGCGTGCACTCTAAGCGCCTGAGTGACGTCTGCTGCGCAGAGCTCTGTGTGTGCCGAGCGGCGTGCGCTCGCTTGGGTGGCCATTCGCGTGAGGCCTTGCTGAGGCAGCCTGGCTGTCAGAAAGTTGCCCGCATACAACGAATTCCGCTTGCAAAGTGCTTCCCGTGTCTGCCCTGTGTGCCTGCACTCTAAGCACCTGAGTGGAGTCTGCTGCGCAGAGCTCTGTGTGTGCCGAGCGGCGTGCGCTCGCTTGGGTGGCCATTCGCGTGAGGCCTTGCTGAGGCAGCCTGGCTGTCAGAAAGTTGCCCGCATACAACGAATTCCGCTTGCAATGTGCTTCCCGTGTCTGCCGTGTGTGCCTGCACTCTAAGCGCCTGAGTGGAGTCTGCTGCGCAGAGCTCTGTGTGTGCTGAGCGGCGTGCGCTCGCTTGGGTGGCCATTCGCGCGAGGCCTTGCTGAGGAAGCCTGGCTGTCAGGAAAACGCCCGCATACAACGAATTTAGCTTGGCAGTGCAAAAAGTCGCTTTCGTCTGCTACTACGTGGCCGCTCCAGAGAGGCCCAGGTTGGTCTGTGTGGTATGTAAGCCGGTTTCCCATGCCACAGTCTGAGCTTTGAAAACTAAGTGCCCATTGGCTTCAGTCCCCAACCATCATGTCAGCGAGAGGTGTGTGCAAGCTTCTGCAAAGCCTGGTGGCGGATGGGCCCTAAGCGTCAGGGCCGTTGTCCTGCAGAGAAGGATCTGAGGCTGTCTCAGTTCAAGGGATTTCCTGCTCAGCCATATCCAGACTGGCAGCTAAACACTGCTGTGTCAAGGCGAGCTTCTTATACACACTTCTACTCCCAGACACAGGGATACTGTGAAGAGGTCTTCCGCCCAGCCTCAGGGGAAGAGGCGGGGCAAGTTGCTTTCTGTACAGCATTCATTGGAAGCAGGACGTTTGGAGGTTCTGTTCCACAGGCGAAAAGCAGGCAGCACTAGGAGAATCTGTCAAGGAAGCTCCTCTTTATGGCTAGCGAGGCTTAATTCAAACGTGCAATGGAAAATTGTTCTGGGGTAACTGAGCTCTAACTTCACGCTCTAACACTTGCAGCTACTTTCTCCTAACTCATACAGAGTGGAATCGCCAAATACAGAGTAGAATTCTGTTGCGGTACGCTGTGTTCTTGTGTGCTTGGCGATGTATTGCCGACGGCCTGCGGGACCTGCTTGTCTTCTGTGTTGTGTGTTGTCCGTGCTGTGTGTATCTTGTATGTAGTATGTGCGGTATGTGTTCCTCACTGCTTGCTGAGTGCACAGTTCTGTGTATTTTTCACTGTGCTGTGTGTTATGTGAGATGTTGGTATTTGTGAGTGGTGTGTGTTGAGTGGTTCTTCGTGCATTGTACATTTCGCCTTTTTTGATGAGTTCTCTGTTGGCGGTTGCATATGTTGTGCGTTTGGTGTGTGGCTTCCCGTCTAATGTGTAATGTGAAATGTGTGTTTGGTCTTTCTGTTGTCTGCTGTTTTGGGTACTGTGTTCTTGGTTGTGCGAGTGCTGTTTTTCGGCTTTCCCTGTGTTCCATACTGCGTCGATGTTGTGTGGGCTCTGTGATTTGAGCACTGAGTGCATAGTTCAGTTTGCCTTGTGTCGGACGTGTTGTGTGCATGTGCATGTTGTGTGTGTGTGTTTGTGCGTTTTCGTTCGTGCTGTCTGCGTGTGGGTCTGCGTGTGCGCAGTATTGTATGCTTGTGGTTGTGCGTGTTGTGTGTAGTGCGTTCTATGTGTGTTGCATGTGTTTTCGTCAGTTGCGTGTGTGCACTTGTAGGTGCTGTGTCAGTTTTGTGTGTGTGAGATTGTGATTTGTGTGCTGTTGTGTTAGAGAGGCTGTGTGTGTGTGTTTGGCTGTTTGAGTTATGCACGTGATGTGAGATGTGTTGACTGTGTGTGGTTGTGCTTGTTTTGTACGTCTCTTGTGCGCAGTCTGCGGTCTGTGCAGTGTTTATCGCGCGTATTGTGAGCAGTAGCTATGTGCCTGCCTTTCAAGGGTGTGGTGTGTTTATGGTGTCTGTTGTGTGGCGTGTTTCTGTGTTGTGTGTGTGTGCACTGCGTTGTGCTCCTGTGTGAGGATGTATGTGTGGTGTGTCTGTGCGTGATTGTGTGTGTAGTGCGTAGTGTGTGAAATGGGTGCTACTTGTCTTCTTGGTTGGTTATATGTGTTTTGCCCATGGATTTGGGAGTGTCGTGTGTGTTAGGAGTTGTGGTACTTTCTGTGTGTGTCGTGTGCTGTGTTGTTCTGTGATTTGTGTTTGTGCTGTGTGTGTCCTACTCTGTGTGTTCTGTGGTCTGTGTGTTTTGCAAGTTGAGTGAGATATTGCGTGTTAGGACCGATATCTTGTGTATATGTTGCGTGTTTGGCATTGTGCATTCTGCGAGGCTCTGTGTGCTGTATGTTTTATGTGTGTTTGGAGTGATGTGTGCACTGTGTGAAATGTGTGTTGCATAAATTCGGTGTTCTTTCTGTGGTGGTTTGTGTGTGTTTTGCATGGGGGTTGCTATGTGTGTGGTTGTGTTTGACAGGTTGTGTGCGTGGTTGGCTCCTTGAGCAATGAGTGTACTTTGTGATGCGTGTACTGTGTATGGTCAAGCTTGGTCAGTGGGCCTCACTGTGGGTGTTGTGTTCACTCTGAGAACCGTGGTTCATGTGTATAGCGTGCAGTTATGTTCTCGGTGTGATGTGCTGTGCGTTGAGGGACTTCTGCATTCAAGTGCACAGAAGGTAGCCTCTCATGCTTGTCCGTTTTCGCCACAGGTTTGTAATCCTCCAGGAGGGCGTTGTTTCCTGAGGGTGCAAAGAGCCACGTCATCCCTTTAATAGCAAGGCCCTGACGATGCCTTTGTAGTAATCTGTCAGAAACTGCTGCGGGAGAGCCTTGTGCCAAACTCTGCTGGGGAAACAATCCACCGTGCACTGAGGAGACCCTCCCTGAGAGAATACTAGGCTGCTTTCGCCTTGCATGCAACTTGCTCCTACGTGATAAGGAAAACAGTAAACATTGCAGTAGAAGGCGGTCTTCTCTGTACGCCCTCTGTCTCAGAGACCGAAGTGAGCCGCGAATAGGCCTTCGCACTAGCCACACAGGAAGCTGCAGAACAAGATGCTTTGAAATGACAGCAGTGGAGGCAAGCCAGCTATGGATTCAGCTTATGTGAGTGAAAGAAACCAGTGCGGGATGGCCCATCCAAGGAATCATTGAAGCCGTGGCGGTGGAAGTTGAAACTGAGCTTGCAATGTGCTTTCCGTGTCTGTCGTGTGCGCGTGCACTCTAAGCGCCTGAGTGACGTCTGCTGCGCAGAGCTCTGTGTGTGCCGAGCGGCGTGCGCTCGCTTGGGTGGCCATTCGCGTGAGGCCTTGCTGAGGCAGCCTGGCTGTCAGAAAGTTGCCCGCATACAACGAATTCCGCTTGCAAAGTGCTTCCCGTGTCTGCCCTGTGTGCCTGCACTCTAAGCACCTGAGTGGAGTCTGCTGCGCAGAGCTCTGTGTGTGCCGAGCGGCGTGCGCTCGCTTGGGTGGCCATTCGCGTGAGGCCTTGCTGAGGCAGCCTGGCTGTCAGAAAGTTGCCCGCATACAACGAATTCCGCTTGCAATGTGCTTCCCGTGTCTGCCGTGTGTGCCTGCACTCTAAGCGCCTGAGTGGAGTCTGCTGCGCAGAGCTCTGTGTGTGCTGAGCGGCGTGCGCTCGCTTGGGTGGCCATTCGCGCGAGGCCTTGCTGAGGAAGCCTGGCTGTCAGGAAAACGCCCGCATACAACGAATTTAGCTTGGCAGTGCAAAAAGTCGCTTTCGTCTGCTACTACGTGGCCGCTCCAGAGAGGCCCAGGTTGGTCTGTGTGGTATGTAAGCCGGTTTCCCATGCCACAGTCTGAGCTTTGAAAACTAAGTGCCCATTGGCTTCAGTCCCCAACCATCATGTCAGCGAGAGGTGTGTGCAAGCTTCTGCAAAGCCTGGTGGCGGATGGGCCCTAAGCGTCAGGGCCGTTGTCCTGCAGAGAAGGATCTGAGGCTGTCTCAGTTCAAGGGATTTCCTGCTCAGCCATATCCAGACTGGCAGCTAAACACTGCTGTGTCAAGGCGAGCTTCTTATACACACTTCTACTCCCAGACACAGGGATACTGTGAAGAGGTCTTCCGCCCAGCCTCAGGGGAAGAGGCGGGGCAAGTTGCTTTCTGTACAGCATTCATTGGAAGCAGGACGTTTGGAGGTTCTGTTCCACAGGCGAAAAGCAGGCAGCACTAGGAGAATCTGTCAAGGAAGCTCCTCTTTATGGCTAGCGAGGCTTAATTCAAACGTGCAATGGAAAATTGTTCTGGGGTAACTGAGCTCTAACTTCACGCTCTAACACTTGCAGCTACTTTCTCCTAACTCATACAGAGTGGAATCGCCAAATACAGAGTAGAATTCTGTTGCGGTACGCTGTGTTCTTGTGTGCTTGGCGATGTATTGCCGACGGCCTGCGGGACCTGCTTGTCTTCTGTGTTGTGTGTTGTCCGTGCTGTGTGTATCTTGTATGTAGTATGTGCGGTATGTGTTCCTCACTGCTTGCTGAGTGCACAGTTCTGTGTATTTTTCACTGTGCTGTGTGTTATGTGAGATGTTGGTATTTGTGAGTGGTGTGTGTTGAGTGGTTCTTCGTGCATTGTACATTTCGCCTTTTTTGATGAGTTCTCTGTTGGCGGTTGCATATGTTGTGCGTTTGGTGTGTGGCTTCCCGTCTAATGTGTAGTGTGAAATGTGTGTCTGGTCTTTCTGTTGTCTGCTGTGTTGTGTACTGTGTTCTGGGTTGTGCGAGTGCTGTCTTTCGGCTTTCCGTGTGTTGCATACTGGGTCGATGTTGGGTGGGCTGTGTAATTTGAGCACTGTGTGCAAAGTTGAGTTTGCCTTGTGTCGGACGTGTTGTGTGCATGTGCATGTTGTGTGTGTGTGTTTGTGCTTTTCCGTCCGTGTTGCTTGGGTGTGGGTGTGGGTGTGCGCAGTATTGTATGCTTGTGGTTGTGCGTGTTGTGTGTAGTGCGTTCTATGTGTGTTGCATGTGTTTTCGTCAGTTGCGTGTGTGCACTTGTAGGTGCTGTGTCAGTTTTGTGTGTGTGAGATTGTGATTTGTGTGCTGTTGTGTTAGAGAGGCTGTGTGTGTGTGTTTGGCTGTTTGAGTTATGCACGTGATGTGAGATGTGTTGACTGTGTGTGGTTGTGCTTGTTTTGTACGTCTCTTGTGCGCAGTCTGCGGTCTGTGCAGTGTTTATCGCGCGTATTGTGAGCAGTAGCTATGTGCCTGCCTTTCAAGGGTGTGGTGTGTTTATGGTGTCTGTTGTGTGGCGTGTTTCTGTGTTGTGTGTGTGTGCACTGCGTTGTGCTCCTGTGTGAGGATGTATGTGTGGTGTGTCTGTGCGTGATTGTGTGTGTAGTGCGTAGTGTGTGAAATGGGTGCTACTTGTCTTCTTGGTTGGTTATATGTGTTTTGCCCATGGATTTGGGAGTGTCGTGTGTGTTAGGAGTTGTGGTACTTTCTGTGTGTGTCGTGTGCTGTGTTGTTCTGTGATTTGTGTTTGTGCTGTGTGTGTCCTACTCTGTGTGTTCTGTGGTCTGTGTGTTTTGCAAGTTGAGTGAGATATTGCGTGTTAGGACCGATATCTTGTGTATATGTTGCGTGTTTGGCATTGTGCATTCTGCGAGGCTCTGTGTGCTGTATGTTTTATGTGTGTTTGGAGTGATGTGTGCACTGTGTGAAATGTGTGTTGCATAAATTCGGTGTTCTTTCTGTGGTGGTTTGTGTGTGTTTTGCATGGGGGTTGCTATGTGTGTGGTTGTGTTTGACAGGTTGTGTGCGTGGTTGGCTCCTTGAGCAATGAGTGTACTTTGTGATGCGTGTACTGTGTATGGTCAAGCTTGGTCAGTGGGCCTCACTGTGGGTGTTGTGTTCACTCTGAGAACCGTGGTTCATGTGTATAGCGTGCAGTTATGTTCTCGGTGTGATGTGCTGTGCGTTGAGGGACTTCTGCATTCAAGTGCACAGAAGGTAGCCTCTCATGCTTGTCCGTTTTCGCCACAGGTTTGTAATCCTCCAGGAGGGCGTTGTTTCCTGAGGGTGCAAAGAGCCACGTCATCCCTTTAATAGCAAGGCCCTGACGATGCCTTTGTAGTAATCTGTCAGAAACTGCTGCGGGAGAGCCTTGTGCCAAACTCTGCTGGGGAAACAATCCACCGTGCACTGAGGAGACCCTCCCTGAGAGAATACTAGGCTGCTTTCGCCTTGCATGCAACTTGCTCCTACGTGATAAGGAAAACAGTAAACATTGCAGTAGAAGGCGGTCTTCTCTGTACGCCCTCTGTCTCAGAGACCGAAGTGAGCCGCGAATAGGCCTTCGCACTAGCCACACAGGAAGCTGCAGAACAAGATGCTTTGAAATGACAGCAGTGGAGGCAAGCCAGCTATGGATTCAGCTTATGTGAGTGAAAGAAACCAGTGCGGGATGGCCCATCCAAGGAATCATTGAAGCCGTGGCGGTGGAAGTTGAAACTGAGCTTGCAATGTGCTTTCCGTGTCTGTCGTGTGCGCGTGCACTCTAAGCGCCTGAGTGACGTCTGCTGCGCAGAGCTCTGTGTGTGCCGAGCGGCGTGCGCTCGCTTGGGTGGCCATTCGCGTGAGGCCTTGCTGAGGCAGCCTGGCTGTCAGAAAGTTGCCCGCATACAACGAATTCCGCTTGCAAAGTGCTTCCCGTGTCTGCCCTGTGTGCCTGCACTCTAAGCACCTGAGTGGAGTCTGCTGCGCAGAGCTCTGTGTGTGCCGAGCGGCGTGCGCTCGCTTGGGTGGCCATTCGCGTGAGGCCTTGCTGAGGCAGCCTGGCTGTCAGAAAGTTGCCCGCATACAACGAATTCCGCTTGCAATGTGCTTCCCGTGTCTGCCGTGTGTGCCTGCACTCTAAGCGCCTGAGTGGAGTCTGCTGCGCAGAGCTCTGTGTGTGCTGAGCGGCGTGCGCTCGCTTGGGTGGCCATTCGCGCGAGGCCTTGCTGAGGAAGCCTGGCTGTCAGGAAAACGCCCGCATACAACGAATTTAGCTTGGCAGTGCAAAAAGTCGCTTTCGTCTGCTACTACGTGGCCGCTCCAGAGAGGCCCAGGTTGGTCTGTGTGGTATGTAAGCCGGTTTCCCATGCCACAGTCTGAGCTTTGAAAACTAAGTGCCCATTGGCTTCAGTCCACAACCATCATGTCAGCGAGAGGTGTGTGCAAGCTTCTGCAAAGGCTGGTGGCGGAAGGGCCCTAAGCGTCAGGGCCGTTGTCCTGCAGAGAAGGATCTGAGGCTGTCTCAGTTCAAGGGATTTCCTGCTCAGCCATATCCAGACTGGCAGCTAAACACTGCTGTGTCAAGGCGAGCTTCTTATACACACTTCTACTCCCAGACACAGGGATACTGTGAAGAGGTCTTCCGCCCAGCCTCAGGGGAAGAGGCGGGGCAAGTTGCTTTCTGTACAGCATTCATTGGAAGCAGGACGTTTGGAGGTTCTGTTCCACAGGCGAAAAGCAGGCAGCACTAGGAGAATCTGTCAAGGAAGCTCCTCTTTATGGCTAGCGAGGCTTAATTCAAACGTGCAATGGAAAATTGTTCTGGGGTAACTGAGCTCTAACTTCACGCTCTAACACTTGCAGCTACTTTCTCCTAACTCATACAGAGTGGAATCGCCAAATACAGAGTAGAATTCTGTTGCGGTACGCTGTGTTCTTGTGTGCTTGGTGATGTATTGCCGACGGCCTGCGGGACCTGCTTGTCTTCTGTGTTGTGTGTTGTCCGTGCTGTGTGTATCTTGTATGTAGTATGTGCGGTATGTGTTCCTCACTGCTTGCTGAGTGCACAGTTCTGTGTATTTTTCACTGTGCTGTGTGTTATGTGAGATGTTGGTATTTGTGAGTGGTGTGTGTTGAGTGGTTCTTCGTGCATTGTACATTTCGCCTTTTTTGATGAGTTCTCTGTTGGCGGTTGCATATGTTGTGCGTTTGGTGTGTGGCTTCCCGTCTAATGTGTAGTGTGAAATGTGTGTCTGGTCTTTCTGTTGTCTGCTGTGTTGTGTACTGTGTTCTGGGTTGTGCGAGTGCTGTCTTTCGGCTTTCCGTGTGTTGCATACTGGGTCGATGTTGGGTGGGCTGTGTAATTTGTGTACTGTGTGCAAAGTTGAGTTTGCCTTGTGTCGGACGTGTTGTGTGCATGTGCATGTTGTGTGTGTGTGTTTGTGCGTTTTCGTTCGTGCTGTCTGCGTGTGAGTCTGCGTGTGCGCAGGATTGTATGCTTGAGGTTGTGCGTGTTGTGTGTTGTGGGTTCTATGTGTGTTGCATGTGTTTTCGTCAGTTGCGTGTGTGCACTTGTAGGTGCTGTGTCAGTTTTGTGTGTGTGAGATTGTGATTTGTGTGCTGTTGTGTTAGAGAGGCTGTGTGTGTGTGTTTGGCTGTTTGAGTTATGCACGTGATGTGAGATGTGTTGACTGTGTGTGGTTGTGCTTGTTTTGTACGTCTCTTGTGCGCAGTCTGCGGTCTGTGCAGTGTTTATCGCGCGTATTGTGAGCAGTAGCTATGTGCCTGCCTTTCAAGGGTGTGGTGTGTTTATGGTGTCTGTTGTGTGGCGTGTTTCTGTGTTGTGTGTGTGTGCACTGCGTTGTGCTCCTGTGTGAGGATGTATGTGTGGTGTGTCTGTGCGTGATTGTGTGTGTAGTGCGTAGTGTGTGAAATGGGTGCTACTTGTCTTCTTGGTTGGTTATATGTGTTTTGCCCATGGATTTGGGAGTGTCGTGTGTGTTAGGAGTTGTGGTACTTTCTGTGTGTGTCGTGTGCTGTGTTGTTCTGTGATTTGTGTTTGTGCTGTGTGTGTCCTACTCTGTGTGTTCTGTGGTCTGTGTGTTTTGCAAGTTGAGTGAGATATTGCGTGTTAGGACCGATATCTTGTGTATATGTTGCGTGTTTGGCATTGTGCATTCTGCGAGGCTCTGTGTGCTGTATGTTTTATGTGTGTTTGGAGTGATGTGTGCACTGTGTGAAATGTGTGTTGCATAAATTCGGTGTTCTTTCTGTGGTGGTTTGTGTGTGTTTTGCATGGGGGTTGCTATGTGTGTGGTTGTGTTTGACAGGTTGTGTGCGTGGTTGGCTCCTTGAGCAATGAGTGTACTTTGTGATGCGTGTACTGTGTATGGTCAAGCTTGGTCAGTGGGCCTCACTGTGGGTGTTGTGTTCACTCTGAGAACCGTGGTTCATGTGTATAGCGTGCAGTTATGTTCTCGGTGTGATGTGCTGTGCGTTGAGGGACTTCTGCATTCAAGTGCACAGAAGGTAGCCTCTCATGCTTGTCCGTTTTCGCCACAGGTTTGTAATCCTCCAGGAGGGCGTTGTTTCCTGAGGGTGCAAAGAGCCACGTCATCCCTTTAATAGCAAGGCCCTGACGATGCCTTTGTAGTAATCTGTCAGAAACTGCTGCGGGAGAGCCTTGTGCCAAACTCTGCTGGGGAAACAATCCACCGTGCACTGAGGAGACCCTCCCTGAGAGAATACTAGGCTGCTTTCGCCTTGCATGCAACTTGCTCCTACGTGATAAGGAAAACAGTAAACATTGCAGTAGAAGGCGGTCTTCTCTGTACGCCCTCTGTCTCAGAGACCGAAGTGAGCCGCGAATAGGCCTTCGCACTAGCCACACAGGAAGCTGCAGAACAAGATGCTTTGAAATGACAGCAGTGGAGGCAAGCCAGCTATGGATTCAGCTTATGTGAGTGAAAGAAACCAGTGCGGGATGGCCCATCCAAGGAATCATTGAAGCCGTGGCGGTGGAAGTTGAAACTGAGCTTGCAATGTGCTTTCCGTGTCTGTCGTGTGCGCGTGCACTCTAAGCGCCTGAGTGACGTCTGCTGCGCAGAGCTCTGTGTGTGCCGAGCGGCGTGCGCTCGCTTGGGTGGCCATTCGCGTGAGGCCTTGCTGAGGCAGCCTGGCTGTCAGAAAGTTGCCCGCATACAACGAATTCCGCTTGCAAAGTGCTTCCCGTGTCTGCCCTGTGTGCCTGCACTCTAAGCACCTGAGTGGAGTCTGCTGCGCAGAGCTCTGTGTGTGCCGAGCGGCGTGCGCTCGCTTGGGTGGCCATTCGCGTGAGGCCTTGCTGAGGCAGCCTGGCTGTCAGAAAGTTGCCCGCATACAACGAATTCCGCTTGCAATGTGCTTCCCGTGTCTGCCGTGTGTGCCTGCACTCTAAGCGCCTGAGTGGAGTCTGCTGCGCAGAGCTCTGTGTGTGCTGAGCGGCGTGCGCTCGCTTGGGTGGCCATTCGCGCGAGGCCTTGCTGAGGAAGCCTGGCTGTCAGGAAAACGCCCGCATACAACGAATTTAGCTTGGCAGTGCAAAAAGTCGCTTTCGTCTGCTACTACGTGGCCGCTCCAGAGAGGCCCAGGTTGGTCTGTGTGGTATGTAAGCCGGTTTCCCATGCCACAGTCTGAGCTTTGAAAACTAAGTGCCCATTGGCTTCAGTCCCCAACCATCATGTCAGCGAGAGGTGTGTGCAAGCTTCTGCAAAGCCTGGTGGCGGATGGGCCCTAAGCGTCAGGGCCGTTGTCCTGCAGAGAAGGATCTGAGGCTGTCTCAGTTCAAGGGATTTCCTGCTCAGCCATATCCAGACTGGCAGCTAAACACTGCTGTGTCAAGGCGAGCTTCTTATACACACTTCTACTCCCAGACACAGGGATACTGTGAAGAGGTCTTCCGCCCAGCCTCAGGGGAAGAGGCGGGGCAAGTTGCTTTCTGTACAGCATTCATTGGAAGCAGGACGTTTGGAGGTTCTGTTCCACAGGCGAAAAGCAGGCAGCACTAGGAGAATCTGTCAAGGAAGCTCCTCTTTATGGCTAGCGAGGCTTAATTCAAACGTGCAATGGAAAATTGTTCTGGGGTAACTGAGCTCTAACTTCACGCTCTAACACTTGCAGCTACTTTCTCCTAACTCATACAGAGTGGAATCGCCAAATACAGAGTAGAATTCTGTTGCGGTACGCTGTGTTCTTGTGTGCTTGGCGATGTATTGCCGACGGCCTGCGGGACCTGCTTGTCTTCTGTGTTGTGTGTTGTCCGTGCTGTGTGTATCTTGTATGTAGTATGTGCGGTATGTGTTCCTCACTGCTTGCTGAGTGCACAGTTCTGTGTATTTTTCACTGTGCTGTGTGTTATGTGAGATGTTGGTATTTGTGAGTGGTGTGTGTTGAGTGGTTCTTCGTGCATTGTACATTTCGCCTTTTTTGATGAGTTCTCTGTTGGCGGTTGCATATGTTGTGCGTTTGGTGTGTGGCTTCCCGTCTAATGTGTAGTGTGAAATGTGTGTCTGGTCTTTCTGTTTTCTGCTGTGTTGTGTACTGTGTTCTGGGTTGTGGGAGTGCTGTCTTTCGCCTTTCGGTGTGTTGCATACTGGGTCGATGTTGGGTGGGCTGTGTAATTTGAGCACTGTGTGCAAAGTTGAGTTTGCCTTGTGTCGGACGTGTTGTGTGCATGTGCATGTTGTGTGTGTGTGTTTGTGCGTTTTCGTTCGTGCTGTCTGCGTGTGGGTCTGCGTGTGCGCAGTATTGTATGCTTGTGGTTGTGCGTGTTGTGTGTAGTGCGTTCTATGTGTGTTGCATGTGTTTTCGTCAGTTGCGTGTGTGCACTTGTAGGTGCTGTGTCAGTTTTGTGTGTGTGAGATTGTGATTTGTGTGCTGTTGTGTTAGAGAGGCTGTGTGTGTGTGTTTGGCTGTTTGAGTTATGCACGTGATGTGAGATGTGTTGACTGTGTGTGGTTGTGCTTGTTTTGTACGTCTCTTGTGCGCAGTCTGCGGTCTGTGCAGTGTTTATCGCGCGTATTGTGAGCAGTAGCTATGTGCCTGCCTTTCAAGGGTGTGGTGTGTTTATGGTGTCTGTTGTGTGGCGTGTTTCTGTGTTGTGTGTGTGTGCACTGCGTTGTGCTCCTGTGTGAGGATGTATGTGTGGTGTGTCTGTGCGTGATTGTGTGTGTAGTGCGTAGTGTGTGAAATGGGTGCTACTTGTCTTCTTGGTTGGTTATATGTGTTTTGCCCATGGATTTGGGAGTGTCGTGTGTGTTAGGAGTTGTGGTACTTTCTGTGTGTGTCGTGTGCTGTGTTGTTCTGTGATTTGTGTTTGTGCTGTGTGTGTCCTACTCTGTGTGTTCTGTGGTCTGTGTGTTTTGCAAGTTGAGTGAGATATTGCGTGTTAGGACCGATATCTTGTGTATATGTTGCGTGTTTGGCATTGTGCATTCTGCGAGGCTCTGTGTGCTGTATGTTTTATGTGTGTTTGGAGTGATGTGTGCACTGTGTGAAATGTGTGTTGCATAAATTCGGTGTTCTTTCTGTGGTGGTTTGTGTGTGTTTTGCATGGGGGTTGCTATGTGTGTGGTTGTGTTTGACAGGTTGTGTGCGTGGTTGGCTCCTTGAGCAATGAGTGTACTTTGTGATGCGTGTACTGTGTATGGTCAAGCTTGGTCAGTGGGCCTCACTGTGGGTGTTGTGTTCACTCTGAGAACCGTGGTTCATGTGTATAGCGTGCAGTTATGTTCTCGGTGTGATGTGCTGTGCGTTGAGGGACTTCTGCATTCAAGTGCACAGAAGGTAGCCTCTCATGCTTGTCCGTTTTCGCCACAGGTTTGTAATCCTCCAGGAGGGCGTTGTTTCCTGAGGGTGCAAAGAGCCACGTCATCCCTTTAATAGCAAGGCCCTGACGATGCCTTTGTAGTAATCTGTCAGAAACTGCTGCGGGAGAGCCTTGTGCCAAACTCTGCTGGGGAAACAATCCACCGTGCACTGAGGAGACCCTCCCTGAGAGAATACTAGGCTGCTTTCGCCTTGCATGCAACTTGCTCCTACGTGATAAGGAAAACAGTAAACATTGCAGTAGAAGGCGGTCTTCTCTGTACGCCCTCTGTCTCAGAGACCGAAGTGAGCCGCGAATAGGCCTTCGCACTAGCCACACAGGAAGCTGCAGAACAAGATGCTTTGAAATGACAGCAGTGGAGGCAAGCCAGCTATGGATTCAGCTTATGTGAGTGAAAGAAACCAGTGCGGGATGGCCCATCCAAGGAATCATTGAAGCCGTGGCGGTGGAAGTTGAAACTGAGCTTGCATTGTAGTTTCCGTGTCTGTCGGGTGCGCGAGCCCCCTAGGCGCCTGAGTGACGTCTGCTGCGCAGAGCTCTGTGTGTGCCGAGCGGCGTGCGCTCGCTTGGGTGGCCATTCGCGTGAGGCCTTGCTGAGGCAGCCTGGCTGTCAGAAAGTTGCCCGCATACAACGAATTCCGCTTGCAAAGTGCTTCCCGTGTCTGCCCTGTGTGCCTGCACTCTAAGCACCTGAGTGGAGTCTGCTGCGCAGAGCTCTGTGTGTGCCGAGCGGCGTGCGCTCGCTTGGGTGGCCATTCGCGTGAGGCCTTGCTGAGGCAGCCTGGCTGTCAGAAAGTTGCCCGCATACAACGAATTCCGCTTGCAATGTGCTTCCCGTGTCTGCCGTGTGTGCCTGCACTCTAAGCGCCTGAGTGGAGTCTGCTGCGCAGAGCTCTGTGTGTGCTGAGCGGCGTGCGCTCGCTTGGGTGGCCATTCGCGCGAGGCCTTGCTGAGGAAGCCTGGCTGTCAGGAAAACGCCCGCATACAACGAATTTAGCTTGGCAGTGCAAAAAGTCGCTTTCGTCTGCTACTACGTGGCCGCTCCAGAGAGGCCCAGGTTGGTCTGTGTGGTATGTAAGCCGGTTTCCCATGCCACAGTCTGAGCTTTGAAAACTAAGTGCCCATTGGCTTCAGTCCCCAACCATCATGTCAGCGAGAGGTGTGTGCAAGCTTCTGCAAAGCCTGGTGGCGGATGGGCCCTAAGCGTCAGGGCCGTTGTCCTGCAGAGAAGGATCTGAGGCTGTCTCAGTTCAAGGGATTTCCTGCTCAGCCATATCCAGACTGGCAGCTAAACACTGCTGTGTCAAGGCGAGCTTCTTATACACACTTCTACTCCCAGACACAGGGATACTGTGAAGAGGTCTTCCGCCCAGCCTCAGGGGAAGAGGCGGGGCAAGTTGCTTTCTGTACAGCATTCATTGGAAGCAGGACGTTTGGAGGTTCTGTTCCACAGGCGAAAAGCAGGCAGCACTAGGAGAATCTGTCAAGGAAGCTCCTCTTTATGGCTAGCGAGGCTTAATTCAAACGTGCAATGGAAAATTGTTCTGGGGTAACTGAGCTCTAACTTCACGCTCTAACACTTGCAGCTACTTTCTCCTAACTCATACAGAGTGGAATCGCCAAATACAGAGTAGAATTCTGTTGCGGTACGCTGTGTTCTTGTGTGCTTGGCGATGTATTGCCGACGGCCTGCGGGACCTGCTTGTCTTCTGTGTTGTGTGTTGTCCGTGCTGTGTGTATCTTGTATGTAGTATGTGCGGTATGTGTTCCTCACTGCTTGCTGAGTGCACAGTTCTGTGTATTTTTCACTGTGCTGTGTGTTATGTGAGATGTTGGTATTTGTGAGTGGTGTGTGTTGAGTGGTTCTTCGTGCATTGTACATTTCGCCTTTTTTTGATGAGTTCTCTGTTGGCGGTTGCATATGTTGTGCGTTTGGTGTGTGGCTTCCCGTCTAATGTGTAGTGTGAAATGTGTGTCTGGTCTTTCTGTTGTCTGCTGTGTTGTGTACTGTGTTCTGGGTTGTGCGAGTGCTGTCTTTCGGCTTTCCGTGTGTTGCATACTGGGTCGATGTTGGGTGGGCTGTGTAATTTGAGCACTGTGTGCAAAGTTGAGTTTGCCTTGTGTCGGACGTGTTGTGTGCATGTGCATGTTGTGTGTGTGTGTTTGTGCGTTTTCGTTCGTGCTGTCTGCGTGTGGGTCTGCGTGTGCGCAGTATTGTATGCTTGTGGTTGTGCGTGTTGTGTGTAGTGCGTTCTATGTGTGTTGCATGTGTTTTCGTCAGTTGCGTGTGTGCACTTGTAGGTGCTGTGTCAGTTTTGTGTGTGTGAGATTGTGATTTGTGTGCTGTTGTGTTAGAGAGGCTGTGTGTGTGTGTTTGGCTGTTTGAGTTATGCACGTGATGTGAGATGTGTTGACTGTGTGTGGTTGTGCTTGTTTTGTACGTCTCTTGTGCGCAGTCTGCGGTCTGTGCAGTGTTTATCGCGCGTATTGTGAGCAGTAGCTATGTGCCTGCCTTTCAAGGGTGTGGTGTGTTTATGGTGTCTGTTGTGTGGCGTGTTTCTGTGTTGTGTGTGTGTGCACTGCGTTGTGCTCCTGTGTGAGGATGTATGTGTGGTGTGTCTGTGCGTGATTGTGTGTGTAGTGCGTAGTGTGTGAAATGGGTGCTACTTGTCTTCTTGGTTGGTTATATGTGTTTTGCCCATGGATTTGGGAGTGTCGTGTGTGTTAGGAGTTGTG
Organism: Manis javanica; assembly: GCF_040802235.1. Taxonomy (NCBI): domain Eukaryota; kingdom Metazoa; phylum Chordata; class Mammalia; order Pholidota; family Manidae; genus Manis; species Manis javanica. The sequence goes on from NC_133163.1 coordinate 79,835,368, forward strand.
GTACTTTCTGTGTGTGTCGTGTGCTGTGTTGTTCTGTGATTTGTGTTTGTGCTGTGTGTGTCCTACTCTGTGTGTTCTGTGGTCTGTGTGTTTTGCAAGTTGAGTGAGATATTGCGTGTTAGGACCGATATCTTGTGTATATGTTGCGTGTTTGGCATTGTGCATTCTGCGAGGCTCTGTGTGCTGTATGTTTTATGTGTGTTTGGAGTGATGTGTGCACTGTGTGAAATGTGTGTTGCATAAATTCGGTGTTCTTTCTGTGGTGGTTTGTGTGTGTTTTGCATGGGGGTTGCTATGTGTGTGGTTGTGTTTGACAGGTTGTGTGCGTGGTTGGCTCCTTGAGCAATGAGTGTACTTTGTGATGCGTGTACTGTGTATGGTCAAGCTTGGTCAGTGGGCCTCACTGTGGGTGTTGTGTTCACTCTGAGAACCGTGGTTCATGTGTATAGCGTGCAGTTATGTTCTCGGTGTGATGTGCTGTGCGTTGAGGGACTTCTGCATTCAAGTGCACAGAAGGTAGCCTCTCATGCTTGTCCGTTTTCGCCACAGGTTTGTAATCCTCCAGGAGGGCGTTGTTTCCTGAGGGTGCAAAGAGCCACGTCATCCCTTTAATAGCAAGGCCCTGACGATGCCTTTGTAGTAATCTGTCAGAAACTGCTGCGGGAGAGCCTTGTGCCAAACTCTGCTGGGGAAACAATCCACCGTGCACTGAGGAGACCCTCCCTGAGAGAATACTAGGCTGCTTTCGCCTTGCATGCAACTTGCTCCTACGTGATAAGGAAAACAGTAAACATTGCAGTAGAAGGCGGTCTTCTCTGTACGCCCTCTGTCTCAGAGACCGAAGTGAGCCGCGAATAGGCCTTCGCACTAGCCACACAGGAAGCTGCAGAACAAGATGCTTTGAAATGACAGCAGTGGAGGCAAGCCAGCTATGGATTCAGCTTATGTGAGTGAAAGAAACCAGTGCGGGATGGCCCATCCAAGGAATCATTGAAGCCGTGGCGGTGGAAGTTGAAACTGAGCTTGCAATGTGCTTTCCGTGTCTGTCGTGTGCGCGTGCACTCTAAGCGCCTGAGTGACGTCTGCTGCGCAGAGCTCTGTGTGTGCCGAGCGGCGTGCGCTCGCTTGGGTGGCCATTCGCGTGAGGCCTTGCTGAGGCAGCCTGGCTGTCAGAAAGTTGCCCGCATACAACGAATTCCGCTTGCAAAGTGCTTCCCGTGTCTGCCCTGTGTGCCTGCACTCTAAGCACCTGAGTGGAGTCTGCTGCGCAGAGCTCTGTGTGTGCCGAGCGGCGTGCGCTCGCTTGGGTGGCCATTCGCGTGAGGCCTTGCTGAGGCAGCCTGGCTGTCAGAAAGTTGCCCGCATACAACGAATTCCGCTTGCAATGTGCTTCCCGTGTCTGCCGTGTGTGCCTGCACTCTAAGCGCCTGAGTGGAGTCTGCTGCGCAGAGCTCTGTGTGTGCTGAGCGGCGTGCGCTCGCTTGGGTGGCCATTCGCGCGAGGCCTTGCTGAGGAAGCCTGGCTGTCAGGAAAACGCCCGCATACAACGAATTTAGCTTGGCAGTGCAAAAAGTCGCTTTCGTCTGCTACTACGTGGCCGCTCCAGAGAGGCCCAGGTTGGTCTGTGTGGTATGTAAGCCGGTTTCCCATGCCACAGTCTGAGCTTTGAAAACTAAGTGCCCATTGGCTTCAGTCCCCAACCATCATGTCAGCGAGAGGTGTGTGCAAGCTTCTGCAAAGCCTGGTGGCGGATGGGCCCTAAGCGTCAGGGCCCTTGTCCTGCAGAGAAGGATCTGAGGCTGTCTCAGTTCAAGGGATTTCCTGCTCAGCCATATCCAGACTGGCAGCTAAACACTGCTGTGTCAAGGCGAGCTTCTTATACACACTTCTACTCCCAGACACAGGGATACTGTGAAGAGGTCTTCCGCCCAGCCTCAGGGGAAGAGGCGGGGCAAGTTGCTTTCTGTACAGCATTCATTGGAAGCAGGACGTTTGGAGGTTCTGTTCCACAGGCGAAAAGCAGGCAGCACTAGGAGAATCTGTCAAGGAAGCTCCTCTTTATGGCTAGCGAGGCTTAATTCAAACGTGCAATGGAAAATTGTTCTGGGGTAACTGAGCTCTAACTTCACGCTCTAACACTTGCAGCTACTTTCTCCTAACTCATACAGAGTGGAATCGCCAAATACAGAGTAGAATTCTGTTGCGGTACGCTGTGTTCTTGTGTGCTTGGCGATGTATTGCCGACGGCCTGCGGGACCTGCTTGTCTTCTGTGTTGTGTGTTGTCCGTGCTGTGTGTATCTTGTATGTAGTATGTGCGGTATGTGTTCCTCACTGCTTGCTGAGTGCACAGTTCTGTGTATTTTTCACTGTGCTGTGTGTTATGTGAGATGTTGGTATTTGTGAGTGGTGTGTGTTGAGTGGTTCTTCGTGCATTGTACATTTCGCCTTTTTTTGATGAGTTCTCTGTTGGCGGTTGCATATGTTGTGCGTTTGGTGTGTGGCTTCCCGTCTAATGTGTAGTGTGAAATGTGTGTCTGGTCTTTCTGTTGTCTGCTGTGTTGTGTACTGTGTTCTGGGTTGTGCGAGTGCTGTCTTTCGGCTTTCCGTGTGTTGCATACTGGGTCGATGTTGGGTGGGCTGTGTAATTTGAGCACTGTGTGCAAAGTTGAGTTTGCCTTGTGTCGGACGTGTTGTGTGCATGTGCATGTTGTGTGTGTGTGTTTGTGCGTTTTCGTTCGTGCTGTCTGCGTGTGGGTCTGCGTGTGCGCAGTATTGTATGTTTGTGGTTGTGCGTGTTGTGTGTAGTGCTTTCTATGTGTGTTGCATGTGTTTTCGTCAGTTGCGTGTGTGCACTTGTAGGTGCTGTGTCAGTTTTGTGTGTGTGAGATTGTGATTTGTGTGCTGTTGTGTTAGAGAGGCTGTGTGTGTGTGTTTGGCTGTTTGAGTTATGCACGTGATGTGAGATGTGTTGACTGTGTGTGGTTGTGCTTGTTTTGTACGTCTCTTGTGCGCAGTCTGCGGTCTGTGCAGTGTTTATCGCGCGTATTGTGAGCAGTAGCTATGTGCCTGCCTTTCAAGGGTGTGGTGTGTTTATGGTGTCTGTTGTGTGGCGTGTTTCTGTGTTGTGTGTGTGTGCACTGCGTTGTGCTCCTGTGTGAGGATGTATGTGTGGTGTGTCTGTGCGTGATTGTGTGTGTAGTGCGTAGTGTGTGAAATGGGTGCTACTTGTCTTCTTGGTTGGTTATATGTGTTTTGCCCATGGATTTGGGAGTGTCGTGTGTGTTAGGAGTTGTGGTACTTTCTGTGTGTGTCGTGTGCTGTGTTGTTCTGTGATTTGTGTTTGTGCTGTGTGTGTCCTACTCTGTGTGTTCTGTGGTCTGTGTGTTTTGCAAGTTGAGTGAGATATTGCGTGTTAGGACCGATATCTTGTGTATATGTTGCGTGTTTGGCATTGTGCATTCTGCGAGGCTCTGTGTGCTGTATGTTTTATGTGTGTTTGGAGTGATGTGTGCACTGTGTGAAATGTGTGTTGCATAAATTCGGTGTTCTTTCTGTGGTGGTTTGTGTGTGTTTTGCATGGGGGTTGCTATGTGTGTGGTTGTGTTTGACAGGTTGTGTGCGTGGTTGGCTCCTTGAGCAATGAGTGTACTTTGTGATGCGTGTACTGTGTATGGTCAAGCTTGGTCAGTGGGCCTCACTGTGGGTGTTGTGTTCACTCTGAGAACCGTGGTTCATGTGTATAGCGTGCAGTTATGTTCTCGGTGTGATGTGCTGTGCGTTGAGGGACTTCTGCATTCAAGTGCACAGAAGGTAGCCTCTCATGCTTGTCCGTTTTCGCCACAGGTTTGTAATCCTCCAGGAGGGCGTTGTTTCCTGAGGGTGCAAAGAGCCACGTCATCCCTTTAATAGCAAGGCCCTGACGATGCCTTTGTAGTAATCTGTCAGAAACTGCTGCGGGAGAGCCTTGTGCCAAACTCTGCTGGGGAAACAATCCACCGTGCACTGAGGAGACCCTCCCTGAGAGAATACTAGGCTGCTTTCGCCTTGCATGCAACTTGCTCCTACGTGATAAGGAAAACAGTAAACATTGCAGTAGAAGGCGGTCTTCTCTGTACGCCCTCTGTCTCAGAGACCGAAGTGAGCCGCGAATAGGCCTTCGCACTAGCCACACAGGAAGCTGCAGAACAAGATGCTTTGAAATGACAGCAGTGGAGGCAAGCCAGCTATGGATTCAGCTTATGTGAGTGAAAGAAACCAGTGCGGGATGGCCCATCCAAGGAATCATTGAAGCCGTGGCGGTGGAAGTTGAAACTGAGCTTGCAATGTGCTTTCCGTGTCTGTCGTGTGCGCGTGCACTCTAAGCGCCTGAGTGACGTCTGCTGCGCAGAGCTCTGTGTGTGCCGAGCGGCGTGCGCTCGCTTGGGTGGCCATTCGCGTGAGGCCTTGCTGAGGCAGCCTGGCTGTCAGAAAGTTGCCCGCATACAACGAATTCCGCTTGCAAAGTGCTTCCCGTGTCTGCCCTGTGTGCCTGCACTCTAAGCACCTGAGTGGAGTCTGCTGCGCAGAGCTCTGTGTGTGCCGAGCGGGGTGCGCTCGCTTGGGTGGCCATTCGCGTGAGGCCTTGCTGAGGCAGCCTGGCTGTCAGAAAGTTGCCCGCATACAACGAATTCCGCTTGCAATGTGCTTCCCGTGTCTGCCGTGTGTGCCTGCACTCTAAGCGCCTGAGTGGAGTCTGCTGCGCAGAGCTCTGTGTGTGCTGAGCGGCGTGCGCTCGCTTGGGTGGCCATTCGCGCGAGGCCTTGCTGAGGAAGCCTGGCTGTCAGGAAAACGCCCGCATACAACGAATTTAGCTTGGCAGTGCAAAAAGTCGCTTTCGTCTGCTACTACGTGGCCGCTCCAGAGAGGCCCAGGTTGGTCTGTGTGGTATGTAAGCCGGTTTCCCATGCCACAGTCTGAGCTTTGAAAACTAAGTGCCCATTGGCTTCAGTCCCCAACCATCATGTCAGCGAGAGGTGTGTGCAAGCTTCTGCAGAGCCTGGTGGCGGATGGGCCCTAAGCGTCAGGGCCGTTGTCCTGCAGAGAAGGATCTGAGGCTGTCTCAGTTCAAGGGATTTCCTGCTCAGCCATATCCAGACTGGCAGCTAAACACTGCTGTGTCAAGGCGAGCTTCTTATACACACTTCTACTCCCAGACACAGGGATACTGTGAAGAGGTCTTCCGCCCAGCCTCAGGGGAAGAGGCGGGGCAAGTTGCTTTCTGTACAGCATTCATTGGAAGCAGGACGTTTGGAGGTTCTGTTCCACAGGCGAAAAGCAGGCAGCACTAGGAGAATCTGTCAAGGAAGCTCCTCTTTATGGCTAGCGAGGCTTAATTCAAACGTGCAATGGAAAATTGTTCTGGGGTAACTGAGCTCTAACTTCACGCTCTAACACTTGCAGCTACTTTCTCCTAACTCATACAGAGTGGAATCGCCAAATACAGAGTAGAATTCTGTTGCGGTACGCTGTGTTCTTGTGTGCTTGGCGATGTATTGCCGACGGCCTGCGGGACCTGCTTGTCTTCTGTGTTGTGTGTTGTCCGTGCTGTGTGTATCTTGTATGTAGTATGTGCGGTATGTGTTCCTCACTGCTTGCTGAGTGCACAGTTCTGTGTATTTTTCACTGTGCTGTGTGTTATGTGAGATGTTGGTATTTGTGAGTGGTGTGTGTTGAGTGGTTCTTCGTGCATTGTACATTTCGCCTTTTTTTGATGAGTTCTCTGTTGGCGGTTGCATATGTTGTGCGTTTGGTGTGTGGCTTCCCGTCTAATGTGTAGTGTGAAATGTGTGTCTGGTCTTTCTGTTGTCTGCTGTGTTGTGTACTGTGTTCTGGGTTGTGCGAGTGCTGTCTTTCGGCTTTCCGTGTGTTGCATACTGGGTCGATGTTGGGTGGGCTGTGTAATTTGAGCACTGTGTGCAAAGTTGAGTTTGCCTTGTGTCGGACGTGTTGTGTGCATGTGCATGTTGTGTGTGTGTGTTTGTGCGTTTTCGTTCGTGCTGTCTGCGTGTGGGTCTGCGTGTGCGCAGTATTGTATGCTTGTGGTTGTGCGTGTTGTGTGTAGTGCGTTCTATGTGTGTTGCATGTGTTTTCGTCAGTTGCGTGTGTGCACTTGTAGGTGCTGTGTCAGTTTTGTGTGTGTGAGATTGTGATTTGTGTGCTGTTGTGTTAGAGAGGCTGTGTGTGTGTGTTTGGCTGTTTGAGTTATGCACGTGATGTGAGATGTGTTGACTGTGTGTGGTTGTGCTTGTTTTGTACGTCTCTTGTGCGCAGTCTGCGGTCTGTGCAGTGTTTATCGCGCGTATTGTGAGCAGTAGCTATGTGCCTGCCTTTCAAGGGTGTGGTGTGTTTATGGTGTCTGTTGTGTGGCGTGTTTCTGTGTTGTGTGTGTGTGCACTGCGTTGTGCTCCTGTGTGAGGATGTATGTGTGGTGTGTCTGTGCGTGATTGTGTGTGTAGTGCGTAGTGTGTGAAATGGGTGCTACTTGTCTTCTTGGTTGGTTATATGTGTTTTGCCCATGGATTTGGGAGTGTCGTGTGTGTTAGGAGTTGTGGTACTTTCTGTGTGTGTCGTGTGCTGTGTTGTTCTGTGATTTGTGTTTGTGCTGTGTGTGTCCTACTCTGTGTGTTCTGTGGTCTGTGTGTTTTGCAAGTTGAGTGAGATATTGCGTGTTAGGACCGATATCTTGTGTATATGTTGCGTGTTTGGCATTGTGCATTCTGCGAGGCTCTGTGTGCTGTATGTTTTATGTGTGTTTGGAGTGATGTGTGCACTGTGTGAAATGTGTGTTGCATAAATTCGGTGTTCTTTCTGTGGTGGTTTGTGTGTGTTTTGCATGGGGGTTGCTATGTGTGTGGTTGTGTTTGACAGGTTGTGTGCGTGGTTGGCTCCTTGAGCAATGAGTGTACTTTGTGATGCGTGTACTGTGTATGGTCAAGCTTGGTCAGTGGGCCTCACTGTGGGTGTTGTGTTCACTCTGAGAACCGTGGTTCATGTGTATAGCGTGCAGTTATGTTCTCGGTGTGATGTGCTGTGCGTTGAGGGACTTCTGCATTCAAGTGCACAGAAGGTAGCCTCTCATGCTTGTCCGTTTTCGCCACAGGTTTGTAATCCTCCAGGAGGGCGTTGTTTCCTGAGGGTGCAAAGAGCCACGTCATCCCTTTAATAGCAAGGCCCTGACGATGCCTTTGTAGTAATCTGTCAGAAACTGCTGCGGGAGAGCCTTGTGCCAAACTCTGCTGGGGAAACAATCCACCGTGCACTGAGGAGACCCTCCCTGAGAGAATACTAGGCTGCTTTCGCCTTGCATGCAACTTGCTCCTACGTGATAAGGAAAACAGTAAACATTGCAGTAGAAGGCGGTCTTCTCTGTACGCCCTCTGTCTCAGAGACCGAAGTGAGCCGCGAATAGGCCTTCGCACTAGCCACACAGGAAGCTGCAGAACAAGATGCTTTGAAATGACAGCAGTGGAGGCAAGCCAGCTATGGATTCAGCTTATGTGAGTGAAAGAAACCAGTGCGGGATGGCCCATCCAAGGAATCATTGAAGCCGTGGCGGTGGAAGTTGAAACTGAGCTTGCAATGTGCTTTCCGTGTCTGTCGTGTGCGCGTGCACTCTAAGCGCCTGAGTGACGTCTGCTGCGCAGAGCTCTGTGTGTGCCGAGCGGCGTGCGCTCGCTTGGGTGGCCATTCGCGTGAGGCCTTGCTGAGGCAGCCTGGCTGTCAGAAAGTTGCCCGCATACAACGAATTCCGCTTGCAAAGTGCTTCCCGTGTCTGCCCTCTGTGTGCCTGCACTCTAAGCACCTGAGTGGAGTCTGCTGCGCAGAGCTCTGTGTGTGCCGAGCGGCGTGCGCTCGCTTGGGTGGCCATTCGCGTGAGGCCTTGCTGAGGCAGCCTGGCTGTCAGAAAGTTGCCCGCATACAACGAATTCCGCTTGCAATGTGCTTCCCGTGTCTGCCGTGTGTGCCTGCACTCTAAGCGCCTGAGTGGAGTCTGCTGCGCAGAGCTCTGTGTGTGCTGAGCGGCGTGCGCTCGCTTGGGTGGCCATTCGCGCGAGGCCTTGCTGAGGAAGCCTGGCTGTCAGGAAAACGCCCGCATACAACGAATTTAGCTTGGCAGTGCAAAAAGTCGCTTTCATCTGCTACTACGTGGCCGCTCCAGAGAGGCCCAGGTTGGTCTGTGTGGTATGTAAGCCGGTTTCCCATGCCACAGTCTGAGCTTTGAAAACTAAGTGCCCATTGGCTTCAGTCCCCAACCATCATGTCAGCGAGAGGTGTGTGCAAGCTTCTGCAAAGCCTGGTGGCGGATGGGCCCTAAGCGTCAGGGCCGTTGTCCTGCAGAGAAGGATCTGAGGCTGTCTCAGTTCAAGGGATTTCCTGCTCAGCCATATCCAGACTGGCAGCTAAACACTGCTGTGTCAAGGCGAGCTTCTTATACACACTTCTACTCCCAGACACAGGGATACTGTGAAGAGGTCTTCCGCCCAGCCTCAGGGGAAGAGGCGGGGCAAGTTGCTTTCTGTACAGCATTCATTGGAAGCAGGACGTTTGGAGGTTCTGTTCCACAGGCGAAAAGCAGGCAGCACTAGGAGAATCTGTCAAGGAAGCTCCTCTTTATGGCTAGCGAGGCTTAATTCAAACGTGCAATGGAAAATTGTTCTGGGGTAACTGAGCTCTAACTTCACGTTCTAACACTTGCAGCTACTTTCTCCTAACTCATACAGAGTGGAATCGCCAAATACAGAGTAGAATTCTGTTGCGGTACGCTGTGTTCTTGTGTGCTTGGCGATGTATTGCCGACGGCCTGCGGGACCTGCTTGTCTTCTGTGTTGTGTGTTGTCCGTGCTGTGTGTATCTTGTATGTAGTATGTGCGGTATGTGTTCCTCACTGCTTGCTGAGTGCACAGTTCTGTGTATTTTTCACTGTGCTGTGTGTTATGTGAGATGTTGGTATTTGTGAGTGGTGTGTGTTGAGTGGTTCTTCGTGCATTGTACATTTCGCCTTTTTTGATGAGTTCTCTGTTGGCGGTTGCATATGTTGTGCGTTTGGTGTGTGGCTTCCCGTCTAATGTGTAGTGTGAAATGTGTGTCTGGTCTTTCTGTTGTCTGCTGTGTTGTGTACTGTGTTCTGGGTTGTGCGAGTGCTGTCTTTCGGCTTTCCGTGTGTTGCATACTGGGTCGATGTTGGGTGGGCTGTGTAATTTGAGCACTGTGTGCAAAGTTGAGTTTGCCTTGTGTCGGACGTGTTGTGTGCATGTGCATGTTGTGTGTGTGTTTGTGCGTTTTCGTTCGTGCTGTCTGCGTGTGGGTCTGCGTGTGCGCAGTATTGTATGCTTGTGGTTGTGCGTGTTGTGTGTAGTGCGTTCTATGTGTGTTGCATGTGTTTTCGTCAGTTGCGTGTGTGCACTTGTAGGTGCTGTGTCAGTTTTGTGTGTGTGAGATTGTGATTTGTGTGCTGTTGTGTTAGAGAGGCTGTGTGTGTGTGTTTGGCTGTTTGTGTTATGCACGTGATGTGAGATGTGTTGACTGTGTGTGGTTGTGCTTGTTTTGTACGTCTCTTGTGCGCAGTCTGCGGTCTGTGCAGTGTTTATCGCGCGTATTGTGAGCAGTAGCTATGTGCCTGCCTTTCAAGGGTGTGGTGTGTTTATGGTGTCTGTTGTGTGGCGTGTTTCTGTGTTGTGTGTGTGTGCACTGCGTTGTGCTCCTGTGTGAGGATGTATGTGTGGTGTGTCTGTGCGTGATTGTGTGTGTAGTGCGTAGTGTGTGAAATGGGTGCTACTTGTCTTCTTGGTTGGTTATATGTGTTTTGCCCATGGATTTGGGAGTGTCGTGTGTGTTAGGAGTTGTGGTACTTTCTGTGTGTGTCGTGTGCTGTGTTGTTCTGTGATTTGTGTTTGTGCTGTGTGTGTCCTACTCTGTGTGTTCTGTGGTCTGTGTGTTTTGCAAGTTGAGTGAGATATTGCGTGTTATGACCGATATCTTGTGTATATGTTGCGTGTTTGGCATTGTGCATTCTGCGAGGCTCTGTGTGCTGTATGTTTTATGTGTGTTTGGAGTGATGTGTGCACTGTGTGAAATGTGTGTTGCATAAATTCGGTGTTCTTTCTGTGGTGGTTTGTGTGTGTTTTGCATGGGGGTTGCTATGTGTGTGGTTGTGTTTGACAGGTTGTGTGCGTGGTTGGCTCCTTGAGCAATGAGTGTACTTTGTGATGCGTGTACTGTGTATGGTCAAGCTTGGTCAGTGGGCCTCACTGTGGGTGTTGTGTTCACTCTGAGAACCGTGGTTCATGTGTATAGCGTGCAGTTATGTTCTCGGTGTGATGTGCTGTGCGTTGAGGGACTTCTGCATTCAAGTGCACAGAAGGTAGCCTCTCATGCTTGTCCGTTTTCGCCACAGGTTTGTAATCCTCCAGGAGGGCGTTGTTTCCTGAGGGTGCAAAGAGCCACGTCATCCCTTTAATAGCAAGGCCCTGACGATGCCTTTGTAGTAATCTGTCAGAAACTGCTGCGGGAGAGCCTTGTGCCAAACTCTGCTGGGGAAACAATCCACCGTGCACTGAGGAGACCCTCCCTGAGAGAATACTAGGCTGCTTTCGCCTTGCATGCAACTTGCTCCTACGTGATAAGGAAAACAGTAAACATTGCAGTAGAAGGCGGTCTTCTCTGTACGCCCTCTGTCTCAGAGACCGAAGTGAGCCGCGAATAGGCCTTCGCACTAGCCACACAGGAAGCTGCAGAACAAGATGCTTTGAAATGACAGCAGTGGAGGCAAGCCAGCTATGGATTCAGCTTATGTGAGTGAAAGAAACCAGTGCGGGATGGCCCATCCAAGGAATCATTGAAGCCGTGGCGGTGGAAGTTGAAACTGAGCTTGCAATGTGCTTTCCGTGTCTGTCGTGTGCGCGTGCACTCTAAGCGCCTGAGTGACGTCTGCTGCGCAGAGCTCTGTGTGTGCCGAGCGGCGTGCGCTCGCTTGGGTGGCCATTCGCGTGAGGCCTTGCTGAGGCAGCCTGGCTGTCAGAAAGTTGCCCGCATACAACGAATTCCGCTTGCAAAGTGCTTCCCGTGTCTGCCCTCTGTGTGCCTGCACTCTAAGCACCTGAGTGGAGTCTGCTGCGCAGAGCTCTGTGTGTGCCGAGCGGCGTGCGCTCGCTTGGGTGGCCATTCGCGTGAGGCCTTGCTGAGGCAGCCTGGCTGTCAGAAAGTTGCCCGCATACAACGAATTCCGCTTGCAATGTGCTTCCCGTGTCTGCCGTGTGTGCCTGCACTCTAAGCGCCTGAGTGGAGTCTGCTGCGCAGAGCTCTGTGTGTGCTGAGCGGCGTGCGCTCGCTTGGGTGGCCATTCGCGCGAGGCCTTGCTGAGGAAGCCTGGCTGTCAGGAAAACGCCCGCATACAACGAATTTAGCTTGGCAGTGCAAAAAGTCGCTTTCGTCTGCTACTACGTGGCCGCTCCAGAGAGGCCCAGGTTGGTCTGTGTGGTATGTAAGCCGGTCTCCCATGCCACAGTCTGAGCTTTGAAAACTAAGTGCACATTGGCTTCAGTCCCCAACCATCATGTCAGCGAGAGGTGTGTGCAAGCTTCTGCAAAGCCTGGTGGCGGATGGGCCCTAAGCGTCAGGGCCGTTGTCCTGCAGAGAAGGATCTGAGGCTGTCTCAGTTCAAGGGATTTCCTGCTCAGCCATATCCAGACTGGCAGCTAAACACTGCTGTGTCAAGGCGAGCTTCTTATACACACTTCTACTCCCAGACAAAGGGATACTGTGAAGAGGTCTTCTGCCCAGCCTCAGGGGAAGAGGCGGGGCAAGTTGCTTTCTGTACAGCATTCATTGGAAGCAGGACGTTTGGAGGTTCTGTTCCACAGGCGAAAAGCAGGCAGCACTAGGAGAATCTGTCAAGGAAGCTCCTCTTTATGGCTAGCGAGGCTTAATTCAAACGTGCAATGGAAAATTGTTCTGGGGTAACTGAGCTCTAACTTCACGCTCTAACACTTGCAGCTACTTTCTCCTAACTCATACAGAGTGGAATCGCCAAATACAGAGTAGAATTCTGTTGCGGTACGCTGTGTTCTTGTGTGCTTGGCGATGTATTGCCGACGGCCTGCGGGACCTGCTTGTCTTCTGTGTTGTGTGTTGTCCGTGCTGTGTGTATCTTGTATGTAGTATGTGCGGTATGTGTTCCTCACTGCTTGCTGAGTGCACAGTTCTGTGTATTTTTCACTGTGCTGTGTGTTATGTGAGATGTTGGTATTTGTGAGTGGTGTGTGTTGAGTGGTTCTTCGTGCATTGTACATTTCGCCTTTTTTGATGAGTTCTCTGTTGGCGGTTGCATATGTTGTGCGTTTGGTGTGTGGCTTCCCGTCTAATGTGTAGTGTGAAATGTGTGTCTGGTCTTTCTGTTGTCTGCTGTGTTGTGTACTGTGTTGTGGGTTGTGCGAGTGCTGTCTTTCGGCTTTCCGTGTGTTGCATACTGGGTCGATGTTGGGTGGGCTGTGTAATTTGAGCACTGTGTGCAAAGTTGAGTTTGCCTTGTGTCGGACGTGTTGTGTGCATGTGCATGTTGTGTGTGTGTGTTTGTGCGTTTTCGTTCGTGCTGTCTGCGTGTGGGTCTGCGTGTGCGCAGTATTGTATGCTTGTGGTTGTGCGTGTTGTGTGTAGTGCGTTCTATGTGTGTTGCATGTGTTTTCGTCAGTTGCGTGTGTGCACTTGTAGGTGCTGTGTCAGTTTTGTGTGTGTGAGATTGTGATTTGTGTGCTGTTGTGTTAGAGAGGCTGTGTGTGTGTGTTTGGCTGTTTGAGTTATGCACGTGATGTGAGATGTGTTGACTGTGTGTTGTTGTGGTTGTTTTGTACGTCTCTTGTGCGCAGTCTGCGGTCTGTGCAGTGTTTATCGCGCGTATTGTGAGCAGTAGCTATGTGCCTGCCTTTCAAGGGTGTGGTGTGTTTATGGTGTCTGTTGTGTGGCGTGTTTCTGTGTTGTGTGTGTGTGCACTGCGTTGTGCTCCTGTGTGAGGATGTATGTGTGGTGTGTCTGTGCGTGATTGTGTGTGTAGTGCGTAGTGTGTGAAATGGGTGCTACTTGTCTTCTTGGTTGGTTATATGTGTTTTGCCCATGGATTTGGGAGTGTCGTGTGTGTTAGGAGTTGTGGTACTTTCTGTGTGTGTCGTGTGCTGTGTTGTTCTGTGATTTGTGTTTGTGCTGTGTGTGTCCTACTCTGTGTGTTCTGTGGTCTGTGTGTTTTGCAAGTTGAGTGAGATATTGCGTGTTATGACCGATATCTTGTGTATATGTTGCGTGTTTGGCATTGTGCATTCTGCGAGGCTCTGTGTGCTGTATGTTTTATGTGTGTTTGGAGTGATGTGTGCACTGTGTGAAATGTGTGTTGCATAAATTCGGTGTTCTTTCTGTGGTGGTTTGTGTGTGTTTTGCATGGGGGTTGCTATGTGTGTGGTTGTGTTTGACAGGTTGTGTGCGTGGTTGGCTCCTTGAGCAATGAGTGTACTTTGTGATGCGTGTACTGTGTATGGTCAAGCTTGGTCAGTGGGCCTCACTGTGGGTGTTGTGTTCACTCTGAGAACCGTGGTTCATGTGTATAGCGTGCAGTTATGTTCTCGGTGTGATGTGCTGTGCGTTGAGGGACTTCTGCATTCAAGTGCACAGAAGGTAGCCTCTCATGCTTGTCCGTTTTCGCCACAGGTTTGTAATCCTCCAGGAGGGCGTTGTTTCCTGAGGGTGCAAAGAGCCACGTCATCCCTTTAATAGCAAGGCCCTGACGATGCCTTTGTAGTAATCTGTCAGAAACTGCTGCGGGAGAGCCTTGTGCCAAACTCTGCTGGGGAAACAATCCACCGTGCACTGAGGAGACCCTCCCTGAGAGAATACTAGGCTGCTTTCGCCTTGCATGCAACTTGCTCCTACGTGATAAGGAAAACAGTAAACATTGCAGTAGAAGGCGGTCTTCTCTGTACGCCCTCTGTCTCAGAGACCGAAGTGAGCCGCGAATAGGCCTTCGCACTAGCCACACAGGAAGCTGCAGAACAAGATGCTTTGAAATGACAGCAGTGGAGGCAAGCCAGCTATGGATTCAGCTTATGTGAGTGAAAGAAACCAGTGCGGGATGGCCCATCCAAGGAATCATTGAAGCCGTGGCGGTGGAAGTTGAAACTGAGCTTGCAATGTGCTTTCCGTGTCTGTCGTGTGCGCGTGCACTCTAAGCGCCTGAGTGACGTCTGCTGCGCAGAGCTCTGTGTGTGCCGAGCGGCGTGCGCTCGCTTGGGTGGCCATTCGCGTGAGGCCTTGCTGAGGCAGCCTGGCTGTCAGAAAGTTGCCCGCATACAACGAATTCCGCTTGCAAAGTGCTTCCCGTGTCTGCCCTCTGTGTGCCTGCACTCTAAGCACCTGAGTGGAGTCTGCTGCGCAGAGCTCTGTGTGTGCCGAGCGGCGTGCGCTCGCTTGGGTGGCCATTCGCGTGAGGCCTTGCTGAGGCAGCCTGGCTGTCAGAAAGTTGCCCGCATACAACGAATTCCGCTTGCAATGTGCTTCCCGTGTCTGCCGTGTGTGCCTGCACTCTAAGCGCCTGAGTGGAGTCTGCTGCGCAGAGCTCTGTGTGTGCTGAGCGGCGTGCGCTCGCTTGGGTGGCCATTCGCGCGAGGCCTTGCTGAGGAAGCCTGGCTGTCAGGAAAACGCCCGCATACAACGAATTTAGCTTGGCAGTGCAAAAAGTCGCTTTCGTCTGCTACTACGTGGCCGCTCCAGAGAGGCCCAGGTTGGTCTGTGTGGTATGTAAGCCGGTTTCCCATGCCACAGTCTGAGCTTTGAAAACTAAGTGACCATTGGCTTCAGTCCCCAACCATCATGTCAGCGAGAAGTGTGTGCAAGCTTCTGCAAAGCCTGGTGGCGGATGGGCCCTAAGCGTCAGGGCCGTTGTCCTGCAGAGAAGGATCTGAGGCTGTCTCAGTTCAAGGGATTTCCTGCTCAGCCATATCCAGACTGGCAGCTAAACACTGCTGTGTCAAGGCGAGCTTCTTATACACACTTCTACTCCCAGACACAGGGATACTGTGAAGAGGTCTTCCGCCCAGCCTCAGGGGAAGAGGCGGGGCAAGTTGCTTTCTGTACAGCATTCATTGGAAGCAGGACGTTTGGAGGTTCTGTTCCACAGGCGAAAAGCAGGCAGCACTAGGAGAATCTGTCAAGGAAGCTCCTCTTTATGGCTAGCGAGGCTTAATTCAAACGTGCAATGGAAAATTGTTCTGGGGTAACTGAGCTCTAACTTCACGCTCTAACACTTGCAGCTACTTTCTCCTAACTCATACAGAGTGGAATCGCCAAATACAGAGTAGAATTCTGTTGCGGTACGCTGTGTTCTTGTGTGCTTGGCGATGTATTGCCGACGGCCTGCGGGACCTGCTTGTCTTCTGTGTTGTGTGTTGTCCGTGCTGTGTGTATCTTGTATGTAGTATGTGCGGTATGTGTTCCTCACTGCTTGCTGAGTGCACAGTTCTGTGTATTTTTCACTGTGCTGTGTGTTATGTGAGATGTTGGTATTTGTGAGTGGTGTGTGTTGAGTGGTTCTTCGTGCATTGTACATTTCGCCTTTTTTGATGAGTTCTCTGTTGGCGGTTGCATATGTTGTGCGTTTGGTGTGTGGCTTCCCGTCTAATGTGTAGTGTGAAATGTGTGTCTGGTCTTTCTGTTGTCTGCTGTGTTGTGTACTGTGTTGTGGGTTGTGCGAGTGCTGTCTTTCGGCTTTCCGTGTGTTGCATACTGGGTCGATGTTGGGTGGGCTGTGTAATTTGAGCACTGTGTGCAAAGTTGAGTTTGCCTTGTGTCGGACGTGTTGTGTGCATGTGCATGTTGTGTGTGTGTGTTTGTGCGTTTTCGTTCGTGCTGTCTGCGTGTGGGTCTGCGTGTGCGCAGTATTGTATGCTTGTGGTTGTGCGTGTTGTGTGTAGTGCGTTCTATGTGTGTTGCATGTGTTTTCGTCAGTTGCGTGTGTGCACTTGTAGGTGCTGTGTCAGTTTTGTGTGTGTGAGATTGTGATTTGTGTGCTGTTGTGTTAGAGAGGCTGTGTGTGTGTGTTTGGCTGTTTGAGTTATGCACGTGATGTGAGATGTGTTGACTGTGTGTGGTTGTGCTTGTTTTGTACGTCTCTTGTGCGCAGTCTGCGGTCTGTGCAGTGTTTATCGCGCGTATTGTGAGCAGTAGCTATGTGCCTGCCTTTCAAGGGTGTGGTGTGTTTATGGTGTCTGTTGTGTGGCGTGTTTCTGTGTTGTGTGTGTGTGCACTGCGTTGTGCTCCTGTGTGAGGATGTATGTGTGGTGTGTCTGTGCGTGATTGTGTGTGTAGTGCGTAGTGTGTGAAATGGGTGCTACTTGTCTTCTTGGTTGGTTATATGTGTTTTGCCCATGGATTTGGGAGTGTCGTGTGTGTTAGGAGTTGTGGTACTTTCTGTGTGTGTCGTGTGCTGTGTTGTTCTGTGATTTGTGTTTGTGCTGTGTGTGTCCTACTCTGTGTGTTCTGTGGTCTGTGTGTTTTGCAAGTTGAGTGAGATATTGCGTGTTAGGACCGATATCTTGTGTATATGTTGCGTGTTTGGCATTGTGCATTCTGCGAGGCTCTGTGTGCTGTATGTTTTATGTGTGTTTGGAGTGATGTGTGCACTGTGTGAAATGTGTGTTGCATAAATTCGGTGTTCTTTCTGTGGTGGTTTGTGTGTGTTTTGCATGGGGGTTGCTATGTGTGTGGTTGTGTTTGACAGGTTGTGTGCGTGGTTGGCTCCTTGAGCAATGAGTGTACTTTGTGATGCGTGTACTGTGTATGGTCAAGCTTGGTCAGTGGGCCTCACTGTGGGTGTTGTGTTCACTCTGAGAACCGTGGTTCATGTGTATAGCGTGCAGTTATGTTCTCGGTGTGATGTGCTGTGCGTTGAGGGACTTCTGCATTCAAGTGCACAGAAGGTAGCCTCTCATGCTTGTCCGTTTTCGCCACAGGTTTGTAATCCTCCAGGAGGGCGTTGTTTCCTGAGGGTGCAAAGAGCCACGTCATCCCTTTAATAGCAAGGCCCTGACGATGCCTTTGTAGTAATCTGTCAGAAACTGCTGCGGGAGAGCCTTGTGCCAAACTCTGCTGGGGAAACAATCCACCGTGCACTGAGGAGACCCTCCCTGAGAGAATACTAGGCTGCTTTCGCCTTGCATGCAACTTGCTCCTACGTGATAAGGAAAACAGTAAACATTGCAGTAGAAGGCGGTCTTCTCTGTACGCCCTCTGTCTCAGAGACCGAAGTGAGCCGCGAATAGGCCTTCGCACTAGCCACACAGGAAGCTGCAGAACAAGATGCTTTGAAATGACAGCAGTGGAGGCAAGCCAGCTATGGATTCAGCTTATGTGAGTGAAAGAAACCAGTGCGGGATGGCCCATCCAAGGAATCATTGAAGCCGTGGCGGTGGAAGTTGAAACTGAGCTTGCAATGTGCTTTCCGTGTCTGTCGTGTGCGCGTGCACTCTAAGCGCCTGAGTGACGTCTGCTGCGCAGAGCTCTGTGTGTGCCGAGCGGCGTGCGCTCGCTTGGGTGGCCATTCGCGTGAGGCCTTGCTGAGGCAGCCTGGCTGTCAGAAAGTTGCCCGCATACAACGAATTCCGCTTGCAAAGTGCTTCCCGTGTCTGCCCTGTGTGCCTGCACTCTAAGCACCTGAGTGGAGTCTGCTGCGCAGACCTCTGTGTGTGCCGAGCGGCGTGCGCTCGCTTGGGTGGCCATTCGCGTGAGGCCTTGCTGAGGCAGCCTGGCTGTCAGAAAGTTGCCCGCATACAACGAATTCCGCTTGCAATGTGCTTCCCGTGTCTGCCGTGTGTGCCTGCACTCTAAGCGCCTGAGTGGAGTCTGCTGCGCAGAGCTCTGTGTGTGCTGAGCGGCGTGCGCTCGCTTGGGTGGCCATTCGCGCGAGGCCTTGCTGAGGAAGCCTGGCTGTCAGGAAAACGCCCGCATACAACGAATTTAGCTTGGCAGTGCAAAAAGTCGCTTTCGTCTGCTACTACGTGGCCGCTCCAGAGAGGCCCAGGTTGGTCTGTGTGGTATGTAAGCCGGTTTCCCATGCCACAGTCTGAGCTTTGAAAACTAAGTGCCCATTGGCTTCAGTCCCCAACCATCATGTCAGCGAGAGGTGTGTGCAAGCTTCTGCAAAGCCTGGTGGCGGATGGGCCCTAAGCGTCAGGGCCGTTGTCCTGCAGAGAAGGATCTGAGGCTGTCTCAGTTCAAGGGATTTCCTGCTCAGCCATATCCAGACTGGCAGCTAAACACTGCTGTGTCAAGGTGAGCTTCTTATACACACTTCTACTCCCAGACACAGGGATACTGTGAAGAGGTCTTCCGCCGAGCCTCAGGGGAAGAGGCGGGGCAAGTTGCTTTCTGTACAGCATTCATTGGAAGCAGGACGTTTGGAGGTTCTGTTCCACAGGCGAAAAGCAGGCAGCACTAGGAGAATCTGTCAAGGAAGCTCCTCTTTATGGCTAGCGAGGCTTAATTCAAACGTGCAATGGAAAATTGTTCTGGGGTAACTGAGCTCTAACTTCACGCTCTAACACTTGCAGCTACTTTCTCCTAACTCATACAGAGTGGAATCGCCAAATACAGAGTAGAATTCTGTTGTGGTACGCTGTGTTCTTGTGTGCTTGGCGATGTATTGCCGACGGCCTGCGGGACCTGCTTGTCTTCTGTGTTGTGTGTTGTCCGTGCTGTGTGTATCTTGTATGTAGTATGTGCGGTATGTGTTCCTCACTGCTTGCTGAGTGCACAGTTCTGTGTATTTTTCACTGTGCTGTGTGTTATGTGAGATGTTGGTATTTGTGAGTGGTGTGTGTTGAGTGGTTCTTCGTGCATTGTACATTTCGCCTTTTTTGATGAGTTCTCTGTTGGCGGTTGCATATGTTGTGCGTTTGGTGTGTGGCTTCCCGTCTAATGTGTAGTGTGAAATGTGTGTCTGGTCTTTCTGTTGTCTGCTGTGTTGTGTACTGTGTTCTGGGTTGTGCGAGTGCTGTCTTTCGGCTTTCCGTGTGTTGCATACTGGGTCGATGTTGGGTGGGCTGTGTAATTTGAGCACTGTGTGCAAAGTTGAGTTTGCCTTGTGTCGGACGTGTTGTGTGCATGTGCATGTTGTGTGTGTGTGTTTGTGCGTTTTCGTTCGTGCTGTCTGCGTGTGGGTCTGCATGTGCGCAGTATTGTATGCTTGTGGTTGTGCGTGTTGTGTGTAGTGCGTTCTATGTGTGTTGCATGTGTTTTCGTCAGTTGCGTGTGTGCACTTGTAGGTGCTGTGTCAGTTTTGTGTGTGTGAGATTGTGATTTGTGTGCTGTTGTGTTAGAGAGGCTGTGTGTGTGTGTTTGGCTGTTTGAGTTATGCACGTGATGTGAGATGTGTTGACTGTGTGTGGTTGTGCTTGTTTTGTACGTCTCTTGTGCGCAGTCTGCGGTCTGTGCAGTGTTTATCGCGCGTATTGTGAGCAGTAGCTATGTGCCTGCCTTTCAAGGGTGTGGTGT
The DNA here is from genome assembly GCF_040802235.1 of Manis javanica. NCBI lineage: Eukaryota > Metazoa > Chordata > Mammalia > Pholidota > Manidae > Manis > Manis javanica. The sequence goes on from NC_133163.1 coordinate 79,854,932, forward strand.
GTTTATGGTGTCTGTTGTGTGGCGTGTTTCTGTGTTGTGTGTGTGTGCACTGCGTTGTGCTCCTGTGTGAGGATGTATGTGTGGTGTGTCTGTGCGTGATTGTGTGTGTAGTGCGTAGTGTGTGAAATGGGTGCTACTTGTCTTCTTGGTTGGTTATATGTGTTTTGCCCATGGATTTGGGAGTGTCGTGTGTGTTAGGAGTTGTGGTACTTTCTGTGTGTGTCGTGTGCTGTGTTGTTCTGTGATTTGTGTTTGTGCTGTGTGTGTCCTACTCTGTGTGTTCTGTGGTCTGTGTGTTTTGCAAGTTGAGTGAGATATTGCGTGTTAGGACCGATATCTTGTGTATATGTTGCGTGTTTGGCATTGTGCATTCTGCGAGGCTCTGTGTGCTGTATGTTTTATGTGTGTTTGGAGTGATGTGTGCACTGTGTGAAATGTGTGTTGCATAAATTCGGTGTTCTTTCTGTGGTGGTTTGTGTGTGTTTTGCATGGGGGTTGCTATGTGTGTGGTTGTGTTTGACAGGTTGTGTGCGTGGTTGGCTCCTTGAGCAATGAGTGTACTTTGTGATGCGTGTACTGTGTATGGTCAAGCTTGGTCAGTGGGCCTCACTGTGGGTGTTGTGTTCACTCTGAGAACCGTGGTTCATGTGTATAGCGTGCAGTTATGTTCTCGGTGTGATGTGCTGTGCGTTGAGGGACTTCTGCATTCAAGTGCACAGAAGGTAGCCTCTCATGCTTGTCCGTTTTCGCCACAGGTTTGTAATCCTCCAGGAGGGCGTTGTTTCCTGAGGGTGCAAAGAGCCACGTCATCCCTTTAATAGCAAGGCCCTGACGATGCCTTTGTAGTAATCTGTCAGAAACTGCTGCGGGAGAGCCTTGTGCCAAACTCTGCTGGGGAAACAATCCACCGTGCACTGAGGAGACCCTCCCTGAGAGAATACTAGGCTGCTTTCGCCTTGCATGCAACTTGCTCCTACGTGATAAGGAAAACAGTAAACATTGCAGTAGAAGGCGGTCTTCTCTGTACGCCCTCTGTCTCAGAGACCGAAGTGAGCCGCGAATAGGCCTTCGCACTAGCCACACAGGAAGCTGCAGAACAAGATGCTTTGAAATGACAGCAGTGGAGGCAAGCCAGCTATGGATTCAGCTTATGTGAGTGAAAGAAACCAGTGCGGGATGGCCCATCCAAGGAATCATTGAAGCGGTGGCGGTGGAAGTTGAAACTGAGCTTGCAATGTGCTTTCCGTGTCTGTCGTGTGCGCGTGCACTCTAAGCGCCTGAGTGACGTCTGCTGCGCAGAGCTCTGTGTGTGCCGAGCGGCGTGCGCTCGCTTGGGTGGCCATTCGCGTGAGGCCTTGCTGAGGCAGCCTGGCTGTCAGAAAGTTGCCCGCATACAACGAATTCCGCTTGCAAAGTGCTTCCCGTGTCTGCCCTGTGTGCCTGCACTCTAAGCACCTGAGTGGAGTCTGCTGCGCAGAGCTCTGTGTGTGCCGAGCGGCGTGCGCTCGCTTGGGTGGCCATTCGCGTGAGGCCTTGCTGAGGCAGCCTGGCTGTCAGAAAGTTGCCCGCATACAACGAATTCCGCTTGCAATGTGCTTCCCGTGTCTGCCGTGTGTGCCTGCACTCTAAGCGCCTGAGTGGAGTCTGCTGCGCAGAGCTCTGTGTGTGCTGAGCGGCGTGCGCTCGCTTGGGTGGCCATTCGCGCGAGGCCTTGCTGAGGAAGCCTGGCTGTCAGGAAAACGCCCGCATACAACGAATTTAGCTTGGCAGTGCAAAAAGTCGCTTTCGTCTGCTACTACGTGGCCGCTCCAGAGAGGCCCAGGTTGGTCTGTGTGGTATGTAAGCCGGTTTCCCATGCCACAGTCTGAGCTTTGAAAACTAAGTGCCCATTGGCTTCAGTCCCCAACCATCATGTCAGCGAGAGGTGTGTGCAAGCTTCTGCAAAGCCTGGTGGCGGATGGGCCCTAAGCGTCAGGGCCGTTGTCCTGCAGAGAAGGATCTGAGGCTGTCTCAGTTCAAGGGATTTCCTGCTCAGCCATATCCAGACTGGCAGCTAAACACTGCTGTGTCAAGGCGAGCTTCTTATACACACTTCTACTCCCAGACACAGGGATACTGTGAAGAGGTCTTCCGCCCAGCCTCAGGGGAAGAGGCGGGGCAAGTTGCTTTCTGTACAGCATTCATTGGAAGCAGGACGTTTGGAGGTTCTGTTCCACAGGCGAAAAGCAGGCAGCACTAGGAGAATCTGTCAAGGAAGCTCCTCTTTATGGCTAGCGAGGCTTAATTCAAACGTGCAATGGAAAATTGTTCTGGGGTAACTGAGCTCTAACTTCACGCTCTAACACTTGCAGCTACTTTCTCCTAACTCATACAGAGTGGAATCGCCAAATACAGAGTAGAATTCTGTTGCGGTACGCTGTGTTCTTGTGTGCTTGGCGATGTATTGCCGACGGCCTGCGGGACCTGCTTGTCTTCTGTGTTGTGTGTTGTCCGTGCTGTGTGTATCTTGTATGTAGTATGTGCGGTATGTGTTCCTCACTGCTTGCTGAGTGCACAGTTCTGTGTATTTTTCACTGTGCTGTGTGTTATGTGAGATGTTGGTATTTGTGAGTGGTGTGTGTTGAGTGGTTCTTCGTGCATTGTACATTTCGCCTTTTTTGATGAGTTCTCTGTTGGCGGTTGCATATGTTGTGCTTTTGGTGTGTGGCTTCCCGTCTAATGTGTAGTGTGAAATGTGTGTCTGGTCTTTCTGTTGTCTGCTGTGTTGTGTACTGTGTTCTGGGTTGTGCGAGTGCTGTCTTTCGGCTTTCCGTGTGTTGCATACTGGGTCGATGTTGGGTGGGCTGTGTAATTTGAGCACTGTGTGCAAAGTTGAGTTTGCCTTGTGTCGGACGTGTTGTGTGCATGTGCATGTTGTGTGTGTGTGTTTGTGCGTTTTCGTTCGTGCTGTCTGCGTGTGGGTCTGCGTGTGCGCAGTATTGTATGCTTGTGGTTGTGCGTGTTGTGTGTAGTGCGTTCTATGTGTGTTGCATGTGTTTTCGTCAGTTGCGTGTGTGCACTTGTAGGTGCTGTGTCAGTTTTGTGTGTGTGAGATTGTGATTTGTGTGCTGTTGTGTTAGAGAGGCTGTGTGTGTGTGTTTGGCTGTTTGAGTTATGCACGTGATGTGAGATGTGTTGACTGTGTGTGGTTGTGCTTGTTTTGTACGTCTCTTGTGCGCAGTCTGCGGTCTGTGCAGTGTTTATCGCGCGTATTGTGAGCAGTAGCTATGTGCCTGCCTTTCAAGGGTGTGGTGTGTTTATGGTGTCTGTTGTGTGGCGTGTTTCTGTGTTGTGTGTGTGTGCACTGCGTTGTGCTCCTGTGTGAGGATGTATGTGTGGTGTGTCTGTGCGTGATTGTGTGTGTAGTGCGTAGTGTGTGAAATGGGTGCTACTTGTCTTCTTGGTTGGTTATATGTGTTTTGCCCATGGATTTGGGAGTGTCGTGTGTGTTAGGAGTTGTGGTACTTTCTGTGTGTGTCGTGTGCTGTGTTGTTCTGTGATTTGTGTTTGTGCTGTGTGTGTCCTACTCTGTGTGTTCTGTGGTCTGTGTGTTTTGCAAGTTGAGTGAGATATTGCGTGTTAGGACCGATATCTTGTGTATATGTTGCGTGTTTGGCATTGTGCATTCTGCGAGGCTCTGTGTGCTGTATGTTTTATGTGTGTTTGGAGTGATGTGTGCACTGTGTGAAATGTGTGTTGCATAAATTCGGTGTTCTTTCTGTGGTGGTTTGTGTGTGTTTTGCATGGGGGTTGCTATGTGTGTGGTTGTGTTTGACAGGTTGTGTGCGTGGTTGGCTCCTTGAGCAATGAGTGTACTTTGTGATGCGTGTACTGTGTATGGTCAAGCTTGGTCAGTGGGCCTCACTGTGGGTGTTGTGTTCACTCTGAGAACCGTGGTTCATGTGTATAGCGTGCAGTTATGTTCTCGGTGTGATGTGCTGTGCGTTGAGGGACTTCTGCATTCAAGTGCACAGAAGGTAGCCTCTCATGCTTGTCCGTTTTCGCCACAGGTTTGTAATCCTCCAGGAGGGCGTTGTTTCCTGAGGGTGCAAAGAGCCACGTCATCCCTTTAATAGCAAGGCCCTGACGATGCCTTTGTAGTAATCTGTCAGAAACTGCTGCGGGAGAGCCTTGTGCCAAACTCTGCTGGGGAAACAATCCACCGTGCACTGAGGAGACCCTCCCTGAGAGAATACTAGGCTGCTTTCGCCTTGCATGCAACTTGCTCCTACGTGATAAGGAAAACAGTAAACATTGCAGTAGAAGGCGGTCTTCTCTGTACGCCCTCTGTCTCAGAGACCGAAGTGAGCCGCGAATAGGCCTTCGCACTAGCCACACAGGAAGCTGCAGAACAAGATGCTTTGAAATGACAGCAGTGGAGGCAAGCCAGCTATGGATTCAGCTTATGTGAGTGAAAGAAACCAGTGCGGGATGGCCCATCCAAGGAATCATTGAAGCCGTGGCGGTGGAAGTTGAAACTGAGCTTGCAATGTGCTTTCCGTGTCTGTCGTGTGCGCGTGCACTCTAAGCGCCTGAGTGACGTCTGCTGCGCAGAGCTCTGTGTGTGCCGAGCGGCGTGCGCTCGCTTGGGTGGCCATTCGCGTGAGGCCTTGCTGAGGCAGCCTGGCTGTCAGAAAGTTGCCCGCATACAACGAATTCCGCTTGCAAAGTGCTTCCCGTGTCTGCCCTGTGTGCCTGCACTCTAAGCACCTGAGTGGAGTCTGCTGCGCAGAGCTCTGTGTGTGCCGAGCGGCGTGCGCTCGCTTGGGTGGCCATTCGCGTGAGGCCTTGCTGAGGCAGCCTGGCTGTCAGAAAGTTGCCCGCATACAACGAATTCCGCTTGCAATGTGCTTCCCGTGTCTGCCGTGTGTGCCTGCACTCTAAGCGCCTGAGTGGAGTCTGCTGCGCAGAGCTCTGTGTGTGCTGAGCGGCGTGCGCTCGCTTGGGTGGCCATTCGCGCGAGGCCTTGCTGAGGAAGCCTGGCTGTCAGGAAAACGCCCGCATACAACGAATTTAGCTTGGCAGTGCAAAAAGTCGCTTTCGTCTGCTACTACGTGGCCGCTCCAGAGAGGCCCAGGTTGGTCTGTGTGGTATGTAAGCCGGTTTCCCATGCCACAGTCTGGGCTTTGAAAACTAAGTGCCCATTGGCTTCAGTCCCCAACCATCATGTCAGCGAGAGGTGTGTGCAAGCTTCTGCAAAGCCTGGTGGCGGATGGGCCCTAAGCGTCAGGGCCGTTGTCCTGCAGAGAAGGATCTGAGGCTGTCTCAGTTCAAGGGATTTCCTGCTCAGCCATATCCAGACTGGCAGCTAAACACTGCTGTGTCAAGGCGAGCTTCTTATACACACTTCTACTCCCAGACACAGGGATACTGTGAAGAGGTCTTCCGCCCAGCCTCAGGGGAAGAGGCGGGGCAAGTTGCTTTCTGTACAGCATTCATTGGAAGCAGGACGTTTGGAGGTTCTGTTCCACAGGCGAAAAGCAGGCAGCACTAGGAGAATCTGTCAAGGAAGCTCCTCTTTATGGCTAGCGAGGCTTAATTCAAACGTGCAATGGAAAATTGTTCTGGGGTAACTGAGCTCTAACTTCACGCTCTAACACTTGCAGCTACTTTCTCCTAACTCATACAGAGTGGAATCGCCAAATACAGAGTAGAATTCTGTTGCGGTACGCTGTGTTCTTGTGTGCTTGGCGATGTATTGCCGACGGCCTGCGGGACCTGCTTGTCTTCTGTGTTGTGTGTTGTCCGTGCTGTGTGTATCTTGTATGTAGTATGTGCGGTATGTGTTCCTCACTGCTTGCTGAGTGCACAGTTCTGTGTATTTTTCACTGTGCTGTGTGTTATGTGAGATGTTGGTATTTGTGAGTGGTGTGTGTTGAGTGGTTCTTCGTGCATTGTACATTTCGCCTTTTTTGATGAGTTCTCTGTTGGCGGTTGCATATGTTGTGCTTTTGGTGTGTGGCTTCCCGTCTAATGTGTAGTGTGAAATGTGTGTCTGGTCTTTCTGTTGTCTGCTGTGTTGTGTACTGTGTTCTGGGTTGTGCGAGTGCTGTCTTTCGGCTTTCCGTGTGTTGCATACTGGGTCGATGTTGGGTGGGCTGTGTAATTTGAGCACTGTGTGCAAAGTTGAGTTTGCCTTGTGTCGGACGTGTTGTGTGCATGTGCATGTTGTGTGTGTGTGTTTGTGCGTTTTCGTTCGTGCTGTCTGCGTGTGGGTCTGCGTGTGCGCAGTATTGTATGCTTGTGGTTGTGCGTGTTGTGTGTAGTGCGTTCTATGTGTGTTGCATGTGTTTTCGTCAGTTGCGTGTGTGCACTTGTAGGTGCTGTGTCAGTTTTGTGTGTGTGAGATTGTGATTTGTGTGCTGTTGTGTTAGAGAGGCTGTGTGTGTGTGTTTGGCTGTTTGAGTTATGCACGTGATGTGAGATGTGTTGACTGTGTGTGGTTGTGCTTGTTTTGTACGTCTCTTGTGCGCAGTCTGCGGTCTGTGCAGTGTTTATCGCGCGTATTGTGAGCAGTAGCTATGTGCCTGCCTTTCAAGGGTGTGGTGTGTTTATGGTGTCTGTTGTGTGGCGTGTTTCTGTGTTGTGTGTGTGTGCACTGCGTTGTGCTCCTGTGTGAGGATGTATGTGTGGTGTGTCTGTGCGTGATTGTGTGTGTAGTGCGTAGTGTGTGAAATGGGTGCTACTTGTCTTCTTGGTTGGTTATATGTGTTTTGCCCATGGATTTGGGAGTGTCGTGTGTGTTAGGAGTTGTGGTACTTTCTGTGTGTGTCGTGTGCTGTGTTGTTCTGTGATTTGTGTTTGTGCTGTGTGTGTCCTACTCTGTGTGTTCTGTGGTCTGTGTGTTTTGCAAGTTGAGTGAGATATTGCGTGTTAGGACCGATATCTTGTGTATATGTTGCGTGTTTGGCATTGTGCATTCTGCGAGGCTCTGTGTGCTGTATGTTTTATGTGTGTTTGGAGTGATGTGTGCACTGTGTGAAATGTGTGTTGCATAAATTCGGTGTTCTTTCTGTGGTGGTTTGTGTGTGTTTTGCATGGGGGTTGCTATGTGTGTGGTTGTGTTTGACAGGTTGTGTGCGTGGTTGGCTCCTTGAGCAATGAGTGTACTTTGTGATGCGTGTACTGTGTATGGTCAAGCTTGGTCAGTGGGCCTCACTGTGGGTGTTGTGTTCACTCTGAGAACCGTGGTTCATGTGTATAGCGTGCAGTTATGTTCTCGGTGTGATGTGCTGTGCGTTGAGGGACTTCTGCATTCAAGTGCACAGAAGGTAGCCTCTCATGCTTGTCCGTTTTCGCCACAGGTTTGTAATCCTCCAGGAGGGCGTTGTTTCCTGAGGGTGCAAAGAGCCACGTCATCCCTTTAATAGCAAGGCCCTGACGATGCCTTTGTAGTAATCTGTCAGAAACTGCTGCGGGAGAGCCTTGTGCCAAACTCTGCTGGGGAAACAATCCACCGTGCACTGAGGAGACCCTCCCTGAGAGAATACTAGGCTGCTTTCGCCTTGCATGCAACTTGCTCCTACGTGATAAGGAAAACAGTAAACATTGCAGTAGAAGGCGGTCTTCTCTGTACGCCCTCTGTCTCAGAGACCGAAGTGAGCCGCGAATAGGCCTTCGCACTAGCCACACAGGAAGCTGCAGAACAAGATGCTTTGAAATGACAGCAGTGGAGGCAAGCCAGCTATGGATTCAGCTTATGTGAGTGAAAGAAACCAGTGCGGGATGGCCCATCCAAGGAATCATTGAAGCCGTGGCGGTGGAAGTTGAAACTGAGCTTGCAATGTGCTTTCCGTGTCTGTCGTGTGCGCGTGCACTCTAAGCGCCTGAGTGACGTCTGCTGCGCAGAGCTCTGTGTGTGCCGAGCGGCGTGCGCTCGCTTGGGTGGCCATTCGCGTGAGGCCTTGCTGAGGCAGCCTGGCTGTCAGAAAGTTGCCCGCATACAACGAATTCCGCTTGCAAAGTGCTTCCCGTGTCTGCCCTGTGTGCCTGCACTCTAAGCACCTGAGTGGAGTCTGCTGCGCAGAGCTCTGTGTGTGCCGAGCGGCGTGCGCTCGCTTGGGTGGCCATTCGCGTGAGGCCTTGCTGAGGCAGCCTGGCTGTCAGAAAGTTGCCCGCATACAACGAATTCCGCTTGCAATGTGCTTCCCGTGTCTGCCGTGTGTGCCTGCACTCTAAGCGCCTGAGTGGAGTCTGCTGCGCAGAGCTCTGTGTGTGCTGAGCGGCGTGCGCTCGCTTGGGTGGCCATTCGCGCGAGGCCTTGCTGAGGAAGCCTGGCTGTCAGGAAAACGCCCGCATACAACGAATTTAGCTTGGCAGTGCAAAAAGTCGCTTTCGTCTGCTACTACGTGGCCGCTCCAGAGAGGCCCAGGTTGGTCTGTGTGGTATGTAAGCCGGTTTCCCATGCCACAGTCTGAGCTTTGAAAACTAAGTGCCCATTGGCTTCAGTCCCCAACCATCATGTCAGCGAGAGGTGTGTGCAAGCTTCTGCAAAGCCTGGTGGCGGATGGGCCCTAAGCGTCAGGGCCGTTGTCCTGCAGAGAAGGATCTGAGGCTGTCTCAGTTCAAGGGATTTCCTGCTCAGCCATATCCAGACTGGCAGCTAAACACTGCTGTGTCAAGGCGAGCTTCTTATACACACTTCTACTCCCAGACACAGGGATACTGTGAAGAGGTCTTCCGCCCAGCCTCAGGGGAAGAGGCGGGGCAAGTTGCTTTCTGTACAGCATTCATTGGAAGCAGGACGTTTGGAGGTTCTGTTCCACAGGCGAAAAGCAGGCAGCACTAGGAGAATCTGTCAAGGAAGCTCCTCTTTATGGCTAGCGAGGCTTAATTCAAACGTGCAATGGAAAATTGTTCTGGGGTAACTGAGCTCTAACTTCACGCTCTAACACTTGCAGCTACTTTCTCCTAACTCATACAGAGTGGAATCGCCAAATACAGAGTAGAATTCTGTTGCGGTACGCTGTGTTCTTGTGTGCTTGGCGATGTATTGCCGACGGCCTGCGGGACCTGCTTGTCTTCTGTGTTGTGTGTTGTCCGTGCTGTGTGTATCTTGTATGTAGTATGTGCGGTATGTGTTCCTCACTGCTTGCTGAGTGCACAGTTCTGTGTATTTTTCACTGTGCTGTGTGTTATGTGAGATGTTGGTATTTGTGAGTGGTGTGTGTTGAGTGGTTCTTCGTGCATTGTACATTTCGCCTTTTTTGATGAGTTCTCTGTTGGCGGTTGCATATGTTGTGCTTTTGGTGTGTGGCTTCCCGTCTAATGTGTAGTGTGAAATGTGTGTCTGGTCTTTCTGTTGTCTGCTGTGTTGTGTACTGTGTTCTGGGTTGTGCGAGTGCTGTCTTTCGGCTTTCCGTGTGTTGCATACTGGGTCGATGTTGGGTGGGCTGTGTAATTTGAGCACTGTGTGCAAAGTTGAGTTTGCCTTGTGTCGGACGTGTTGTGTGCATGTGCATGTTGTGTGTGTGTGTTTGTGCGTTTTCGTTCGTGCTGTCTGCGTGTGGGTCTGCGTGTGCGCAGTATTGTATGCTTGTGGTTGTGCGTGTTGTGTGTAGTGCGTTCTATGTGTGTTGCATGTGTTTTCGTCAGTTGCGTGTGTGCACTTGTAGGTGCTGTGTCAGTTTTGTGTGTGTGAGATTGTGATTTGTGTGCTGTTGTGTTAGAGAGGCTGTGTGTGTGTGTTTGGCTGTTTGAGTTATGCACGTGATGTGAGATGTGTTGACTGTGTGTGGTTGTGCTTGTTTTGTACGTCTCTTGTGCGCAGTCTGCGGTCTGTGCAGTGTTTATCGCGCGTATTGTGAGCAGTAGCTATGTGCCTGCCTTTCAAGGGTGTGGTGTGTTTATGGTGTCTGTTGTGTGGCGTGTTTCTGTGTTGTGTGTGTGTGCACTGCGTTGTGCTCCTGTGTGAGGATGTATGTGTGGTGTGTCTGTGCGTGATTGTGTGTGTAGTGCGTAGTGTGTGAAATGGGTGCTACTTGTCTTCTTGGTTGGTTATATGTGTTTTGCCCATGGATTTGGGAGTGTCGTGTGTGTTAGGAGTTGTGGTACTTTCTGTGTGTGTCGTGTGCTGTGTTGTTCTGTGATTTGTGTTTGTGCTGTGTGTGTCCTACTCTGTGTGTTCTGTGGTCTGTGTGTTTTGCAAGTTGAGTGAGATATTGCGTGTTAGGACCGATATCTTGTGTATATGTTGCGTGTTTGGCATTGTGCATTCTGCGAGGCTCTGTGTGCTGTATGTTTTATGTGTGTTTGGAGTGATGTGTGCACTGTGTGAAATGTGTGTTGCATAAATTCGGTGTTCTTTCTGTGGTGGTTTGTGTGTGTTTTGCATGGGGGTTGCTATGTGTGTGGTTGTGTTTGACAGGTTGTGTGCGTGGTTGGCTCCTTGAGCAATGAGTGTACTTTGTGATGCGTGTACTGTGTATGGTCAAGCTTGGTCAGTGGGCCTCACTGTGGGTGTTGTGTTCACTCTGAGAACCGTGGTTCATGTGTATAGCGTGCAGTTATGTTCTCGGTGTGATGTGCTGTGCGTTGAGGGACTTCTGCATTCAAGTGCACAGAAGGTAGCCTCTCATGCTTGTCCGTTTTCGCCACAGGTTTGTAATCCTCCAGGAGGGCGTTGTTTCCTGAGGGTGCAAAGAGCCACGTCATCCCTTTAATAGCAAGGCCCTGACGATGCCTTTGTAGTAATCTGTCAGAAACTGCTGCGGGAGAGCCTTGTGCCAAACTCTGCTGGGGAAACAATCCACCGTGCACTGAGGAGACCCTCCCTGAGAGAATACTAGGCTGCTTTCGCCTTGCATGCAACTTGCTCCTACGTGATAAGGAAAACAGTAAACATTGCAGTAGAAGGCGGTCTTCTCTGTACGCCCTCTGTCTCAGAGACCGAAGTGAGCCGCGAATAGGCCTTCGCACTAGCCACACAGGAAGCTGCAGAACAAGATGCTTTGAAATGACAGCAGTGGAGGCAAGCCAGCTATGGATTCAGCTTATGTGAGTGAAAGAAACCAGTGCGGGATGGCCCATCCAAGGAATCATTGAAGCCGTGGCGGTGGAAGTTGAAACTGAGCTTGCAATGTGCTTTCCGTGTCTGTCGTGTGCGCGTGCACTCTAAGCGCCTGAGTGACGTCTGCTGCGCAGAGCTCTGTGTGTGCCGAGCGGCGTGCGCTCGCTTGGGTGGCCATTCGCGTGAGGCCTTGCTGAGGCAGCCTGGCTGTCAGAAAGTTGCCCGCATACAACGAATTCCGCTTGCAAAGTGCTTCCCGTGTCTGCCCTGTGTGCCTGCACTCTAAGCACCTGAGTGGAGTCTGCTGCGCAGAGCTCTGTGTGTGCCGAGCGGCGTGCGCTCGCTTGGGTGGCCATTCGCGTGAGGTCTTGCTGAGGCAGCCTGGCTGTCAGAAAGTTGCCCGCATACAACGAATTCCGCTTGCAATGTGCTTCCCGTGTCTGCCGTGTGTGCCTGCACTCTAAGCGCCTGAGTGGAGTCTGCTGCGCAGAGCTCTGTGTGTGCTGAGCGGCGTGCGCTCGCTTGGGTGGCCATTCGCGCGAGGCCTTGCTGAGGAAGCCTGGCTGTCAGGAAAACGCCCGCATACAACGAATTTAGCTTGGCAGTGCAAAAAGTCGCTTTCGTCTGCTACTACGTGGCCGCTCCAGAGAGGCCCAGGTTGGTCTGTGTGGTATGTAAGCCGGTTTCCCATGCCACAGTCTGAGCTTTGAAAACTAAGTGCCCATTGGCTTCAGTCCCCAACCATCATGTCAGCGAGAGGTGTGTGCAAGCTTCTGCAAAGCCTGGTGGCGGATGGGCCCTAAGCGTCAGGGCCGTTGTCCTGCAGAGAAGGATCTGAGGCTGTCTCAGTTCAAGGGATTTCCTGCTCAGCCATATCCAGACTGGCAGCTAAACACTGCTGTGTCAAGGCGAGCTTCTTATACACACTTCTACTCCCAGACACAGGGATACTGTGAAGAGGTCTTCCGCCCAGCCTCAGGGGAAGAGGCGGGGCAAGTTGCTTTCTGTACAGCATTCATTGGAAGCAGGACGTTTGGAGGTTCTGTTCCACAGGCGAAAAGCAGGCAGCACTAGGAGAATCTGTCAAGGAAGCTCCTCTTTATGGCTAGCGAGGCTTAATTCAAACGTGCAATGGAAAATTGTTCTGGGGTAACTGAGCTCTAACTTCACGCTCTAACACTTGCAGCTACTTTCTCCTAACTCATACAGAGTGGAATCGCCAAATACAGAGTAGAATTCTGTTGCGGTACGCTGTGTTCTTGTGTGCTTGGCGATGTATTGCCGACGGCCTGCGGGACCTGCTTGTCTTCTGTGTTGTGTGTTGTCCGTGCTGTGTGTATCTTGTATGTAGTATGTGCGGTATGTGTTCCTCACTGCTTGCTGAGTGCACAGTTCTGTGTATTTTTCACTGTGCTGTGTGTTATGTGAGATGTTGGTATTTGTGAGTGGTGTGTGTTGAGTGGTTCTTCGTGCATTGTACATTTCGCCTTTTTTGATGAGTTCTCTGTTGGCGGTTGCATATGTTGTGCGTTTGGTGTGTGGCTTCCCGTCTAATGTGTAGTGTGAAATGTGTGTCTGGTCTTTCTGTTGTCTGCTGTGTTGTGTACTGTGTTCTGGGTTGTGCGAGTGCTGTCTTTCGGCTTTCCGTGTGTTGCATACTGGGTCGATGTTGGGTGGGCTGTGTAATTTGAGCACTGTGTGCAAAGTTGAGTTTGCCTTGTGTCGGACGTGTTGTGTGCATGTGCATGTTGTGTGTGTGTGTTTGTGCGTTTTCGTTCGTGCTGTCTGCGTGTGGGTCTGCGTGTGCGCAGTATTGTATGCTTGTGGTTGTGCGTGTTGTGTGTAGTGCGTTCTATGTGTGTTGCATGTGTTTTCGTCAGTTGCGTGTGTGCACTTGTAGGTGCTGTGTCAGTTTTGTGTGTGTGAGATTGTGATTTGTGTGCTGTTGTGTTAGAGAGGCTGTGTGTGTGTGTTTGGCTGTTTGAGTTATGCACGTGATGTGAGATGTGTTGACTGTGTGTGGTTGTGCTTGTTTTGTACGTCTCTTGTGCGCAGTCTGCGGTCTGTGCAGTGTTTATCGCGCGTATTGTGAGCAGTAGCTATGTGCCTGCCTTTCAAGGGTGTGGTGTGTTTATGGTGTCTGTTGTGTGGCGTGTTTCTGTGTTGTGTGTGTGTGCACTGCGTTGTGCTCCTGTGTGAGGATGTATGTGTGGTGTGTCTGTGCGTGATTGTGTGTGTAGTGCGTAGTGTGTGAAATGGGTGCTACTTGTCTTCTTGGTTGGTTATATGTGTTTTGCCCATGGATTTGGGAGTGTCGTGTGTGTTAGGAGTTGTGGTACTTTCTGTGTGTGTCGTGTGCTGTGTTGTTCTGTGATTTGTGTTTGTGCTGTGTGTGTCCTACTCTGTGTGTTCTGTGGTCTGTGTGTTTTGCAAGTTGAGTGAGATATTGCGTGTTAGGACCGATATCTTGTGTATATGTTGCGTGTTTGGCATTGTGCATTCTGCGAGGCTCTGTGTGCTGTATGTTTTATGTGTGTTTGGAGTGATGTGTGCACTGTGTGAAATGTGTGTTGCATAAATTCGGTGTTCTTTCTGTGGTGGTTTGTGTGTGTTTTGCATGGGGGTTGCTATGTGTGTGGTTGTGTTTGACAGGTTGTGTGCGTGGTTGGCTCCTTGAGCAATGAGTGTACTTTGTGATGCGTGTACTGTGTATGGTCAAGCTTGGTCAGTGGGCCTCACTGTGGGTGTTGTGTTCACTCTGAGAACCGTGGTTCATGTGTATAGCGTGCAGTTATGTTCTCGGTGTGATGTGCTGTGCGTTGAGGGACTTCTGCATTCAAGTGCACAGAAGGTAGCCTCTCATGCTTGTCCGTTTTCGCCAAAGGTTTGTAATCCTCCAGGAGGGCGTTGTTTCCTGAGGGTGCAAAGAGCCACGTCATCCCTTTAATAGCAAGGCCCTGACGATGCCTTTGTAGTAATCTGTCAGAAACTGCTGCGGGAGAGCCTTGTGCCAAACTCTGCTGGGGAAACAATCCACCGTGCACTGAGGAGACCCTCCCTGAGAGAATACTAGGCTGCTTTCGCCTTGCATGCAACTTGCTCCTACGTGATAAGGAAAACAGTAAACATTGCAGTAGAAGGCGGTCTTCTCTGTACGCCCTCTGTCTCAGAGACCGAAGTGAGCCGCGAATAGGCCTTCGCACTAGCCACACAGGAAGCTGCAGAACAAGATGCTTTGAAATGACAGCAGTGGAGGCAAGCCAGCTATGGATTCAGCTTATGTGAGTGAAAGAAACCAGTGCGGGATGGCCCATCCAAGGAATCATTGAAGCCGTGGCGGTGGAAGTTGAAACTGAGCTTGCAATGTGCTTTCCGTGTCTGTCGTGTGCGCGTGCACTCTAAGCGCCTGAGTGACGTCTGCTGCGCAGAGCTCTGTGTGTGCCGAGCGGCGTGTGCTCGCTTGGGTGGCCATTCGCGTGAGGCCTTGCTGAGGCAGCCTGGCTGTCAGAAAGTTGCCCGCATACAACGAATTCCGCTTGCAATGTGCTTCCCGTGTCTGCCGTGTGTGCCTGCACTCTAAGCGCCTGAGTGGAGTCTGCTGCGCAGAGCTCTGTGTGTGCTGAGCGGCGTGCGCTCGCTTGGGTGGCCATTCGCGCGAGGCCTTGCTGAGGAAGCCTGGCTGTCAGGAAAACGCCCGCATACAACGAATTTAGCTTGGCAGTGCAAAAAGTCGCTTTCGTCTGCTACTACGTGGCCGCTCCAGAGAGGCCCAGGTTGGTCTGTGTGGTATGTAAGCCGGTTTCCCATGCCACAGTCTGAGCTTTGAAAACTAAGTGCCCATTGGCTTCAGTCCCCAACCATCATGTCAGCGAGAGGTGTGTGCAAGCTTCTGCAAAGCCTGGTGGCGGATGGGCCCTAAGCGTCAGGGCCGTTGTCCTGCAGAGAAGGATCTGAGGCTGTCTCAGTTCAAGGGATTTCCTGCTCAGCCATATCCAGACTGGCAGCTAAACACTGCTGTGTCAAGGCGAGCTTCTTATACACACTTCTACTCCCAGACACAGGGATACTGTGAAGAGGTCTTCCGCCCAGCCTCAGGGGAAGAGGCGGGGCAAGTTGCTTTCTGTACAGCATTCATTGGAAGCAGGACGTTTGGAGGTTCTGTTCCACAGGCGAAAAGCAGGCAGCACTAGGAGAATCTGTCAAGGAAGCTCCTCTTTATGGCTAGCGAGGCTTAATTCAAACGTGCAATGGAAAATTGTTCTGGGGTAACTGAGCTCTAACTTCACGCTCTAACACTTGCAGCTACTTTCTCCTAACTCATACAGAGTGGAATCGCCAAATACAGAGTAGAATTCTGTTGCGGTACGCTGTGTTCTTGTGTGCTTGGCGATGTATTGCCGACGGCCTGCGGGACCTGCTTGTCTTCTGTGTTGTGTGTTGTCCGTGCTGTGTGTATCTTGTATGTAGTATGTGCGGTATGTGTTCCTCACTGCTTGCTGAGTGCACAGTTCTGTGTATTTTTCACTGTGCTGTGTGTTATGTGAGATGTTGGTATTTGTGAGTGGTGTGTGTTGAGTGGTTCTTCGTGCATTGTACATTTCGCCTTTTTTGATGAGTTCTCTGTTGGCGGTTGCATATGTTGTGCGTTTGGTGTGTGGCTTCCCGTCTAATGTGTAGTGTGAAATGTGTGTCTGGTCTTTCTGTTGTCTGCTGTGTTGTGTACTGTGTTCTGGGTTGTGCGAGTGCTGTCTTTCGGCTTTCCGTGTGTTGCATACTGGGTCGATGTTGGGTGGGCTGTGTAATTTGAGCACTGTGTGCAAAGTTGAGTTTGCCTTGTGTCGGACGTGTTGTGTGCATGTGCATGTTGTGTGTGTGTGTTTGTGCGTTTTCGTTCGTGCTGTCTGCGTGTGGATCTGCGTGTGCGCAGTATTGTATGCTTGTGGTTGTGCGTGTTGTGTGTAGTGCGTTCTATGTGTGTTGCATGTGTTTTCGTCAGTTGCGTGTGTGCACTTGTAGGTGCTGTGTCAGTTTTGTGTGTGTGAGATTGTGATTTGTGTGCTGTTGTGTTAGAGAGGCTGTGTGTGTGTGTTTGGCTGTTTGAGTTATGCACGTGATGTGAGATGTGTTGACTGTGTGTGGTTGTGCTTGTTTTGTACGTCTCTTGTGCGCAGTCTGCGGTCTGTGCAGTGTTTATCGCGCGTATTGTGAGCAGTAGCTATGTGCCTGCCTTTCAAGGGTGTGGTGTGTTTATGGTGTCTGTTGTGTGGCGTGTTTCTGTGTTGTGTGTGTGTGCACTGCGTTGTGCTCCTGTGTGAGGATGTATGTGTGGTGTGTCTGTGCGTGATTGTGTGTGTAGTGCGTAGTGTGTGAAATGGGTGCTACTTGTCTTCTTGGTTGGTTATATGTGTTTTGCCCATGGATTTGGGAGTGTCGTGTGTGTTAGGAGTTGTGGTACTTTCTGTGTGTGTCGTGTGCTGTGTTGTTCTGTGATTTGTGTTTGTGCTGTGTGTGTCCTACTCTGTGTGTTCTGTGGTCTGTGTGTTTTGCAAGTTGAGTGAGATATTGCGTGTTAGGACCGATATCTTGTGTATATGTTGCGTGTTTGGCATTGTGCATTCTGCGAGGCTCTGTGTGCTGTATGTTTTATGTGTGTTTGGAGTGATGTGTGCACTGTGTGAAATGTGTGTTGCATAAATTCGGTGTTCTTTCTGTGGTGGTTTGTGTGTGTTTTGCATGGGGGTTGCTATGTGTGTGGTTGTGTTTGACAGGTTGTGTGCGTGGTTGGCTCCTTGAGCAATGAGTGTACTTTGTGATGCGTGTACTGTGTATGGTCAAGCTTGGTCAGTGGGCCTCACTGTGGGTGTTGTGTTCACTCTGAGAACCGTGGTTCATGTGTATAGCGTGCAGTTATGTTCTCGGTGTGATGTGCTGTGCGTTGAGGGACTTCTGCATTCAAGTGCACAGAAGGTAGCCTCTCATGCTTGTCCGTTTTCGCCACAGGTTTGTAATCCTCCAGGAGGGCGTTGTTTCCTGAGGGTGCAAAGAGCCACGTCATCCCTTTAATAGCAAGGCCCTGACGATGCCTTTGTAGTAATCTGTCAGAAACTGCTGCGGGAGAGCCTTGTGCCAAACTCTGCTGGGGAAACAATCCACCGTGCACTGAGGAGACCCTCCCTGAGAGAATACTAGGCTGCTTTCGCCTTGCATGCAACTTGCTCCTACGTGATAAGGAAAACAGTAAACATTGCAGTAGAAGGCGGTCTTCTCTGTACGCCCTCTGTCTCAGAGACCGAAGTGAGCCGCGAATAGGCCTTCGCACTAGCCACACAGGAAGCTGCAGAACAAGATGCTTTGAAATGACAGCAGTGGAGGCAAGCCAGCTATGGATTCAGCTTATGTGAGTGAAAGAAACCAGTGCGGGATGGCCCATCCAAGGAATCATTGAAGCCGTGGCGGTGGAAGTTGAAACTGAGCTTGCAATGTGCTTTCCGTGTCTGTCGTGTGCGCGTGCCCTCTAAGCGCCTGAGTGACGTCTGCTGCGCAGAGCTCTGTGTGTGCCGAGCGGCGTGCGCTCGCTTGGGTGGCCATTCGCGTGAGGCCTTGCTGAGGCAGCCTGGCTGTCAGAAAGTTGCCCGCATACAACGAATTCCGCTTGCAAAGTGCTTCCCGTGTCTGCCCTGTGTGCCTGCACTCTAAGCACCTGAGTGGAGTCTGCTGCGCAGAGCTCTGTGTGTGCCGAGCGGCGTGCGCTCGCTTGGGTGGCCATTCGCGTGAGGCCTTGCTGAGGCAGCCTGGCTGTCAGAAAGTTGCCCGCATACAACGAATTCCGCTTGCAATGTGCTTCCCGTGTCTGCCGTGTGTGCCTGCACTCTAAGCGCCTGAGTGGAGTCTGCTGCGCAGAGCTCTGTGTGTGCTGAGCGGCGTGCGCTCGCTTGGGTGGCCATTCGCGCGAGGCCTTGCTGAGGAAGCCTGGCTGTCAGGAAAACGCCCGCATACAACGAATTTAGCTTGGCAGTGCAAAAAGTCGCTTTCGTCTGCTACTACGTGGCCGCTCCAGAGAGGCCCAGGTTGGTCTGTGTGGTATGTAAGCCGGTTTCCCATGCCACAGTCTGAGCTTTGAAAACTAAGTGCCCATTGGCTTCAGTCCCCAACCATCATGTCAGCGAGAGGTGTGTGCAAGCTTCTGCAAAGCCTGGTGGCGGATGGGCCCTAAGCGTCAGGGCCGTTGTCCTGCAGAGAAGGATCTGAGGCTGTCTCAGTTCAAGGGATTTCCTGCTCAGCCATATCCAGACTGGCAGCTAAACACTGCTGTGTCAAGGCGAGCTTCTTATACACACTTCTACTCCCAGACACAGGGATACTGTGAAGAGGTCTTCCGCCCAGCCTCAGGGGAAGAGGCGGGGCAAGTTGCTTTCTGTACAGCATTCATTGGAAGCAGGACGTTTGGAGGTTCTGTTCCACAGGCGAAAAGCAGGCAGCACTAGGAGAATCTGTCAAGGAAGCTCCTCTTTATGGCTAGCGAGGCTTAATTCAAACGTGCAATGGAAAATTGTTCTGGGGTAACTGAGCTCTAACTTCACGCTCTAACACTTGCAGCTACTTTCTCCTAACTCATACAGAGTGGAATCGCCAAATACAGAGTAGAATTCTGTTGCGGTACGCTGTGTTCTTGTGTGCTTGGCGATGTATTGCCGACGGCCTGCGGGACCTGCTTGTCTTCTGTGTTGTGTGTTGTCCGTGCTGTGTGTATCTTGTGTGTAGTATGTGCGGTATGTGTTCCTCACTGCTTGCTGAGTGCACAGTTCTGTGTATTTTTCACTGTGCTGTGTGTTATGTGAGATGTTGGTATTTGTGAGTGGTGTGTGTTGAGTGGTTCTTCGTGCATTGTACATTTCGCCTTTTTTGATGAGTTCTCTGTTGGCGGTTGCATATGTTGTGCGTTTGGTGTGTGGCTTCCCGTCTAATGTGTAGTGTGAAATGTGTGTCTGGTCTTTCTGTTGTCTGCTGTGTTGTGTACTGTGTTCTGGGTTGTGCGAGTGCTGTCTTTCGGCTTTCCGTGTGTTGCATACTGGGTCGATGTTGGGTGGGCTGTGTAATTTGAGCACTGTGTGCAAAGTTGAGTTTGCCTTGTGTCGGACGTGTTGTGTGCATGTGCATGTTGTGTGTGTGTGTTTGTGCGTTTTCGTTCGTGCTGTCTGCGTGTGGGTCTGCGTGTGCGCAGTATTGTATGCTTGTGGTTGTGCGTGTTGTGTGTAGTGCGTTCTATGTGTGTTGCATGTGTTTTCGTCAGTTGCGTGTGTGCACTTGTAGGTGCTGTGTCAGTTTTGTGTGTGTGAGATTGTGATTTGTGTGCTGTTGTGTTAGAGAGGCTGTGTGTGTGTGTTTGGCTGTTTGAGTTATGCACGTGATGTGAGATGTGTTGACTGTGTGTGGTTGTGCTTGTTTTGTACGTCTCTTGTGCGCAGTCTGCGGTCTGTGCAGTGTTTATCGCGCGTATTGTGAGCAGTAGCTATGTGCCTGCCTTTCAAGGGTGTGGTGTGTTTATGGTGTCTGTTGTGTGGCGTGTTTCTGTGTTGTGTGTGTGTGCACTGCGTTGTGCTCCTGTGTGAGGATGTATGTGTGGTGTGTCTGTGCGTGATTGTGTGTGTAGTGCGTAGTGTGTGAAATGGGTGCTACTTGTCTTCTTGGTTGGTTATATGTGTTTTGCCCATGGATTTGGGAGTGTCGTGTGTGTTAGGAGTTGTGGTACTTTCTGTGTGTGTCGTGTGCTGTGTTGTTCTGTGATTTGTGTTTGTGCTGTGTGTGTCCTACTCTGTGTGTTCTGTGGTCTGTGTGTTTTGCAAGTTGAGTGAGATATTGCGTGTTAGGACCGATATCTTGTGTATATGTTGCGTGTTTGGCATTGTGCATTCTGCGAGGCTCTGTGTGCTGTATGTTTTATGTGTGTTTGGAGTGATGTGTGCACTGTGTGAAATGTGTGTTGCATAAATTCGGTGTTCTTTCTGTGGTGGTTTGTGTGTGTTTTGCATGGGGGTTGCTATGTGTGTGGTTGTGTTTGACAGGTTGTGTGCGTGGTTGGCTCCTTGAGCAATGAGTGTACTTTGTGATGCGTGTACTGTGTATGGTCAAGCTTGGTCAGTGGGCCTCACTGTGGGTGTTGTGTTCACTCTGAGAACCGTGGTTCATGTGTATAGCGTGCAGTTATGTTCTCGGTGTGATGTGCTGTGCGTTGAGGGACTTCTGCATTCAAGTGCACAGAAGGTAGCCTCTCATGCTTGTCCGTTTTCGCCACAGGTTTGTAATCCTCCAGGAGGGCGTTGTTTCCTGAGGGTGCAAAGAGCCACGTCATCCCTTTAATAGCAAGGCCCTGACGATGCCTTTGTAGTAATCTGTCAGAAACTGCTGCGGGAGAGCCTTGTGCCAAACTCTGCTGGGGAAACAATCCACCGTGCACTGAGGAGACCCTCCCTGAGAGAATACTAGGCTGCTTTCGCCTTGCATGCAACTTGCTCCTACGTGATAAGGAAAACAGTAAACATTGCAGTAGAAGGCGGTCTTCTCTGTACGCCCTCTGTCTCAGAGACCGAAGTGAGCCGCGAATAGGCCTTCGCACTAGCCACACAGGAAGCTGCAGAACAAGATGCTTTGAAATGACAGCAGTGGAGGCAAGCCAGCTATGGATTCAGCTTATGTGAGTGAAAGAAACCAGTGCGGGATGGCCCATCCAAGGAATCATTGAAGCCGTGGCGGTGGAAGTTGAAACTGAGCTTGCAATGTGCTTTCCGTGTCTGTCGTGTGCGCGTGCACTCTAAGCGCCTGAGTGACGTCTGCTGCGCAGAGCTCTGTGTGTGCCGAGCGGCGTGCGCTCGCTTGGGTGGCCATTCGCGTGAGGCCTTGCTGAGGCAGCCTGGCTGTCAGAAAGTTGCCCGCATACAACGAATTCCGCTTGCAAAGTGCTTCCCGTGTCTGCCCTGTGTGCCTGCACTCTAAGCACCTGAGTGGAGTCTGCTGCGCAGAGCTCTGTGTGTGCCGAGCGGCGTGCGCTCGCTTGGGTGGCCATTCGCGTGAGGCCTTGCTGAGGCAGCCTGGCTGTCAGAAAGTTGCCCGCATACAACGAATTCCGCTTGCAATGTGCTTCCCGTGTCTGCCGTGTGTGCCTGCACTCTAAGCGCCTGAGTGGAGTCTGCTGCGCAGAGCTCTGTGTGTGCTGAGCGGCGTGCGCTCGCTTGGGTGGCCATTCGCGCGAGGCCTTGCTGAGGAAGCCTGGCTGTCAGGAAAACGCCCGCATACAACGAATTTAGCTTGGCAGTGCAAAAAGTCGCTTTCGTCTGCTACTACGTGGCCGCTCCAGAGAGGCCCAGGTTGGTCTGTGTGGTATGTAAGCCGATTTCCCATGCCACAGTCTGACCTTTGAAAACTAAGTGCCCATTGTCTTCAGTCCCCAACCATCATGTCAGCCAGCGGTGTGTGCAAGCTTCTGCAAAGCCTGGTGGCGGATGGGCCCTAAGCGTCAGGGCCGTTGTCCTGCAGAGAAGGATCTGAGGCTGTCTCAGTTCAAGGGATTTCCTGCTCAGCCATATCCAGACTGGCAGCTAAACACTGCTGTGTCAAGGCGAGCTTCTTATACACACTTCTACTCCCAGACACAGGGATACTGTGAAGAGGTCTTCCGCCCAGCCTCAGGGGAAGAGGCGGGGCAAGTTGCTTTCTGTACAGCATTCATTGGAAGCAGGACGTTTGGAGGTTCTGTTCCACAGGCGAAAAGCAGGCAGCACTAGGAGAATCTGTCAAGGAAGCTCCTCTTTATGGCTAGCGAGGCTTAATTCAAACGTGCAATGGAAAATTGTTCTGGGGTAACTGAGCTCTAACTTCACGCTCTAACACTTGCAGCTACTTTCTCCTAACTCATACAGAGTGGAATCGCCAAATACAGAGTAGAATTCTGTTGCGGTACGCTGTGTTCTTGTGTGCTTGGCGATGTATTGCCGACGGCCTGCGGGACCTGCTTGTCTTCTGTGTTGTGTGTTGTCCGTGCTGTGTGTATCTTGTGTGTAGTATGTGCGGTATGTGTTCCTCACTGCTTGCTGAGTGCACAGTTCTGTGTATTTTTCACTGTGCTGTGTGTTATGTGAGATGTTGGTATTTGTGAGTGGTGTGTGTTGAGTGGTTCTTCGTGCATTGTACATTTCGCCTTTTTTGATGAGTTCTCTGTTGGCGGTTGCATATGTTGTGCGTTTGGTGTGTGGCTTCCCGTCTAATGTGTAGTGTGAAATGTGTGTCTGGTCTTTCTGTTGTCTGCTGTGTTGTGTACTGTGTTCTGGGTTGTGCGAGTGCTGTCTTTCGGCTTTCCGTGTGTTGCATACTGGGTCGATGTTGGGTGGGCTGTGTATTTTGAGCACTGTGTGCAAAGTTGAGTTTGCCTTGTGTCGGACGTGTTGTGTGCATGTGCATGTTGTGTGTGTGTGTTTGTGCGTTTTCGTTCGTGCTGTCTGGGTGTGGGTCTGCGTGTGCGCAGTATTGGATGCTTTTGGTTGTGCGTGTTGTGTGTAGTGCGTTCTATGTGTGTTGCATGTGTTTTCGTCAGTTGCGTGTGTGCACTTGTAGGTGCTGTGTCAGTTTTGTGTGTGTGATATTGTGTTTTTTGTGCTGTTGTGTTAGAGAGGTTGTGTGTGTGTGTTTGGTTGTTTGAGTTATGGACGTGATGTGAGATGTGTTGACTGTGTGTGGTTGTGCTTGTTTTGTACGTCTCTTGTGCGCAGTCTGCGGTCTGTGCAGTGTTTATCGCGCGTATTGTGAGCAGTAGCTATGTGCCTGCCTTTCAAGGGTGTGGTGTGTTTATGGTGTCTGTTGTGTGGCGTGTTTCTGTGTTGTGTGTGTGTGCACTGCGTTGTGCTCCTGTGTGAGGATGTATGTGTGGTGTGTCTGTGCGTGATTGTGTGTGTAGTGCGTAGTGTGTGAAATGGGTGCTACTTGTCTTCTTGGTTGGTTATATGTGTTTTGCCCATGGATTTGGGAGTGTCGTGTGTGTTAGGAGTTGTGGTACTTTCTGTGTGTGTCGTGTGCTGTGTTGTTCTGTGATTTGTGTTTGTGCTGTGTGTGTCCTACTCTGTGTGTTCTGTGGTCTGTGTGTTTTGCAAGTTGAGTGAGATATTGCGTGTTAGGACCGATATCTTGTGTATATGTTGCGTGTTTGGCATTGTGCATTCTGCGAGGCTCTGTGTGCTGTATGTTTTATGTGTGTTTGGAGTGATGTGTGCACTGTGTGAAATGTGTGTTGCATAAATTCGGTGTTCTTTCTGTGGTGGTTTGTGTGTGTTTTGCATGGGGGTTGCTATGTGTGTGGTTGTGTTTGACAGGTTGTGTGCGTGGTTGGCTCCTTGAGCAATGAGTGTACTTTGTGATGCGTGTACTGTGTATGGTCAAGCTTGGTCAGTGGGCCTCACTGTGGGTGTTGTGTTCACTCTGAGAACCGTGGTTCATGTGTATAGCGTGCAGTTATGTTCTCGGTGTGATGTGCTGTGCGTTGAGGGACTTCTGCATTCAAGTGCACAGAAGGTAGCCTCTCATGCTTGTCCGTTTTCGCCACAGGTTTGTAATCCTCCAGGAGGGCGTTGTTTCCTGAGGGTGCAAAGAGCCACGTCATCCCTTTAATAGCAAGGCCCTGACGATGCCTTTGTAGTAATCTGTCAGAAACTGCTGCGGGAGAGCCTTGTGCCAAACTCTGCTGGGGAAACAATCCACCGTGCACTGAGGAGACCCTCCCTGAGAGAATACTAGGCTGCTTTCGCCTTGCATGCAACTTGCTCCTACGTGATAAGGAAAACAGTAAACATTGCAGTAGAAGGCGGTCTTCTCTGTATGCCCTCTGTCTCAGAGACCGAAGTGAGCCGCGAATAGGCCTTCGCACTAGCCACACAGGAAGCTGCAGAACAAGATGCTTTGAAATGACAGCAGTGGAGGCAAGCCAGCTATGGATTCAGCTTATGTGAGTGAAAGAAACCAGTGCGGGATGGCCCATCCAAGGAATCATTGAAGCCGTAGCGGTGGAAGTTGAAACTGAGCTTGCAATGTGCTTTCCGTGTCTGTCGTGTGCGCGTGCACTCTAAGCGCCTGAGTGACGTCTGCTGCGCAGAGCTCTGTGTGTGCCGAGCGGCGTGCGCTCGCTTGGGTGGCCATTCGCGTGAGGCCTTGCTGAGGCAGCCTGGCTGTCAGAAAGTTGCCCGCATACAACGAATTCCGCTTGCAAAGTGCTTCCCGTGTCTGCCCTGTGTGCCTGCACTCTAAGCACCTGAGTGGAGTCTGCTGCGCAGAGCTCTGTGTGTGCCGAGCGGCGTGCGCTCGCTTGGGTGGCCATTCGCGTGAGGCCTTGCTGAGGCAGCCTGGCTGTCAGAAAGTTGCCCGCATACAACGAATTCCGCTTGCAATGTGCTTCCCGTGTCTGCCGTGTGTGCCTGCACTCTAAGCGCCTGAGTGGAGTCTGCTGCGCAGAGCTCTGTGTGTGCTGAGCGGCGTGCGCTCGCTTGGGTGGCCATTCGCGCGAGGCCTTGCTGAGGAAGCCTGGCTGTCAGGAAAACGCCCGCATACAACGAATTTAGCTTGGCAGTGCAAAAAGTCGCTTTCGTCTGCTACTACGTGGCCGCTCCAGAGAGGCCCAGGTTGGTCTGTGTGGTATGTAAGCCGGTTTCCCATGCCACAGTCTGAGCTTTGAAAACTAAGTGCCCATTGGCTTCAGTCCCCAACCATCATGTCAGCGAGAGGTGTGTGCAAGCTTCTGCAAAGCCTGGTGGCGGATGGGCCCTAAGCGTCAGGGCCGTTGTCCTGCAGAGAAGGATCTGAGGCTGTCTCAGTTCAAGGGATTTCCTGCTCAGCCATATCCAGACTGGCAGCTAAACACTGCTGTGTCAAGGCGAGCTTCTTATACACACTTCTACTCCCAGACACAGGGATACTGTGAAGAGGTCTTCCGCCCAGCCTCAGGGGAAGAGGCGGGGCAAGTTGCTTTCTGTACAGCATTCATTGGAAGCAGGACGTTTGGAGGTTCTGTTCCACAGGCGAAAAGCAGGCAGCACTAGGAGAATCTGTCAAGGAAGCTCCTCTTTATGGCTAGCGAGGCTTAATTCAAACGTGCAATGGAAAATTGTTCTGGGGTAACTGAGCTCTAACTTCATGCTCTAACACTTGCAGCTACTTTCTCCTAACTCATACAGAGTGGAATCGCCAAATACAGAGTAGAATTCTGTTGCGGTACGCTGTGTTCTTGTGTGCTTGGCGATGTATTGCCGACGGCCTGCGGGACCTGCTTGTCTTCTGTGTTGTGTGTTGTCCGTGCTGTGTGTATCTTGTATGTAGTATGTGCGGTATGTGTTCCTCACTGCTTGCTGAGTGCACAGTTCTGTGTATTTTTCACTGTGCTGTGTGTTATGTGAGATGTTGGTATTTGTGAGTGGTGTGTGTTGAGTGGTTCTTCGTGCATTGTACATTTCGCCTTTTTTGATGAGTTCTCTGTTGCCGGCTGCGTATGTTTTGCGTTTGGTGTGTGGCTTCCCGCCTAATGTGTAGTGTGATCTGTGTGTCTGCTCTTTCTGTTGTCTGCTGTGTTGTGTACTGTGTTCTGGGTTGTGCGAGTGCTGTCTTTCGGCTTTCCGTGTGTTGCATACTGGGTCGATGTTGGGTGGGCTGTGTAATTTGAGCACTGTGTGCAAAGTTGAGTTTGCCTTGTGTCGGAGGTGTTGTGTGCAGGTGCATTTTGTGTGTGTGTGTTTGTGCGTTTTCGTTCGTGTTGTGTGCGTGTGGGTCTGCGTGTGCGCAGTATTGTATGCTTGTGGTTGTGCGTGTTGTGTTCTATGCGTTCTATGTGTGTAGCATGTATTTTCGTCAAATGTGTGTGTGAACATGTAGGTGATGAGTCAGTTTTGTGTGTGTGAGATTGTGATTTGTGTGCTGTTGTGTTAGAGAGGCTGTGTGTGTGTGTTTGGCTGTTTGAGTTATGCACGTGATGTGAGATGTGTTGACTGTGTGTGGTTGTGCTTGTTTTGTACGTCTCTTGTGCGCAGTCTGCGGTCTGTGCAGTGTTTATCGCGCGTATTGTGAGCAGTAGCTATGTGCCTGCCTTTCAAGGGTGTGGTGTGTTTATGGTGTCTGTTGTGTGGCGTGTTTCTGTGTTGTGTGTGTGTGCACTGCGTTGTGCTCCTGTGTGAGGATGTATGTGTGGTGTGTCTGTGCGTGATTGTGTGTGTAGTGCGTAGTGTGTGAAATGGGTGCTACTTGTCTTCTTGGTTGGTTATATGTGTTTTGCCCATGGATTTGGGAGTGTCGTGTGTGTTAGGAGTTGTGGTACTTTCTGTGTGTGTCGTGTGCTGTGTTGTTCTGTGATTTGTGTTTGTGCTGTGTGTGTCCTACTCTGTGTGTTCTGTGGTCTGTGTGTTTTGCAAGTTGAGTGAGATATTGCGTGTTAGGACCGATATCTTGTGTATATGTTGCGTGTTTGGCATTGTGCATTCTGCGAGGCTCTGTGTGCTGTATGTTTTATGTGTGTTTGGAGTGATGTGTGCACTGTGTGAAATGTGTGTTGCATAAATTCGGTGTTCTTTCTGTGGTGGTTTGTGTGTGTTTTGCATGGGGGTTGCTATGTGTGTGGTTGTGTTTGACAGGTTGTGTGCGTGGTTGGCTCCTTGAGCAATGAGTGTACTTTGTGATGCGTGTACTGTGTATGGTCAAGCTTGGTCAGTGGGCCTCACTGTGGGTGTTGTGTTCACTCTGAGAACCGTGGTTCATGTGTATAGCGTGCAGTTATGTTCTCGGTGTGATGTGCTGTGCGTTGAGGGACTTCTGCATTCAAGTGCACAGAAGGTAGCCTCTCATGCTTGTCCGTTTTCGCCACAGGTTTGTAATCCTCCAGGAGGGCGTTGTTTCCTGAGGGTGCAAAGAGCCACGTCATCCCTTTAATAGCAAGGCCCTGACGATGCCTTTGTAGTAATCTGTCAGAAACTGCTGCGGGAGAGCCTTGTGCCAAACTCTGCTGGGGAAACAATCCACCGTGCACTGAGGAGACCCTCCCTGAGAGAATACTAGGCTGCTTTCGCCTTGCATGCAACTTGCTCCTACGTGATAAGGAAAACAGTAAACATTGCAGTAGAAGGCGGTCTTCTCTGTACGCCCTCTGTCTCAGAGACCGAAGTGAGCCGCGAATAGGCCTTCGCACTAGCCACACAGGAAGCTGCAGAACAAGATGCTTTGAAATGACAGCAGTGGAGGCAAGCCAGCTATGGATTCAGCTTATGTGAGTGAAAGAAACCAGTGCGGGATGGCCCATCCAAGGAATCATTGAAGCCGTGGCGGTGGAAGTTGAAACTGAGCTTGCAATGTGCTTTCCGTGTCTGTCGTGTGCGCGTGCACTCTAAGCGCCTGAGTGACGTCTGCTGCGCAGAGCTCTGTGTGTGCCGAGCGGCGTGCGCTCGCTTGGGTGGCCATTCGCGTGAGGCCTTGCTGAGGCAGCCTGGCTGTCAGAAAGTTGCCCGCATACAACGAATTCCGCTTGCAAAGTGCTTCCCGTGTCTGCCCTGTGTGCCTGCACTCTAAGCACCTGAGTGGAGTCTGCTGCGCAGAGCTCTGTGTGTGCCGAGCGGCGTGCGCTCGCTTGGGTGGCCATTCGCGTGAGGCCTTGCTGAGGCAGCCTGGCTCTCAGAAAGTTGCCCGCATACAACGAATTCCCCTTGCAATGTGCTTCCCGTGTCTGCCGTGTGTGCCTGCACTCTAAGCGCCTGAGTGGAGTCTGCTGCGCAGAGCTCTGTGTGTGCTGAGCGGCGTGCGCTCGCTTGGGTGGCCACTCGCGCGAGGCCTTGCTGAGGAAGCCTGGCTGACAGGAAAACGCCCGCATACAACGAATTTAGCTTGGCAGTGCAAAAAGTCGCTTTCGTCTGCTACTACGTGGCCGCTCCAGAGAGGCCCAGGTTGGTCTGTGTGGTATGTAAGCCGGTTTCCCATGCCACAGTCTGAGCTTTGAAAACTAAGTGCCCATTGGCTTCAGTCCCCAACCATCATGTCAGCGAGAGGTGTGTGCAAGCTTCTGCAAAGCCTGGTGGCGGATGGGCCCTAAGCGTCAGGGCCGTTGTCCTGCAGAGAAGGATCTGAGGCTGTCTCAGTTCAAGGGATTTCCTGCTCAGCCATATCCAGACTGGCAGCTAAACACTGCTGTGTCAAGGCGAGCTTCTTATACACACTTCTACTCCCAGACACAGGGATACTGTGAAGAGGTCTTCCGCCCAGCCTCAGGGGAAGAGGCGGGGCAAGTTGCTTTCTGTACAGCATTCATTGGAAGCAGGACGTTTGGAGGTTCTGTTCCACAGGCGAAAAGCAGGCAGCACTAGGAGAATCTGTCAAGGAAGCTCCTCTTTATGGCTAGCGAGGCTTAATTCAAACGTGCAATGGAAAATTGTTCTGGGGTAACTGAGCTCTAACTTCATGCTCTAACACTTGCAGCTACTTTCTCCTAACTCATACAGAGTGGAATCGCCAAATACAGAGTAGAATTCTGTTGCGGTACGCTGTGTTCTTGTGTGCTTGGCGATGTATTGCCGACGGCCTGCGGGACCTGCTTGTCTTCTGTGTTGTGTGTTGTCCGTGCTGTGTGTATCTTGTATGTAGTATGTGCGGTATGTGTTCCTCACTGCTTGCTGAGTGCACAGTTCTGTGTATTTTTCACTGTGCTGTGTGTTATGTGAGATGTTGGTATTTGTGAGTGGTGTGTGTTGAGTGGTTCTTCGTGCATTGTACATTTCGCCTTTTTTGATGAGTTCTCTGTTGGCGGTTGCATATGTTGTGCGTTTGGTGTGTGGCTTCCCGTCTAATGTGTAGTGTGAAATGTGTGTCTGGTCTTTCTGTTGTCTGCTGTGTTGTGTACTGTGTTCTGGGTTGTGCGAGTGCTGTCTTTCGGCTTTCCGTGTGGTGCATACTGGGTCGATGTTGGGTGGGCTGTGTAATTTGAGCACTGTGTGCAAAGTTGAGTTTGCCTTGTGTCGGACGTGTTGTGTGCATGTGCATGTTGTGTGTGTGTGTTTGTGCGTTTTCGTTCGTGCTGTCTGCGTGTGGGTCTGCGTGTGCGCAGTATTGTATGCTTGTGGTTGTGCGTGTTGTGTGTAGTGCGTTCTATGTGTGTTGCATGTGTTTTCGTCAGTTGCGTGTGTGCACTTGTAGGTGCTGTGTCAGTTTTGTGTGTGTGAGATTGTGATTTGTGTGCTGTTGTGTTAGAGAGGCTGTGTGTGTGTGTTTGGCTGTTTGAGTTATGCACGTGATGTGAGATGTGTTGACTGTGTGTGGTTGTGCTTGTTTTGTACGTCTCTTGTGCGCAGTCTGCGGTCTGTGCAGTGTTTATCGCGCGTATTGTGAGCAGTAGCTATGTGCCTGCCTTTCAAGGGTGTGGTGTGTTTATGGTGTCTGTTGTGTGGCGTGTTTCTGTGTTGTGTGTGTGTGCACTGCGTTGTGCTCCTGTGTGAGGATGTATGTGTGGTGTGTCTGTGCGTGATTGTGTGTGTAGTGCGTAGTGTGTGAAATGGGTGCTACTTGTCTTCTTGGTTGGTTATATGTGTTTTGCCCATGGATTTGGGAGTGTCGTGTGTGTTAGGAGTTGTGGTACTTTCTGTGTGTGTCGTGTGCTGTGTTGTTCTGTGATTTGTGTTTGTGCTGTGTGTGTCCTACTCTGTGTGTTCTGTGGTCTGTGTGTTTTGCAAGTTGAGTGAGATATTGCGTGTTAGGACCGATATCTTGTGTATATGTTGCGTGTTTGGCATTGTGCATTCTGCGAGGCTCTGTGTGCTGTATGTTTTATGTGTGTTTGGAGTGATGTGTGCACTGTGTGAAATGTGTGTTGCATAAATTCGGTGTTCTTTCTGTGGTGGTTTGTGTGTGTTTTGCATGGGGGTTGCTATGTGTGTGGTTGTGTTTGACAGGTTGTGTGCGTGGTTGGCTCCTTGAGCAATGAGTGTACTTTGTGATGCGTGTACTGTGTATGGTCAAGCTTGGTCAGTGGGCCTCACTGTGGGTGTTGTGTTCACTCTGAGAACCGTGGTTCATGTGTATAGCGTGCAGTTATGTTCTCGGTGTGATGTGCTGTGCGTTGAGGGACTTCTGCATTCAAGTGCACAGAAGGTAGCCTCTCATGCTTGTCCGTTTTCGCCACAGGTTTGTAATCCTCCAGGAGGGCGTTGTTTCCTGAGGGTGCAAAGAGCCACGTCATCCCTTTAATAGCAAGGCCCTGACGATGCCTTTGTAGTAATCTGTCAGAAACTGCTGCGGGAGAGCCTTGTGCCAAACTCTGCTGGGGAAACAATCCACCGTGCACTGAGGAGACCCTCCCTGAGAGAATACTAGGCTGCTTTCGCCTTGCATGCAACTTGCTCCTACGTGATAAGGAAAACAGTAAACATTGCAGTAGAAGGCGGTCTTCTCTGTACGCCCTCTGTCTCAGAGACCGAAGTGAGCCGCGAATAGGCCTTCGCACTAGCCACACAGGAAGCTGCAGAACAAGATGCTTTGAAATGACAGCAGTGGAGGCAAGCCAGCTATGGATTCAGCTTATGTGAGTGAAAGAAACCAGTGCGGGATGGCCCATCCAAGGAATCATTGAAGCCGTGGCGGTGGAAGTTGAAACTGAGCTTGCAATGTGCTTTCCGTGTCTGTCGTGTGCGCGTGCACTCTAAGCGCCTGAGTGACGCCTGCTGCGCAGAGCTCTGTGTGTGCCGAGCGGCGTGCGCTCGCTTGGGTGGCCATTCGCGTGAGGCCTTGCTGAGGCAGCCTGGCTGTCAGAAAGTTGCCCGCATACAACGAATTCCGCTTGCAAAGTGCTTCCCGTGTCTGCCCTGTGTGCCTGCACTCTAAGCACCTGAGTGGAGTCTGCTGCGCAGAGCTCTGTGTGTGCCGAGCGGCGTGCGCTCGCTTGGGTGGCCATTCGCGTGAGGCCTTGCTGAGGCAGCCTGGCTGTCAGAAAGTTGCCCGCATACAACGAATTCCGCTTGCAATGTGCTTCCCGTGTCTGCCGTGTGTGCCTGCACTCTAAGCGCCTGAGTGGAGTCTGCTGCGCAGAGCTCTGTGTGTGCTGAGCAGCGTGCGCTCGCTTGGGTGGCCATTCGCGCGAGGCCTTCCTGAGGAAGCCTGGCTGTCAGGAAAACGCCCGCATACAACGAATTTAGCTTGGCAGTGCAAAAAGTCGCTTTCGTCTGCTACTACGTGGCCGCTCCAGAGAGGCCCAGGTTGGTCTGTGTGGTATGTAAGCCGGTTTCCCATGCCACAGTCTGAGCTTTGAAAACTAAGTGCCCATTGGCTTCAGTCCCCAACCATCATGTCAGCGAGAGGTGTGTGCAAGCTTCTGCAAAGCCTGGTGGCGGATGGGCCCTAAGCGTCAGGGCCGTTGTCCTGCAGAGAAGGATCTGAGGCTGTCTCAGTTCAAGGGATTTCCTGCTCAGCCATATCCAGACTGGCAGCTAAACACTGCTGTGTCAAGGCGAGCTTCTTATACACACTTCTACTCCCAGACACAGGGATACTGTGAAGAGGTCTTCCGCCCAGCCTCAGGGGAAGAGGCGGGGCGAGTTGCTTTCTGTACAGCATTCATTGGAAGCAGGACGTTTGGAGGTTCTGTTCCACAGGCGAAAAGCAGGCAGCACTAGGAGAATCTGTCAAGGAAGCTCCTCTTTATGGCTAGCGAGGCTTAATTCAAACGTGCAATGGAAAATTGTTCTGGGGTAACTGAGCTCTAACTTCACGCTCTAACACTTGCAGCTACTTTCTCCTAACTCATACAGAGTGGAATCGCCAAATACAGAGTAGAATTCTGTTGCGGTACGCTGTGTTCTTGTGTGCTTGGCGATGTATTGCCGACGGCCTGCGGGACCTGCTTGTCTTCTGTGTTGTGTGTTGTCCGTGCTGTGTGTATCTTGTATGTAGTATGTGCGGTATGTGTTCCTCACTGCTTGCTGAGTGCACAGTTCTGTGTATTTTTCACTGTGCTGTGTGTTATGTGAGATGTTGGTATTTGTGAGTGGTGTGTGTTGAGTGGTTCTTCGTGCATTGTACATTTCGCCTTTTTTGATGAGTTCTCTGTTGGCGGTTGCATATGTTGTGCGTTTGGTGTGTGGCTTCCCGTCTAATGTGTAGTGTGAAATGTGTGTCTGGTCTTTCTGTTGTCTGCTGTGTTGTGTACTGTGTTCTGGGTTGTGCGAGTGCTGTCTTTCGGCTTTCCGTGTGTTGCATACTGGGTCGATGTTGGGTGGGCTGTGTAATTTGAGCACTGTGTGCAAAGTTGAGTTTGCCTTGTGTCGGACGTGTTGTGTGCATGTGCATGTTGTGTGTGTGTGTTTGTGCGTTTTCGTTCGTGCTGTCTGCGTGTGGGTCTGCGTGTGCGCAGTATTGTATGCTTGTGGTTGTGCGTGTTGTGTGTAGTGCGTTCTATGTGTGTTGCATGTGTTTTCGTCAGTTGCGTGTGTGCACTTGTAGGTGCTGTGTCAGTTTTGTGTGTGTGAGATTGTGATTTGTGTGCTGTTGTGTTAGAGAGGCTGTGTGTGTGTGTTTGGCTGTTTGAGTTATGCACGTGATGTGAGATGTGTTGACTGTGTGTGGTTGTGCTTGTTTTGTACGTCTCTTGTGCGCAGTCTGCGGTCTGTGCAGTGTTTATCGCGCGTATTGTGAGCAGTAGCTATGTGCCTGCCTTTCAAGGGTGTGGTGTGTTTATGGTGTCTGTTGTGTGGCGTGTTTCTGTGTTGTGTGTGTGTGCACTGCGTTGTGCTCCTGTGTGAGGATGTATGTGTGGTGTGTCTGTGCGTGATTGTGTGTGTAGTGCGTAGTGTGTGAAATGGGTGCTACTTGTCTTCTTGGTTGGTTATATGTGTTTTGCCCATGGATTTGGGAGTGTCGTGTGTGTTAGGAGTTGTGGTACTTTCTGTGTGTGTCGTGTGCTGTGTTGTTCTGTGATTTGTGTTTGTGCTGTGTGTGTCCTACTCTGTGTGTTCTGTGGTCTGTGTGTTTTGCAAGTTGAGTGAGATATTGCGTGTTAGGACCGATATCTTGTGTATATGTTGCGTGTTTGGCATTGTGCATTCTGCGAGGCTCTGTGTGCTGTATGTTTTATGTGTGTTTGGAGTGATGTGTGCACTGTGTGAAATGTGTGTTGCATAAATTCGGTGTTCTTTCTGTGGTGGTTTGTGTGTGTTTTGCATGGGGGTTGCTATGTGTGTGGTTGTGTTTGACAGGTTGTGTGCGTGGTTGGCTCCTTGAGCAATGAGTGTACTTTGTGATGCGTGTACTGTGTATGGTCAAGCTTGGTCAGTGGGCCTCACTGTGGGTGTTGTGTTCACTCTGAGAACCGTGGTTCATGTGTATAGCGTGCAGTTATGTTCTCGGTGTGATGTGCTGTGCGTTGAGGGACTTCTGCATTCAAGTGCACAGAAGGTAGCCTCTCATGCTTGTCCGTTTTCGCCACAGGTTTGTAATCCTCCAGGAGGGCGTTGTTTCCTGAGGGTGCAAAGAGCCACGTCATCCCTTTAATAGCAAGGCCCTGACGATGCCTTTGTAGTAATCTGTCAGAAACTGCTGCGGGAGAGCCTTGTGCCAAACTCTGCTGGGGAAACAATCCACCGTGCACTGAGGAGACCCTCCCTGAGAGAATACTAGGCTGCTTTCGCCTTGCATGCAACTTGCTCCTACGTGATAAGGAAAACAGTAAACATTGCAGTAGAAGGCGGTCTTCTCTGTACGCCCTCTGTCTCAGAGACCGAAGTGAGCCGCGAATAGGCCTTCGCACTAGCCACACAGGAAGCTGCAGAACAAGATGCTTTGAAATGACAGCAGTGGAGGCAAGCCAGCTATGGATTCAGCTTATGTGAGTGAAAGAAACCAGTGCGGGATGGCCCATCCAAGGAATCATTGAAGCCGTAGCGGTGGAAGTTGAAACTGAGCTTGCAATGTGCTTTCCGTGTCTGTCGTGTGCGCGTGCACTCTAAGCGCCTGAGTGACGTCTGCTGCGCAGAGCTCTGTGTGTGCCGAGCGGCGTGCGCTCGCTTGGGTGGCCATTCGCGTGAGGCCTTGCTGAGGCAGCCTGGCTGTCAGAAAGTTGCCCGCATACAACGAATTCCGCTTGCAAAGTGCTTCCCGTGTCTGCCCTGTGTGCCTGCACTCTAAGCACCTGAGTGGAGTCTGCTGCGCAGAGCTCTGTGTGTGCCGAGCGGCGTGCGCTCGCTTGGGTGGCCATTCGCGTGAGGCCTTGCTGAGGCAGCCTGGCTGTCAGAAAGTTGCCCGCATACAACGAATTCCGCTTGCAATGTGCTTCCCGTGTCTGCCGTGTGTGCCTGCACTCTAAGCGCCTGAGTGGAGTCTGCTGCGCAGAGCTCTGTGTGTGCTGAGCGGCGTGCGCTCGCTTGGGTGGCCATTCGCGCGAGGCCTTGCTGAGGAAGCCTGGCTGTCAGGAAAACGCCCGCATACAACGAATTTAGCTTGGCAGTGCAAAAAGTCGCTTTCGTCTGCTACTACGTGGCCGCTCCAGAGAGGCCCAGGTTGGTCTGTGTGGTATGTAAGCCGGTTTCCCATGCCACAGTCTGAGCTTTGAAAACTAAGTGCCCATTGGCTTCAGTCCCCAACCATCATGTCAGCGAGAGGTGTGTGCAAGCTTCTGCAAAGCCTGGTGGCGGATGGGCCCTAAGCGTCAGGGCCGTTGTCCTGCAGAGAAGGATCTGAGGCTGTCTCAGTTCAAGGGATTTCCTGCTCAGCCATATCCAGACTGGCAGCTAAACACTGCTGTGTCAAGGCGAGCTTCTTATACACACTTCTACTCCCAGACACAGGGATACTGTGAAGAGGTCTTCCGCCCAGCCTCAGGGGAAGAGGCGGGGCAAGTTGCTTTCTGTACAGCATTCATTGGAAGCAGGACGTTTGGAGGTTCTGTTCCACAGGCGAAAAGCAGGCAGCACTAGGAGAATCTGTCAAGGAAGCTCCTCTTTATGGCTAGCGAGGCTTAATTCAAACGTGCAATGGAAAATTGTTCTGGGGTAACTGAGCTCTAACTTCACGCTCTAACACTTGCAGCTACTTTCTCCTAACTCATACAGAGTGGAATCGCCAAATACAGAGTAGAATTCTGTTGCGGTACGCTGTGTTCTTGTGTGCTTGGCGATGTATTGCCGACGGCCTGCGGGACCTGCTTGTCTTCTGTGTTGTGTGTTGTCCGTGCTGTGTGTATCTTGTATGTAGTATGTGCGGTATGTGTTCCTCACTGCTTGCTGAGTGCACAGTTCTGTGTATTTTTCACTGTGCTGTGTGTTATGTGAGATGTTGGTATTTGTGAGTGGTGTGTGTTGAGTGGTTCTTCGTGCATTGTACATTTCGCCTTTTTTGATGAGTTCTCTGTTGGCGGTTGCATATGTTGTGCGTTTGGTGTGTGGCTTCCCGTCTAATGTGTAGTGTGAAATGTGTGTCTGGTCTTTCTGTTGTCTGCTGTGTTGTGTACTGTGTTCTGGGTTGTGCGAGTGCTGTCTTTCGGCTTTCCCTGTGTTGCATACTGGGTCGATGTTGGGTGGGCTGTGTAATTTGAGCACTGTGTGCAAAGTTGAGTTTGCCTTGTGTCGGACGTGTTGTGTGCATGTGCATGTTGTGTGTGTGTGTTTGTGCGTTTTCGTTCGTGCTGTCTGCGTGTGGGTCTGCGTGTGCGCAGTATTGTATGCTTGTGGTTGTGCGTGTTGTGTGTAGTGCGTTCTATGTGTGTTGCATGTGTTTTCGTCAGTTGCGTGTGTGCACTTGTAGGTGCTGTGTCAGTTTTGTGTGTGTGAGATTGTGATTTGTGTGCTGTTGTGTTAGAGAGGCTGTGTGTGTGTGTTTGGCTGTTTGAGTTATGCACGTGATGTGAGATGTGTTGACTGTGTGTGGTTGTGCTTGTTTTGTACGTCTCTTGTGCGCAGTCTGCGGTCTGTGCAGTGTTTATCGCGCGTATTGTGAGCAGTAGCTATGTGCCTGCCTTTCAAGGGTGTGGTGTGTTTATGGTGTCTGTTGTGTGGCGTGTTTCTGTGTTGTGTGTGTGTGCACTGCGTTGTGCTCCTGTGTGAGGATGTATGTGTGGTGTGTCTGTGCGTGATTGTGTGTGTAGTGCGTAGTGTGTGAAATGGGTGCTACTTGTCTTCTTGGTTGGTTATATGTGTTTTGCCCATGGATTTGGGAGTGTCGTGTGTGTTAGGAGTTGTGGTACTTTCTGTGTGTGTCGTGTGCTGTGTTGTTCTGTGATTTGTGTTTGTGCTGTGTGTGTCCTACTCTGTGTGTTCTGTGGTCTGTGTGTTTTGCAAGTTGAGTGAGATATTGCGTGTTAGGACCGATATCTTGTGTATATGTTGCGTGTTTGGCATTGTGCATTCTGCGAGGCTCTGTGTGCTGTATGTTTTATGTGTGTTTGGAGTGATGTGTGCACTGTGTGAAATGTGTGTTGCATAAATTCGGTGTTCTTTCTGTGGTGGTTTGTGTGTGTTTTGCATGGGGGTTGCTATGTGTGTGGTTGTGTTTGACAGGTTGTGTGCGTGGTTGGCTCCTTGAGCAATGAGTGTACTTTGTGATGCGTGTACTGTGTATGGTCAAGCTTGGTCAGTGGGCCTCACTGTGGGTGTTGTGTTCACTCTGAGAACCGTGGTTCATGTGTATAGCGTGCAGTTATGTTCTCGGTGTGATGTGCTGTGCGTTGAGGGACTTCTGCATTCAAGTGCACAGAAGGTAGCCTCTCATGCTTGTCCGTTTTCGCCACAGGTTTGTAATCCTCCAGGAGGGCGTTGTTTCCTGAGGGTGCAAAGAGCCACGTCATCCCTTTAATAGCAAGGCCCTGACGATGCCTTTGTAGTAATCTGTCAGAAACTGCTGCGGGAGAGCCTTGTGCCAAACTCTGCTGGGGAAACAATCCACCGTGCACTGAGGAGACCCTCCCTGAGAGAATACTAGGCTGCTTTCGCCTTGCATGCAACTTGCTCCTACGTGATAAGGAAAACAGTAAACATTGCAGTAGAAGGCGGTCTTCTCTGTACGCCCTCTGTCTCAGAGACCGAAGTGAGCCGCGAATAGGCCTTCGCACTAGCCACACAGGAAGCTGCAGAACAAGATGCTTTGAAATGACAGCAGTGGAGGCAAGCCAGCTATGGATTCAGCTTATGTGAGTGAAAGAAACCAGTGCGGGATGGCCCATCCAAGGAATCATTGAAGCCGTGGCGGTGGAAGTTGAAACTGAGCTTGCAATGTGCTTTCCGTGTCTGTCGTGTGCGCGTGCACTCTAAGCGCCTGAGTGACGTCTGCTGCGCAGAGCTCTGTGTGTGCCGAGCGGCGTGCGCTCGCTTGGGTGGCCATTCGCGTGAGGCCTTGCTGAGGCAGCCTGGCTGTCAGAAAGTTGCCCGCATACAACGAATTCCGCTTGCAAAGTGCTTCCCGTGTCTGCCCTGTGTGCCTGCACTCTAAGCACCTGAGTGGAGTCTGCTGCGCAGAGCTCTGTGTGTGCCGAGCGGCGTGCGCTCGCTTGGGTGGCCATTCGCGTGAGGCCTTGCTGAGGCAGCCTGGCTGTCAGAAAGTTGCCCGCATACAACGAATTCCGCTTGCAATGTGCTTCCCGTGTCTGCCGTGTGTGCCTGCACTCTAAGCGCCTGAGTGGAGTCTGCTGCGCAGAGCTCTGTGTGTGCTGAGCGGCGTGCGCTCGCTTGGGTGGCCATTCGCGCGAGGCCTTGCTGAGGAAGCCTGGCTGTCAGGAAAACGCCCGCATACAACGAATTTAGCTTGGCAGTGCAAAAAGTCGCTTTCGTCTGCTACTACGTGGCCGCTCCAGAGAGGCCCAGGTTGGTCTGTGTGGTATGTAAGCCGGTTTCCCATGCCACAGTCTGAGCTTTGAAAACTAAGTGCCCATTGGCTTCAGTCCCCAACCATCATGTCAGCGAGAGGTGTGTGCAAGCTTCTGCAAAGCCTGGTGGCGGATGGGCCCTAAGCGTCAGGGCCGTTGTCCTGCAGAGAAGGATCTGAGGCTGTCTCAGTTCAAGGGATTTCCTGCTCAGCCATATCCAGACTGGCAGCTAAACACTGCTGTGTCAAGGCGAGCTTCTTATACACACTTCTACTCCCAGACACAGGGATACTGTGAAGAGGTCTTCCGCCCAGCCTCAGGGGAAGAGGCGGGGCAAGTTGCTTTCTGTACAGCATTCATTGGAAGCAGGACGTTTGGAGGTTCTGTTCCACAGGCGAAAAGCAGGCAGCACTAGGAGAATCTGTCAAGGAAGCTCCTCTTTATGGCTAGCGAGGCTTAATTCAAACGTGCAATGGAAAATTGTTCTGGGGTAACTGAGCTCTAACTTCACGCTCTAACACTTGCAGCTACTTTCTCCTAACTCATACAGAGTGGAATCGCCAAATACAGAGTAGAATTCTGTTGCGGTACGCTGTGTTCTTGTGTGCTTGGCGATGTATTGCCGACGGCCTGCGGGACCTGCTTGTCTTCTGTGTTGTGTGTTGTCCGTGCTGTGTGTATCTTGTATGTAGTATGTGCGGTATGTGTTCCTCACTGCTTGCTGAGTGCACAGTTCTGTGTATTTTTCACTGTGCTGTGTGTTATGTGAGATGTTGGTATTTGTGAGTGGTGTGTGTTGAGTGGTTCTTCGTGCATTGTACATTTCGCCTTTTTTGATGAGTTCTCTGTTGGCGGTTGCATATGTTGTGCGTTTGGTGTGTGGCTTCCCGTCTAATGTGTAGTGTGAAATGTGTGTCTGGTCTTTCTGTTGTCTGCTGTGTTGTGTACTGTGTTCTGGGTTGTGCGAGTGCTGTCTTTCGGCTTTCCGTGTGTTGCATACTGGGTCGATGTTGGGTGGGCTGTGTAATTTGAGCACTGTGTGCAAAGTTGAGTTTGCCTTGTGTCGGACGTGTTGTGTGCATGTGCATGTTGTGTGTGTGTGTTTGTGCGTTTTCGTTCGTGCTGTCTGCGTGTGGGTCTGCGTGTGCGCAGTATTGTATGCTTGTGGTTGTGCGTGTTGTGTGTAGTGCGTTCTATGTGTGTTGCATGTGTTTTCGTCAGTTGCGTGTGTGCACTTGTAGGTGCTGTGTCAGTTTTGTGTGTGTGAGATTGTGATTTGTGTGCTGTTGTGTTAGAGAGGCTGTGTGTGTGTGTTTGGCTGTTTGAGTTATGCACGTGATGTGAGATGTGTTGACTGTGTGTGGTTGTGCTTGTTTTGTACGTCTCTTGTGCGCAGTCTGCGGTCTGTGCAGTGTTTATCGCGCGTATTGTGAGCAGTAGCTATGTGCCTGCCTTTCAAGGGTGTGGTGTGTTTATGGTGTCTGTTGTGTGGCGTGTTTCTGTGTTGTGTGTGTGTGCACTGCGTTGTGCTCCTGTGTGAGGATGTATGTGTGGTGTGTCTGTGCGTGATTGTGTGTGTAGTGCGTAGTGTGTGAAATGGGTGCTACTTGTCTTCTTGGTTGGTTATATGTGTTTTGCCCATGGATTTGGGAGTGTCGTGTGTGTTAGGAGTTGTGGTACTTTCTGTGTGTGTCGTGTGCTGTGTTGTTCTGTGATTTGTGTTTGTGCTGTGTGTGTCCTACTCTGTGTGTTCTGTGGTCTGTGTGTTTTGCAAGTTGAGTGAGATATTGCGTGTTAGGACCGATATCTTGTGTATATGTTGCGTGTTTGGCATTGTGCATTCTGCGAGGCTCTGTGTGCTGTATGTTTTATGTGTGTTTGGAGTGATGTGTGCACTGTGTGAAATGTGTGTTGCATAAATTCGGTGTTCTTTCTGTGGTGGTTTGTGTGTGTTTTGCATGGGGGTTGCTATGTGTGTGGTTGTGTTTGACAGGTTGTGTGCGTGGTTGGCTCCTTGAGCAATGAGTGTACTTTGTGATGCGTGTACTGTGTATGGTCAAGCTTGGTCAGTGGGCCTCACTGTGGGTGTTGTGTTCACTCTGAGAACCGTGGTTCATGTGTATAGCGTGCAGTTATGTTCTCGGTGTGATGTGCTGTGCGTTGAGGGACTTCTGCATTCAAGTGCACAGAAGGTAGCCTCTCATGCTTGTCCGTTTTCGCCACAGGTTTGTAATCCTCCAGGAGGGCGTTGTTTCCTGAGGGTGCAAAGAGCCACGTCATCCCTTTAATAGCAAGGCCCTGACGATGCCTTTGTAGTAATCTGTCAGAAACTGCTGCGGGAGAGCCTTGTGCCAAACTCTGCTGGGGAAACAATCCACCGTGCACTGAGGAGACCCTCCCTGAGAGAATACTAGGCTGCTTTCGCCTTGCATGCAACTTGCTCCTACGTGATAAGGAAAACAGTAAACATTGCAGTAGAAGGCGGTCTTCTCTGTACGCCCTCTGTCTCAGAGACCGAAGTGAGCCGCGAATAGGCCTTCGCACTAGCCACACAGGAAGCTGCAGAACAAGATGCTTTGAAATGACAGCAGTGGAGGCAAGCCAGCTATGGATTCAGCTTATGTGAGTGAAAGAAACCAGTGCGGGATGGCCCATCCAAGGAATCATTGAAGCCGTGGCGGTGGAAGTTGAAACTGAGCTTGCAATGTGCTTTCCGTGTCTGTCGTGTGCGCGTGCACTCTAAGCGCCTGAGTGACGTCTGCTGCGCAGAGCTCTGTGTGTGCCGAGCGGCGTGGGCTCGCTTGGGTGGCCATTCGCGTGAGGCCTTGCTGACGCAGCCTGGCTGTCAGAAAGTTGCCCGCATACAACGAATTCCGCTTGCAAAGTGCTTCCCGTGTCTGCCCTGTGTGCCTGCACTCTAAGCACCTGAGTGGAGTCTGCTGCGCAGAGCTCTGTGTGTGCCGAGCGGCGTGCGCTCGCTTGGGTGGCCATTCGCGTGAGGCCTTGCTGAGGCAGCCTGGCTGTCAGAAAGTTGCCCGCATACAACGAATTCCGCTTGCAATGTGCTTCCCGTGTCTGCCGTGTGTGCCTGCACTCTAAGCGCCTGAGTGGAGTCTGCTGCGCAGAGCTCTGTGTGTGCTGAGCGGCGTGCGCTCGCTTGGGTGGCCATTCGCGCGAGGCCTTGCTGAGGAAGCCTGGCTGTCAGGAAAACGCCCGCATACAACGAATTTAGCTTGGCAGTGCAAAAAGTCGCTTTCGTCTGCTACTACGTGGCCGCTCCAGAGAGGCCCAGGTTGGTCTGTGTGGTATGTAAGCCGGTTTCCCATGCCACAGTCTGAGCTTTGAAAACTAAGTGCCCATTGGCTTCAGTCCCCAACCATCATGTCAGCGAGAGGTGTGTGCAAGCTTCTGCAAAGCCTGGTGGCGGATGGGCCCTAAGCGTCAGGGCCGTTGTCCTGCAGAGAAGGATCTGAGGCTGTCTCAGTTCAAGGGATTTCCTGCTCAGCCATATCCAGACTGGCAGCTAAACACTGCTGTGTCAAGGCGAGCTTCTTATACACACTTCTACTCCCAGACACAGGGATACTGTGAAGAGGTCTTCCGCCCAGCCTCAGGGGAAGAGGCGGGGCGAGTTGCTTTCTGTACAGCATTCATTGGAAGCAGGACGTTTGGAGGTTCTGTTCCACAGGCGAAAAGCAGGCAGCACTAGGAGAATCTGTCAAGGAAGCTCCTCTTTATGGCTAGCGAGGCTTAATTCAAACGTGCAATGGAAAATTGTTCTGGGGTAACTGAGCTCTAACTTCACGCTCTAACACTTGCAGCTACTTTCTCCTAACTCATACAGAGTGGAATCGCCAAATACAGAGTAGAATTCTGTTGCGGTACGCTGTGTTCTTGTGTGCTTGGCGATGTATTGCCGACGGCCTGCGGGACCTGCTTGTCTTCTGTGTTGTGTGTTGTCCGTGCTGTGTGTATCTTGTATGTAGTATGTGCGGTATGTGTTCCTCACTGCTTGCTGAGTGCACAGTTCTGTGTATTTTTCACTGTGCTGTGTGTTATGTGAGATGTTGGTATTTGTGAGTGGTGTGTGTTGAGTGGTTCTTCGTGCATTGTACATTTCGCCTTTTTTGATGAGTTCTCTGTTGGCGGTTGCATATGTTGTGCTTTTGGTGTGTGGCTTCCCGTCTAATGTGTAGTGTGAAATGTGTGTCTGGTCTTTCTGTTGTCTGCTGTGTTGTGTACTGTGTTCTGGGTTGTGCGAGTGCTGTCTTTCGGCTTTCCGTGTGTTGCATACTGGGTCGATGTTG
Source organism: Manis javanica (assembly GCF_040802235.1). Classification (NCBI taxonomy): domain Eukaryota; kingdom Metazoa; phylum Chordata; class Mammalia; order Pholidota; family Manidae; genus Manis; species Manis javanica. The sequence goes on from NC_133163.1 coordinate 79,897,119, forward strand.
GGTGGGCTGTGTAATTTGAGCACTGTGTGCAAAGTTGAGTTTGCCTTGTGTCGGACGTGTTGTGTGCATGTGCATGTTGTGTGTGTGTGTTTGTGCGTTTTCGTTCGTGCTGTCTGCGTGTGGGTCTGCGTGTGCGCAGTATTGTATGCTTGTGGTTGTGCGTGTTGTGTGTAGTGCGTTCTATGTGTGTTGCATGTGTTTTCGTCAGTTGCGTGTGTGCACTTGTAGGTGCTGTGTCAGTTTTGTGTGTGTGAGATTGTGATTTGTGTGCTGTTGTGTTAGAGAGGCTGTGTGTGTGTGTTTGGCTGTTTGAGTTATGCACGTGATGTGAGATGTGTTGACTGTGTGTGGTTGTGCTGGTTTTGTACGTCTCTTGTGCGCAGTCTGCGGTCTGTGCAGTGTTTATCGCGCGTATTGTGAGCAGTAGCTATGTGCCTGCCTTTCAAGGGTGTGGTGTGTTTATGGTGTCTGTTGTGTGGCGTGTTTCTGTGTTGTGTGTGTGTGCACTGCGTTGTGCTCCTGTGTGAGGATGTATGTGTGGTGTGTCTGTGCGTGATTGTGTGTGTAGTGCGTAGTGTGTGAAATGGGTGCTACTTGTCTTCTTGGTTGGTTATATGTGTTTTGCCCATGGATTTGGGAGTGTCGTGTGTGTTAGGAGTTGTGGTACTTTCTGTGTGTGTCGTGTGCTGTGTTGTTCTGTGATTTGTGTTTGTGCTGTGTGTGTCCTACTCTGTGTGTTCTGTGGTCTGTGTGTTTTGCAAGTTGATTGAGATATTGCGTGTTGGGACGGATATTTTGTGTATTTGTTGGGTGTTTGGCATTGTGCATTCTGCGAGGCTGTGTGTGCTGTATGTTTTATGTGTGTTTGGAGTGATGTGTGCACTGTGTGAAATGTGTGTTGCATAAATTCGGTGTTCTTTCTGTGGTGGTTTGTGTGTGTTTTGCATGGGGGTTGCTATGTGTGTGGTTGTGTTTGACAGGTTGTGTGCGTGGTTGGCTCCTTGAGCAATGAGTGTACTTTGTGATGCGTGTACTGTGTATGGTCAAGCTTGGTCAGTGGGCCTCACTGTGGGTGTTGTGTTCACTCTGAGAACCGTGGTTCATGTGTATAGCGTGCAGTTATGTTCTCGGTGTGATGTGCTGTGCGTTGAGGGACTTCTGCATTCAAGTGCACAGAAGGTAGCCTCTCATGCTTGTCCGTTTTCGCCACAGGTTTGTAATCCTCCAGGAGGGCGTTGTTTCCTGAGGGTGCAAAGAGCCACGTCATCCCTTTAATAGCAAGGCCCTGACGATGCCTTTGTAGTAATCTGTCAGAAACTGCTGCGGGAGAGCCTTGTGCCAAACTCTGCTGGGGAAACAATCCACCGTGCACTGAGGAGACCCTCCCTGAGAGAATACTAGGCTGCTTTCGCCTTGCATGCAACTTGCTCCTACGTGATAAGGAAAACAGTAAACATTGCAGTAGAAGGCGGTCTTCTCTGTATGCCCTCTGTCTCAGAGACCGAAGTGAGCCGCGAATAGGCCTTCGCACTAGCCACACAGGAAGCTGCAGAACAAGATGCTTTGAAATGACAGCAGTGGAGGCAAGCCAGCTATGGATTCAGCTTATGTGAGTGAAAGAAACCAGTGCGGGATGGCCCATCCAAGGAATCATTGAAGCCGTGGCGGTGGAAGTTGAAACTGAGCTTGCAATGTGCTTTCCGTGTCTGTCGTGTGCGCGTGCACTCTAAGCGCCTGAGTGACGTCTGCTGCGCAGAGCTCTGTGTGTGCCGAGCGGCGTGCGCTCGCTTGGGTGGCCATTCGCGTGAGGCCTTGCTGAGGCAGCCTGGCTGTCAGAAAGTTGCCCGCATACAACGAATTCCGCTTGCAAAGTGCTTGCCGTGTCTGCCCTGTGTGCCTGCACTCTAAGCACCTGAGTGGAGTCTGCTGCGCAGAGCTCTGTGTGTGCCGAGCGGCGTGCGCTCGCTTGGGTGGCCATTCGCGTGAGGCCTTGCTGAGGCAGCCTGGCTGTCAGAAAGTTGCCCGCATACAACGAATTCCGCTTGCAATGTGCTTCCCGTGTCTGCCGTGTGTGGCTGCACTCTAAGCGCCTGAGTGGAGTCTGCTGCGCAGAGCTCTGTGTGTGCTGAGCGGCGTGCGCTCGCTTGGGTGGCCATTCGCGCGAGGCCTTGCTGAGGAAGCCTGGCTGTCAGGAAAACGCCCGCATACAACGAATTTAGCTTGGCAGTGCAAAAAGTCGCTTTCGTCTGCTACTACGTGGCCGCTCCAGAGAGGCCCAGGTTGGTCTGTGTGGTATGTAAGCCGGTTTCCCATGCCACAGTCTGAGCTTTGAAAACTAAGTGCCCATTGGCTTCAGTCCCCAACCATCATGTCAGCGAGAGGTGTGTGCAAGCTTCTGCAAAGCCTGGTGGCGGATGGGCCCTAAGCGTCAGGGCCGTTGTCCTGCAGAGAAGGATCTGAGGCTGTCTCAGTTCAAGGGATTTCCTGCTCAGCCATATCCAGACTGGCAGCTAAACACTGCTGTGTCAAGGCGAGCTTCTTATACACACTTCTACTCCCAGACACAGGGATACTGTGAAGAGGTCTTCCGCCCAGCCTCAGGGGAAGAGGCGGGGCGAGTTGCTTTCTGTACAGCATTCATTGGAAGCAGGACGTTTGGAGGTTCTGTTCCACAGGCGAAAAGCAGGCAGCACTAGGAGAATCTGTCAAGGAAGCTCCTCTTTATGGCTAGCGAGGCTTAATTCAAACGTGCAATGGAAAATTGTTCTGGGGTAACTGAGCTCTAACTTCACGCTCTAACACTTGCAGCTACTTTCTCCTAACTCATACAGAGTGGAATCGCCAAATACAGAGTAGAATTCTGTTGCGGTACGCTGTGTTCTTGTGTGCTTGGCGATGTATTGCCGACGGCCTGCGGGACCTGCTTGTCTTCTGTGTTGTGTGTTGTCCGTGCTGTGTGTATCTTGTATGTAGTATGTGCGGTATGTGTTCCTCACTGCTTGCTGAGTGCACAGTTCTGTGTATTTTTCACTGTGCTGTGTGTTATGTGAGATGTTGGTATTTGTGAGTGGTGTGTGTTGAGTGGTTCTTCGTGCATTGTACATTTCGCCTTTTTTGATGAGTTCTCTGTTGGCGGTTGCATATGTTGTGCTTTTGGTGTGTGGCTTCCCGTCTAATGTGTAGTGTGAAATGTGTGTCTGGTCTTTCTGTTGTCTGCTGTGTTGTGTACTGTGTTCTGGGTTGTGCGAGTGCTGTCTTTCGGCTTTCCGTGTGTTGCATACTGGGTCGATGTTGGGTGGGCTGTGTAATTTGAGCACTGTGTGCAAAGTTGAGTTTGCCTTGTGTCGGACGTGTTGTGTGCATGTGCATGTTGTGTGTGTGTGTTTGTGCGTTTTCGTTCGTGCTGTCTGCGTGTGGGTCTGCGTGTGCGCAGTATTGTATGCTTGTGGTTGTGCGTGTTGTGTGTAGTGCGTTCTATGTGTGTTGCATGTGTTTTCGTCAGTTGCGTGTGTGCACTTGTAGGTGCTGTGTCAGTTTTGTGTGTGTGAGATTGTGATTTGTGTGCTGTTGTGTTAGAGAGGCTGTGTGTGTGTGTTTGGCTGTTTGAGTTATGCACGTGATGTGAGATGTGTTGACTGTGTGTGGTTGTGCTGGTTTTGTACGTCTCTTGTGCGCAGTCTGCGGTCTGTGCAGTGTTTATCGCGCGTATTGTGAGCAGTAGCTATGTGCCTGCCTTTCAAGGGTGTGGTGTGTTTATGGTGTCTGTTGTGTGGCGTGTTTCTGTGTTGTGTGTGTGTGCACTGCGTTGTGCTCCTGTGTGAGGATGTATGTGTGGTGTGTCTGTGCGTGATTGTGTGTGTAGTGCGTAGTGTGTGAAATGGGTGCTACTTGTCTTCTTGGTTGGTTATATGTGTTTTGCCCATGGATTTGGGAGTGTCGTGTGTGTTAGGAGTTGTGGTACTTTCTGTGTGTGTCGTGTGCTGTGTTGTTCTGTGATTTGTGTTTGTGCTGTGTGTGTCCTACTCTGTGTGTTCTGTGGTCTGTGTGTTTTGCAAGTTGAGAGAGATATTGCGTGTTAGGACCGATATCTAGTGTATATGTTGCGTGTTTGGCATTGCGCATTCTCCCAGGCTCTGTGTGCTGTATGTTTTATGTGTGTTTGGAGTGATGTGTGCACTGTGTGAAATGTGTGTTGCATAAATTCGGTGTTCTTTCTGTGGTGGTTTGTGTGTGTTTTGCATGGGGGTTGCTATGTGTGTGGTTGTGTTTGACAGGTTGTGTGCGTGGTTGGCTCCTTGAGCAATGAGTGTACTTTGTGATGCGTGCACTGTGTATGGCCAAGCTTGGCCAGTGCGCCCCAGTGTGGGTGTTGTGTTCACTCTGAGACTCGTGGTCCATGTGTATAGCGTGCAGTTATGTTCTCGGTGTGATGTGCTGTGCGTTGAGGGACTTCTGCATTCAAGTGCACAGAAGGTAGCCTCTCATGCTTGTCCGTTTTCGCCACAGGTTTGTAATCCTCCAGGAGGGCGTTGTTTCCTGAGGGTGCAAAGAGCCACGTCATCCCTTTAATAGCAAGGCCCTGACGATGCCTTTGTAGTAATCTGTCAGAAACTGCTGCGGGAGAGCCTTGTGCCAAACTCTGCTGGGGAAACAATCCACCGTGCACTGAGGAGACCCTCCCTGAGAGAATACTAGGCTGCTTTCGCCTTGCATGCAACTTGCTCCTACGTGATAAGGAAAACAGTAAACATTGCAGTAGAAGGCGGTCTTCTCTGTATGCCCTCTGTCTCAGAGACCGAAGTGAGCCGCGAATAGGCCTTCGCACTAGCCACACAGGAAGCTGCAGAACAAGATGCTTTGAAATGACAGCAGTGGAGGCAAGCCAGCTATGGATTCAGCTTATGTGAGTGAAAGAAACCAGTGCGGGATGGCCCATCCAAGGAATCATTGAAGCCGTAGCGGTGGAAGTTGAAACTGAGCTTGCAATGTGCTTTCCGTGTCTGTCGTGTGCGCGTGCACTCTAAGCGCCTGAGTGACGTCTGCTGCGCAGAGCTCTGTGTGTGCCGAGCGGCGTGCGCTCGCTTGGGTGGCCATTCGCGTGAGGCCTTGCTGAGGCAGCCTGGCTGTCAGAAAGTTGCCCGCATACAACGAATTCCGCTTGCAAAGTGCTTCCCGTGTCTGCCCTGTGTGCCTGCACTCTAAGCACCTGAGTGGAGTCTGCTGCGCAGAGCTCTGTGTGTGCCGAGCGGCGTGCGCTCGCTTGGGTGGCCATTCGCGTGAGGCCTTGCTGAGGCAGCCTGGCTGTCAGAAAGTTGCCCGCATACAACGAATTCCGCTTGCAATGTGCTTCCCGTGTCTGCCGTGTGTGCCTGCACTCTAAGCGCCTGAGTGGAGTCTGCTGCGCAGAGCTCTGGGTGTGCTGCGCGGCGTGCGCTCGCTTGGGTGGCCATTCGCGCGAGGCCTTGCTGAGGAAGCCTGGCTGTCAGGAAAACGCCCGCATACAACGAATTTAGCTTGGCAGTGCAAAAAGTCGCTTTCGTCTGCTACTACGTGGCCGCTCCAGAGAGGCCCAGGTTGGTCTGTGTGGTATGTAAGCCGGTTTCCCATGCCACAGTCTGAGCTTTGAAAACTAAGTGCCCATTGGCTTCAGTCCCCAACCATCATGTCAGCGAGAGGTGTGTGCAAGCTTCTGCAAAGCCTGGTGGCGGATGGGCCCTAAGCGTCAGGGCCGTTGTCCTGCAGAGAAGGATCTGAGGCTGTCTCAGTTCAAGGGATTTCCTGCTCAGCCATATCCAGACTGGCAGCTAAACACTGCTGTGTCAAGGCGAGCTTCTTATACACACTTCTACTCCCAGACACAGGGATACTGTGAAGAGGTCTTCCGCCCAGCCTCAGGGGAAGAGGCGGGGCAAGTTGCTTTCTGTACAGCATTCATTGGAAGCAGGACGTTTGGAGGTTCTGTTCCACAGGCGAAAAGCAGGCAGCACTAGGAGAATCTGTCAAGGAAGCTCCTCTTTATGGCTAGCGAGGCTTAATTCAAACGTGCAATGGAAAATTGTTCTGGGGTAACTGAGCTCTAACTTCACGCTCTAACACTTGCAGCTACTTTCTCCTAACTCATACAGAGTGGAATCGCCAAATACAGAGTAGAATTCTGTTGCGGTACGCTGTGTTCTTGTGTGCTTGGCGATGTATTGCCGACGGCCTGCGGGACCTGCTTGTCTTCTGTGTTGTGTGTTGTCCGTGCTGTGTGTATCTTGTATGTAGTATGTGCGGTATGTGTTCCTCACTGCTTGCTGAGTGCACAGTTCTGTGTATTTTTCACTGTGCTGTGTGTTATGTGAGATGTTGGTATTTGTGAGTGGTGTGTGTTGAGTGGTTCTTCGTGCATTGTACATTTCGCCTTTTTTGATGAGTTCTCTGTTGGCGGTTGCATATGTTGTGCGTTTGGTGTGTGGCTTCCCGTCTAATGTGTAGTGTGAAATGTGTGTCTGGTCTTTCTGTTGTCTGCTGTGTTGTGTACTGTGTTCTGGGTTGTGCGAGTGCTGTCTTTCGGCTTTCCGTGTGTTGCATACTGGGTCGATGTTGGGTGGGCTGTGTAATTTGAGCACTGTGTGCAAAGTTGAGTTTGCCTTGTGTCGGACGTGTTGTGTGCATGTGCATGTTGTGTGTGTGTGTTTGTGCGTTTTCGTTCGTGCTGTCTGCGTGTGGGTCTGCGTGTGCGCAGTATTGTATGCTTGTGGTTGTGCGTGTTGTGTGTAGTGCGTTCTATGTGTGTTGCATGTGTTTTCGTCAGTTGCGTGTGTGCACTTGTAGGTGCTGTGTCAGTTTTGTGTGTGTGAGATTGTGATTTGTGTGCTGTTGTGTTAGAGAGGCTGTGTGTGTGTGTTTGGCTGTTTGAGTTATGCACGTGATGTGAGATGTGTTGACTGTGTGTGGTTGTGCTTGTTTTGTACGTCTCTTGTGCGCAGTCTGCGGTCTGTGCAGTGTTTATCGCGCGTATTGTGAGCAGTAGCTATGTGCCTGCCTTTCAAGGGTGTGGTGTGTTTATGGTGTCTGTTGTGTGGCGTGTTTCTGTGTTGTGTGTGTGTGCACTGCGTTGTGCTCCTGTGTGAGGATGTATGTGTGGTGTGTCTGTGCGTGATTGTGTGTGTAGTGCGTAGTGTGTGAAATGGGTGCTACTTGTCTTCTTGGTTGGTTATATGTGTTTTGCCCATGGATTTGGGAGTGTCGTGTGTGTTAGGAGTTGTGGTACTTTCTGTGTGTGTCGTGTGCTGTGTTGTTCTGTGATTTGTGTTTGTGCTGTGTGTGTCCTACTCTGTGTGTTCTGTGGTCTGTGTGTTTTGCAAGTTGAGTGAGATATTGCGTGTTAGGACCGATATCTTGTGTATATGTTGCGTGTTTGGCATTGTGCATTCTGCGAGGCTCTGTGTGCTGTATGTTTTATGTGTGTTTGGAGTGATGTGTGCACTGTGTGAAATGTGTGTTGCATAAATTCGGTGTTCTTTCTGTGGTGGTTTGTGTGTGTTTTGCATGGGGGTTGCTATGTGTGTGGTTGTGTTTGACAGGTTGTGTGCGTGGTTGGCTCCTTGAGCAATGAGTGTACTTTGTGATGCGTGTACTGTGTATGGTCAAGCTTGGTCAGTGGGCCTCACTGTGGGTGTTGTGTTCACTCTGAGAACCGTGGTTCATGTGTATAGCGTGCAGTTATGTTCTCGGTGTGATGTGCTGTGCGTTGAGGGACTTCTGCATTCAAGTGCACAGAAGGTAGCCTCTCATGCTTGTCCGTTTTCGCCACAGGTTTGTAATCCTCCAGGAGGGCGTTGTTTCCTGAGGGTGCAAAGAGCCACGTCATCCCTTTAATAGCAAGGCCCTGACGATGCCTTTGTAGTAATCTGTCAGAAACTGCTGCGGGAGAGCCTTGTGCCAAACTCTGCTGGGGAAACAATCCACCGTGCACTGAGGAGACCCTCCCTGAGAGAATACTAGGCTGCTTTCGCCTTGCATGCAACTTGCTCCTACGTGATAAGGAAAACAGTAAACATTGCAGTAGAAGGCGGTCTTCTCTGTACGCCCTCTGTCTCAGAGACCGAAGTGAGCCGCGAATAGGCCTTCGCACTAGCCACACAGGAAGCTGCAGAACAAGATGCTTTGAAATGACAGCAGTGGAGGCAAGCCAGCTATGGATTCAGCTTATGTGAGTGAAAGAAACCAGTGCGGGATGGCCCATCCAAGGAATCATTGAAGCCGTGGCGGTGGAAGTTGAAACTGAGCTTGCAATGTGCTTTCCGTGTCTGTCGTGTGCGCGTGCACTCTAAGCGCCTGAGTGACGTCTGCTGCGCAGAGCTCTGTGTGTGCCGAGCGGCGTGCGCTCGCTTGGGTGGCCATTCGCGTGAGGCCTTGCTGAGGCAGCCTGGCTGTCAGAAAGTTGCCCGCATACAACGAATTCCGCTTGCAAAGTGCTTCCCGTGTCTGCCCTGTGTGCCTGCACTCTAAGCACCTGAGTGGAGTCTGCTGCGCAGAGCTCTGTGTGTGCCGAGCGGCGTGCGCTCGCTTGGGTGGCCATTCGCGTGAGGCCTTGCTGAGGCAGCCTGGCTGTCAGAAAGTTGCCCGCATACAACGAATTCCGCTTGCAATGTGCTTCCCGTGTCTGCCGTGTGTGCCTGCACTCTAAGCGCCTGAGTGGAGTCTGCTGCGCAGAGCTCTGTGTGTGCTGAGCGGCGTGCGCTCGCTTGGGTGGCCATTCGCGCGAGGCCTTGCTGAGGAAGCCTGGCTGTCAGGAAAACGCCCGCATACAACGAATTTAGCTTGGCAGTGCAAAAAGTCGCTTTCGTCTGCTACTACGTGGCCGCTCCAGAGAGGCCCAGGTTGGTCTGTGTGGTATGTAAGCCGGTTTCCCATGCCACAGTCTGAGCTTTGAAAACTAAGTGCCCATTGGCTTCAGTCCCCAACCATCATGTCAGCGAGAGGTGTGTGCAAGCTTCTGCAAAGCCTGGTGGCGGATGGGCCCTAAGCGTCAGGGCCGTTGTCCTGCAGAGAAGGATCTGAGGCTGTCTCAGTTCAAGGGATTTCCTGCTCAGCCATATCCAGACTGGCAGCTAAACACTGCTGTGTCAAGGCGAGCTTCTTATACACACTTCTACTCCCAGACACAGGGATACTGTGAAGAGGTCTTCCGCCCAGCCTCAGGGGAAGAGGCGGGGCAAGTTGCTTTCTGTACAGCATTCATTGGAAGCAGGACGTTTGGAGGTTCTGTTCCACAGGCGAAAAGCAGGCAGCACTAGGAGAATCTGTCAAGGAAGCTCCTCTTTATGGCTAGCGAGGCTTAATTCAAACGTGCAATGGAAAATTGTTCTGGGGTAACTGAGCTCTAACTTCACGCTCTAACACTTGCAGCTACTTTCTCCTAACTCATACAGAGTGGAATCGCCAAATACAGAGTAGAATTCTGTTGCGGTACGCTGTGTTCTTGTGTGCTTGGCGATGTATTGCCGACGGCCTGCGGGACCTGCTTGTCTTCTGTGTTGTGTGTTGTCCGTGCTGTGTGTATCTTGTATGTAGTATGTGCGGTATGTGTTCCTCACTGCTTGCTGAGTGCACAGTTCTGTGTATTTTTCACTGTGCTGTGTGTTATGTGAGATGTTGGTATTTGTGAGTGGTGTGTGTTGAGTGGTTCTTCGTGCATTGTACATTTCGCCTTTTTTGATGAGTTCTCTGTTGGCGGTTGCATATGTTGTGCGTTTGGTGTGTGGCTTCCCGTCTAATGTGTAGTGTGAAATGTGTGTCTGGTCTTTCTGTTGTCTGCTGTGTTGTGTACTGTGTTCTGGGTTGTGCGAGTGCTGTCTTTCGGCTTTCCGTGTGTTGCATACTGGGTCGATGTTGGGTGGGCTGTGTAATTTGAGCACTGTGTGCAAAGTTGAGTTTGCCTTGTGTCGGACGTGTTGTGTGCATGTGCATGTTGTGTGTGTGTGTTTGTGCGTTTTCGTTCGTGCTGTCTGCGTGTGGGTCTGCGTGTGCGCAGTATTGTATGCTTGTGGTTGTGCGTGTTGTGTGTAGTGCGTTCTATGTGTGTTGCATGTGTTTTCGTCAGTTGCGTGTGTGCACTTGTAGGTGCTGTGTCAGTTTTGTGTGTGTGAGATTGTGATTTGTGTGCTGTTGTGTTAGAGAGGCTGTGTGTGTGTGTGTTTGGCTGTTTGAGTTATGCACGTGATGTGAGATGTGTTGACTGTGTGTGGTTGTGCTTGTTTTGTACGTCTCTTGTGCGCAGTCTGCGGTCTGTGCAGTGTTTATCGCGCGTATTGTGAGCAGTAGCTATGTGCCTGCCTTTCAAGGGTGTGGTGTGTTTATGGTGTCTGTTGTGTGGCGTGTTTCTGTGTTGTGTGTGTGTGCACTGCGTTGTGCTCCTGTGTGAGGATGTATGTGTGGTGTGTCTGTGCGTGATTGTGTGTGTAGTGCGTAGTGTGTGAAATGGGTGCTACTTGTCTTCTTGGTTGGTTATATGTGTTTTGCCCATGGATTTGGGAGTGTCGTGTGTGTTAGGAGTTGTGGTACTTTCTGTGTGTGTCGTGTGCTGTGTTGTTCTGTGATTTGTGTTTGTGCTGTGTGTGTCCTACTCTGTGTGTTCTGTGGTCTGTGTGTTTTGCAAGTTGAGTGAGATATTGCGTGTTAGGACCGATATCTTGTGTATATGTTGCGTGTTTGGCATTGTGCATTCTGCGAGGCTCTGTGTGCTGTATGTTTTATGTGTGTTTGGAGTGATGTGTGCACTGTGTGAAATGTGTGTTGCATAAATTCGGTGTTCTTTCTGTGGTGGTTTGTGTGTGTTTTGCATGGGGGTTGCTATGTGTGTGGTTGTGTTTGACAGGTTGTGTGCGTGGTTGGCTCCTTGAGCAATGAGTGTACTTTGTGATGCGTGTACTGTGTATGGTCAAGCTTGGTCAGTGGGCCTCACTGTGGGTGTTGTGTTCACTCTGAGAACCGTGGTTCATGTGTATAGCGTGCAGTTATGTTCTCGGTGTGATGTGCTGTGCGTTGAGGGACTTCTGCATTCAAGTGCACAGAAGGTAGCCTCTCATGCTTGTCCGTTTTCGCCACAGGTTTGTAATCCTCCAGGAGGGCGTTGTTTCCTGAGGGTGCAAAGAGCCACGTCATCCCTTTAATAGCAAGGCCCTGACGATGCCTTTGTAGTAATCTGTCAGAAACTGCTGCGGGAGAGCCTTGTGCCAAACTCTGCTGGGGAAACAATCCACCGTGCACTGAGGAGACCCTCCCTGAGAGAATACTAGGCTGCTTTCGCCTTGCATGCAACTTGCTCCTACGTGATAAGGAAAACAGTAAACATTGCAGTAGAAGGCGGTCTTCTCTGTACGCCCTCTGTCTCAGAGACCGAAGTGAGCCGCGAATAGGCCTTCGCACTAGCCACACAGGAAGCTGCAGAACAAGATGCTTTGAAATGACAGCAGTGGAGGCAAGCCAGCTATGGATTCAGCTTATGTGAGTGAAAGAAACCAGTGCGGGATGGCCCATCCAAGGAATCATTGAAGCCGTGGCGGTGGAAGTTGAAACTGAGCTTGCAATGTGCTTTCCGTGTCTGTCGTGTGCGCGTGCACTCTAAGCGCCTGAGTGACGTCTGCTGCGCAGAGCTCTGTGTGTGCCGAGCGGCGTGCGCTCGCTTGGGTGGCCATTCGCGTGAGGCCTTGCTGAGGCAGCCTGGCTGTCAGAAAGTTGCCCGCATACAACGAATTCCGCTTGCAAAGTGCTTCCCGTGTCTGCCCTGTGTGCCTGCACTCTAAGCACCTGAGTGGAGTCTGCTGCGCAGAGCTCTGTGTGTGCCGAGCGGCGTGCGCTCGCTTGGGTGGCCATTCGCGTGAGGCCTTGCTGAGGCAGCCTGGCTGTCAGAAAGTTGCCCGCATACAACGAATTCCGCTTGCAATGTGCTTCCCGTGTCTGCCGTGTGTGCCTGCACTCTAAGCGCCTGAGTGGAGTCTGCTGCGCAGAGCTCTGTGTGTGCTGAGCGGCGTGCGCTCGCTTGGGTGGCCATTCGCGCGAGGCCTTGCTGAGGAAGCCTGGCTGTCAGGAAAACGCCCGCATACAACGAATTTAGCTTGGCAGTGCAAAAAGTCGCTTTCGTCTGCTACTACGTGGCCGCTCCAGAGAGGCCCAGGTTGGTCTGTGTGGTATGTAAGCCGGTTTCCCATGCCACAGTCTGAGCTTTGAAAACTAAGTGCCCATTGGCTTCAGTCCCCAACCATCATGTCAGCGAGAGGTGTGTGCAAGCTTCTGCAAAGCCTGGTGGCGGATGGGCCCTAAGCGTCAGGGCCGTTGTCCTGCAGAGAAGGATCTGAGGCTGTCTCAGTTCAAGGGATTTCCTGCTCAGCCATATCCAGACTGGCAGCTAAACACTGCTGTGTCAAGGCGAGCTTCTTATACACACTTCTACTCCCAGACACAGGGATACTGTGAAGAGGTCTTCCGCCCAGCCTCAGGGGAAGAGGCGGGGCAAGTTGCTTTCTGTACAGCATTCATTGGAAGCAGGACGTTTGGAGGTTCTGTTCCACAGGCGAAAAGCAGGCAGCACTAGGAGAATCTGTCAAGGAAGCTCCTCTTTATGGCTAGCGAGGCTTAATTCAAACGTGCAATGGAAAATTGTTCTGGGGTAACTGAGCTCTAACTTCACGCTCTAACACTTGCAGCTACTTTCTCCTAACTCATACAGAGTGGAATCGCCAAATACAGAGTAGAATTCTGTTGCGGTACGCTGTGTTCTTGTGTGCTTGGCGATGTATTGCCGACGGCCTGCGGGACCTGCTTGTCTTCTGTGTTGTGTGTTGTCCGTGCTGTGTGTATCTTGTATGTAGTATGTGCGGTATGTGTTCCTCACTGCTTGCTGAGTGCACAGTTCTGTGTATTTTTCACTGTGCTGTGTGTTATGTGAGATGTTGGTATTTGTGAGTGGTGTGTGTTGAGTGGTTCTTCGTGCATTGTACATTTCGCCTTTTTTGATGAGTTCTCTGTTGGCGGTTGCATATGTTGTGCGTTTGGTGTGTGGCTTCCCGTCTAATGTGTAGTGTGAAATGTGTGTCTGGTCTTTCTGTTGTCTGCTGTGTTGTGTACTGTGTTCTGGGTTGTGCGAGTGCTGTCTTTCGGCTTTCCGTGTGTTGCATACTGGGTCGATGTTGGGTGGGCTGTGTAATTTGAGCACTGTGTGCAAAGTTGAGTTTGCCTTGTGTCGGACGTGTTGTGTGCATGTGCATGTTGTGTGTGTGTGTTTGTGCGTTTTCGTTCGTGCTGTCTGCGTGTGGGTCTGCGTGTGCGCAGTATTGTATGCTTGTGGTTGTGCGTGTTGTGTGTAGTGCGTTCTATGTGTGTTGCATGTGTTTTCGTCAGTTGCGTGTGTGCACTTGTAGGTGCTGTGTCAGTTTTGTGTGTGTGAGATTGTGATTTGTGTGCTGTTGTGTTAGAGAGGCTGTGTGTGTGTGTTTGGCTGTTTGAGTTATGCACGTGATGTGAGATGTGTTGACTGTGTGTGGTTGTGCTTGTTTTGTACGTCTCTTGTGCGCAGTCTGCGGTCTGTGCAGTGTTTATCGCGCGTATTGTGAGCAGTAGCTATGTGCCTGCCTTTCAAGGGTGTGGTGTGTTTATGGTGTCTGTTGTGTGGCGTGTTTCTGTGTTGTGTGTGTGTGCACTGCGTTGTGCTCCTGTGTGAGGATGTATGTGTGGTGTGTCTGTGCGTGATTGTGTGTGTAGTGCGTAGTGTGTGAAATGGGTGCTACTTGTCTTCTTGGTTGGTTATATGTGTTTTGCCCATGGATTTGGGAGTGTCGTGTGTGTTAGGAGTTGTGGTACTTTCTGTGTGTGTCGTGTGCTGTGTTGTTCTGTGATTTGTGTTTGTGCTGTGTGTGTCCTACTCTGTGTGTTCTGTGGTCTGTGTGTTTTGCAAGTTGAGTGAGATATTGCGTGTTAGGACCGATATCTTGTGTATATGTTGCGTGTTTGGCATTGTGCATTCTGCGAGGCTCTGTGTGCTGTATGTTTTATGTGTGTTTGGAGTGATGTGTGCACTGTGTGAAATGTGTGTTGCATAAATTCGGTGTTCTTTCTGTGGTGGTTTGTGTGTGTTTTGCATGGGGGTTGCTATGTGTGTGGTTGTGTTTGACAGGTTGTGTGCGTGGTTGGCTCCTTGAGCAATGAGTGTACTTTGTGATGCGTGTACTGTGTATGGTCAAGCTTGGTCAGTGGGCCTCACTGTGGGTGTTGTGTTCACTCTGAGAACCGTGGTTCATGTGTATAGCGTGCAGTTATGTTCTCGGTGTGATGTGCTGTGCGTTGAGGGACTTCTGCATTCAAGTGCACAGAAGGTAGCCTCTCATGCTTGTCCGTTTTCGCCACAGGTTTGTAATCCTCCAGGAGGGCGTTGTTTCCTGAGGGTGCAAAGAGCCACGTCATCCCTTTAATAGCAAGGCCCTGACGATGCCTTTGTAGTAATCTGTCAGAAACTGCTGCGGGAGAGCCTTGTGCCAAACTCTGCTGGGGAAACAATCCACCGTGCACTGAGGAGACCCTCCCTGAGAGAATACTAGGCTGCTTTCGCCTTGCATGCAACTTGCTCCTACGTGATAAGGAAAACAGTAAACATTGCAGTAGAAGGCAGTCTTCTCTGTACGCCCTCTGTCTCAGAGACCGAAGTAAGCCGCGAATAGGCCTTCGCACTAGCCACACAGGAAGCTGCAGAACAAGATGCTTTGAAATGACAGCAGTGGAGGCAAGCCAGCTATGGATTCAGCTTATGTGAGTGAAAGAAACCAGTGCGGGATGGCCCATCCAAGGAATCATTGAAGCCGTGGCGGTGGAAGTTGAAACTGAGCTTGCAATGTGCTTTCCGTGTCTGTCGTGTGCGCGTGCACTCTAAGCGCCTGAGTGACGTCTGCTGCGCAGAGCTCTGTGTGTGCCGAGCGGCGTGCGCTCGCTTGGGTGGCCATTCGCGTGAGGCCTTGCTGAGGCAGCCTGGCTGTCAGAAAGTTGCCCGCATACAACGAATTCCGCTTGCAAAGTGCTTCCCGTGTCTGCCCTGTGTGCCTGCACTCTAAGCGCCTGAGTGACGTCTGCTGCGCAGAGCTCTGTGTGTGCCGAGCGGCGTGCGCTCGCTTGGGTGGCCATTCGCGTGAGGCCTTGCTGAGGCAGCCTGGCTGTCAGAAAGTTGCCCGCATACAACGAATTCCGCTTGCAAAGTGCTTCCCGTGTCTGCCCTGTGTGCCTGCACTCTAAGCACCTGAGTGGAGTCTGCTGCGCAGAGCTCTGTGTGTGCCGAGCGGCGTGCGCTCGCTTGGGTGGCCATTCGCGTGAGGCCTTGCTGAGGCAGCCTGGCTGTCAGAAAGTTGCCCGCATACAACGAATTCCGCTTGCAATGTGCTTCCCGTGTCTGCCGTGTGTGCCTGCACTCTAAGCGCCTGAGTGGAGTCTGCTGCGCAGAGCTCTGTGTGTGCTGAGCGGCGTGCGCTCGCTTGGGTGGCCATTCGCGCGAGGCCTTGCTGAGGAAGCCTGGCTGTCAGGAAAACGCCCGCATACAACGAATTTAGCTTGGCAGTGCAAAAAGTCGCTTTCGTCTGCTACTACGTGGCCGCTCCAGAGAGGCCCAGGTTGGTCTGTGTGGTATGTAAGCCGGTTTCCCATGCCACAGTCTGAGCTTTGAAAACTAAGTGCCCATTGGCTTCAGTCCCCAACCATCATGTCAGCGAGAGGTGTGTGCAAGCTTCTGCAAAGCCTGGTGGCGGATGGGCCCTAAGCGTCAGGGCCGTTGTCCTGCAGAGAAGGATCTGAGGCTGTCTCAGTTCAAGGGATTTCCTGCTCAGCCATATCCAGACTGGCAGCTAAACACTGCTGTGTCAAGGCGAGCTTCTTATACACACTTCTACTCCCAGACACAGGGATACTGTGAAGAGGTCTTCCGCCCAGCCTCAGGGGAAGAGGCGGGGCAAGTTGCTTTCTGTACAGCATTCATTGGAAGCAGGACGTTTGGAGGTTCTGTTCCACAGGCGAAAAGCAGGCAGCACTAGGAGAATCTGTCAAGGAAGCTCCTCTTTATGGCTAGCGAGGCTTAATTCAAACGTGCAATGGAAAATTGTTCTGGGGTAACTGAGCTCTAACTTCACGCTCTAACACTTGCAGCTACTTTCTCCTAACTCATACAGAGTGGAATCGCCAAATACAGAGTAGAATTCTGTTGCGGTACGCTGTGTTCTTGTGTGCTTGGCGATGTATTGCCGACGGCCTGCGGGACCTGCTTGTCTTCTGTGTTGTGTGTTGTCCGTGCTGTGTGTATCTTGTATGTAGTATGTGCGGTATGTGTTCCTCACTGCTTGCTGAGTGCACAGTTCTGTGTATTTTTCACTGTGCTGTGTGTTATGTGAGATGTTGGTATTTGTGAGTGGTGTGTGTTGAGTGGTTCTTCGTGCATTGTACATTTCGCCTTTTTTGATGAGTTCTCTGTTGGCGGTTGCATATGTTGTGCGTTTGGTGTGTGGCTTCCCGTCTAATGTGTAGTGTGAAATGTGTGTCTGGTCTTTCTGTTGTCTGCTGTGTTGTGTACTGTGTTCTGGGTTGTGCGAGTGCTGTCTTTCGGCTTTCCGTGTGTTGCATACTGGGTCGATGTTGGGTGGGCTGTGTAATTTGAGCACTGTGTGCAAAGTTGAGTTTGCCTTGTGTCGGACGTGTTGTGTGCATGTGCATGTTGTGTGTGTGTGTTTGTGCGTTTTCGTTCGTGCTGTCTGCGTGTGGGTCTGCGTGTGCGCAGTATTGTATGCTTGTGGTTGTGCGTGTTGTGTGTAGTGCGTTCTATGTGTGTTGCATGTGTTTTCGTCAGTTGCGTGTGTGCACTTGTAGGTGCTGTGTCAGTTTTGTGTGTGTGAGATTGTGATTTGTGTGCTGTTGTGTTAGAGAGGCTGTGTGTGTGTGTTTGGCTGTTTGAGTTATGCACGTGATGTGAGATGTGTTGACTGTGTGTGGTTGTGCTTGTTTTGTACGTCTCTTGTGCGCAGTCTGCGGTCTGTGCAGTGTTTATCGCGCGTATTGTGAGCAGTAGCTATGTGCCTGCCTTTCAAGGGTGTGGTGTGTTTATGGTGTCTGTTGTGTGGCGTGTTTCTGTGTTGTGTGTGTGTGCACTGCGTTGTGCTCCTGTGTGAGGATGTATGTGTGGTGTGTCTGTGCGTGATTGTGTGTGTAGTGCGTAGTGTGTGAAATGGGTGCTACTTGTCTTCTTGGTTGGTTATATGTGTTTTGCCCATGGATTTGGGAGTGTCGTGTGTGTTAGGAGTTGTGGTACTTTCTGTGTGTGTCGTGTGCTGTGTTGTTCTGTGATTTGTGTTTGTGCTGTGTGTGTCCTACTCTGTGTGTTCTGTGGTCTGTGTGTTTTGCAAGTTGAGTGAGATATTGCGTGTTAGGACCGATATCTTGTGTATATGTTGCGTGTTTGGCATTGTGCATTCTGCGAGGCTCTGTGTGCTGTATGTTTTATGTGTGTTTGGAGTGATGTGTGCACTGTGTGAAATGTGTGTTGCATAAATTCGGTGTTCTTTCTGTGGTGGTTTGTGTGTGTTTTGCATGGGGGTTGCTATGTGTGTGGTTGTGTTTGACAGGTTGTGTGCGTGGTTGGCTCCTTGAGCAATGAGTGTACTTTGTGATGCGTGTACTGTGTATGGTCAAGCTTGGTCAGTGGGCCTCACTGTGGGTGTTGTGTTCACTCTGAGAACCGTGGTTCATGTGTATAGCGTGCAGTTATGTTCTCGGTGTGATGTGCTGTGCGTTGAGGGACTTCTGCATTCAAGTGCACAGAAGGTAGCCTCTCATGCTTGTCCGTTTTCGCCACAGGTTTGTAATCCTCCAGGAGGGCGTTGTTTCCTGAGGGTGCAAAGAGCCACGTCATCCCTTTAATAGCAAGGCCCTGACGATGCCTTTGTAGTAATCTGTCAGAAACTGCTGCGGGAGAGCCTTGTGCCAAACTCTGCTGGGGAAACAATCCACCGTGCACTGAGGAGACCCTCCCTGAGAGAATACTAGGCTGCTTTCGCCTTGCATGCAACTTGCTCCTACGTGATAAGGAAAACAGTAAACATTGCAGTAGAAGGCAGTCTTCTCTGTACGCCCTCTGTCTCAGAGACCGAAGTGAGCCGCGAATAGGCCTTCGCACTAGCCACACAGGAAGCTGCAGAACAAGATGCTTTGAAATGACAGCAGTGGAGGCAAGCCAGCTATGGATTCAGCTTATGTGAGTGAAAGAAACCAGTGCGGGATGGCCCATCCAAGGAATCATTGAAGCCGTGGCGGTGGAAGTTGAAACTGAGCTTGCAATGTGCTTTCCGTGTCTGTCGTGTGCGCGTGCACTCTAAGCGCCTGAGAGACGTCTGCTGCGCAGAGCTCTGTGTGTGCCGAGCGGCGTGCGCTCGCTTGGGTGGCCATTCGCGTGAGGCCTTGCTGAGGCAGCCTGGCTGTCAGAAAGTTGCCCGCATACAACGAATTCCGCTTGCAAAGTGCTTCCCGTGTCTGCCCTGTGTGCCTGCACTCTAAGCGCCTGAGTGACGTCTGCTGCGCAGAGCTCTGTGTGTGCCGAGCGGCGTGCGCTCGCTTGGGTGGCCATTCGCGTGAGGCCTTGCTGAGGCAGCCTGGCTGTCAGAAAGTTGCCCGCATACAACGAATTCCGCTTGCAAAGTGCTTCCCGTGTCTGCCCTGTGTGCCTGCACTCTAAGCACCTGAGTGGAGTCTGCTGCGCAGAGCTCTGTGTGTGCCGAGCGGCGTGCGCTCGCTTGGGTGGCCATTCGCGTGAGGCCTTGCTGAGGCAGCCTGGCTGTCAGAAAGTTGCCCGCATACAACGAATTCCGCTTGCAATGTGCTTCCCGTGTCTGCCGTGTGTGCCTGCACTCTAAGCGCCTGAGTGGAGTCTGCTGCGCAGAGCTCTGTGTGTGCTGAGCGGCGTGCGCTCGCTTGGGTGGCCATTCGCGCGAGGCCTTGCTGAGGAAGCCTGGCTGTCAGGAAAACGCCCGCATACAACGAATTTAGCTTGGCAGTGCAAAAAGTCGCTTTCGTCTGCTACTACGTGGCCGCTCCAGAGAGGCCCAGGTTGGTCTGTGTGGTATGTAAGCCGGTTTCCCATGCCACAGTCTGAGCTTTGAAAACTAAGTGCCCATTGGCTTCAGTCCCCAACCATCATGTCAGCGAGAGGTGTGTGCAAGCTTCTGCAAAGCCTGGTGGCGGATGGGCCCTAAGCGTCAGGGCCGTTGTCCTGCAGAGAAGGATCTGAGGCTGTCTCAGTTCAAGGGATTTCCTGCTCAGCCATATCCAGACTGGCAGCTAAACACTGCTGTGTCAAGGCGAGCTTCTTATACACACTTCTACTCCCAGACACAGGGATACTGTGAAGAGGTCTTCCGCCCAGCCTCAGGGGAAGAGGCGGGGCAAGTTGCTTTCTGTACAGCATTCATTGGAAGCAGGACGTTTGGAGGTTCTGTTCCACAGGCGAAAAGCAGGCAGCACTAGGAGAATCTGTCAAGGAAGCTCCTCTTTATGGCTAGCGAGGCTTAATTCAAACGTGCAATGGAAAATTGTTCTGGGGTAACTGAGCTCTAACTTCACGCTCTAACACTTGCAGCTACTTTCTCCTAACTCATACAGAGTGGAATCGCCAAATACAGAGTAGAATTCTGTTGCGGTACGCTGTGTTCTTGTGTGCTTGGCGATGTATTGCCGACGGCCTGCGGGACCTGCTTGTCTTCTGTGTTGTGTGTTGTCCGTGCTGTGTGTATCTTGTATGTAGTATGTGCGGTATGTGTTCCTCACTGCTTGCTGAGTGCACAGTTCTGTGTATTTTTCACTGTGCTGTGTGTTATGTGAGATGTTGGTATTTGTGAGTGGTGTGTGTTGAGTGGTTCTTCGTGCATTGTACATTTCGCCTTTTTTGATGAGTTCTCTGTTGGCGGTTGCATATGTTGTGCGTTTGGTGTGTGGCTTCCCGTCTAATGTGTAGTGTGAAATGTGTGTCTGGTCTTTCTGTTGTCTGCTGTGTTGTGTACTGTGTTCTGGGTTGTGCGAGTGCTGTCTTTCGGCTTTCCGTGTGTTGCATACTGGGTCGATGTTGGGTGGGCTGTGTAATTTGAGCACTGTGTGCAAAGTTGAGTTTGCCTTGTGTCGGACGTGTTGTGTGCATGTGCATGTTGTGTGTGTGTGTTTGTGCGTTTTCGTTCGTGCTGTCTGCGTGTGGGTCTGCGTGTGCGCAGTATTGTATGCTTGTGGTTGTGCGTGTTGTGTGTAGTGCGTTCTATGTGTGTTGCATGTGTTTTCGTCAGTTGCGTGTGTGCACTTGTAGGTGCTGTGTCAGTTTTGTGTGTGTGAGATTGTGATTTGTGTGCTGTTGTGTTAGAGAGGCTGTGTGTGTGTGTTTGGCTGTTTGAGTTATGCACGTGATGTGAGATGTGTTGACTGTGTGTGGTTGTGCTTGTTTTGTACGTCTCTTGTGCGCAGTCTGCGGTCTGTGCAGTGTTTATCGCGCGTATTGTGAGCAGTAGCTATGTGCCTGCCTTTCAAGGGTGTGGTGTGTTTATGGTGTCTGTTGTGTGGCGTGTTTCTGTGTTGTGTGTGTGTGCACTGCGTTGTGCTCCTGTGTGAGGATGTATGTGTGGTGTGTCTGTGCGTGATTGTGTGTGTAGTGCGTAGTGTGTGAAATGGGTGCTACTTGTCTTCTTGGTTGGTTATATGTGTTTTGCCCATGGATTTGGGAGTGTCGTGTGTGTTAGGAGTTGTGGTACTTTCTGTGTGTGTCGTGTGCTGTGTTGTTCTGTGATTTGTGTTTGTGCTGTGTGTGTCCTACTCTGTGTGTTCTGTGGTCTGTGTGTTTTGCAAGTTGAGTGAGATATTGCGTGTTAGGACCGATATCTTGTGTATATGTTGCGTGTTTGGCATTGTGCATTCTGCGAGGCTCTGTGTGCTGTATGTTTTATGTGTGTTTGGAGTGATGTGTGCACTGTGTGAAATGTGTGTTGCATAAATTCGGTGTTCTTTCTGTGGTGGTTTGTGTGTGTTTTGCATGGGGGTTGCTATGTGTGTGGTTGTGTTTGACAGGTTGTGTGCGTGGTTGGCTCCTTGAGCAATGAGTGTACTTTGTGATGCGTGTACTGTGTATGGTCAAGCTTGGTCAGTGGGCCTCACTGTGGGTGTTGTGTTCACTCTGAGAACCGTGGTTCATGTGTATAGCGTGCAGTTATGTTCTCGGTGTGATGTGCTGTGCGTTGAGGGACTTCTGCATTCAAGTGCACAGAAGGTAGCCTCTCATGCTTGTCCGTTTTCGCCACAGGTTTGTAATCCTCCAGGAGGGCGTTGTTTCCTGAGGGTGCAAAGAGCCACGTCATCCCTTTAATAGCAAGGCCCTGACGATGCCTTTGTAGTAATCTGTCAGAAACTGCTGCGGGAGAGCCTTGTGCCAAACTCTGCTGGGGAAACAATCCACCGTGCACTGAGGAGACCCTCCCTGAGAGAATACTAGGCTGCTTTCGCCTTGCATGCAACTTGCTCCTACGTGATAAGGAAAACAGTAAACATTGCAGTAGAAGGCAGTCTTCTCTGTACGCCCTCTGTCTCAGAGACCGAAGTGAGCCGCGAATAGGCCTTCGCACTAGCCACACAGGAAGCTGCAGAACAAGATGCTTTGAAATGACAGCAGTGGAGGCAAGCCAGCTATGGATTCAGCTTATGTGAGTGAAAGAAACCAGTGCGGGATGGCCCATCCAAGGAATCATTGAAGCCGTGGCGGTGGAAGTTGAAACTGAGCTTGCAATGTGCTTTCCGTGTCTGTCGTGTGCGCGTGCACTCTAAGCGCCTGAGTGACGTCTGCTGCGCAGAGCTCTGTGTGTGCCGAGCGGCGTGCGCTCGCTTGGGTGGCCATTCGCGTGAGGCCTTGCTGAGGCAGCCTGGCTGTCAGAAAGTTGCCCGCATACAACGAATTCCGCTTGCAAAGTGCTTCCCGTGTCTGCCCTGTGTGCCTGCACTCTAAGCACCTGAGTGGAGTCTGCTGCGCAGAGCTCTGTGTGTGCCGAGCGGCGTGCGCTCGCTTGGGTGGCCATTCGCGTGAGGCCTTGCTGAGGCAGCCTGGCTGTCAGAAAGTTGCCCGCATACAACGAATTCCGCTTGCAAAGTGCTTCCCGTGTCTGCCCTGTGTGCCTGCACTCTAAGCACCTGAGTGGAGTCTGCTGCGCAGAGCTCTGTGTGTGCCGAGCGGCGAGCGCTCGCTTGGGTGGCCATTCGCGTGAGGCCTTGCTGAGGCAGCCTGGCTGTCAGAAAGTTGCCCGCATACAACGAATTCCGCTTGCAATGTGCTTCCCGTGTCTGCCGTGTGTGCCTGCACTCTAAGCGCCTGAGTGGAGTCTGCTGCGCAGAGCTCTGTGTGTGCTGAGCGGCGTGCGCTCGCTTGGGTGGCCATTCGCGCGAGGCCTTGCTGAGGAAGCCTGGCTGTCAGGAAAACGCCCGCATACAACGAATTTAGCTTGGCAGTGCAAAAAGTCGCTTTCGTCTGCTACTACGTGGCCGCTCCAGAGAGGCCCAGGTTGGTCTGTGTGGTATGTAAGCCGGTTTCCCATGCCACAGTCTGAGCTTTGAAAACTAAGTGCCCATTGGCTTCAGTCCCCAACCATCATGTCAGCGAGAGGTGTGTGCAAGCTTCTGCAAAGCCTGGTGGGGGATGGGCCCTAAGCGTCAGGGCCGTTGTCCTGCAGAGAAGGATCTGAGGCTGTCTCAGTTCAAGGGATTTCCTGCTCAGCCATATCCAGACTGGCAGCTAAACACTGCTGTGTCAAGGCGAGCTTCTTATACACACTTCTACTCCCAGACACAGGGATACTGTGAAGAGGTCTTCCGCCCAGCCTCAGGGGAAGAGGCGGGGCAAGTTGCTTTCTGTACAGCATTCATTGGAAGCAGGACGTTTGGAGGTTCTGTTCCACAGGCGAAAAGCAGGCAGCACTAGGAGAATCTGTCAAGGAAGCTCCTCTTTATGGCTAGCGAGGCTTAATTCAAACGTGCAATGGAAAATTGTTCTGGGGTAACTGAGCTCTAACTTCACGCTCTAACACTTGCAGCTACTTTCTCCTAACTCATACAGAGTGGAATCGCCAAATACAGAGTAGAATTCTGTTGCGGTACGCTGTGTTCTTGTGTGCTTGGCGATGTATTGCCGACGGCCTGCGGGACCTGCTTGTCTTCTGTGTTGTGTGTTGTCCGTGCTGTGTGTATCTTGTATGTAGTATGTGCGGTATGTGTTCCTCACTGCTTGCTGAGTGCACAGTTCTGTGTATTTTTCACTGTGCTGTGTGTTATGTGAGATGTTGGTATTTGTGAGTGGTGTGTGTTGAGTGGTTCTTCGTGCATTGTACATTTCGCCTTTTTTGATGAGTTCTCTGTTGGCGGTTGCATATGTTGTGCGTTTGGTGTGTGGCTTCCCGTCTAATGTGTAGTGTGAAATGTGTGTCTGGTCTTTCTGTTGTCTGCTGTGTTGTGTACTGTGTTCTGGGTTGTGCGAGTGCTGTCTTTCGGCTTTCCGTGTGTTGCATACTGGGTCGATGTTGGGTGGGCTGTGTAATTTGAGCACTGTGTGCAAAGTTGAGTTTGCCTTGTGTCGGACGTGTTGTGTGGATGTGCATGTTGTGTGTGTGTGTTTGTGCGTTTTCGTTCGTGCTGTCTGCGTGTGGGTCTGCGTGTGCGCAGTATTGTATGCTTGTGGTTGTGCGTGTTGTGTGTAGTGCGTTCTATGTGTGTTGCATGTGTTTTCGTCAGTTGCGTGTGTGCACTTGTAGGTGCTGTGTCAGTTTTGTGTGTGTGAGATTGTGATTTGTGTGCTGTTGTGTTAGAGAGGCTGTGTGTGTGTGTTTGGCTGTTTGAGTTATGCACGTGATGTGAGATGTGTTGACTGTGTGTGGTTGTGCTTGTTTTGTACGTCTCTTGTGCGCAGTCTGCGGTCTGTGCAGTGTTTATCGCGCGTATTGTGAGCAGTAGCTATGTGCCTGCCTTTCAAGGGTGTGGTGTGTTTATGGTGTCTGTTGTGTGGCGTGTTTCTGTGTTGTGTGTGTGTGCACTGCGTTGTGCTCCTGTGTGAGGATGTATGTGTGGTGTGTCTGTGCGTGATTGTGTGTGTAGTGCGTAGTGTGTGAAATGGGTGCTACTTGTCTTCTTGGTTGGTTATATGTGTTTTGCCCATGGATTTGGGAGTGTCGTGTGTGTTAGGAGTTGTGGTACTTTCTGTGTGTGTCGTGTGCTGTGTTGTTCTGTGATTTGTGTTTGTGCTGTGTGTGTCCTACTCTGTGTGTTCTGTGGTCTGTGTGTTTTGCAAGTTGAGTGAGATATTGCGTGTTAGGACCGATATCTTGTGTATATGTTGCGTGTTTGGCATTGTGCATTCTGCGAGGCTCTGTGTGCTGTATGTTTTATGTGTGTTTGGAGTGATGTGTGCACTGTGTGAAATGTGTGTTGCATAAATTCGGTGTTCTTTCTGTGGTGGTTTGTGTGTGTTTTGCATGGGGGTTGCTATGTGTGTGGTTGTGTTTGACAGGTTGTGTGCGTGGTTGGCTCCTTGAGCAATGAGTGTACTTTGTGATGCGTGTACTGTGTATGGTCAAGCTTGGTCAGTGGGCCTCACTGTGGGTGTTGTGTTCACTCTGAGAACCGTGGTTCATGTGTATAGCGTGCAGTTATGTTCTCGGTGTGATGTGCTGTGCGTTGAGGGACTTCTGCATTCAAGTGCACAGAAGGTAGCCTCTCATGCTTGTCCGTTTTCGCCACAGGTTTGTAATCCTCCAGGAGGGCGTTGTTTCCTGAGGGTGCAAAGAGCCACGTCATCCCTTTAATAGCAAGGCCCTGACGATGCCTTTGTAGTAATCTGTCAGAAACTGCTGCGGGAGAGCCTTGTGCCAAACTCTGCTGGGGAAACAATCCACCGTGCACTGAGGAGACCCTCCCTGAGAGAATACTAGGCTGCTTTCGCCTTGCATGCAACTTGCTCCTACGTGATAAGGAAAACAGTAAACATTGCAGTAGAAGGCGGTCTTCTCTGTACGCCCTCTGTCTCAGAGACCGAAGTGAGCCGCGAATAGGCCTTCGCACTAGCCACACAGGAAGCTGCAGAACAAGATGCTTTGAAATGACAGCAGTGGAGGCAAGCCAGCTATGGATTCAGCTTATGTGAGTGAAAGAAACCAGTGCGGGATGGCCCATCCAAGGAATCATTGAAGCCGTGGCGGTGGAAGTTGAAACTGAGCTTGCAATGTGCTTTTCGTGTCTGTCGTGTGCGCGTGCACTCTAAGCGCCTGAGTGACGTCTGCTGCGCAGAGCTCTGTGTGTGCCGAGCGGCGTGCGCTCGCTTGGGTGGCCATTCGCGTGAGGCCTTGCTGAGGCAGCCTGGCTGTCAGAAAGTTGCCCGCATACAACGAATTCCGCTTGCAAAGTGCTTCCCGTGTCTGCCCTGTGTGCCTGCACTCTAAGCACCTGAGTGGAGTCTGCTGCGCAGAGCTCTGTGTGTGCCGAGCGGCGTGCGCTCGCTTGGGTGGCCATTCGCGTGAGGCCTTGCTGAGGCAGCCTGGCTGTCAGAAAGTTGCCCGCATACAACGAATTCCGCTTGCAATGTGCTTCCCGTGTCTGCCGTGTGTGCCTGCACTCTAAGCGCCTGAGTGGAGTCTGCTGCGCAGAGCTCTGTGTGTGCTGAGCGGCGTGCGCTCGCTTGGGTGGCCATTCGCGCGAGGCCTTGCTGAGGAAGCCTGGCTGTCAGGAAAACGCCCGCATACAACGAATTTAGCTTGGCAGTGCAAAAAGTCGCTTTCGTCTGCTACTACGTGGCCGCTCCAGAGAGGCCCAGGTTGGTCTGTGTGGTATGTAAGCCGGTTTCCCATGCCACAGTCTGAGCTTTGAAAACTAAGTGCCCATTGGCTTCAGTCCCCAACCATCATGTCAGCGAGAGGTGTGTGCAAGCTTCTGCAAAGCCTGGTGGCGGATGGGCCCTAAGCGTCAGGGCCGTTGTCCTGCAGAGAAGGATCTGAGGCTGTCTCAGTTCAAGGGATTTCCTGCTCAGCCATATCCAGACTGGCAGCTAAACACTGCTGTGTCAAGGCGAGCTTCTTATACACACTTCTACTCCCAGACACAGGGATACTGTGAAGAGGTCTTCCGCCCAGCCTCAGGGGAAGAGGCGGGGCAAGTTGCTTTCTGTACAGCATTCATTGGAAGCAGGACGTTTGGAGGTTCTGTTCCACAGGCGAAAAGCAGGCAGCACTAGGAGAATCTGTCAAGGAAGCTCCTCTTTATGGCTAGCGAGGCTTAATTCAAACGTGCAATGGAAAATTGTTCTGGGGTAACTGAGCTCTAACTTCACGCTCTAACACTTGCAGCTACTTTCTCCTAACTCATACAGAGTGGAATCGCCAAATACAGAGTAGAATTCTGTTGCGGTACGCTGTGTTCTTGTGTGCTTGGCGATGTATTGCCGACGGCCTGCGGGACCTGCTTGTCTTCTGTGTTGTGTGTTGTCCGTGCTGTGTGTATCTTGTATGTAGTATGTGCGGTATGTGTTCCTCACTGCTTGCTGAGTGCACAGTTCTGTGTATTTTTCACTGTGCTGTGTGTTATGTGAGATGTTGGTATTTGTGAGTGGTGTGTGTTGAGTGGTTCTTCGTGCATTGTACATTTCGCCTTTTTTGATGAGTTCTCTGTTGGCGGTTGCATATGTTGTGCGTTTGGTGTGTGGCTTCCCGTCTAATGTGTAGTGTGAAATGTGTGTCTGGTCTTTCTGTTGTCTGCTGTGTTGTGTACTGTGTTCTGGGTTGTGCGAGTGCTGTCTTTCGGCTTTCCGTGTGTTGCATACTGGGTCAATGTTGGGTGGGCTGTGTAATTTGAGCACTGTGTGCAAAGTTGAGTTTGCCTTGTGTCGGACGTGTTGTGTGCATGTGCATGTTGTGTGTGTGTGTTTGTGCGTTTTCGTTCGTGCTGTCTGCGTGTGGGTCTGCGTGTGCGCAGTATTGTATGCTTGTGGTTGTGCGTGTTGTGTGTAGTGCGTTCTATGTGTGTTGCATGTGTTTTCGTCAGTTGCGTGTGTGCACTTGTAGGTGCTGTGTGAGTTTTGTGTGTGTGAGATTGTGATTTGTGTGTTGTTGTGTTAGAGAGGCTGTGTGTGTGTGTTTGGCTGTTTGAGTTATGCACGTGATGTGAGATGTGTTGACTGTGTGTGGTTGTGCTTGTTTTGTACGTCTCTTGTGCGCAGTCTGCGGTCTGTGCAGTGTTTATCGCGCGTATTGTGAGCAGTAGCTATGTGCCTGCCTTTCAAGGGTGTGGTGTGTTTATGGTGTCTGTTGTGTGGCGTGTTTCTGTGTTGTGTGTGTGTGCACTGCGTTGTGCTCCTGTGTGAGGATGTATGTGTGGTGTGTCTGTGCGTGATTGTGTGTGTAGTGCGTAGTGTGTGAAATGGGTGCTACTTGTCTTCTTGGTTGGTTATATGTGTTTTGCCCATGGATTTGGGAGTGTCGTGTGTGTTAGGAGTTGTGGTACTTTCTGTGTGTGTCGTGTGCTGTGTTGTTCTGTGATTTGTGTTTGTGCTGTGTGTGTCCTACTCTGTGTGTTCTGTGGTCTGTGTGTTTTGCAAGTTGAGTGAGATATTGCGTGTTAGGACCGATATCTTGTGTATATGTTGCGTGTTTGGCATTGTGCATTCTGCGAGGCTCTGTGTGCTGTATGTTTTATGTGTGTTTGGAGTGATGTGTGCACTGTGTGAAATGTGTGTTGCATAAATTCGGTGTTCTTTCTGTGGTGGTTTGTGTGTGTTTTGCATGGGGGTTGCTATGTGTGTGGTTGTGTTTGACAGGTTGTGTGCGTGGTTGGCTCCTTGAGCAATGAGTGTACTTTGTGATGCGTGTACTGTGTATGGTCAAGCTTGGTCAGTGGGCCTCACTGTGGGTGTTGTGTTCACTCTGAGAACCGTGGTTCATGTGTATAGCGTGCAGTTATGTTCTCGGTGTGATGTGCTGTGCGTTGAGGGACTTCTGCATTCAAGTGCACAGAAGGTAGCCTCTCATGCTTGTCCGTTTTCGCCACAGGTTTGTAATCCTCCAGGAGGGCGTTGTTTCCTGAGGGTGCAAAGAGCCACGTCATCCCTTTAATAGCAAGGCCCTGATGATGCCTTTGTAGTAATCTGTCAGAAACTGCTGCGGGAGAGCCTTGTGCCAAACTCTGCTGGGGAAACAATCCACCGTGCACTGAGGAGACCCTCCCTGAGAGAATACTAGGCTGCTTTCGCCTTGCATGCAACTTGCTCCTACGTGATAAGGAAAACAGTAAACATTGCAGTAGAAGGCGGTCTTCTCTGTACGCCCTCTGTCTCAGAGACCGAAGTGAGCCGCGAATAGGCCTTCGCACTGGCCACACAGGAAGCTGCAGAACAAGATGCTTTGAAATGACAGCAGTGGAGGCAAGCCAGCTATGGATTCAGCTTATGTGAGTGAAAGAAACCAGTGCGGGATGGCCCATCCAAGGAATCATTGAAGCCGTGGCGGTGGAAGTTGAAACTGAGCTTGCAATGTGCTTTCCGTGTCTGTCGTGTGCGCGTGCACTCTAAGCGCCTGAGTGACGTCTGCTGCGCAGAGCTCTGTGTGTGCCGAGCGGCGTGCGCTCGCTTGGGTGGCCATTCGCGTGAGGCCTTGCTGAGGCAGCCTGGCTGTCAGAAAGTTGCCCGCATACAACGAATTCCGCTTGCAATGTGCTTCCCGTGTCTGCCGTGTGTGCCTGCACTCTAAGCGCCTGAGTGGAGTCTGCTGCGCAGAGCTCTGTGTGTGCTGAGCGGCGTGCGCTCGCTTGGGTGGCCATTCGCGCGAGGCCTTGCTGAGGAAGCCTGGCTGTCAGGAAAACGCCCGCATACAACGAATTTAGCTTGGCAGTGCAAAAAGTCGCTTTCGTCTGCTACTACGTGGCCGCTCCAGAGAGGCCCAGGTTGGTCTGTGTGGTATGTAAGCCGGTTTCCCATGCCACAGTCTGAGCTTTGAAAACTAAGTGCCCATTGGCTTCAGTCCCCAACCATCATGTCAGCGAGAGGTGTGTGCAAGCTTCTGCAAAGCCTGGTGGCGGATGGGCCCTAAGCGTCAGGGCCGTTGTCCTGCAGAGAAGGATCTGAGGCTGTCTCAGTTCAAGGGATTTCCTGCTCAGCCATATCCAGACTGGCAGCTAAACACTGCTGTGTCAAGGCGAGCTTCTTATACACACTTCTACTCCCAGACACAGGGATACTGTGAAGAGGTCTTCCGCCCAGCCTCAGGGGAAGAGGCGGGGCAAGTTGCTTTCTGTACAGCATTCATTGGAAGCAGGACGTTTGGAGGTTCTGTTCCACAGGCGAAAAGCAGGCAGCACTAGGAGAATCTGTCAAGGAAGCTCCTCTTTATGGCTAGCGAGGCTTAATTCAAACGTGCAATGGAAAATTGTTCTGGGGTAACTGAGCTCTAACTTCACGCTCTAACACTTGCAGCTACTTTCTCCTAACTCATACAGAGTGGAATCGCCAAATACAGAGTAGAATTCTGTTGCGGTACGCTGTGTTCTTGTGTGCTTGGCGATGTATTGCCGACGGCCTGCGGGACCTGCTTGTCTTCTGTGTTGTGTGTTGTCCGTGCTGTGTGTATCTTGTATGTAGTATGTGCGGTATGTGTTCCTCACTGCTTGCTGAGTGCACAGTTCTGTGTATTTTTCACTGTGCTGTGTGTTATGTGAGATGTTGGTATTTGTGAGTGGTGTGTGTTGAGTGGTTCTTCGTGCATTGTACATTTCGCCTTTTTTGATGAGTTCTCTGTTGGCGGTTGCATATGTTGTGCGTTTGGTGTGTGGCTTCCCGTCTAATGTGTAGTGTGAAATGTGTGTCTGGTCTTTCTGTTGTCTGCTGTGTTGTGTACTGTGTTCTGGGTTGTGCGAGTGCTGTCTTTCGGCTTTCCGTGTGTTGCATACTGGGTCGATGTTGGGTGGGCTGTGTAATTTGAGCACTGTGTGCAAAGTTGAGTTTGCCTTGTGTCGGACGTGTTGTGTGCATGTGCATGTTGTGTGTGTGTGTTTGTGCGTTTTCGTTCGTGCTGTCTGCGTGTGGGTCTGCGTGTGCGCAGTATTGTATGCTTGTGGTTGTGCGTGTTGTGTGTAGTGCGTTCTATGTGTGTTGCATGTGTTTTCGTCAGTTGCGTGTGTGCACTTGTAGGTGCTGTGTCAGTTTTGTGTGTGTGAGATTGTGATTTGTGTGCTGTTGTGTTAGAGAGGCTGTGTGTGTGTGTTTGGCTGTTTGAGTTATGCACGTGATGTGAGATGTGTTGACTGTGTGTGGTTGTGCTTGTTTTGTACGTCTCTTGTGCGCAGTCTGCGGTCTGTGCAGTGTTTATCGCGCGTATTGTGAGCAGTAGCTATGTGCCTGCCTTTCAAGGGTGTGGTGTGTTTATGGTGTCTGTTGTGTGGCGTGTTTCTGTGTTGTGTGTGTGTGCACTGCGTTGTGCTCCTGTGTGAGGATGTATGTGTGGTGTGTCTGTGCGTGATTGTGTGTGTAGTGCGTAGTGTGTGAAATGGGTGCTACTTGTCTTCTTGGTTGGTTATATGTGTTTTGCCCATGGATTTGGGAGTGTCGTGTGTGTTAGGAGTTGCGGTACTTTCTGTGTGTGTCGTGTGCTGTGTTGTTCTGTGATTTGTGTTTGTGCTGTGTGTGTCCTACTCTGTGTGTTCTGTGGTCTGTGTGTTTTGCAAGTTGAGTGAGATATTGCGTGTTAGGACCGATATCTTGTGTATATGTTGCGTGTTTGGCATTGTGCATTCTGCGAGGCTCTGTGTGCTGTATGTTTTATGTGTGTTTGGAGTGATGTGTGCACTGTGTGAAATGTGTGTTGCATAAATTCGGTGTTCTTTCTGTGGTGGTTTGTGTGTGTTTTGCATGGGGGTTGCTATGTGTGTGGTTGTGTTTGACAGGTTGTGTGCGTGGTTGGCTCCTTGAGCAATGAGTGTACTTTGTGATGCGTGTACTGTGTATGGTCAAGCTTGGTCAGTGGGCCTCACTGTGGGTGTTGTGTTCACTCTGAGAACCGTGGTTCATGTGTATAGCGTGCAGTTATGTTCTCGGTGTGATGTGCTGTGCGTTGAGGGACTTCTGCATTCAAGTGCACAGAAGGTAGCCTCTCATGCTTGTCCGTTTTCGCCACAGGTTTGTAATCCTCCAGGAGGGCGTTGTTTCCTGAGGGTGCAAAGAGCCACGTCATCCCTTTAATAGCAAGGCCCTGACGATGCCTTTGTAGTAATCTGTCAGAAACTGCTGCGGGAGAGCCTTGTGCCAAACTCTGCTGGGGAAACAATCCACCGTGCACTGAGGAGACCCTCCCTGAGAGAATACTAGGCTGCTTTCGCCTTGCATGCAACTTGCTCCTACGTGATAAGGAAAACAGTAAACATTGCAGTAGAAGGCGGTCTTCTCTGTACGCCCTCTGTCTCAGAGACCGAAGTGAGCCGCGAATAGGCCTTCGCACTAGCCACACAGGAAGCTGCAGAACAAGATGCTTTGAAATGACAGCAGTGGAGGCAAGCCAGCTATGGATTCAGCTTATGTGAGTGAAAGAAACCAGTGCGGGATGGCCCATCCAAGGAATCATTGAAGCCGTGGCGGTGGAAGTTGAAACTGAGCTTGCAATGTGCTTTCCGTGTCTGTCGTGTGCGCGTGCACTCTAAGCGCCTGAGTGACGTCTGCTGCGCAGAGCTCTGTGTGTGCCGAGCGGCGTGCGCTCGCTTGGGTGGCCATTCGCGTGAGGCCTTGCTGAGGCAGCCTGGCTGTCAGAAAGTTGCCCGCATACAACGAATTCCGCTTGCAAAGTGCTTCCCGTGTCTGCCCTGTGTGCCTGCACTCTAAGCACCTGAGTGGAGTCTGCTGCGCAGAGCTCTGTGTGTGCCGAGCGGCGTGCGCTCGCTTGGGTGGCCATTCGCGTGAGGCCTTGCTGAGGCAGCCTGGCTGTCAGAAAGTTGCCCGCATACAACGAATTCCGCTTGCAATGTGCTTCCCGTGTCTGCCGTGTGTGCCTGCACTCTAAGCGCCTGAGTGGAGTCTGCTGCGCAGAGCTCTGTGTGTGCTGAGCGGCGTGCGCTCGCTTGGGTGGCCATTCGCGCGAGGCCTTGCTGAGGAAGCCTGGCTGTCAGGAAAACGCCCGCATACAACGAATTTAGCTTGGCAGTGCAAAAAGTCGCTTTCGTCTGCTACTACGTGGCCGCTCCAGAGAGGCCCAGGTTGGTCTGTGTGGTATGTAAGCCGGTTTCCCATGCCACAGTCTGAGCTTTGAAAACTAAGTGCCCATTGGCTTCAGTCCCCAACCATCATGTCAGCGAGAGGTGTGTGCAAGCTTCTGCAAAGCCTGGTGGCGGATGGGCCCTAAGCGTCAGGGCCGTTGTCCTGCAGAGAAGGATCTGAGGCTGTCTCAGTTCAAGGGATTTCCTGCTCAGCCATATCCAGACTGGCAGCTAAACACTGCTGTGTCAAGGCGAGCTTCTTATACACACTTCTACTCCCAGACACAGGGATACTGTGAAGAGGTCTTCCGCCCAGCCTCAGGGGAAGAGGCGGGGCAAGTTGCTTTCTGTACAGCATTCATTGGAAGCAGGACGTTTGGAGGTTCTGTTCCACAGGCGAAAAGCAGGCAGCACTAGGAGAATCTGTCAAGGAAGCTCCTCTTTATGGCTAGCGAGGCTTAATTCAAACGTGCAATGGAAAATTGTTCTGGGGTAACTGAGCTCTAACTTCACGCTCTAACACTTGCAGCTACTTTCTCCTAACTCATACAGAGTGGAATCGCCAAATACAGAGTAGAATTCTGTTGCGGTACGCTGTGTTCTTGTGTGCTTGGCGATGTATTGCCGACGGCCTGCGGGACCTGCTTGTCTTCTGTGTTGTGTGTTGTCCGTGCTGTGTGTATCTTGTATGTAGTATGTGCGGTATGTGTTCCTCACTGCTTGCTGAGTGCACAGTTCTGTGTATTTTTCACTGTGCTGTGTGTTATGTGAGATGTTGGTATTTGTGAGTGGTGTGTGTTGAGTGGTTCTTCGTGCATTGTACATTTCGCCTTTTTTGATGAGTTCTCTGTTGGCGGTTGCATATGTTGTGCGTTTGGTGTGTGGCTTCCCGTCTAATGTGTAGTGTGAAATGTGTGTCTGGTCTTTCTGTTGTCTGCTGTGTTGTGTACTGTGTTCTGGGTTGTGCGAGTGCTGTCTTTCGGCTTTCCGTGTGTTGCATACTGGGTCGATGTTGGGTGGGCTGTGTAATTTGAGCACTGTGTGCAAAGTTGAGTTTGCCTTGTGTCAGACGTGTTGTGTGCATGTGCATGTTGTGTGTGTGTGTTTGTGCGTTTTCGTTCGTGCTGTCTGCGTGTGGGTCTGCGTGTGCGCAGTATTGTATGCTTGTGGTTGTGCGTGTTGTGTGTAGTGCGTTCTATGTGTGTTGCATGTGTTTTCGTCAGTTGCGTGTGTGCACTTGTAGGTGCTGTGTCAGTTTTGTGTGTGTGAGATTGTGATTTGTGTGCTGTTGTGTTAGAGAGGCTGTGTGTGTGTGTTTGGCTGTTTGAGTTATGCACGTGATGTGAGATGTGTTGACTGTGTGTGGTTGTGCTTGTTTTGTACGTCTCTTGTGCGCAGTCTGCGGTCTGTGCAGTGTTTATCGCGCGTATTGTGAGCAGTAGCTATGTGCCTGCCTTTCAAGGGTGTGGTGTGTTTATGGTGTCTGTTGTGTGGCGTGTTTCTGTGTTGTGTGTGTGTGCACTGCGTTGTGCTCCTGTGTGAGGATGTATGTGTGGTGTGTCTGTGCGTGATTGTGTGTGTAGTGCGTAGTGTGTGAAATGGGTGCTACTTGTCTTCTTGGTTGGTTATATGTGTTTTGCCCATGGATTTGGGAGTGTCGTGTGTGTTAGGAGTTGTGGTACTTTCTGTGTGTGTCGTGTGCTGTGTTGTTCTGTGATTTGTGTTTGTGCTGTGTGTGTCCTACTCTGTGTGTTCTGTGGTCTGTGTGTTTTGCAAGTTGAGTGAGATATTGCGTGTTAGGACCGATATCTTGTGTATATGTTGCGTGTTTGGCATTGTGCATTCTGCGAGGCTCTGTGTGCTGTATGTTTTATGTGTGTTTGGAGTGATGTGTGCACTGTGTGAAATGTGTGTTGCATAAATTCGGTGTTCTTTCTGTGGTGGTTTGTGTGTGTTTTGCATGGGGGTTGCTATGTGTGTGGTTGTGTTTGACAGGTTGTGTGCGTGGTTGGCTCCTTGAGCAATGAGTGTACTTTGTGATGCGTGTACTGTGTATGGTCAAGCTTGGTCAGTGGGCCTCACTGTGGGTGTTGTGTTCACTCTGAGAACCGTGGTTCATGTGTATAGCGTGCAGTTATGTTCTCGGTGTGATGTGCTGTGCGTTGAGGGACTTCTGCATTCAAGTGCACAGAAGGTAGCCTCTCATGCTTGTCCGTTTTCGCCACAGGTTTGTAATCCTCCAGGAGGGCGTTGTTTCCTGAGGGTGCAAAGAGCCACGTCATCCCTTTAATAGCAAGGCCCTGACGATGCCTTTGTAGTAATCTGTCAGAAACTGCTGCGGGAGAGCCTTGTGCCAAACTCTGCTGGGGAAACAATCCACCGTGCACTGAGGAGACCCTCCCTGAGAGAATACTAGGCTGCTTTCGCCTTGCATGCAACTTGCTCCTACGTGATAAGGAAAACAGTAAACATTGCAGTAGAAGGCGGTCTTCTCTGTACGCCCTCTGTCTCAGAGACCGAAGTGAGCCGCGAATAGGCCTTCGCACTAGCCACACAGGAAGCTGCAGAACAAGATGCTTTGAAATGACAGCAGTGGAGGCAAGCCAGCTATGGATTCAGCTTATGTGAGTGAAAGAAACCAGTGCGGGATGGCCCATCCAAGGAATCATTGAAGCCGTGGCGGTGGAAGTTGAAACTGAGCTTGCAATGTGCTTTCCGTGTCTGTCGTGTGCGCGTGCACTCTAAGCGCCTGAGTGACGTCTGCTGCGCAGAGCTCTGTGTGTGCCGAGCGGCGTGCGCTCGCTTGGGTGGCCATTCGCGTGAGGCCTTGCTGAGGCAGCCTGGCTGTCAGAAAGTTGCCCGCATACAACGAATTCCGCTTGCAAAGTGCTTCCCGTGTCTGCCCTGTGTGCCTGCACTCTAAGCACCTGAGTGGAGTCTGCTGCGCAGAGCTCTGTGTGTGCCGAGCGGCGTGCGCTCGCTTGGGTGGCCATTCGCGTGAGGCCTTGCTGAGGCAGCCTGGCTGTCAGAAAGTTGCCCGCATACAACGAATTCCACTTGCAATGTGCTTCCCGTGTCTGCCGTGTGTGCCTGCACTCTAAGCGCCTGAGTGGAGTCTGCTGCGCAGAGCTCTGTGTGTGCTGAGCGGCGTGCGCTCGCTTGGGTGGCCATTCGCGCGAGGCCTTGCTGAGGAAGCCTGGCTGTCAGGAAAACGCCCGCATACAACGAATTTAGCTTGGCAGTGCAAAAAGTCGCTTTCGTCTGCTACTACGTGGCCGCTCCAGAGAGGCCCAGGTTGGTCTGTGTGGTATGTAAGCCGGTTTCCCATGCCACAGTCTGAGCTTTGAAAACTAAGTGCCCATTGGCTTCAGTCCCCAACCATCATGTCAGCGAGAGGTGTGTGCAAGCTTCTGCAAAGCCTGGTGGCGGATGGGCCCTAAGCGTCAGGGCCGTTGTCCTGCAGAGAAGGATCTGAGGCTGTCTCAGTTCAAGGGATTTCCTGCTCAGCCATATCCAGACTGGCAGCTAAACACTGCTGTGTCAAGGCGAGCTTCTTATACACACTTCTACTCCCAGACACAGGGATACTGTGAAGAGGTCTTCCGCCCAGCCTCAGGGGAAGAGGCGGGGCAAGTTGCTTTCTGTACAGCATTCATTGGAAGCAGGACGTTTGGAGGTTCTGTTCCACAGGCGAAAAGCAGGCAGCACTAGGAGAATCTGTCAAGGAAGCTCCTCTTTATGGCTAGCGAGGCTTAATTCAAACGTGCAATGGAAAATTGTTCTGGGGTAACTGAGCTCTAACTTCACGCTCTAACACTTGCAGCTACTTTCTCCTAACTCATACAGAGTGGAATCGCCAAATACAGAGTAGAATTCTGTTGCGGTACGCTGTGTTCTTGTGTGCTTGGCGATGTATTGCCGACGGCCTGCGGGACCTGCTTGTCTTCTGTGTTGTGTGTTGTCCGTGCTGTGTGTATCTTGTATGTAGTATGTGCGGTATGTGTTCCTCACTGCTTGCTGAGTGCACAGTTCTGTGTATTTTTCACTGTGCTGTGTGTTATGTGAGATGTTGGTATTTGTGAGTGGTGTGTGTTGAGTGGTTCTTCGTGCATTGTACATTTCGCCTTTTTTGATGAGTTCTCTGTTGGCGGTTGCATATGTTGTGCGTTTGGTGTGTGGCTTCCCGTCTAATGTGTAGTGTGAAATGTGTGTCTGGTCTTTCTGTTGTCTGCTGTGTTGTGTACTGTGTTCTGAGTTGTGCGAGTGCTGTCTTTCGGCTTTCCGTGTGTTGCATACTGGGTCGATGTTGGGTGGGCTGTGTAATTTGAGCACTGTGTGCAAAGTTGAGTTTGCCTTGTGTCGGACGTGTTGTGTGCATGTGCCTGTTGTGTGTGTGTGTTTGTGCGTTTTCGTTCGTGCTGTCTGCGTGTGGGTCTGCGTGTGCGCAGTATTGTATGCTTGTGGTTGTGCGTGTTGTGTGTAGTGCGTTCTATGTGTGTTGCATGTGTTTTCGTCAGTTGCGTGTGTGCACTTGTAGGTGCTGTGTCAGTTTTGTGTGTGTGAGATTGTGATTTGTGTGCTGTTGTGTTAGAGAGGCTGTGTGTGTGTGTTTGGCTGTTTGAGTTATGCACGTGATGTGAGATGTGTTGACTGTGTGTGGTTGTGCTTGTTTTGTACGTCTCTTGTGCGCAGTCTGCGGTCTGTGCAGTGTTTATCGCGCGTATTGTGAGCAGTAGCTATGTGCCTGCCTTTCAAGGGTGTGGTGTGTTTATGGTGTCTGTTGTGTGGCGTGTTTCTGTGTTGTGTGTGTGTGCACTGCGTTGTGCTCCTGTGTGAGGATGTATGTGTGGTGTGTCTGTGCGTGATTGTGTGTGTAGTGCGTAGTGTGTGAAATGGGTGCTACTTGTCTTCTTGGTTGGTTATATGTGTTTTGCCCATGGATTTGGGAGTGTCGTGTGTGTTAGGAGTTGTGGTACTTTCTGTGTGTGTCGTGTGCTGTGTTGTTCTGTGATTTGTGTTTGTGCTGTGTGTGTCCTACTCTGTGTGTTCTGTGGTCTGTGTGTTTTGCAAGTTGAGTGAGATATTGCGTGTTAGGACCGATATCTTGTGTATATGTTGCGTGTTTGGCATTGTGCATTCTGCGAGGCTCTGTGTGCTGTATGTTTTATGTGTGTTTGGAGTGATGTGTGCACTGTGTGAAATGTGTGTTGCATAAATTCGGTGTTCTTTCTGTGGTGGTTTGTGTGTGTTTTGCATGGGGGTTGCTATGTGTGTGGTTGTGTTTGACAGGTTGTGTGCGTGGTTGGCTCCTTGAGCAATGAGTGTACTTTGTGATGCGTGTACTGTGTATGGTCAAGCTTGGTCAGTGGGCCTCACTGTGGGTGTTGTGTTCACTCTGAGAACCGTGGTTCATGTGTATAGCGTGCAGTTATGTTCTCGGTGTGATGTGCTGTGCGTTGAGGGACTTCTGCATTCAAGTGCACAGAAGGTAGCCTCTCATGCTTGTCCGTTTTCGCCACAGGTTTGTAATCCTCCAGGAGGGCGTTGTTTCCTGAGGGTGCAAAGAGCCACGTCATCCCTTTAATAGCAAGGCCCTGACGATGCCTTTGTAGTAATCTGTCAGAAACTGCTGCGGGAGAGCCTTGTGCCAAACTCTGCTGGGGAAACAATCCACCGTGCACTGAGGAGACCCTCCCTGAGAGAATACTAGGCTGCTTTCGCCTTGCATGCAACTTGCTCCTACGTGATAAGGAAAACAGTAAACATTGCAGTAGAAGGCGGTCTTCTCTGTACGCCCTCTGTCTCAGAGACCGAAGTGAGCCGCGAATAGGCCTTCGCACTAGCCACACAGGAAGCTGCAGAACAAGATGCTTTGAAATGACAGCAGTGGAGGCAAGCCAGCTATGGATTCAGCTTATGTGAGTGAAAGAAACCAGTGCGGGATGGCCCATCCAAGGAATCATTGAAGCCGTGGCGGTGGAAGTTGAAACTGAGCTTGCAATGTGCTTTCCGTGTCTGTCGTGTGCGCGTGCACTCTAAGCGCCTGAGTGACGTCTGCTGCGCAGAGCTCTGTGTGTGCCGAGCGGCGTGCGCTCGCTTGGGTGGCCATTCGCGTGAGGCCTTGCTGAGGCAGCCTGGCTGTCAGAAAGTTGCCCGCATACAACGAATTCCGCTTGCAAAGTGCTTCCCGTGTCTGCCCTGTGTGCCTGCACTCTAAGCACCTGAGTGGAGTCTGCTGCGCAGAGCTCTGTGTGTGCCGAGCGGCGTGCGCTCGCTTGGGTGGCCATTCGCGTGAGGCCTTGCTGAGGCAGCCTGGCTGTCAGAAAGTTGCCCGCATACAACGAATTCCGCTTGCAATGTGCTTCCCGTGTCTGCCGTGTGTGCCTGCACTCTAAGCGCCTGAGTGGAGTCTGCTGCGCAGAGCTCTGTGTGTGCTGAGCGGCGTGCGCTCGCTTGGGTGGCCATTCGCGCGAGGCCTTGCTGAGGAAGCCTGGCTGTCAGGAAAACGCCCGCATACAACGAATTTAGCTTGGCAGTGCAAAAAGTCGCTTTCGTCTGCTACTACGTGGCCGCTCCAGAGAGGCCCAGGTTGGTCTGTGTGGTATGTAAGCCGGTTTCCCATGCCACAGTCTGAGCTTTGAAAACTAAGTGCCCATTGGCTTCAGTCCCCAACCATCATGTCAGCGAGAGGTGTGTGCAAGCTTCTGCAAAGCCTGGTGGCGGATGGGCCCTAAGCGTCAGGGCCGTTGTCCTGCAGAGAAGGATCTGAGGCTGTCTCAGTTCAAGGGATTTCCTGCTCAGCCATATCCAGACTGGCAGCTAAACACTGCTGTGTCAAGGCGAGCTTCTTATACACACTTCTACTCCCAGACACAGGGATACTGTGAAGAGGTCTTCCGCCCAGCCTCAGGGGAAGAGGCGGGGCAAGTTGCTTTCTGTACAGCATTCATTGGAAGCAGGACGTTTGGAGGTTCTGTTCCACAGGCGAAAAGCAGGCAGCACTAGGAGAATCTGTCAAGGAAGCTCCTCTTTATGGCTAGCGAGGCTTAATTCAAACGTGCAATGGAAAATTGTTCTGGGGTAACTGAGCTCTAACTTCACGCTCTAACACTTGCAGCTACTTTCTCCTAACTCATACAGAGTGGAATCGCCAAATACAGAGTAGAATTCTGTTGCGGTACGCTGTGTTCTTGTGTGCTTGGCGATGTATTGCCGACGGCCTGCGGGACCTGCTTGTCTTCTGTGTTGTGTGTTGTCCGTGCTGTGTGTATCTTGTATGTAGTATGTGCGGTATGTGTTCCTCACTGCTTGCTGAGTGCACAGTTCTGTGTATTTTTCACTGTGCTGTGTGTTATGTGAGATGTTGGTATTTGTGAGTGGTGTGTGTTGAGTGGTTCTTCGTGCATTGTACATTTCGCCTTTTTTGATGAGTTCTCTGTTGGCGGTTGCATATGTTGTGCGTTTGGTGTGTGGCTTCCCGTCTAATGTGTAGTGTGAAATGTGTGTCTGGTCTTTCTGTTGTCTGCTGTGTTGTGTACTGTGTTCTGGGTTGTGCGAGTGCTGTCTTTCGGCTTTCCGTGTGTTGCATACTGGGTCGATGTTGGGTGGGCTGTGTAATTTGAGCACTGTGTGCAAAGTTGAGTTTGCCTTGTGTCGGACGTGTTGTGTGCATGTGCATGTTGTGTGTGTGTGTTTGTGCGTTTTCGTTCGTGCTGTCTGCGTGTGGGTCTGCGTGTGCGCAGTATTGTATGCTTGTGGTTGTGCGTGTTGTGTGTAGTGCGTTCTATGTGTGTTGCATGTGTTTTCGTCAGTTGCGTGTGTGCACTTGTAGGTGCTGTGTCAGTTTTGTGT
This sequence comes from Manis javanica, assembly GCF_040802235.1. NCBI lineage: Eukaryota > Metazoa > Chordata > Mammalia > Pholidota > Manidae > Manis > Manis javanica. The sequence continues at coordinate 79,937,253 of NC_133163.1, forward strand.
GTGTGAGATTGTGATTTGTGTGCTGTTGTGTTAGAGAGGCTGTGTGTGTGTGTTTGGCTGTTTGAGTTATGCACGTGATGTGAGATGTGTTGACTGTGTGTGGTTGTGCTTGTTTTGTACGTCTCTTGTGCGCAGTCTGCGGTCTGTGCAGTGTTTATCGCGCGTATTGTGAGCAGTAGCTATGTGCCTGCCTTTCAAGGGTGTGGTGTGTTTATGGTGTCTGTTGTGTGGCGTGTTTCTGTGTTGTGTGTGTGTGCACTGCGTTGTGCTCCTGTGTGAGGATGTATGTGTGGTGTGTCTGTGCGTGATTGTGTGTGTAGTGCGTAGTGTGTGAAATGGGTGCTACTTGTCTTCTTGGTTGGTTATATGTGTTTTGCCCATGGATTTGGGAGTGTCGTGTGTGTTAGGAGTTGTGGTACTTTCTGTGTGTGTCGTGTGCTGTGTTGTTCTGTGATTTGTGTTTGTGCTGTGTGTGTCCTACTCTGTGTGTTCTGTGGTCTGTGTGTTTTGCAAGTTGAGTGAGATATTGCGTGTTAGGACCGATATCTTGTGTATATGTTGCGTGTTTGGCATTGTGCATTCTGCGAGGCTCTGTGTGCTGTATGTTTTATGTGTGTTTGGAGTGATGTGTGCACTGTGTGAAATGTGTGTTGCATAAATTCGGTGTTCTTTCTGTGGTGGTTTGTGTGTGTTTTGCATGGGGGTTGCTATGTGTGTGGTTGTGTTTGACAGGTTGTGTGCGTGGTTGGCTCCTTGAGCAATGAGTGTACTTTGTGATGCGTGTACTGTGTATGGTCAAGCTTGGTCAGTGGGCCTCACTGTGGGTGTTGTGTTCACTCTGAGAACCGTGGTTCATGTGTATAGCGTGCAGTTATGTTCTCGGTGTGATGTGCTGTGCGTTGAGGGACTTCTGCATTCAAGTGCACAGAAGGTAGCCTCTCATGCTTGTCCGTTTTCGCCACAGGTTTGTAATCCTCCAGAAGGGCGTTGTTTCCTGAGGGTGCAAAGAGCCACGTCATCCCTTTAATAGCAAGGCCCTGACGATGCCTTTGTAGTAATCTGTCAGAAACTGCTGTGGGAGAGCCTTGTGCCAAACTCTGCTGGGGAAACAATCCACCGTGCACTGAGGAGACCCTCCCTGAGAGAATACTAGGCTGCTTTCGCCTTGCATGCAACTTGCTCCTACGTGATAAGGAAAACAGTAAACATTGCAGTAGAAGGCGGTCTTCTCTGTACGCCCTCTGTCTCAGAGACCGAAGTGAGCCGCGAATAGGCCTTCGCACTAGCCACACAGGAAGCTGCAGAACAAGATGCTTTGAAATGACAGCAGTGGAGGCAAGCCAGCTATGGATTCAGCTTATGTGAGTGAAAGAAACCAGTGCGGGATGGCCCATCCAAGGAATCATTGAAGCCGTGGCGGTGGAAGTTGAAACTGAGCTTGCAATGTGCTTTCCGTGTCTGTCGTGTGCGCGTGCACTCTAAGCGCCTGAGTGACGTCTGCTGCGCAGAGCTCTGTGTGTGCCGAGCGGCGTGCGCTCGCTTGGGTGGCCATTCGCGTGAGGCCTTGCTGAGGCAGCCTGGCTGTCAGAAAGTTGCCCGCATACAACGAATTCCGCTTGCAAAGTGCTTCCCGTGTCTGCCCTGTGTGCCTGCACTCTAAGCACCTGAGTGGAGTCTGCTGCGCAGAGCTCTGTGTGTGCCGAGCGGCGTGCGCTCGCTTGGGTGGCCATTCGCGTGAGGCCTTGCTGAGGCAGCCTGGCTGTCAGAAAGTTGCCCGCATACAACGAATTCCGCTTGCAATGTGCTTCCCGTGTCTGCCGTGTGTGCCTGCACTCTAAGCGCCTGAGTGGAGTCTGCTGCGCAGAGCTCTGTGTGTGCTGAGCGGCGTGCGCTCGCTTGGGTGGCCATTCGCGCGAGGCCTTGCTGAGGAAGCCTGGCTGTCAGGAAAACGCCCGCATACAACGAATTTAGCTTGGCAGTGCAAAAAGTCGCTTTCGTCTGCTACTACGTGGCCGCTCCAGAGAGGCCCAGGTTGGTCTGTGTGGTATGTAAGCCGGTTTCCCATGCCACAGTCTGAGCTTTGAAAACTAAGTGCCCATTGGCTTCAGTCCCCAACCATCATGTCAGCGAGAGGTGTGTGCAAGCTTCTGCAAAGCCTGGTGGCGGATGGGCCCTAAGCGTCAGGGCCGTTGTCCTGCAGAGAAGGATCTGAGGCTGTCTCAGTTCAAGGGATTTCCTGCTCAGCCATATCCAGACTGGCAGCTAAACACTGCTGTGTCAAGGCGAGCTTCTTATACACACTTCTACTCCCAGACACAGGGATACTGTGAAGAGGTCTTCCGCCCAGCCTCAGGGGAAGAGGCGGGGCAAGTTGCTTTCTGTACAGCATTCATTGGAAGCAGGACGTTTGGAGGTTCTGTTCCACAGGCGAAAAGCAGGCAGCACTAGGAGAATCTGTCAAGGAAGCTCCTCTTTATGGCTAGCGAGGCTTAATTCAAACGTGCAATGGAAAATTGTTCTGGGGTAACTGAGCTCTAACTTCACGCTCTAACACTTGCAGCTACTTTCTCCTAACTCATACAGAGTGGAATCGCCAAATACAGAGTAGAATTCTGTTGCGGTACGCTGTGTTCTTGTGTGCTTGGCGATGTATTGCCGACGGCCTGCGGGACCTGCTTGTCTTCTGTGTTGTGTGTTGTCCGTGCTGTGTGTATCTTGTATGTAGTATGTGCGGTATGTGTTCCTCACTGCTTGCTGAGTGCACAGTTCTGTGTATTTTTCACTGTGCTGTGTGTTATGTGAGATGTTGGTATTTGTGAGTGGTGTGTGTTGAGTGGTTCTTCGTGCATTGTACATTTCGCCTTTTTTGATGAGTTCTCTGTTGGCGGTTGCATATGTTGTGCGTTTGGTGTGTGGCTTCCCGTCTAATGTGTAGTGTGAAATGTGTGTCTGGTCTTTCTGTTGTCTGCTGTGTTGTGTACTGTGTTCTGGGTTGTGCGAGTGCTGTCTTTCGGCTTTCCGTGTGTTGCATACTGGGTCGATGTTGGGTGGGCTGTGTAATTTGAGCACTGTGTGCAAAGTTGAGTTTGCCTTGTGTCGGACGTGTTGTGTGCATGTGCATGTTGTGTGTGTGTGTTTGTGCGTTTTCGTTCGTGCTGTCTGCGTGTGGGTCTGCGTGTGCGCAGTATTGTATGCTTGTGGTTGTGCGTGTTGTGTGTAGTGCGTTCTATGTGTGTTGCATGTGTTTTCGTCAGTTGCGTGTGTGCACTTGTAGGTGCTGTGTCAGTTTTGTGTGTGTGAGATTGTGATTTGTGTGCTGTTGTGTTAGAGAGGCTGTGTGTGTGTGTTTGGCTGTTTGAGTTATGCACGTGATGTGAGATGTGTTGACTGTGTGTGGTTGTGCTTGTTTTGTACGTCTCTTGTGCGCAGTCTGCGGTCTGTGCAGTGTTTATCGCGCGTATTGTGAGCAGTAGCTATGTGCCTGCCTTTCAAGGGTGTGGTGTGTTTATGGTGTCTGTTGTGTGGCGTGTTTCTGTGTTGTGTGTGTGTGCACTGCGTTGTGCTCCTGTGTGAGGATGTATGTGTGGTGTGTCTGTGCGTGATTGTGTGTGTAGTGCGTAGTGTGTGAAATGGGTGCTACTTGTCTTCTTGGTTGGTTATATGTGTTTTGCCCATGGATTTGGGAGTGTCGTGTGTGTTAGGAGTTGTGGTACTTTCTGTGTGTGTCGTGTGCTGTGTTGTTCTGTGATTTGTGTTTGTGCTGTGTGTGTCCTACTCTGTGTGTTCTGTGGTCTGTGTGTTTTGCAAGTTGAGTGAGATATTGCGTGTTAGGACCGATATCTTGTGTATATGTTGCGTGTTTGGCATTGTGCATTCTGCGAGGCTCTGTGTGCTGTATGTTTTATGTGTGTTTGGAGTGATGTGTGCACTGTGTGAAATGTGTGTTGCATAAATTCGGTGTTCTTTCTGTGGTGGTTTGTGTGTGTTTTGCATGGGGGTTGCTATGTGTGTGGTTGTGTTTGACAGGTTGTGTGCGTGGTTGGCTCCTTGAGCAATGAGTGTACTTTGTGATGCGTGTACTGTGTATGGTCAAGCTTGGTCAGTGGGCCTCACTGTGGGTGTTGTGTTCACTCTGAGAACCGTGGTTCATGTGTATAGCGTGCAGTTATGTTCTCGGTGTGATGTGCTGTGCGTTGAGGGACTTCTGCATTCAAGTGCACAGAAGGTAGCCTCTCATGCTTGTCCGTTTTCGCCACAGGTTTGTAATCCTCCAGGAGGGCGTTGTTTCCTGAGGGTGCAAAGAGCCACGTCATCCCTTTAATAGCAAGGCCCTGACGATGCCTTTGTAGTAATCTGTCAGAAACTGCTGCGGGAGAGCCTTGTGCCAAACTCTGCTGGGGAAACAATCCACCGTGCACTGAGGAGACCCTCCCTGAGAGAATACTAGGCTGCTTTCGCCTTGCATGCAACTTGCTCCTACATGATAAGGAAAACAGTAAACATTGCAGTAGAAGGCGGTCTTCTCTGTATGCCCTCTGTCTCAGAGACCGAAGTGAGCCGCGAATAGGCCTTCGCACTAGCCACACAGGAAGCTGCAGAACAAGATGCTTTGAAATGACAGCAGTGGAGGCAAGCCAGCTATGGATTCAGCTTATGTGAGTGAAAGAAACCAGTGCGGGATGGCCCATCCAAGGAATCATTGAAGCCGTGGCGGTGGAAGTTGAAACTGAGCTTGCAATGTGCTTTCCGTGTCTGTCGTGTGCGCGTGCACTCTAAGCGCCTGAGTGACGTCTGCTGCGCAGAGCTCTGTGTGTGCCGAGCGGCGTGCGCTCGCTTGGGTGGCCATTCGCGTGAGGCCTTGCTGAGGCAGCCTGGCTGTCAGAAAGTTGCCCGCATACAACGAATTCCGCTTGCAAAGTGCTTCCCGTGTCTGCCCTGTGTGCCTGCACTCTAAGCACCTGAGTGGAGTCTGCTGCGCAGAGCTCTGTGTGTGCCGAGCGGCGTGCGCTCGCTTGGGTGGCCATTCGCGTGAGGCCTTGCTGAGGCAGCCTGGCTGTCAGAAAGTTGCCCGCATACAACGAATTCCGCTTGCAAAGTGCTTCCCGTGTCTGCCCTGTGTGCCTGCACTCTAAGCACCTGAGTGGAGTCTGCTGCGCAGAGCTCTGTGTGTGCCGAGCGGCGTGCGCTCGCTTCGGTGGCCATTCGCGTGAGGCCTTGCTGAGGCAGCCTGGCTGTCAGAAAGTTGCCCGCATACAACGAATTCCGCTTGCAATGTGCTTCCCGTGTCTGCCGTGTGTGCCTGCACTCTAAGCGCCTGAGTGGAGTCTGCTGCGCAGAGCTCTGTGTGTGCTGAGCGGCGTGCGCTCGCTTGGGTGGCCATTCGCGCGAGGCCTTGCTGAGGAAGCCTGGCTGTCAGGAAAACGCCCGCATACAACGAATTTAGCTTGGCAGTGCAAAAAGTCGCTTTCGTCTGCTACTACGTGGCCGCTCCAGAGAGGCCCAGGTTGGTCTGTGTGGTATGTAAGCCGGTTTCCCATGCCACAGTCTGAGCTTTGAAAACTAAGTGCCCATTGGCTTCAGTCCCCAACCATCATGTCAGCGAGAGGTGTGTGCAAGCTTCTGCAAAGCCTGGTGGCGGATGGGCCCTAAGCGTCAGGGCCGTTGTCCTGCAGAGAAGGATCTGAGGCTGTCTCAGTTCAAGGGATTTCCTGCTCAGCCATATCCAGACTGGCAGCTAAACACTGCTGTGTCAAGGCGAGCTTCTTATACACACTTCTACTCCCAGACACAGGGATACTGTGAAGAGGTCTTCCGCCCAGCCTCAGGGGAAGAGGCGGGGCAAGTTGCTTTCTGTACAGCATTCATTGGAAGCAGGACGTTTGGAGGTTCTGTTCCACAGGCGAAAAGCAGGCAGCACTAGGAGAATCTGTCAAGGAAGCTCCTCTTTATGGCTAGCGAGGCTTAATTCAAACGTGCAATGGAAAATTGTTCTGGGGTAACTGAGCTCTAACTTCACGCTCTAACACTTGCAGCTACTTTCTCCTAACTCATACAGAGTGGAATCGCCAAATACAGAGTAGAATTCTGTTGCGGTACGCTGTGTTCTTGTGTGCTTGGCGATGTATTGCCGACGGCCTGCGGGACCTGCTTGTCTTCTGTGTTGTGTGTTGTCCGTGCTGTGTGTATCTTGTATGTAGTATGTGCGGTATGTGTTCCTCACTGCTTGCTGAGTGCACAGTTCTGTGTATTTTTCACTGTGCTGTGTGTTATGTGAGATGTTGGTATTTGTGAGTGGTGTGTGTTGAGTGGTTCTTCGTGCATTGTACATTTCGCCTTTTTTGATGAGTTCTCTGTTGGCGGTTGCATATGTTGTGCGTTTGGTGTGTGGCTTCCCGTCTAATGTGTAGTGTGAAATGTGTGTCTGGTCTTTCTGTTGTCTGCTGTGTTGTGTACTGTGTTCTGGGTTGTGCGAGTGCTGTCTTTCGGCTTTCCGTGTGTTGCATACTGGGTCGATGTTGGGTGGGCTGTGTAATTTGAGCACTGTGTGCAAAGTTGAGTTTGCCTTGTGTCGGACGTGTTGTGTGCATGTGCATGTTGTGTGTGTGTGTGCGTTTTCGTTCGTGCTGTCTGCGTGTGGGTCTGCGTGTGCGCAGTATTGTATGCTTGTGGTTGTGCGTGTTGTGTGTAGTGCGTTCTATGTGTGTTGCATGTGTTTTCGTCAGTTGCGTGTGTGCACTTGTAGGTGCTGTGTCAGTTTTGTGTGTGTGAGATTGTGATTTGTGTGCTGTTGTGTTAGAGAGGCTGTGTGTGTGTGTTTGGCTGTTTGAGTTATGCACGTGATGTGAGATGTGTTGACTGTGTGTGGTTGTGCTTGTTTTGTACGTCTCTTGTGCGCAGTCTGCGGTCTGTGCAGTGTTTATCGCGCGTATTGTGAGCAGTAGCTATGTGCCTGCCTTTCAAGGGTGTGGTGTGTTTATGGTGTCTGTTGTGTGGCGTGTTTCTGTGTTGTGTGTGTGTGCACTGCGTTGTGCTCCTGTGTGAGGATGTATGTGTGGTGTGTCTGTGCGTGATTGTGTGTGTAGTGCGTAGTGTGTGAAATGGGTGCTACTTGTCTTCTTGGTTGGTTATATGTGTTTTGCCCATGGATTTGGGAGTGTCGTGTGTGTTAGGAGTTGTGGTACTTTCTGTGTGTGTCGTGTGCTGTGTTGTTCTGTGATTTGTGTTTGTGCTGTGTGTGTCCTACTCTGTGTGTTCTGTGGTCTGTGTGTTTTGCAAGTTGAGTGAGATATTGCGTGTTAGGACCGATATCTTGTGTATATGTTGCGTGTTTGGCATTGTGCATTCTGCGAGGCTCTGTGTGCTGTATGTTTTATGTGTGTTTGGAGTGATGTGTGCACTGTGTGAAATGTGTGTTGCATAAATTCGGTGTTCTTTCTGTGGTGGTTTGTGTGTGTTTTGCATGGGGGTTGCTATGTGTGTGGTTGTGTTTGACAGGTTGTGTGCGTGGTTGGCTCCTTGAGCAATGAGTGTACTTTGTGATGCGTGTACTGTGTATGGTCAAGCTTGGTCAGTGGGCCTCACTGTGGGTGTTGTGTTCACTCTGAGAACCGTGGTTCATGTGTATAGCGTGCAGTTATGTTCTCGGTGTGATGTGCTGTGCGTTGAGGGACTTCTGCATTCAAGTGCACAGAAGGTAGCCTCTCATGCTTGTCCGTTTTCGCCACAGGTTTGTAATCCTCCAGGAGGGCGTTGTTTCCTGAGGGTGCAAAGAGCCACGTCATCCCTTTAATAGCAAGGCCCTGACGATGCCTTTGTAGTAATCTGTCAGAAACTGCTGCGGGAGAGCCTTGTGCCAAACTCTGCTGGGGAAACAATCCACCGTGCACTGAGGAGACCCTCCCTGAGAGAATACTAGGCTGCTTTCGCCTTGCATGCAACTTGCTCCTACATGATAAGGAAAACAGTAAACATTGCAGTAGAAGGCGGTCTTCTCTGTATGCCCTCTGTCTCAGAGACCGAAGTGAGCCGCGAATAGGCCTTCGCACTAGCCACACAGGAAGCTGCAGAACAAGATGCTTTGAAATGACAGCAGTGGAGGCAAGCCAGCTATGGATTCAGCTTATGTGAGTGAAAGAAACCAGTGCGGGATGGCCCATCCAAGGAATCATTGAAGCCGTGGCGGTGGAAGTTGAAACTGAGCTTGCAATGTGCTTTCCGTGTCTGTCGTGTGCGCGTGCACTCTAAGCGCCTGAGTGACGTCTGCTGCGCAGAGCTCTGTGTGTGCCGAGCGGCGTGCGCTCGCTTGGGTGGCCATTCGCGTGAGGCCTTGCTGAGGCAGCCTGGCTGTCAGAAAGTTGCCCGCATACAACGAATTCCGCTTGCAAAGTGCTTCCCGTGTCTGCCCTGTGTGCCTGCACTCTAAGCACCTGAGTGGAGTCTGCTGCGCAGAGCTCTGTGTGTGCTGAGCGGCGTGCGCTCGCTTGGGTGGCCATTCGCGCGAGGCCTTGCTGAGGAAGCCTGGCTGTCAGGAAAACGCCCGCATACAACGAATTTAGCTTGGCAGTGCAAAAAGTCGCTTTCGTCTGCTACTACGTGGCCGCTCCAGAGAGGCCCAGGTTGGTCTGTGTGGTATGTAAGCCGGTTTCCCATGCCACAGTCTGAGCTTTGAAAACTAAGTGCCCATTGGCTTCAGTCCCCAACCATCATGTCAGCGAGAGGTGTGTGCAAGCTTCTGCAAAGCCTGGTGGCGGATGGGCCCTAAGCGTCAGGGCCGTTGTCCTGCAGAGAAGGATCTGAGGCTGTCTCAGTTCAAGGGATTTCCTGCTCAGCCATATCCAGACTGGCAGCTAAACACTGCTGTGTCAAGGCGAGCTTCTTATACACACTTCTACTCCCAGACACAGGGATACTGTGAAGAGGTCTTCCGCCCAGCCTCAGGGGAAGAGGCGGGGCAAGTTGCTTTCTGTACAGCATTCATTGGAAGCAGGACGTTTGGAGGTTCTGTTCCACAGGCGAAAAGCAGGCAGCACTAGGAGAATCTGTCAAGGAAGCTCCTCTTTATGGCTAGCGAGGCTTAATTCAAACGTGCAATGGAAAATTGTTCTGGGGTAACTGAGCTCTAACTTCACGCTCTACCACTTGCAGCTACTTTCTCCTAACTCATACAGAGTGGAATCGCCAAATACAGAGTAGAATTCTGTTGCGGTACGCTGTGTTCTTGTGTGCTTGGCGATGTATTGCCGACGGCCTGCGGGACCTGCTTGTCTTCTGTGTTGTGTGTTGTCCGTGCTGTGTGTATCTTGTATGTAGTATGTGCGGTATGTGTTCCTCACTGCTTGCTGAGTGCACAGTTCTGTGTATTTTTCACTGTGCTGTGTGTTATGTGAGATGTTGGTATTTGTGAGTGGTGTGTGTTGAGTGGTTCTTCGTGCATTGTACATTTCGCCTTTTTTGATGAGTTCTCTGTTGGCGGTTGCATATGTTGTGCGTTTGGTGTGTGGCTTCCCGTCTAATGTGTAGTGTGAAATGTGTGTCTGGTCTTTCTGTTGTCTGCTGTGTTGTGTACTGTGTTCTGGGTTGTGCGAGTGCTGTCTTTCGGCTTTCCGTGTGTTGCATACTGGGTCGATGGTGGGTGGGCTGTGTAATGTGAGCACTGTGCGCAGAGTTGCGTTTGCCTTGCGTCGGACGTGTTGTGTGCATGTGGATGTTGTGTGTGTGTGTTTGTGCGTTTTCGTTCGTGCTGTCTGCGTGTGGGTCTGCGTGTGCGCAGTATTGTATGCTTGTGGTTGTGCGTGTTGTGTGTAGTCCGTTCTATGTGTGTTGCATGTGTTTTCGTCAGTTGCGTGTGTGCACTTGTAGGTGCTGTGTCAGTTTTGTGTGTGTGAGATTGTGATTTGTGTGCTGTTGTGTTAGAGAGGCTGTGTGTGTGTGTTTGGCTGTTTGAGTTATGCACGTGATGTGAGATGTGTTGACTGTGTGTGGTTGTGCTTGTTTTGTACGTCTCTTGTGCGCAGTCTGCGGTCTGTGCAGTGTTTATCGCGCGTATTGTGAGCAGTAGCTATGTGCCTGCCTTTCAAGGGTGTGGTGTGTTTATGGTGTCTGTTGTGTGGCGTGTTTCTGTGTTGTGTGTGTGTGCACTGCGTTGTGCTCCTGTGTGAGGATGTATGTGTGGTGTGTCTGTGCGTGATTGTGTGTGTAGTGCGTAGTGTGTGAAATGGGTGCTACTTGTCTTCTTGGTTGGTTATATGTGTTTTGCCCATGGATTTGGGAGTGTCGTGTGTGTTAGGAGTTGTGGTACTTTCTGTGTGTGTCGTGTGCTGTGTTGTTCTGTGATTTGTGTTTGTGCTGTGTGTGTCCTACTCTGTGTGTTCTGTGGTCTGTGTGTTTTGCAAGTTGAGTGAGATATTGCGTGTTAGGACCGATATCTTGTGTATATGTTGCGTGTTTGGCATTGTGCATTCTGCGAGGCTCTGTGTGCTGTATGTTTTATGTGTGTTTGGAGTGATGTGTGCACTGTGTGAAATGTGTGTTGCATAAATTCGGTGTTCTTTCTGTGGTGGTTTGTGTGTGTTTTGGATGGGGGTTGCTATGTGTGTGGTTGTGTTTGACAGGTTGTGTGCGTGGTTGGCTCCTTGAGCAATGAGTGTACTTTGTGATGCGGGTACTGTGTATGGTCAAGCTTGGTCAGTGGGCCTCACTGTGGGTGTTGTGTTCACTCTGAGAACCGTGGTTCATGTGTATAGCGTGCAGTTATGTTCTCGGTGTGATGTGCTGTGCGTTGAGGGACTTCTGCATTCAAGTGCACAGAAGGTAGCCTCTCATGCTTGTCCGTTTTCGCCACAGGTTTGTAATCCTCCAGGAGGGCGTTGTTTCCTGAGGGTGCAAAGAGCCACGTCATCCCTTTAATAGCAAGGCCCTGACGATGCCTTTGTAGTAATCTGTCAGAAACTGCTGCGGGAGAGCCTTGTGCCAAACTCTGCTGGGGAAACAATCCACCGTGCACTGAGGAGACCCTCCCTGAGAGAATACTAGGCTGCTTTCGCCTTGCATGCAACTTGCTCCTACGTGATAAGGAAAACAGTAAACATTGCAGTAGAAGGCGGTCTTCTCTGTACGCCCTCTGTCTCAGAGACCGAAGTGAGCCGCGAATAGGCCTTCGCACTAGCCACACAGGAAGCTGCAGAACAAGATGCTTTGAAATGACAGCAGTGGAGGCAAGCCAGCTATGGATTCAGCTTATGTGAGTGAAAGAAACCAGTGCGGGATGGCCCATCCAAGGAATCATTGAAGCCGTGGCGGTGGAAGTTGAAACTGAGCTTGCAATGTGCTTTCCGTGTCTGTCGTGTGCGCGTGCACTCTAAGCGCCTGAGTGACGTCTGCTGCGCAGAGCTCTGTGTGTGCCGAGCGGCGTGCGCTCGCTTGGGTGGCCATTCGCGTGAGGCCTTGCTGAGGCAGCCTGGCTGTCAGAAAGTTGCCCGCATACAACGAATTCCGCTTGCAATGTGCTTCCCGTGTCTGCCGTGTGTGCCTGCACTCTAAGCGCCTGAGTGGAGTCTGCTGCGCAGAGCTCTGTGTGTGCTGAGCGGCGTGCGCTCGCTTGGGTGGCCATTCGCGCGAGGCCTTGCTGAGGAAGCCTGGCTGTCTGGAAAACGCCCGCATACAACGAATTTAGCTTGGCAGTGCAAAAAGTCGCTTTCGTCTGCTACTACGTGGCCGCTCCAGAGAGGCCCAGGTTGGTCTGTGTGGTATGTAAGCCGGTTTCCCATGCCACAGTCTGAGCTTTGAAAACTAAGTGCCCATTGGCTTCAGTCCCCAACCATCATGTCAGCGAGAGGTGTGTGCAAGCTTCTGCAAAGCCTGGTGGCGGATGGGCCCTAAGCGTCAGGGCCGTTGTCCTGCAGAGAAGGATCTGAGGCTGTCTCAGTTCAAGGGATTTCCTGCTCAGCCATATCCAGACTGGCAGCTAAACACTGCTGTGTCAAGGCGAGCTTCTTATACACACTTCTACTCCCAGACACAGGGATACTGTGAAGAGGTCTTCCGCCCAGCCTCAGGGGAAGAGGCGGGGCAAGTTGCTTTCTGTACAGCATTCATTGGAAGCAGGACGTTTGGAGGTTCTGTTCCACAGGCGAAAAGCAGGCAGCACTAGGAGAATCTGTCAAGGAAGCTCCTCTTTATGGCTAGCGAGGCTTAATTCAAACGTGCAATGGAAAATTGTTCTGGGGTAACTGAGCTCTAACTTCACGCTCTAACACTTGCAGCTACTTTCTCCTAACTCATACAGAGTGGAATCGCCAAATACAGAGTAGAATTCTGTTGCGGTACGCTGTGTTCTTGTGTGCTTGGCGATGTATTGCCGACGGCCTGCGGGACCTGCTTGTCTTCTGTGTTGTGTGTTGTCCGTGCTGTGTGTATCTTGTATGTAGTATGTGCGGTATGTGTTCCTCACTGCTTGCTGAGTGCACAGTTCTGTGTATTTTTCACTGTGCTGTGTGTTATGTGAGATGTTGGTATTTGTGAGTGGTGTGTGTTGAGTGGTTCTTCGTGCATTGTACTTTTCGCTTTTTTTGATGAGTTCTCTGTTGGCGGTTGCATATGTTGTGCGTTTGGTGTGTGGCTTCCCGTCTAATGTGTAGTGTGAAATGTGTGTCTGGTCTTTCTGTTGTGTTCTGTGTTGTGTACTGTGTTCTGTGTTGTGCGAGTGCTGTCTTTCGGCTTTCCGTGTGTTGCATACTGGGTCGATGTTGGGTGGGCTGTGTAATTTGAGCACTGTGTGCAAAGTTGAGTTTGGCTTGTGTCGGACGTGTTGTGTGCATGTGCATGTTGTGTGTGTGTGTTTGTGCGTTTTCGTTCGTGCTGTCTGCGTGTGGGTCTGCGTGTGCGCAGTATTGTATGCTTGTGGTTGTGCGTGTTGTGTGTAGTGCGTTCTATGTGTGTTGCATGTGTTTTCGTCAGTTGCGTGTGTGCACTTGTAGGTGCTGTGTCAGTTTTGTGTGTGTGAGATTGTGATTTGTGTGCTGTTGTGTTAGAGAGGCTGTGTGTGTGTGTTTGGCTGTTTGAGTTATGCACGTGATGTGAGATGTGTTGACTGTGTGTGGTTGTGCTTGTTTTGTACGTCTCTTGTGCGCAGTCTGCGGTCTGTGCAGTGTTTATCGCGCGTATTGTGAGCAGTAGCTATGTGCCTGCCTTTCAAGGGTGTGGTGTGTTTATGGTGTCTGTTGTGTGGCGTGTTTCTGTGTTGTGTGTGTGTGCACTGCGTTGTGCTCCTGTGTGAGGATGTATGTGTGGTGTGTCTGTGCGTGATTGTGTGTGTAGTGCGTAGTGTGTGAAATGGGTGCTACTTGTCTTCTTGGTTGGTTATATGTGTTTTGCCCATGGATTTGGGAGTGTCGTGTGTGTTAGGAGTTGTGGTACTTTCTGTGTGTGTCGTGTGCTGTGTTGTTCTGTGATTTGTGTTTGTGCTGTGTGTGTCCTACTCTGTGTGTTCTGTGGTCTGTGTGTTTTGCAAGTTGAGTGAGATATTGCGTGTTAGGACCGATATCTTGTGTATATGTTGCGTGTTTGGCATTGTGCATTCTGCGAGGCTCTGTGTGCTGTATGTTTTATGTGTGTTTGGAGTGATGTGTGCACTGTGTGAAATGTGTGTTGCATAAATTCGGTGTTCTTTCTGTGGTGGTTTGTGTGTGTTTTGCATGGGGGTTGCTATGTGTGTGGTTGTGTTTGACAGGTTGTGTGCGTGGTTGGCTCCTTGAGCAATGAGTGTACTTTGTGATGCGTGTACTGTGTATGGTCAAGCTTGGTCAGTGGGCCTCACTGTGGGTGTTGTGTTCACTCTGAGAACCGTGGTTCATGTGTATAGCGTGCAGTTATGTTCTCGGTGTGATGTGCTGTGCGTTGAGGGACTTCTGCATTCAAGTGCACAGAAGGTAGCCTCTCATGCTTGTCCGTTTTCGCCACAGGTTTGTAATCCTCCAGGAGGGCGTTGTTTCCTGAGGGTGCAAAGAGCCACGTCATCCCTTTAATAGCAAGGCCCTGACGATGCCTTTGTAGTAATCTGTCAGAAACTGCTGCGGGAGAGCCTTGTGCCAAACTCTGCTGGGGAAACAATCCACCGTGCACTGAGGAGACCCTCCCTGAGAGAATACTAGGCTGCTTTCGCCTTGCATGCAACTTGCTCCTACGTGATAAGGAAAACAGTAAACATTGCAGTAGAAGGCGGTCTTCTCTGTACGCCCTCTGTCTCAGAGACCGAAGTGAGCCGCGAATAGGCCTTCGCACTAGCCACACAGGAAGCTGCAGAACAAGATGCTTTGAAATGACAGCAGTGGAGGCAAGCCAGCTATGGATTCAGCTTATGTGAGTGAAAGAAACCAGTGCGGGATGGCCCATCCAAGGAATCATTGAAGCCGTGGCGGTGGAAGTTGAAACTGAGCTTGCAATGTGCTTTCCGTGTCTGTCGTGTGCGCGTGCACTCTAAGCGCCTGAGTGACGTCTGCTGCGCAGAGCTCTGTGTGTGCCGAGCGGCGTGCGCTCGCTTGGGTGGCCATTCGCGTGAGGCCTTGCTGAGGCAGCCTGGCTGTCAGAAAGTTGCCCGCATACAACGAATTCCGCTTGCAATGTGCTTCCCGTGTCTGCCGTGTGTGCCTGCACTCTAAGCGCCTGAGTGGAGTCTGCTGCGCAGAGCTCTGTGTGTGCTGAGCGGCGTGCGCTCGCTTGGGTGGCCATTCGCGCGAGGCCTTGCTGAGGAAGCCTGGCTGTCTGGAAAACGCCCGCATACAACGAATTTAGCTTGGCAGTGCAAAAAGTCGCTTTCGTCTGCTACTACGTGGCCGCTCCAGAGAGGCCCAGGTTGGTCTGTGTGGTATGTAAGCCGGTTTCCCATGCCACAGTCTGAGCTTTGAAAACTAAGTGCCCATTGGCTTCAGTCCCCAACCATCATGTCAGCGAGAGGTGTGTGCAAGCTTCTGCAAAGCCTGGTGGCGGATGGGCCCTAAGCGTCAGGGCCGTTGTCCTGCAGAGAAGGATCTGAGGCTGTCTCAGTTCAAGGGATTTCCTGCTCAGCCATATCCAGACTGGCAGCTAAACACTGCTGTGTCAAGGCGAGCTTCTTATACACACTTCTACTCCCAGACACAGGGATACTGTGAAGAGGTCTTCCGCCCAGCCTCAGGGGAAGAGGCGGGGCAAGTTGCTTTCTGTACAGCATTCATTGGAAGCAGGACGTTTGGAGGTTCTGTTCCACAGGCGAAAAGCAGGCAGCACTAGGAGAATCTGTCAAGGAAGCTCCTCTTTATGGCTAGCGAGGCTTAATTCAAACGTGCAATGGAAAATTGTTCTGGGGTAACTGAGCTCTAACTTCACACTCTAACACTTGCAGCTACTTTCTCCTAACTCATACAGAGTGGAATCGCCAAATACAGAGTAGAATTCTGTTGCGGTACGCTGTGTTCTTGTGTGCTTGGCGATGTATTGCCGACGGCCTGCGGGACCTGCTTGTCTTCTGTGTTGTGTGTTGTCCGTGCTGTGTGTATCTTGTATGTAGTATGTGCGGTATGTGTTCCTCACTGCTTGCTGAGTGCACAGTTCTGTGTATTTTTCACTGTGCTGTGTGTTATGTGAGATGTTGGTATTTGTGAGTGGTGTGTGTTGAGTGGTTCTTCGTGCATTGTACATTTCGCCTTTTTTGATGAGTTCTCTGTTGGCGGTTGCATATGTTGTGCGTTTGGTGTGTGGCTTCCCGTCTAATGTGTAGTGTGAAATGTGTGTCTGGTCTTTCTGTTGTCTGCTGTGTTGTGTACTGTGTTCTGGGTTGTGCGAGTGCTGTCTTTCGGCTTTCCGTGTGTTGCATACTGGGTCGATGTTGGGTGGGCTGTGTAATTTGAGCACTGTGTGCAAAGTTGAGTTTGCCTTGTGTCGGACGTGTTGTGTGCATGTGCATGTTGTGTGTGTGTGTTTGTGCGTTTTCGTTCGTGCTGTCTGCGTGTGGGTCTGCGTGTGCGCAGTATTGTATGCTTGTGGTTGTGCGTGTTGTGTGTAGTGCGTTCTATGTGTGTTGCATGTGTTTTCGTCAGTTGCGTGTGTGCACTTGTAGGTGCTGTGTCAGTTTTGTGTGTGTGAGATTGTGATTTGTGTGCTGTTGTGTTAGAGAGGCTGTGTGTGTGTGTGTTTGGCTGTTTGAGTTATGCACGTGATGTGAGATGTGTTGACTGTGTGTGGTTGTGCTTGTTTTGTACGTCTCTTGTGCGCAGTCTGCGGTCTGTGCAGTGTTTATCGCGCGTATTGTGAGCAGTAGCTATGTGCCTGCCTTTCAAGGGTG
Source organism: Manis javanica (assembly GCF_040802235.1). Classification (NCBI taxonomy): domain Eukaryota; kingdom Metazoa; phylum Chordata; class Mammalia; order Pholidota; family Manidae; genus Manis; species Manis javanica. The sequence goes on from NC_133163.1 coordinate 79,953,568, forward strand.
TGGTGTGTTTATGGTGTCTGTTGTGTGGCGTGTTTCTGTGTTGTGTGTGTGTGCACTGCGTTGTGCTCCTGTGTGAGGATGTATGTGTGGTGTGTCTGTGCGTGATTGTGTGTGTAGTGCGTAGTGTGTGAAATGGGTGCTACTTGTCTTCTTGGTTGGTTATATGTGTTTTGCCCATGGATTTGGGAGTGTCGTGTGTGTTAGGAGTTGTGGTACTTTCTGTGTGTGTCGTGTGCTGTGTTGTTCTGTGATTTGTGTTTGTGCTGTGTGTGTCCTACTCTGTGTGTTCTGTGGTCTGTGTGTTTTGCAAGTTGAGTGAGATATTGCGTGTTAGGACCGATATCTTGTGTATATGTTGCGTGTTTGGCATTGTGCATTCTGCGAGGCTCTGTGTGCTGTATGTTTTATGTGTGTTTGGAGTGATGTGTGCACTGTGTGAAATGTGTGTTGCATAAATTCGGTGTTCTTTCTGTGGTGGTTTGTGTGTGTTTTGCATGGGGGTTGCTATGTGTGTGGTTGTGTTTGACAGGTTGTGTGCGTGGTTGGCTCCTTGAGCAATGAGTGTACTTTGTGATGCGTGTACTGTGTATGGTCAAGCTTGGTCAGTGGGCCTCACTGTGGGTGTTGTGTTCACTCTGAGAACCGTGGTTCATGTGTATAGCGTGCAGTTATGTTCTCGGTGTGATGTGCTGTGCGTTGAGGGACTTCTGCATTCAAGTGCACAGAAGGTAGCCTCTCATGCTTGTCCGTTTTCGCCACAGGTTTGTAATCCTCCAGGAGGGCGTTGTTTCCTGAGGGTGCAAAGAGCCACGTCATCCCTTTAATAGCAAGGCCCTGACGATGCCTTTGTAGTAATCTGTCAGAAACTGCTGCGGGAGAGCCTTGTGCCAAACTCTGCTGGGGAAACAATCCACCGTGCACTGAGGAGACCCTCCCTGAGAGAATACTAGGCTGCTTTCGCCTTGCATGCAACTTGCTCCTACGTGATAAGGAAAACAGTAAACATTGCAGTAGAAGGCGGTCTTCTCTGTACGCCCTCTGTCTCAGAGACCGAAGTGAGCCGCGAATAGGCCTTCGCACTAGCCACACAGGAAGCTGCAGAACAAGATGCTTTGAAATGACAGCAGTGGAGGCAAGCCAGCTATGGATTCAGCTTATGTGAGTGAAAGAAACCAGTGCGGGATGGCCCATCCAAGGAATCATTGAAGCCGTGGCGGTGGAAGTTGAAACTGAGCTTGCAATGTGCTTTCCGTGTCTGTCGTGTGCGCGTGCACTCTAAGCGCCTGAGTGACGTCTGCTGCGCAGAGCTCTGTGTGTGCCGAGCGGCGTGCGCTCGCTTGGGTGGCCATTCGCGTGAGGCCTTGCTGAGGCAGCCTGGCTGTCAGAAAGTTGCCCGCATACAACGAATTCCGCTTGCAAAGTGCTTCCCGTGTCTGCCCTGTGTGCCTGCACTCTAAGCACCTGAGTGGAGTCTGCTGCGCAGAGCTCTGTGTGTGCCGAGCGGCGTGCGCTCGCTTGGGTGGCCATTCGCGTGAGGCCTTGCTGAGGCAGCCTGGCTGTCAGAAAGTTGCCCGCATACAACGAATTCCGCTTGCAATGTGCTTCCCGTGTCTGCCGTGTGTGCCTGCACTCTAAGCGCCTGAGTGGAGTCTGCTGCGCAGAGCTCTGTGTGTGCTGAGCGGCGTGCGCTCGCTTGGGTGGCCATTCGCGCGAGGCCTTGCTGAGGAAGCCTGGCTGTCAGGAAAACGCCCGCATACAACGAATTTAGCTTGGCAGTGCAAAAAGTCGCTTTCGTCTGCTACTACGTGGCCGCTCCAGAGAGGCCCAGGTTGGTCTGTGTGGTATGTAAGCCGGTTTCCCATGCCACAGTCTGAGCTTTGAAAACTAAGTGCCCATTGGCTTCAGTCCCCAACCATCATGTCAGCGAGAGGTGTGTGCAAGCTTCTGCAAAGCCTGGTGGCGGATGGGCCCTAAGCGTCAGGGCCGTTGTCCTGCAGAGAAGGATCTGAGGCTGTCTCAGTTCAAGGGATTTCCTGCTCAGCCATATCCAGACTGGCAGCTAAACACTGCTGTGTCAAGGCGAGCTTCTTATACACACTTCTACTCCCAGACACAGGGATACTGTGAAGAGGTCTTCCGCCCAGCCTCAGGGGAAGAGGCGGGGCAAGTTGCTTTCTGTACAGCATTCATTGGAAGCAGGACGTTTGGAGGTTCTGTTCCACAGGCGAAAAGCAGGCAGCACTAGGAGAATCTGTCAAGGAAGCTCCTCTTTATGGCTAGCGAGGCTTAATTCAAACGTGCAATGGAAAATTGTTCTGGGGTAACTGAGCTCTAACTTCACGCTCTAACACTTGCAGCTACTTTCTCCTAACTCATACAGAGTGGAATCGCCAAATACAGAGTAGAATTCTGTTGCGGTACGCTGTGTTCTTGTGTGCTTGGCGATGTATTGCCGACGGCCTGCGGGACCTGCTTGTCTTCTGTGTTGTGTGTTGTCCGTGCTGTGTGTATCTTGTATGTAGTATGTGCGGTATGTGTTCCTCACTGCTTGCTGAGTGCACAGTTCTGTGTATTTTTCACTGTGCTGTGTGTTATGTGAGATGTTGGTATTTGTGAGTGGTGTGTGTTGAGTGGTTCTTCGTGCATTGTACATTTCGCCTTTTTTGATGAGTTCTCTGTTGGCGGTTGCATATGTTGTGCGTTTGGTGTGTGGCTTCCCGTCTAATGTGTAGTGTGAAATGTGTGTCTGGTCTTTCTGTTGTCTGCTGTGTTGTGTACTGTGTTCTGGGTTGTGCGAGTGCTGTCTTTCGGCTTTCCGTGTGTTGCATACTGGGTCGATGTTGGGTGGGCTGTGTAATTTGAGCACTGTGTGCAAAGTTGAGTTTGCCTTGTGTCGGACGTGTTGTGTGCATGTGCATGTTGTGTGTGTGTGTTTGTGCGTTTTCGTTCGTGCTGTCTGCGTGTGGGTCTGCGTGTGCGCAGTATTGTATGCTTGTGGTTGTGCGTGTTGTGTGTAGTGCGTTCTATGTGTGTTGCATGTGTTTTCGTCAGTTGCGTGTGTGCACTTGTAGGTGCTGTGTCAGTTTTGTGTGTGTGAGATTGTGATTTGTGTGCTGTTGTGTTAGAGAGGCTGTGTGTGTGTGTTTGGCTGTTTGAGTTATGCACGTGATGTGAGATGTGTTGACTGTGTGTGGTTGTGCTTGTTTTGTACGTCTCTTGTGCGCAGTCTGCGGTCTGTGCAGTGTTTATCGCGCGTATTGTGAGCAGTAGCTATGTGCCTGCCTTTCAAGGGTGTGGTGTGTTTATGGTGTCTGTTGTGTGGCGTGTTTCTGTGTTGTGTGTGTGTGCACTGCGTTGTGCTCCTGTGTGAGGATGTATGTGTGGTGTGTCTGTGCGTGATTGTGTGTGTAGTGCGTAGTGTGTGAAATGGGTGCTACTTGTCTTCTTGGTTGGTTATATGTGTTTTGCCCATGGATTTGGGAGTGTCGTGTGTGTTAGGAGTTGTGGTACTTTCTGTGTGTGTCGTGTGCTGTGTTGTTCTGTGATTTGTGTTTGTGCTGTGTGTGTCCTACTCTGTGTGTTCTGTGGTCTGTGTGTTTTGCAAGTTGAGTGAGATATTGCGTGTTAGGACCGATATCTTGTGTATATGTTGCGTGTTTGGCATTGTGCATTCTGCGAGGCTCTGTGTGCTGTATGTTTTATGTGTGTTTGGAGTGATGTGTGCACTGTGTGAAATGTGTGTTGCATAAATTCGGTGTTCTTTCTGTGGTGGTTTGTGTGTGTTTTGCATGGGGGTTGCTATGTGTGTGGTTGTGTTTGACAGGTTGTGTGCGTGGTTGGCTCCTTGAGCAATGAGTGTACTTTGTGATGCGTGTACTGTGTATGGTCAAGCTTGGTCAGTGGGCCTCACTGTGGGTGTTGTGTTCACTCTGAGAACCGTGGTTCATGTGTATAGCGTGCAGTTATGTTCTCGGTGTGATGTGCTGTGCGTTGAGGGACTTCTGCATTCAAGTGCACAGAAGGTAGCCTCTCATGCTTGTCCGTTTTCGCCACAGGTTTGTAATCCTCCAGGAGGGCGTTGTTTCCTGAGGGTGCAAAGAGCCACGTCATCCCTTTAATAGCAAGGCCCTGACGATGCCTTTGTAGTAATCTGTCAGAAACTGCTGCGGGAGAGCCTTGTGCCAAACTCTGCTGGGGAAACAATCCACCGTGCACTGAGGAGACCCTCCCTGAGAGAATACTAGGCTGCTTTCGCCTTGCATGCAACTTGCTCCTACGTGATAAGGAAAACAGTAAACATTGCAGTAGAAGGCGGTCTTCTCTGTACGCCCTCTGTCTCAGAGACCGAAGTGAGCCGCGAATAGGCCTTCGCACTAGCCACACAGGAAGCTGCAGAACAAGATGCTTTGAAATGACAGCAGTGGAGGCAAGCCAGCTATGGATTCAGCTTATGTGAGTGAAAGAAACCAGTGCGGGATGGCCCATCCAAGGAATCATTGAAGCCGTGGCGGTGGAAGTTGAAACTGAGCTTGCAATGTGCTTTCCGTGTCTGTCGTGTGCGCGTGCACTCTAAGCGCCTGAGTGACGTCTGCTGCGCAGAGCTCTGTGTGTGCCGAGCGGCGTGCGCTCGCTTGGGTGGCCATTCGCGTGAGGCCTTGCTGAGGCAGCCTGGCTGTCAGAAAGTTGCCCGCATACAACGAATTCCGCTTGCAAAGTGCTTCCCGTGTCTGCCCTGTGTGCCTGCACTCTAAGCACCTGAGTGGAGTCTGCTGCGCAGAGCTCTGTGTGTGCCGAGCGGCGTGCGCTCGCTTGGGTGGCCATTCGCGTGAGGCCTTGCTGAGGCAGCCTGGCTGTCAGAAAGTTGCCCGCATACAACGAATTCCGCTTGCAATGTGCTTCCCGTGTCTGCCGTGTGTGCCTGCACTCTAAGCGCCTGAGTGGAGTCTGCTGCGCAGAGCTCTGTGTGTGCTGAGCGGCGTGCGCTCGCTTGGGTGGCCATTCGCGCGAGGCCTTGCTGAGGAAGCCTGGCTGTCAGGAAAACGCCCGCATACAACGAATTTAGCTTGGCAGTGCAAAAAGTCGCTTTCGTCTGCTACTACGTGGCCGCTCCAGAGAGGCCCAGGTTGGTCTGTGTGGTATGTAAGCCGGTTTCCCATGCCACAGTCTGAGCTTTGAAAACTAAGTGCCCATTGGCTTCAGTCCCCAACCATCATGTCAGCGAGAGGTGTGTGCAAGCTTCTGCAAAGCCTGGTGGCGGATGGACCCTAAGCGTCAGGGCCGTTGTCCTGCAGAGAAGGATCTGAGGCTGTCTCAGTTCAAGGGATTTCCTGCTCAGCCATATCCAGACTGGCAGCTAAACACTGCTGTGTCAAGGCGAGCTTCTTATACACACTTCTACTCCCAGACACAGGGATACTGTGAAGAGGTCTTCCGCCCAGCCTCAGGGGAAGAGGCGGGGCAAGTTGCTTTCTGTACAGCATTCATTGGAAGCAGGACGTTTGGAGGTTCTGTTCCACAGGCGAAAAGCAGGCAGCACTAGGAGAATCTGTCAAGGAAGCTCCTCTTTATGGCTAGCGAGGCTTAATTCAAACGTGCAATGGAAAATTGTTCTGGGGTAACTGAGCTCTAACTTCACGCTCTAACACTTGCAGCTACTTTCTCCTAACTCATACAGAGTGGAATCGCCAAATACAGAGTAGAATTCTGTTGCGGTACGCTGTGTTCTTGTGTGCTTGGCGATGTATTGCCGACGGCCTGCGGGACCTGCTTGTCTTCTGTGTTGTGTGTTGTCCGTGCTGTGTGTATCTTGTATGTAGTATGTGCGGTATGTGTTCCTCACTGCTTGCTGAGTGCACAGTTCTGTGTATTTTTCACTGTGCTGTGTGTTATGTGAGATGTTGGTATTTGTGAGTGGTGTGTGTTGAGTGGTTTTTCGTGCATTGTACATTTCGCCTTTTTTGATGAGTTCTCTGTTGGCGGTTGCATATGTTGTGCGTTTGGTGTGTGTCTTCCCGTCTAATGTGTAGTGTGAAATCTGTGTCTGGTCTTTCTGTTGTCTGCTGTGTTGCGTACTGTGTTCTCGGCTGTGCGAGTGCTGTCTTTCGGCTTTCCGTGTGTTGCATACTGGGTCGATGTTGGGTGGGCTGTGTAATTTGAGCACTGTGTGCAAAGTTGAGTTTGCCTTGTGTCGGACGTGTTGGGTGCATGTGCATGTTGTGTGTGTGTGTTTGTGCGTTTTCGTTCGTGCTGTCTGCGTGTGGGTCTGCGTGTGCGCAGTATTGTATGCTTGTGGTTGTGCGTGTTGTGTGTAGTGCGTTCTATGTGTGTTGCATGTGTTTTCGTCAGTTGCGTGTGTGCACTTGTAGGTGCTGTGTCAGTTTTGTGTGTGTGAGATTGTGATTTGTGTGCTGTTGTGTTAGAGAGGCTGTGTGTGTGTGTTTGGCTGTTTGAGTTATGCACGTGATGTGAGATGTGTTGACTGTGTGTGGTTGTGCTTGTTTTGTACGTCTCTTGTGCGCAGTCTGCGGTCTGTGCAGTGTTTATCGCGCGTATTGTGAGCAGTAGCTATGTGCCTGCCTTTCAAGGGTGTGGTGTGTTTATGGTGTCTGTTGTGTGGCGTGTTTCTGTGTTGTGTGTGTGTGCACTGCGTTGTGCTCCTGTGTGAGGATGTATGTGTGGTGTGTCTGTGCGTGATTGTGTGTGTAGTGCGTAGTGTGTGAAATGGGTGCTACTTGTCTTCTTGGTTGGTTATATGTGTTTTGCCCATGGATTTGGGAGTGTCGTGTGTGTTAGGAGTTGTGGTACTTTCTGTGTGTGTCGTGTGCTGTGTTGTTCTGTGATTTGTGTTTGTGCTGTGTGTGTCCTACTCTGTGTGTTCTGTGGTCTGTGTGTTTTGCAAGTTGAGTGAGATATTGCGTGTTAGGACCGATATCTTGTGTATATGTTGCGTGTTTGGCATTGTGCATTCTGCGAGGCTCTGTGTGCTGTATGTTTTATGTGTGTTTGGAGTGATGTGTGCACTGTGTGAAATGTGTGTTGCATAAATTCGGTGTTCTTTCTGTGGTGGTTTGTGTGTGTTTTGCATGGGGGTTGCTATGTGTGTGGTTGTGTTTGACAGGTTGTGTGGGTGGTTGGCTCCTTGAGCAATGAGTGTACTTTGTGATGCGTGTACTGTGTATGGTCAAGCTTGGTCAGTGGGCCTCACTGTGGGTGTTGTGTTCACTCTGAGAACCGTGGTTCATGTGTATAGCGTGCAGTTATGTTCTCGGTGTGATGTGCTGTGCGTTGAGGGACTTCTGCATTCAAGTGCACAGAAGGTAGCCTCTCATGCTTGTCCGTTTTCGCCACAGGTTTGTAATCCTCCAGGAGGGCGTTGTTTCCTGAGGGTGCAAAGAGCCACGTCATCCCTTTAATAGCAAGGCCCTGACGATGCCTTTGTAGTAATCTGTCAGAAACTGCTGCGGGAGAGCCTTGTGCCAAACTCTGCTGGGGAAACAATCCACCGTGCACTGAGGAGACCCTCCCTGAGAGAATACTAGGCTGCTTTCGCCTTGCATGCAACTTGCTCCTACGTGATAAGGAAAACAGTAAACATTGCAGTAGAAGGCGGTCTTCTCTGTACGCCCTCTGTCTCAGAGACCGAAGTGAGCCGCGAATAGGCCTTCGCACTAGCCACACAGGAAGCTGCAGAACAAGATGCTTTGAAATGACAGCAGTGGAGGCAAGCCAGCTATGGATTCAGCTTATGTGAGTGAAAGAAACCAGTGCGGGATGGCCCATCCAAGGAATCATTGAAGCCGTGGCGGTGGAAGTTGAAACTGAGCTTGCAATGTGCTTTCCGTGTCTGTCGTGTGCGCGTGCACTCTAAGCGCCTGAGTGACGTCTGCTGCGCAGAGCTCTGTGTGTGCCGAGCGGCGTGCGCTCGCTTGGGTGGCCATTCGCGTGAGGCCTTGCTGAGGCAGCCTGGCTGTCAGAAAGTTGCCCGCATACAACGAATTCCGCTTGCAATGTGCTTCCCGTGTCTGCCGTGTGTGCCTGCACTCTAAGCGCCTGAGTGGAGTCTGCTGCGCAGAGCTCTGTGTGTGCTGAGCGGCGTGCGCTCGCTTGGGTGGCCATTCGCGCGAGGCCTTGCTGAGGAAGCCTGGCTGTCAGGAAAACGCCCGCATACAACGAATTTAGCTTGGCAGTGCAAAAAGTCGCTTTCGTCTGCTACTACGTGGCCGCTCCAGAGAGGCCCAGGTTGGTCTGTGTGGTATGTAAGCCGGTTTCCCATGCCACAGTCTGAGCTTTGAAAACTAAGTGCCCATTGGCTTCAGTCCCCAACCATCATGTCAGCGAGAGGTGTGTGCAAGCTTCTGCAAAGCCTGGTGGCGGATGGGCCCTAAGCGTCAGGGCCGTTGTCCTGCAGAGAAGGATCTGAGGCTGTCTCAGTTCAAGGGATTTCCTGCTCAGCCATATCCAGACTGGCAGCTAAACACTGCTGTGTCAAGGCGAGCTTCTTATACACACTTCTACTCCCAGACACAGGGATACTGTGAAGAGGTCTTCCGCCCAGCCTCAGGGGAAGAGGCGGGGCAAGTTGCTTTCTGTACAGCATTCATTGGAAGCAGGACGTTTGGAGGTTCTGTTCCACAGGCGAAAAGCAGGCAGCACTAGGAGAATCTGTCAAGGAAGCTCCTCTTTATGGCTAGCGAGGCTTAATTCAAACGTGCAATGGAAAATTGTTCTGGGGTAACTGAGCTCTAACTTCACGCTCTAACACTTGCAGCTACTTTCTCCTAACTCATACAGAGTGGAATCGCCAAATACAGAGTAGAATTCTGTTGCGGTACGCTGTGTTCTTGTGTGCTTGGCGATGTATTGCCGACGGCCTGCGGGACCTGCTTGTCTTCTGTGTTGTGTGTTGTCCGTGCTGTGTGTATCTTGTATGTAGTATGTGCGGTATGTGTTCCTCACTGCTTGCTGAGTGCACAGTTCTGTGTATTTTTCACTGTGCTGTGTGTTATGTGAGATGTTGGTATTTGTGAGTGGTGTGTGTTGAGTGGTTCTTCGTGCATTGTACATTTCGCCTTTTTTGATGAGTTCTCTGTTGGCGGTTGCATATGTTGTGCGTTTGGTGTGTGACTTCCCCTCTAATGTGTAGTGTGAAATGTGTGTCTGGTCTTTCTGTTGTCTGCTGTGTTGTGTACTGTGTTCTGGGTTGTGCGAGTGCTGTCTTTCGGCTTTCCGTGTGTTGCATACTGGGTCGATGTTGGGTGGGCTGTGTAATTTGAGCACTGTGTGCAAAGTTGAGGTTGTCTTGTGTCGGACGTGTTGTGTGCATGTGCATGTTGTGTGTGTGTGTTTGTGCGTTTTCGTTCGTGCTGTCTGCGTGTGGGTCTGCGTGTGCGCAGTATTGTATGCTTGTGGTTGTGCGTGTTGTGTGTAGTGCGTTCTATGTGTGTTGCATGTGTTTTCGTCAGTTGCGTGTGTGCACTTGTAGGTGCTGTGTCAGTTTTGTGTGTGTGAGATTGTGATTTGTGTGCTGTTGTGTTAGAGAGGCTGTGTGTGTGTGTTTGGCTGTTTGAGTTATGCACGTGATGTGAGATGTGTTGACTGTGTGTGGTTGTGCTTGTTTTGTACGTCTCTTGTGCGCAGTCTGCGGTCTGTGCAGTGTTTATCGCGCGTATTGTGAGCAGTAGCTATGTGCCTGCCTTTCAAGGGTGTGGTGTGTTTATGGTGTCTGTTGTGTGGCGTGTTTCTGTGTTGTGTGTGTGTGCACTGCGTTGTGCTCCTGTGTGAGGATGTATGTGTGGTGTGTCTGTGCGTGATTGTGTGTGTAGTGCGTAGTGTGTGAAATGGGTGCTACTTGTCTTCTTGGTTGGTTATATGTGTTTTGCCCATGGATTTGGGAGTGTCGTGTGTGTTAGGAGTTGTGGTACTTTCTGTGTGTGTCGTGTGCTGTGTTGTTCTGTGATTTGTGTTTGTGCTGTGTGTGTCCTACTCTGTGTGTTCTGTGGTCTGTGTGTTTTGCAAGTTGAGTGAGATATTGCGTGTTAGGACCGATATCTTGTGTATATGTTGCGTGTTTGGCATTGTGCATTCTGCGAGGCTCTGTGTGCTGTATGTTTTATGTGTGTTTGGAGTGATGTGTGCACTGTGTGAAATGTGTGTTGCATAAATTCGGTGTTCTTTCTGTGGTGGTTTGTGTGTGTTTTGCATGGGGGTTGCTATGTGTGTGGTTGTGTTTGACAGGTTGTGTGCGTGGTTGGCTCCTTGAGCAATGAGTGTACTTTGTGATGCGTGTACTGTGTATGGTCAAGCTTGGTCAGTGGGCCTCACTGTGGGTGTTGTGTTCACTCTGAGAACCGTGGTTCATGTGTATAGCGTGCAGTTATGTTCTCGGTGTGATGTGCTGTGCGTTGAGGGACTTCTGCATTCAAGTGCACAGAAGGTAGCCTCTCATGCTTGTCCGTTTTCGCCACAGGTTTGTAATCCTCCAGGAGGGCGTTGTTTCCTGAGGGTGCAAAGAGCCACGTCATCCCTTTAATAGCAAGGCCCTGACGATGCCTTTGTAGTAATCTGTCAGAAACTGCTGCGGGAGAGCCTTGTGCCAAACTCTGCTGGGGAAACAATCCACCGTGCACTGAGGAGACCCTCCCTGAGAGAATACTAGGCTGCTTTCGCCTTGCATGCAACTTGCTCCTACGTGATAAGGAAAACAGTAAACATTGCAGTAGAAGGCGGTCTTCTCTGTACGCCCTCTGTCTCAGAGACCGAAGTGAGCCGCGAATAGGCCTTCGCACTAGCCACACAGGAAGCTGCAGAACAAGATGCTTTGAAATGACAGCAGTGGAGGCAAGCCAGCTATGGATTCAGCTTATGTGAGTGAAAGAAACCAGTGCGGGATGGCCCATCCAAGGAATCATTGAAGCCGTGGCGGTGGAAGTTGAAACTGAGCTTGCAATGTGCTTTCCGTGTCTGTCGTGTGCGCGTGCACTCTAAGCGCCTGAGTGACGTCTGCTGCGCAGAGCTCTGTGTGTGCCGAGCGGCGTGCGCTCGCTTGGGTGGCCATTCGCGTGAGGCCTTGCTGAGGCAGCCTGGCTGTCAGAAAGTTGCCCGCATACAACGAATTCCGCTTGCAAAGTGCTTCCCGTGTCTGCCCTGTGTGCCTGCACTCTAAGCACCTGAGTGGAGTCTGCTGCGCAGAGCTCTGTGTGTGCTGAGCGGCGTGCGCTCGCTTGGGTGGCCATTCGCGCGAGGCCTTGCTGAGGAAGCCTGGCTGTCAGGAAAACGCCCGCATACAACGAATTTAGCTTGGCAGTGCAAAAAGTCGCTTTCGTCTGCTACTACGTGGCCGCTCCAGAGAGGCCCAGGTTGGTCTGTGTGGTATGTAAGCCGGTTTCCCATGCCACAGTCTGAGCTTTGAAAACTAAGTGCCCATTGGCTTCAGTCCCCAACCATCATGTCAGCGAGAGGTGTGTGCAAGCTTCTGCAAAGCCTGGTGGCGGATGGGCCCTAAGCGTCAGGGCCGTTGTCCTGCAGAGAAGGATCTGAGGCTGTCTCAGTTCAAGGGATTTCCTGCTCAGCCATATCCAGACTGGCAGCTAAACACTGCTGTGTCAAGGCGAGCTTCTTATACACACTTCTACTCCCAGACACAGGGATACTGTGAAGAGGTCTTCCGCCCAGCCTCAGGGGAAGAGGCGGGGCAAGTTGCTTTCTGTACAGCATTCATTGGAAGCAGGACGTTTGGAGGTTCTGTTCCACAGGCGAAAAGCAGGCAGCACTAGGAGAATCTGTCAAGGAAGCTCCTCTTTATGGCTAGCGAGGCTTAATTCAAACGTGCAATGGAAAATTGTTCTGGGGTAACTGAGCTCTAACTTCACGCTCTAACACTTGCAGCTACTTTCTCCTAACTCAAACAGCGTCGAATCGCCAAATACAGAGTAGAATTCTGTTGCGGTACGCTGTGTTCTTGTGTGCTTGGCGATGTATTGCCGACGGCCTGCGGGACCTGCTTGTCTTCTGTGTTGTGTGTTGTCCGTGCTGTGTGTATCTTGTATGTAGTATGTGCGGTATGTGTTCCTCACTGCTTGCTGAGTGCACAGTTCTGTGTATTTTTCACTGTGCTGTGTGTTATGTGAGATGTTGGTATTTGTGAGTGGTGTGTGTTGAGTGGTTCTTCGTGCATTGTACATTTCGCCTTTTTTGATGAGTTCTCTGTTGGCGGTTGCATATGTTGTGCGTTTGGTGTGTGGCTTCCCGTCTAATGTGTAGTGTGAAATGTGTGTTTGGTTTTTTTGTTGTCTGCTGTGTTGTGTACTGTGTTCTGGGTTGTGCGAGTGCTGTCTTTCGGCTTTCCGTGTGTTGCATACTGGGTCGATGTTGGGTGGGCTGTGTAATTTGAGCACTGTGTGCAAAGTTGAGTTTGCCTTGTGTCGGACGTGTTGTGTGCATGTGCATGTTGTGTGTGTGTGTTTGTGCGTTTTCGTTCGTGCTGTCTGCGTGTGGGTCTGCGTGTGCGCAGTATTGTATGCTTGTGGTTGTGCGTGTTGTGTGTAGTGCGTTCTATGTGTGTTGCATGTGTTTTCGTCAGTTGCGTGTGTGCACTTGTAGGTGCTGTGTCAGTTTTGTGTGTGTGAGATTGTGATTTGTGTGCTGTTGTGTTAGAGAGGCTGTGTGTGTGTGTTTGGCTGTTTGAGTTATGCACGTGATGTGAGATGTGTTGACTGTGTGTGGTTGTGCTTGTTTTGTACGTCTCTTGTGCGCAGTCTGCGGTCTGTGCAGTGTTTATCGCGCGTATTGTGAGCAGTAGCTATGTGCCTGCCTTTCAAGGGTGTGGTGTGTTTATGGTGTCTGTTGTGTGGCGTGTTTCTGTGTTGTGTGTGTGTGCACTGCGTTGTGCTCCTGTGTGAGGATGTATGTGTGGTGTGTCTGTGCGTGATTGTGTGTGTAGTGCGTAGTGTGTGAAATGGGTGCTACTTGTCTTCTTGGTTGGTTATATGTGTTTTGCCCATGGATTTGGGAGTGTCGTGTGTGTTAGGAGTTGTGGTACTTTCTGTGTGTGTCGTGTGCTGTGTTGTTCTGTGATTTGTGTTTGTGCTGTGTGTGTCCTACTCTGTGTGTTCTGTGGTCTGTGTGTTTTGCAAGTTGAGTGAGATATTGCGTGTTAGGACCGATATCTTGTGTATATGTTGCGTGTTTGGCATTGTGCATTCTGCGAGGCTCTGTGTGCTGTATGTTTTATGTGTGTTTGGAGTGATGTGTGCACTGTGTGAAATGTGTGTTGCATAAATTCGGTGTTCTTTCTGTGGTGGTTTGTGTGTGTTTTGCATGGGGGTTGCTATGTGTGTGGTTGTGTTTGACAGGTTGTGTGCGTGGTTGGCTCCTTGAGCAATGAGTGTACTTTGTGATGCGTGTACTGTGTATGGTCAAGCTTGGTCAGTGGGCCTCACTGTGGGTGTTGTGTTCACTCTGACAACCGTGGTTCATGTGTATAGCGTGCAGTTATGTTCTCGGTGTGATGTGCTGTGCGTTGAGGGACTTCTGCATTCAAGTGCACAGAAGGTAGCCTCTCATGCTTGTCCGTTTTCGCCACAGGTTTGTAATCCTCCAGGAGGGCGTTGTTTCCTGAGGGTGCAAAGAGCCACGTCATCCCTTTAATAGCAAGGCCCTGACGATGCCTTTGTAGTAATCTGTCAGAAACTGCTGCGGGAGAGCCTTGTGCCAAACTCTGCTGGGGAAACAATCCACCGTGCACTGAGGAGACCCTCCCTGAGAGAATACTAGGCTGCTTTCGCCTTGCATGCAACTTGCTCCTACGTGATAAGGAAAACAGTAAACATTGCAGTAGAAGGCGGTCTTCTCTGTACGCCCTCTGTCTCAGAGACCGAAGTGAGCCGCGAATAGGCCTTCGCACTAGCCACACAGGAAGCTGCAGAACAAGATGCTTTGAAATGACAGCAGTGGAGGCAAGCCAGCTATGGATTCAGCTTATGTGAGTGAAAGAAACCAGTGCGGGATGGCCCATCCAAGGAATCATTGAAGCCGTGGCGGTGGAAGTTGAAACTGAGCTTGCAATGTGCTTTCCGTGTCTGTCGTGTGCGCGTGCACTCTAAGCGCCTGAGTGACGTCTGCTGCGCAGAGCTCTGTGTGTGCCGAGCGGCGTGCGCTCGCTTGGGTGGCCATTCGCGTGAGGCCTTGCTGAGGCAGCCTGGCTGTCAGAAAGTTGCCCGCATACAACGAATTCCGCTTGCAATGTGCTTCCCGTGTCTGCCGTGTGTGCCTGCACTCTAAGCGCCTGAGTGGAGTCTGCTGCGCAGAGCTCTGTGTGTGCTGAGCGGCGTGCGCTCGCTTGGGTGGCCATTCGCGCGAGGCCTTGCTGAGGAAGCCTGGCTGTCTGGAAAACGCCCGCATACAACGAATTTAGCTTGGCAGTGCAAAAAGTCGCTTTCGTCTGCTACTACGTGGCCGCTCCAGAGAGGCCCAGGTTGGTCTGTGTGGTATGTAAGCCGGTTTCCCATGCCACAGTCTGAGCTTTGAAAACTAAGTGCCCATTGGCTTCAGTCCCCAACCATCATGTCAGCGAGAGGTGTGTGCAAGCTTCTGCAAAGCCTGGTGGCGGATGGGCCCTAAGCGTCAGGGCCGTTGTCCTGCAGAGAAGGATCTGAGGCTGTCTCAGTTCAAGGGATTTCCTGCTCAGCCATATCCAGACTGGCAGCTAAACACTGCTGTGTCAAGGCGAGCTTCTTATACACACTTCTACTCCCAGACACAGGGATACTGTGAAGAGGTCTTCCGCCCAGCCTCAGGGGAAGAGGCGGGGCAAGTTGCTTTCTGTACAGCATTCATTGGAAGCAGGACGTTTGGAGGTTCTGTTCCACAGGCGAAAAGCAGGCAGCACTAGGAGAATCTGTCAAGGAAGCTCCTCTTTATGGCTAGCGAGGCTTAATTCAAACGTGCAATGGAAAATTGTTCTGGGGTAACTGAGCTCTAACTTCACACTCTAACACTTGCAGCTACTTTCTCCTAACTCATACAGAGTGGAATCGCCAAATACAGAGTAGAATTCTGTTGCGGTACGCTGTGTTCTTGTGTGCTTGGCGATGTATTGCCGACGGCCTGCGGGACCTGCTTGTCTTCTGTGTTGTGTGTTGTCCGTGCTGTGTGTATCTTGTATGTAGTATGTGCGGTATGTGTTCCTCACTGCTTGCTGAGTGCACAGTTCTGTGTATTTTTCACTGTGCTGTGTGTTATGTGAGATGTTGGTATTTGTGAGTGGTGTGTGTTGAGTGGTTCTTCGTGCATTGTACATTTCGCCTTTTTTGATGAGTTCTCTGTTGGCGGTTGCATATGTTGTGCGTTTGGTGTGTGGCTTCCCGTCTAATGTGTAGTGTGAAATGTGTGTCTGGTATTTCTGTTGTCTGCTGTGTTGTGTACTGTGTTCTGGGTTGTGCGAGTGCTGTCTTTCGGCTTTCCGTGTGTTGCATACTGGGTCGATGTTGGGTGGGCTGTGTAATTTGAGCACTGTGTGCAAAGTTGAGTTTGCCTTGTGTCGGACGTGTTGTGTGCATGTGCATGTTGTGTGTGTGTGTTTGTGCGTTTTCGTTCGTGCTGTCTGCGTGTGGGTGTGCGTGTGCGCAGTATTGTAAGCTTGTGGTTGTGCGTGTTGTGTGTAGTGCGTTCTATGTGTGTTGCATGTGTTTTCGTCAGTTGCGTGTGTGCACTTGTAGGTGCTGTGTCAGTTTTGTGTGTGTGAGATTGTGATTTGTGTGCTGTTGTGTTAGAGAGGCTGTGTGTGTGTGTTTGGCTGTTTGAGTTATGCACGTGATGTGAGATGTGTTGACTGTGTGTGGTTGTGCTTGTTTTGTACGTCTCTTGTGCGCAGTCTGCGGTCTGTGCAGTGTTTATCGCGCGTATTGTGAGCAGTAGCTATGTGCCTGCCTTTCAAGGGTGTGGTGTGTTTATGGTGTCTGTTGTGTGGCGTGTTTCTGTGTTGTGTGTGTGTGCACTGCGTTGTGCTCCTGTGTGAGGATGTATGTGTGGTGTGTCTGTGCGTGATTGTGTGTGTAGTGCGTAGTGTGTGAAATGGGTGCTACTTGTCTTCTTGGTTGGTTATATGTGTTTTGCCCATGGATTTGGGAGTGTCGTGTGTGTTAGGAGTTGTGGTACTTTCTGTGTGTGTCGTGTGCTGTGTTGTTCTGTGATTTGTGTTTGTGCTGTGTGTGTCCTACTCTGTGTGTTCTGTGGTCTGTGTGTTTTGCAAGTTGAGTGAGATATTGCGTGTTAGGACCGATATCTTGTGTATATGTTGCGTGTTTGGCATTGTGCATTCTGCGAGGCTCTGTGTGCTGTATGTTTTATGTGTGTTTGGAGTGATGTGTGCACTGTGTGAAATGTGTGTTGCATAAATTCGGTGTTCTTTCTGTGGTGGTTTGTGTGTGTTTTGCATGGGGGTTGCTATGTGTGTGGTTGTGTTTGACAGGTTGTGTGCGTGGTTGGCTCCTTGAGCAATGAGTGTACTTTGTGATGCGTGTACTGTGTATGGTGAAGCTTGGTCAGTGGGCCTCACTGTGGGTGTTGTGTTCACTCTGAGAACCGTGGTTCATGTGTATAGCGTGCAGTTATGTTCTCGGTGTGATGTGCTGTGCGTTGAGGGACTTCTGCATTCAAGTGCACAGAAGGTAGCCTCTCATGCTTGTCCGTTTTCGCCACAGGTTTGTAATCCTCCAGGAGGGCGTTGTTTCCTGAGGGTGCAAAGAGCCACGTCATCCCTTTAATAGCAAGGCCCTGACGATGCCTTTGTAGTAATCTGTCAGAAACTGCTGCGGGAGAGCCTTGTGCCAAACTCTGCTGGGGAAACAATCCACCGTGCACTGAGGAGACCCTCCCTGAGAGAATACTAGGCTGCTTTCGCCTTGCATGCAACTTGCTCCTACGTGATAAGGAAAACAGTAAACATTGCAGTAGAAGGCGGTCTTCTCTGTACGCCCTCTGTCTCAGAGACCGAAGTGAGCCGCGAATAGGCCTTCGCACTAGCCACACAGGAAGCTGCAGAACAAGATGCTTTGAAATGACAGCAGTGGAGGCAAGCCAGCTATGGATTCAGCTTATGTGAGTGAAAGAAACCAGTGCGGGATGGCCCATCCAAGGAATCATTGAAGCCGTGGCGGTGGAAGTTGAAACTGAGCTTGCAATGTGCTTTCCGTGTCTGTCGTGTGCGCGTGCACTCTAAGCGCCTGAGTGACGTCTGCTGCGCAGAGCTCTGTGTGTGCCGAGCGGCGTGCGCTCGCTTGGGTGGCCATTCGCGTGAGGCCTTGCTGAGGCAGCCTGGCTGTCAGAAAGTTGCCCGCATACAACGAATTCCGCTTGCAATGTGCTTCCCGTGTCTGCCGTGTGTGCCTGCACTCTAAGCGCCTGAGTGGAGTCTGCTGCGCAGAGCTCTGTGTGTGCTGAGCGGCGTGCGCTCGCTTGGGTGGCCATTCGCGCGAGGCCTTGCTGAGGAAGCCTGGCTGTCTGGAAAACGCCCGCATACAACGAATTTAGCTTGGCAGTGCAAAAAGTCGCTTTCGTCTGCTACTACGTGGCCGCTCCAGAGAGGCCCAGGTTGGTCTGTGTGGTATGTAAGCCGGTTTCCCATGCCACAGTCTGAGCTTTGAAAACTAAGTGCCCATTGGCTTCAGTCCCCAACCATCATGTCAGCGAGAGGTGTGTGCAAGCTTCTGCAAAGCCTGGTGGCGGATGGGCCCTAAGCGTCAGGGCCGTTGTCCTGCAGAGAAGGATCTGAGGCTGTCTCAGTTCAAGGGATTTCCTGCTCAGCCATATCCAGACTGGCAGCTAAACACTGCTGTGTCAAGGCGAGCTTCTTATACACACTTCTACTCCCAGACACAGGGATACTGTGAAGAGGTCTTCCGCCCAGCCTCAGGGGAAGAGGCGGGGCAAGTTGCTTTCTGTACAGCATTCATTGGAAGCAGGACGTTTGGAGGTTCTGTTCCACAGGCGAAAAGCAGGCAGCACTAGGAGAATCTGTCAAGGAAGCTCCTCTTTATGGCTAGCGAGGCTTAATTCAAACGTGCAATGGAAAATTGTTCTGGGGTAACTGAGCTCTAACTTCACACTCTAACACTTGCAGCTACTTTCTCCTAACTCATACAGAGTGGAATCGCCAAATACAGAGTAGAATTCTGTTGCGGTACGCTGTGTTCTTGTGTGCTTGGCGATGTATTGCCGACGGCCTGCGGGACCTGCTTGTCTTCTGTGTTGTGTGTTGTCCGTGCTGTGTGTATCTTGTATGTAGTATGTGCGGTATGTGTTCCTCACTGCTTGCTGAGTGCACAGTTCTGTGTATTTTTCACTGTGCTGTGTGTTATGTGAGATGTTGGTATTTGTGAGTGGTGTGTGTTGAGTGGTTCTTCGTGCATTGTACATTTCGCCTTTTTTGATGAGTTCTCTGTTGGCGGTTGCATATGTTGTGCGTTTGGTGTGTGGCTTCCCGTCTAATGTGTAGTGTGAAATGTGTGTCTGGTCTTTCTGTTGTCTGCTGTGTTGTGTACTGTGTTCTGGGTTGTGCGAGTGCTGTCTTTCGGCTTTCCGTGTGTTGCATACTGGGTCGATGTTGGGTGGGCTGTGTAATTTGAGCACTGTGTGCAAAGTTGAGTTTGCCTTGTGTCGGACGTGTTGTGTGCATGTGCATGTTGTGTGTGTGTGTTTGTGCGTTTTCGTTCGTGCTGTCTGCGTGTGGGTCTGCGTGTGCGCAGTATTGTATGCTTGTGGTTGTGCGTGTTGTGTGTAGTGCGTTCTATGTGTGTTGCATGTGTTTTCGTCAGTTGCGTGTGTGCACTTGTAGGTGCTGTGTCAGTTTTGTGTGTGTGAGATTGTGATTTGTGTGCTGTTGTGTTAGAGAGGCTGTGTGTGTGTGTTTGGCTGTTTGAGTTATGCACGTGATGTGAGATGTGTTGACTGTGTGTGGTTGTGCTTGTTTTGTACGTCTCTTGTGCGCAGTCTGCGGTCTGTGCAGTGTTTATCGCGCGTATTGTGAGCAGTAGCTATGTGCCTGCCTTTCAAGGGTGTGGTGTGTTTATGGTGTCTGTTGTGTGGCGTGTTTCTGTGTTGTGTGTGTGTGCACTGCGTTGTGCTCCTGTGTGAGGATGTATGTGTGGTGTGTCTGTGCGTGATTGTGTGTGTAGTGCGTAGTGTGTGAAATGGGTGCTACTTGTCTTCTTGGTTGGTTATATGTGTTTTGCCCATGGATTTGGGAGTGTCGTGTGTGTTAGGAGTTGTGGTACTTTCTGTGTGTGTCGTGTGCTGTGTTGTTCTGTGATTTGTGTTTGTGCTGTGTGTGTCCTACTCTGTGTGTTCTGTGGTCTGTGTGTTTTGCAAGTTGAGTGAGATATTGCGTGTTAGGACCGATATCTTGTGTATATGTTGCGTGTTTGGCATTGTGCATTCTGCGAGGCTCTGTGTGCTGTATGTTTTATGTGTGTTTGGAGTGATGTGTGCACTGTGTGAAATGTGTGTTGCATAAATTCGGTGTTCTTTCTGTGGTGGTTTGTGTGTGTTTTGCATGGGGGTTGCTATGTGTGTGGTTGTGTTTGACAGGTTGTGTGCGTGGTTGGCTCCTTGAGCAATGAGTGTACTTTGTGATGCGTGTACTGTGTATGGTCAAGCTTGGTCAGTGGGCCTCACTGTGGGTGTTGTGTTCACTCTGAGAACCGTGGTTCATGTGTATAGCGTGCAGTTATGTTCTCGGTGTGATGTGCTGTGCGTTGAGGGACTTCTGCATTCAAGTGCACAGAAGGTAGCCTCTCATGCTTGTCCGTTTTCGCCACAGGTTTGTAATCCTCCAGGAGGGCGTTGTTTCCTGAGGGTGCAAAGAGCCACGTCATCCCTTTAATAGCAAGGCCCTGACGATGCCTTTGTAGTAATCTGTCAGAAACTGCTGCGGGAGAGCCTTGTGCCAAACTCTGCTGGGGAAACAATCCACCGTGCACTGAGGAGACCCTCCCTGAGAGAATACTAGGCTGCTTTCGCCTTGCATGCAACTTGCTCCTACGTGATAAGGAAAACAGTAAACATTGCAGTAGAAGGCGGTCTTCTCTGTACGCCCTCTGTCTCAGAGACCGAAGTGAGCCGCGAATAGGCCTTCGCACTAGCCACACAGGAAGCTGCAGAACAAGATGCTTTGAAATGACAGCAGTGGAGGCAAGCCAGCTATGGATTCAGCTTATGTGAGTGAAAGAAACCAGTGCGGGATGGCCCATCCAAGGAATCATTGAAGCCGTGGCGGTGGAAGTTGAAACTGAGCTTGCAATGTGCTTTCCGTGTCTGTCGTGTGCGCGTGCACTCTAAGCGCCTGAGTGACGTCTGCTGCGCAGAGCTCTGTGTGTGCCGAGCGGCGTGCGCTCGCTTGGGTGGCCATTCGCGTGAGGCCTTGCTGAGGCAGCCTGGCTGTCAGAAAGTTGCCCGCATACAACGAATTCCGCTTGCAAAGTGCTTCCCGTGTCTGCCCTGTGTGCCTGCACTCTAAGCACCTGAGTGGAGTCTGCTGCGCAGAGCTCTGTGTGTGCCGAGCGGCGTGCGCTCGCTTGGGTGGCCATTCGCGTGAGGCCTTGCTGAGGCAGCCTGGCTGTCAGAAAGTTGCCCGCATACAACGAATTCCGCTTGCAATGTGCTTCCCGTGTCTGCCGTGTGTGCCTGCACTCTAAGCGCCTGAGTGGAGTCTGCTGCGCAGAGCTCTGTGTGTGCTGAGCGGCGTGCGCTCGCTTGGGTGGCCATTCGCGCGAGGCCTTGCTGAGGAAGCCTGGCTGTCAGGAAAACGCCCGCATACAACGAATTTAGCTTGGCAGTGCAAAAAGTCGCTTTCGTCTGCTACTACGTGGCCGCTCCAGAGAGGCCCAGGTTGGTCTGTGTGGTATGTAAGCCGGTTTCCCATGCCACAGTCTGAGCTTTGAAAACTAAGTGCCCATTGGCTTCAGTCCCCAACCATCATGTCAGCGAGAGGTGTGTGCAAGCTTCTGCAAAGCCTGGTGGCGGATGGGCCCTAAGCGTCAGGGCCGTTGTCCTGCAGAGAAGGATCTGAGGCTGTCTCAGTTCAAGGGATTTCCTGCTCAGCCATATCCAGACTGGCAGCTAAACACTGCTGTGTCAAGGCGAGCTTCTTATACACACTTCTACTCCCAGACACAGGGATACTGTGAAGAGGTCTTCCGCCCAGCCTCAGGGGAAGAGGCGGGGCAAGTTGCTTTCTGTACAGCATTCATTGGAAGCAGGACGTTTGGAGGTTCTGTTCCACAGGCGAAAAGCAGGCAGCACTAGGAGAATCTGTCAAGGAAGCTCCTCTTTATGGCTAGCGAGGCTTAATTCAAACGTGCAATGGAAAATTGTTCTGGGGTAACTGAGCTCTAACTTCACGCTCTAACACTTGCAGCTACTTTCTCCTAACTCATACAGAGTGGAATCGCCAAATACAGAGTAGAATTCTGTTGCGGTACGCTGTGTTCTTGTGTGCTTGGCGATGTATTGCCGACGGCCTGCGGGACCTGCTTGTCTTCTGTGTTGTGTGTTGTCCGTGCTGTGTGTATCTTGTATGTAGTATGTGCGGTATGTGTTCCTCACTGCTTGCTGAGTGCACAGTTCTGTGTATTTTTCACTGTGCTGTGTGTTATGTGAGATGTTGGTATTTGTGAGTGGTGTGTGTTGAGTGGTTCTTCGTGCATTGTACATTTCGCCTTTTTTGATGAGTTCTCTGTTGGCGGTTGCATATGTTGTGCGTTTGGTGTGTGGCTTCCCGTCTAATGTGTAGTGTGAAATGTGTGTCTGGTCTTTCTGTTGTCTGCTGTGTTGTGTACTGTGTTCTGGGTTGTGCGAGTGCTGTCTTTCGGCTTTCCGTGTGTTGCATACTGGGTCGATGTTGGGTGGGCTGTGTAATTTGAGCACTGTGTGCAAAGTTGAGTTTGCCTTGTGTCGGACGTGTTGTGTGCATGTGCATGTTGTGTGTGTGTGTTTGTGCGTTTTCGTTCGTGCTGTCTGCGTGTGGGTCTGCGTGTGCGCAGTATTGTATGCTTGTGGTTGTGCGTGTTGTGTGTAGTGCGTTCTATGTGTGTTGCATGTGTTTTCGTCAGTTGCGTGTGTGCACTTGTAGGTGCTGTGTCAGTTTTGTGTGTGTGAGATTGTGATTTGTGTGCTGTTGTGTTAGAGAGGCTGTGTGTGTGTGTTTGGCTGTTTGAGTTATGCACGTGATGTGAGATGTGTTGACTGTGTGTGGTTGTGCTTGTTTTGTACGTCTCTTGTGCGCAGTCTGCGGTCTGTGCAGTGTTTATCGCGCGTATTGTGAGCAGTAGCTATGTGCCTGCCTTTCAAGGGTGTGGTGTGTTTATGGTGTCTGTTGTGTGGCGTGTTTCTGTGTTGTGTGTGTGTGCACTGCGTTGTGCTCCTGTGTGAGGATGTATGTGTGGTGTGTCTGTGCGTGATTGTGTGTGTAGTGCGTAGTGTGTGAAATGGGTGCTACTTGTCTTCTTGGTTGGTTATATGTGTTTTGCCCATGGATTTGGGAGTGTCGTGTGTGTTAGGAGTTGTGGTACTTTCTGTGTGTGTCGTGTGCTGTGTTGTTCTGTGATTTGTGTTTGTGCTGTGTGTGTCCTACTCTGTGTGTTCTGTGGTCTGTGTGTTTTGCAAGTTGAGTGAGATATTGCGTGTTAGGACCGATATCTTGTGTATATGTTGCGTGTTTGGCAT
Organism: Manis javanica; assembly: GCF_040802235.1. Classification (NCBI taxonomy): domain Eukaryota; kingdom Metazoa; phylum Chordata; class Mammalia; order Pholidota; family Manidae; genus Manis; species Manis javanica. The sequence goes on from NC_133163.1 coordinate 79,976,284, forward strand.
TGTGCATTCTGCGAGGCTCTGTGTGCTGTATGTTTTATGTGTGTTTGGAGTGATGTGTGCACTGTGTGAAATGTGTGTTGCATAAATTCGGTGTTCTTTCTGTGGTGGTTTGTGTGTGTTTTGCATGGGGGTTGCTATGTGTGTGGTTGTGTTTGACAGGTTGTGTGCGTGGTTGGCTCCTTGAGCAATGAGTGTACTTTGTGATGCGTGTACTGTGTATGGTCAAGCTTGGTCAGTGGGCCTCACTGTGGGTGTTGTGTTCACTCTGAGAACCGTGGTTCATGTGTATAGCGTGCAGTTATGTTCTCGGTGTGATGTGCTGTGCGTTGAGGGACTTCTGCATTCAAGTGCACAGAAGGTAGCCTCTCATGCTTGTCCGTTTTCGCCACAGGTTTGTAATCCTCCAGGAGGGCGTTGTTTCCTGAGGGTGCAAAGAGCCACGTCATCCCTTTAATAGCAAGGCCCTGACGATGCCTTTGTAGTAATCTGTCAGAAACTGCTGCGGGAGAGCCTTGTGCCAAACTCTGCTGGGGAAACAATCCACCGTGCACTGAGGAGACCCTCCCTGAGAGAATACTAGGCTGCTTTCGCCTTGCATGCAACTTGCTCCTACGTGATAAGGAAAACAGTAAACATTGCAGTAGAAGGCGGTCTTCTCTGTACGCCCTCTGTCTCAGAGACCGAAGTGAGCCGCGAATAGGCCTTCGCACTAGCCACACAGGAAGCTGCAGAACAAGATGCTTTGAAATGACAGCAGTGGAGGCAAGCCAGCTATGGATTCAGCTTATGTGAGTGAAAGAAACCAGTGCGGGATGGCCCATCCAAGGAATCATTGAAGCCGTGGCGGTGGAAGTTGAAACTGAGCTTGCAATGTGCTTTCCGTGTCTGTCGTGTGCGCGTGCACTCTAAGCGCCTGAGTGACGTCTGCTGCGCAGAGCTCTGTGTGTGCCGAGCGGCGTGCGCTCGCTTGGGTGGCCATTCGCGTGAGGCCTTGCTGAGGCAGCCTGGCTGTCAGAAAGTTGCCCGCATACAACGAATTCCGCTTGCAATGTGCTTCCCGTGTCTGCCGTGTGTGCCTGCACTCTAAGCGCCTGAGTGGAGTCTGCTGCGCAGAGCTCTGTGTGTGCTGAGCGGCGTGCGCTCGCTTGGGTGGCCATTCGCGCGAGGCCTTGCTGAGGAAGCCTGGCTGTCAGGAAAACGCCCGCATACAACGAATTTAGCTTGGCAGTGCAAAAAGTCGCTTTCGTCTGCTACTACGTGGCCGCTCCAGAGAGGCCCAGGTTGGTCTGTGTGGTATGTAAGCCGGTTTCCCATGCCACAGTCTGAGCTTTGAAAACTAAGTGCCCATTGGCTTCAGTCCCCAACCATCATGTCAGCGAGAGGTGTGTGCAAGCTTCTGCAAAGCCTGGTGGCGGATGGGCCCTAAGCGTCAGGGCCGTTGTCCTGCAGAGAAGGATCTGAGGCTGTCTCAGTTCAAGGGATTTCCTGCTCAGCCATATCCAGACTGGCAGCTAAACACTGCTGTGTCAAGGCGAGCTTCTTATACACACTTCTACTCCCAGACACAGGGATACTGTGAAGAGGTCTTCCGCCCAGCCTCAGGGGAAGAGGCGGGGCAAGTTGCTTTCTGTACAGCATTCATTGGAAGCAGGACGTTTGGAGGTTCTGTTCCACAGGCGAAAAGCAGGCAGCACTAGGAGAATCTGTCAAGGAAGCTCCTCTTTATGGCTAGCGAGGCTTAATTCAAACGTGCAATGGAAAATTGTTCTGGGGTAACTGAGCTCTAACTTCACGCTCTAACACTTGCAGCTACTTTCTCCTAACTCATACAGAGTGGAATCGCCAAATACAGAGTAGAATTCTGTTGCGGTACGCTGTGTTCTTGTGTGCTTGGCGATGTATTGCCGACGGCCTGCGGGACCTGCTTGTCTTCTGTGTTGTGTGTTGTCCGTGCTGTGTGTATCTTGTATGTAGTATGTGCGGTATGTGTTCCTCACTGCTTGCTGAGTGCACAGTTCTGTGTATTTTTCACTGTGCTGTGTGTTATGTGAGATGTTGGTATTTGTGAGTGGTGTGTGTTGAGTGGTTCTTCGTGCATTGTACATTTCGCCTTTTTTGATGAGTTCTCTGTTGGCGGTTGCATATGTTGTGCGTTTGGTGTGTGGCTTCCCGTCTAATGTGTAGTGTGAAATGTGTGTCTGGTTTTTCTGTTGTCTGTTGTGTTGTGTTCTGTGTTCTGGGTTGTGCGAGTGCTGTTTTTCGGCTTTCCGTGTGTTGCATACTGGGTCGATGTTGGGTGGGCTGTGTAATTTGAGCACTGTGTGCAAAGTTGAGTTTGCCTTGTGTCGGACGTGTTGTGTGCATGTGCATGTTGTGTGTGTGTGTTTGTGCGTTTTCGTTCGTGCTGTCTGCGTGTGGGTCTGCGTGTGCGCAGTATTGTATGCTTGTGGTTGTGCGTGTTGTGTGTAGTGCGTTCTATGTGTGTTGCATGTGTTTTCGTCAGTTGCGTGTGTGCACTTGTAGGTGCTGTGTCAGTTTTGTGTGTGTGAGATTGTGATTTGTGTGCTGTTGTGTTAGAGAGGCTGTGTGTGTGTGTTTGGCTGTTTGAGTTATGCACGTGATGTGAGATGTGTTGACTGTGTGTGGTTGTGCTTGTTTTGTACGTCTCTTGTGCGCAGTCTGCGGTCTGTGCAGTGTTTATCGCGCGTATTGTGAGCAGTAGCTATGTGCCTGCCTTTCAAGGGTGTGGTGTGTTTATGGTGTCTGTTGTGTGGCGTGTTTCTGTGTTGTGTGTGTGTGCACTGCGTTGTGCTCCTGTGTGAGGATGTATGTGTGGTGTGTCTGTGCGTGATTGTGTGTGTAGTGCGTAGTGTGTGAAATGGGTGCTACTTGTCTTCTTGGTTGGTTATATGTGTTTTGCCCATGGATTTGGGAGTGTCGTGTGTGTTAGGAGTTGTGGTACTTTCTGTGTGTGTCGTGTGCTGTGTTGTTCTGTGATTTGTGTTTGTGCTGTGTGTGTCCTACTCTGTGTGTTCTGTGGTCTGTGTGTTTTGCAAGTTGAGTGAGATATTGCGTGTTAGGACCGATATCTTGTGTATATGTTGCGTGTTTGGCATTGTGCATTCTGCGAGGCTCTGTGTGCTGTATGTTTTATGTGTGTTTGGAGTGATGTGTGCACTGTGTGAAATGTGTGTTGCATAAATTCGGTGTTCTTTCTGTGGTGGTTTGTGTGTGTTTTGCATGGGGGTTGCTATGTGTGTGGTTGTGTTTGACAGGTTGTGTGCGTGGTTGGCTCCTTGAGCAATGAGTGTACTTTGTGATGCGTGTACTGTGTATGGTCAAGCTTGGTCAGTGGGCCTCACTGTGGGTGTTGTGTTCACTCTGAGAACCGTGGTTCATGTGTATAGCGTGCAGTTATGTTCTCGGTGTGATGTGCTGTGCGTTGAGGGACTTCTGCATTCAAGTGCACAGAAGGTAGCCTCTCATGCTTGTCCGTTTTCGCCACAGGTTTGTAATCCTCCAGGAGGGCGTTGTTTCCTGAGGGTGCAAAGAGCCACGTCATCCCTTTAATAGCAAGGCCCTGACGATGCCTTTGTAGTAATCTGTCAGAAACTGCTGCGGGAGAGCCTTGTGCCAAACTCTGCTGGGGAAACAATCCACCGTGCACTGAGGAGACCCTCCCTGAGAGAATACTAGGCTGCTTTCGCCTTGCATGCAACTTGCTCCTACGTGATAAGGAAAACAGTAAACATTGCAGTAGAAGGCGGTCTTCTCTGTACGCCCTCTGTCTCAGAGACCGAAGTGAGCCGCGAATAGGCCTTCGCACTAGCCACACAGGAAGCTGCAGAACAAGATGCTTTGAAATGACAGCAGTGGAGGCAAGCCAGCTATGGATTCAGCTTATGTGAGTGAAAGAAACCAGTGCGGGATGGCCCATCCAAGGAATCATTGAAGCCGTGGCGGTGGAAGTTGAAACTGAGCTTGCAATGTGCTTTCCGTGTCTGTCGTGTGCGCGTGCACTCTAAGCGCCTGAGTGACGTCTGCTGCGCAGAGCTCTGTGTGTGCCGAGCGGCGTGCGCTCGCTTGGGTGGCCATTCGCGTGAGGCCTTGCTGAGGCAGCCTGGCTGTCAGAAAGTTGCCCGCATACAACGAATTCCGCTTGCAAAGTGCTTCCCGTGTCTGCCCTGTGTGCCTGCACTCTAAGCACCTGAGTGGAGTCTGCTGCGCAGAGCTCTGTGTGTGCCGAGCGGCGTGCGCTCGCTTGGGTGGCCATTCGCGTGAGGCCTTGCTGAGGCAGCCTGGCTGTCAGAAAGTTGCCCGCATACAACGAATTCCGCTTGCAATGTGCTTCCCGTGTCTGCCGTGTGTGCCTGCACTCTAAGCGCCTGAGTGGAGTCTGCTGCGCAGAGCTCTGTGTGTGCTGAGCGGCGTGCGCTCGCTTGGGTGGCCATTCGCGCGAGGCCTTGCTGAGGAAGCCTGGCTGTCAGGAAAACGCCCGCATACAACGAATTTAGCTTGGCAGTGCAAAAAGTCGCTTTCGTCTGCTACTACGTGGCCGCTCCAGAGAGGCCCAGGTTGGTCTGTGTGGTATGTAAGCCGGTTTCCCATGCCACAGTCTGAGCTTTGAAAACTAAGTGCCCATTGGCTTCAGTCCCCAACCATCATGTCAGCGAGAGGTGTGTGCAAGCTTCTGCAAAGCCTGGTGGCGGATGGGCCCTAAGCGTCAGGGCCGTTGTCCTGCAGAGAAGGATCTGAGGCTGTCTCAGTTCAAGGGATTTCCTGCTCAGCCATATCCAGACTGGCAGCTAAACACTGCTGTGTCAAGGCGAGCTTCTTATACACACTTCTACTCCCAGACACAGGGATACTGTGAAGAGGTCTTCCGCCCAGCCTCAGGGGAAGAGGCGGGGCAAGTTGCTTTCTGTACAGCATTCATTGGAAGCAGGACGTTTGGAGGTTCTGTTCCACAGGCGAAAAGCAGGCAGCACTAGGAGAATCTGTCAAGGAAGCTCCTCTTTATGGCTAGCGAGGCTTAATTCAAACGTGCAATGGAAAATTGTTCTGGGGTAACTGAGCTCTAACTTCACGCTCTAACACTTGCAGCTACTTTCTCCTAACTCATACAGAGTGGAATCGCCAAATACAGAGTAGAATTCTGTTGCGGTACGCTGTGTTCTTGTGTGCTTGGCGATGTATTGCCGACGGCCTGCGGGACCTGCTTGTCTTCTGTGTTGTGTGTTGTCCGTGCTGTGTGTATCTTGTATGTAGTATGTGCGGTATGTGTTCCTCACTGCTTGCTGAGTGCACAGTTCTGTGTATTTTTCACTGTGCTGTGTGTTATGTGAGATGTTGGTATTTGTGAGTGGTGTGTGTTGAGTGGTTCTTCGTGCATTGTACATTTCGCCTTTTTTGATGAGTTCTCTGTTGGCGGTTGCATATGTTGTGCGTTTGGTGTGTGGCTTCCCGTCTAATGTGTAGTGTGAAATGTGTGTCTGGTCTTTCTGTTGTCTGCTGTGTTGTGTACTGTGTTCTGGGTTGTGCGAGTGCTGTCTTTCGGCTTTCCGTGTGTTGCATACTGGGTCGATGTTGGGTGGGCTGTGTAATTTGAGCACTGTGTGCAAAGTTGAGTTTGCCTTGTGTCGGACGTGTTGTGTGCATGTGCATGTTGTGAGTGTGTGTTTGTGCGTTTTCGTTCGTGCTGTCTGTGTGTGGGTCTGCGTGTGAGCAGTATTGTATGCTTGTGGTTGGGCGTGTTGTGTGTAGTGCGTTCTATGTGTGTTGCATGTGGTTTCGTCAGTTGCGTGTGTGCACTTGTAGGTGCTGTGTCAGTTTTGTGTGTGTGAGATTGTGATTTGTGTGCTGTTGTGTTAGAGAGGCTGTGTGTGTGTGTTTGGCTGTTTGAGTTATGCACGTGATGTGAGATGTGTTGACTGTGTGTGGTTGTGCTTGTTTTGTACGTCTCTTGTGCGCAGTCTGCGGTCTGTGCAGTGTTTATCGCGCGTATTGTGAGCAGTAGCTATGTGCCTGCCTTTCAAGGGTGTGGTGTGTTTATGGTGTCTGTTGTGTGGCGTGTTTCTGTGTTGTGTGTGTGTGCACTGCGTTGTGCTCCTGTGTGAGGATGTATGTGTGGTGTGTCTGTGCGTGATTGTGTGTGTAGTGCGTAGTGTGTGAAATGGGTGCTACTTGTCTTCTTGGTTGGTTATATGTGTTTTGCCCATGGATTTGGGAGTGTCGTGTGTGTTAGGAGTTGTGGTACTTTCTGTGTGTGTCGTGTGCTGTGTTGTTCTGTGATTTGTGTTTGTGCTGTGTGTGTCCTACTCTGTGTGTTCTGTGGTCTGTGTGTTTTGCAAGTTGAGTGAGATATTGCGTGTTAGGACCGATATCTTGTGTATATGTTGCGTGTTTGGCATTGTGCATTCTGCGAGGCTCTGTGTGCTGTATGTTTTATGTGTGTTTGGAGTGATGTGTGCACTGTGTGAAATGTGTGTTGCATAAATTCGGTGTTCTTTCTGTGGTGGTTTGTGTGTGTTTTGCATGGGGGTTGCTATGTGTGTGGTTGTGTTTGACAGGTTGTGTGCGTGGTTGGCTCCTTGAGCAATGAGTGTACTTTGTGTTGCGTGTACTGTGTATGGTCAAGCTTGGTCAGTGGGCCTCACTGTGGGTGTTGTGTTCACTCTGAGAACCGTGGTTCATGTGTATAGCGTGCAGTTATGTTCTCGGTGTGATGTGCTGTGCGTTGAGGGACTTCTGCATTCAAGTGCACAGAAGGTAGCCTCTCATGCTTGTCCGTTTTCGCCACAGGTTTGTAATCCTCCAGGAGGGCGTTGTTTCCTGAGGGTGCAAAGAGCCACGTCATCCCTTTAATAGCAAGGCCCTGACGATGCCTTTGTAGTAATCTGTCAGAAACTGCTGCGGGAGAGCCTTGTGCCAAACTCTGCTGGGGAAACAATCCACCGTGCACTGAGGAGACCCTCCCTGAGAGAATACTAGGCTGCTTTCGCCTTGCATGCAACTTGCTCCTACGTGATAAGGAAAACAGTAAACATTGCAGTAGAAGGCGGTCTTCTCTGTACGCCCTCTGTCTCAGAGACCGAAGTGAGCCGCGAATAGGCCTTCGCACTAGCCACACAGGAAGCTGCAGAACAAGATGCTTTGAAATGACAGCAGTGGAGGCAAGCCAGCTATGGATTCAGCTTATGTGAGTGAAAGAAACCAGTGCGGGATGGCCCATCCAAGGAATCATTGAAGCCGTGGCGGTGGAAGTTGAAACTGAGCTTGCAATGTGCTTTCCGTGTCTGTCGTGTGCGCGTGCACTCTAAGCGCCTGAGTGACGTCTGCTGCGCAGAGCTCTGTGTGTGCCGAGCGGCGTGCGCTCGCTTGGGTGGCCATTCGCGTGAGGCCTTGCTGAGGCAGCCTGGCTGTCAGAAAGTTGCCCGCATACAACGAATTCCGCTTGCAATGTGCTTCCCGTGTCTGCCGTGTGTGCCTGCACTCTAAGCGCCTGAGTGGAGTCTGCTGCGCAGAGCTCTGTGTGTGCTGAGCGGCGTGCGCTCGCTTGGGTGGCCATTCGCGCGAGGCCTTGCTGAGGAAGCCTGGCTGTCAGGAAAACGCCCGCATACAACGAATTTAGCTTGGCAGTGCAAAAAGTCGCTTTCGTCTGCTACTACGTGGCCGCTCCAGAGAGGCCCAGGTTGGTCTGTGTGGTATGTAAGCCGGTTTCCCATGCCACAGACTGAGCTTTGAAAACTAAGTGCCCATTGGCTTCAGTCCCCAACCATCATGTCAGCGAGAGGTGTGTGCAAGCTTCTGCAAAGCCTGGTGGCGGATGGGCCCTAAGCGTCAGGGCCGTTGTCCTGCAGAGAAGGATCTGAGGCTGTCTCAGTTCAAGGGATTTCCTGCTCAGCCATATCCAGACTGGCAGCTAAACACTGCTGTGTCAAGGCGAGCTTCTTATACACACTTCTACTCCCAGACACAGGGATACTGTGAAGAGGTCTTCCGCCCAGCCTCAGGGGAAGAGGCGGGGCAAGTTGCTTTCTGTACAGCATTCATTGGAAGCAGGACGTTTGGAGGTTCTGTTCCACAGGCGAAAAGCAGGCAGCACTAGGAGAATCTGTCAAGGAAGCTCCTCTTTATGGCTAGCGAGGCTTAATTCAAACGTGCAATGGAAAATTGTTCTGGGGTAACTGAGCTCTAACTTCACGCTCTAACACTTGCAGCTACTTTCTCCTAACTCATACAGAGTGGAATCGCCAAATACAGAGTAGAATTCTGTTGCGGTACGCTGTGTTCTTGTGTGCTTGGCGATGTATTGCCGACGGCCTGCGGGACCTGCTTGTCTTCTGTGTTGTGTGTTGTCCGTGCTGTGTGTATCTTGTATGTAGTATGTGCGGTATGTGTTCCTCACTGCTTGCTGAGTGCACAGTTCTGTGTATTTTTCACTGTGCTGTGTGTTATGTGAGATGTTGGTATTTGTGAGTGGTGTGTGTTGAGTGGTTCTTCGTGCATTGTACATTTCGCCTTTTTTGATGAGTTCTCTGTTGGCGGTTGCATATGTTGTGCGTTTGGTGTGTGGCTTCCCGTCTAATGTGTAGTGTGAAATGTGTGTCTGGTCTTTCTGTTGTCTGCTGTGTTGTGTACTGTGTTCTGGGTTTTGCGAGTGCTGTCTTTCGGCTTTCCGTGTGTTGCATACTGGGTCGATGTTGGGTGGGCTGTGTAATTTGAGCACTGTGTGCAAAGTTGAGTTTGCCTTGTGTCGGACGTGTTGTGTGCATGTGCATGTTGTGTGTGTGTGTTTGTGCGTTTTCGTTCGTGCTGTCTGCGTGTGGGTCTGCGTGTGCGCAGTATTGTATGCTTGTGGTTGTGCGTGTTGTGTGTAGTGCGTTCTATGTGTGTTGCATGTTTTTTCGTCAGTTGCGTGTGTGCACTTGTAGGTGCTGTGTCAGTTTTGTGTGTGTGAGATTGTGATTTGTGTGCTGTTGTGTTAGAGAGGCTGTGTGTGTGTGTTTGGTTGTTTGAGTTATGCACGTGATGTGAGATGTGTTGACTGTGTGTGGTTGTGCTTGTTTTGTACGTCTCTTGTGCGCAGTCTGCGGTCTGTGCAGTGTTTATCGCGCGTATTGTGAGCAGTAGCTATGTGCCTGCCTTTCAAGGGTGTGGTGTGTTTATGGTGTCTGTTGTGTGGCGTGTTTCTGTGTTGTGTGTGTGTGCACTGCGTTGTGCTCCTGTGTGAGGATGTATGTGTGGTGTGTCTGTGCGTGATTGTGTGTGTAGTGCGTAGTGTGTGAAATGGGTGCTACTTGTCTTCTTGGTTGGTTATATGTGTTTTGCCCATGGATTTGGGAGTGTCGTGTGTGTTAGGAGTTGTGGTACTTTCTGTGTGTGTCGTGTGCTGTGTTGTTCTGTGATTTGTGTTTGTGCTGTGTGTGTCCTACTCTGTGTGTTCTGTGGTCTGTGTGTTTTGCAAGTTGAGTGAGATATTGCGTGTTAGGACCGATATCTTGTGTATATGTTGCGTGTTTGGCATTGTGCATTCTGCGAGGCTCTGTGTGCTGTATGTTTTATGTGTGTTTGGAGTGATGTGTGCACTGTGTGAAATGTGTGTTGCATAAATTCGGTGTTCTTTCTGTGGTGGTTTGTGTGTGTTTTGCATGGGGGTTGCTATGTGTGTGGTTGTGTTTGACAGGTTGTGTGCGTGGTTGGCTCCTTGAGCAATGAGTGTACTTTGTGATGCGTGTACTGTGTATGGTCAAGCTTGGTCAGTGGGCCTCACTGTGGGTGTTGTGTTCACTCTGAGAACCGGGGTTCATGTGTATAGCGTGCAGTTATGTTCTCGGTGTGATGTGCTGTGCGTTGAGGGACTTCTGCATTCAAGTGCACAGAAGGTAGCCTCTCATGCTTGTCCGTTTTCGCCACAGGTTTGTAATCCTCCAGGAGGGCGTTGTTTCCTGAGGGTGCAAAGAGCCACGTCATCCCTTTAATAGCAAGGCCCTGACGATGCCTTTGTAGTAATCTGTCAGAAACTGCTGCGGGAGAGCCTTGTGCCAAACTCTGCTGGGGGAACAATCCACCGTGCACTGAGGAGACCCTCCCTGAGAGAATACTAGGCTGCTTTCGCCTTGCATGCAACTTGCTCCTACGTGATAAGGAAAACAGTAAACATTGCAGTAGAAGGCGGTCTTCTCTGTACGCCCTCTGTCTCAGAGACCGAAGTGAGCCGCGAATAGGCCTTCGCACTAGCCACACAGGAAGCTGCAGAACAAGATGCTTTGAAATGACAGCAGTGGAGGCAAGCCAGCTATGGATTCAGCTTATGTGAGTGAAAGAAACCAGTGCGGGATGGCCCATCCAAGGAATCATTGAAGCCGTGGCGGTGGAAGTTGAAACTGAGCTTGCAATGTGCTTTCCGTGTCTGTCGTTGTGCGCGTGCACTCTAAGCGCCTGAGTGACGTCTGCTGCGCAGAGCTCTGTGTGTGCCGAGCGGCGTGCGCTCGCTTGGGTGGCCATTCGCGTGAGGCCTTGCTGAGGCAGCCTGGCTGTCAGAAAGTTGCCCGCATACAACGAATTCCGCTTGCAAAGTGCTTCCCGTGTCTGCCCTGTGTGCCTGCACTCTAAGCACCTGAGTGGAGTCTGCTGCGCAGAGCTCTGTGTGTGCCGAGCGGCGTGCGCTCGCTTGGGTGGCCATTCGCGTGAGGCCTTGCTGAGGCAGCCTGGCTGTCAGAAAGTTGCCCGCATACAACGAATTCCGCTTGCAATGTGCTTCCCGTGTCTGCCGTGTGTGCCTGCACTCTAAGCGCCTGAGTGGAGTCTGCTGCGCAGAGCTCTGTGTGTGCTGAGCGGCGTGCGCTCGCTTGGGTGGCCATTCGCGCGAGGCCTTGCTGAGGAAGCCTGGCTGTCAGGAAAACGCCCGCATACAACGAATTTAGCTTGGCAGTGCAAAAAGTCGCTTTCGTCTGCTACTACGTGGCCGCTCCAGAGAGGCCCAGGTTGGTCTGTGTGGTATGTAAGCCGGTTTCCCATGCCACAGTCTGAGCTTTGAAAACTAAGTGCCCATTGGCTTCAGTCCCCAACCATCATGTCAGCGAGAGGTGTGTGCAAGCTTCTGCAAAGCCTGGTGGCGGATGGGCCCTAAACGACAGGGCCGTTGTCCTGCAGAGAAGGATCTGAGGCTGTCTCAGTTCAAGGGATTTCCTGCTCAGCCATATCCAGACTGGCAGCTAAACACTGCTGTGTCAAGGCGAGCTTCTTATACACACTTCTACTCCCAGACACAGGGATACTGTGAAGAGGTCTTCCGCCCAGCCTCAGGGGAAGAGGCGGGGCAAGTTGCTTTCTGTACAGCATTCATTGGAAGCAGGACGTTTGGAGGTTCTGTTCCACAGGCGAAAAGCAGGCAGCACTAGGAGAATCTGTCAAGGAAGCTCCTCTTTATGGCTAGCGAGGCTTAATTCAAACGTGCAATGGAAAATTGTTCTGGGGTAACTGAGCTCTAACTTCACGCTCTAACACTTGCAGCTACTTTCTCCTAACTCATACAGAGTGGAATCGCCAAATACAGAGTAGAATTCTGTTGCGGTACGCTGTGTTCTTGTGTGCTTGGCGATGTATTGCCGACGGCCTGCGGGACCTGCTTGTCTTCTGTGTTGTGTGTTGTCCGTGCTGTGTGTATCTTGTATGTAGTATGTGCGGTATGTGTTCCTCACTGCTTGCTGAGTGCACAGTTCTGTGTATTTTTCACTGTGGTGTGTGTTATGGGAGATGTTGGTATTTGTGAGTGGTGTGTGTTGAGTGGTTCTTCGTGCATTGTACATTTCGCCTTTTTTGATGAGTTCTCTGTTGGCGGTTGCATATGTTGTGCGTTTGGTGTGTGGCTTCCCGTCTAATGTGTAGTGTGAAATGTGTGTCTGGTCTTTCTGTTGTCTGCTGTGTTGTGTACTGTGTTCTGGGTTGTGCGAGTGCTGTCTTTCGGCTTTCCGTGTGTTGCATACTGGGTCGATGTTGGGTGGGCTGTGTAATTTGAGCACTGTGTGCAAAGTTGAGTTTGCCTTGTGTCGGACGTGTTGTGTGCATGTGCATGTTGTGTGTGTGTGTTTGGGCGTTTTCGTTCGTGCTGTCTGCGTGTGGGTCTGCGTGTGCGCAGTATTGTATGCTTGTGGTTGTGCGTGTTGTGTGTAGTGCGTTCTATGTGTGTTGCATGTGTTTTCGTCAGTTGCGTGTGTGCACTTGTAGGTGCTGTGTCAGTTTTGTGTGTGTGAGATTGTGATTTGTGTGCTGTTGTGTTAGAGAGGCTGTGTGTGTGTGTTTGGCTGTTTGAGTTATGCACGTGATGTGAGATGTGTTGACTGTGTGTGGTTGTGCTTGTTTTGTACGTCTCTTGTGCGCAGTCTGCGGTCTGTGCAGTGTTTATCGCGCGTATTGTGAGCAGTAGCTATGTGCCTGCCTTTCAAGGGTGTGGTGTGTTTATGGTGTCTGTTGTGTGGCGTGTTTCTGTGTTGTGTGTGTGTGCACTGCGTTGTGCTCCTGTGTGAGGATGTATGTGTGGTGTGTCTGTGCGTGATTGTGTGTGTAGTGCGTAGTGTGTGAAATGGGTGCTACTTGTCTTCTTGGTTGGTTATATGTGTTTTGCCCATGGATTTGGGAGTGTCGTGTGTGTTAGGAGTTGTGGTACTTTCTGTGTGTGTCGTGTGCTGTGTTGTTCTGTGATTTGTGTTTGTGCTGTGTGTGTCCTACTCTGTGTGTTCTGTGGTCTGTGTGTTTTGCAAGTTGAGTGAGATATTGCGTGTTAGGACCGATATCTTGTGTATATGTTGCGTGTTTGGCATTGTGCATTCTGCGAGGCTCTGTGTGCTGTATGTTTTATGTGTGTTTGGAGTGATGTGTGCACTGTGTGAAATGTGTGTTGCATAAATTCGGTGTTCTTTCTGTGGTGGTTTGTGTGTGTTTTGCATGGGGGTTGCTATGTGTGTGGTTGTGTTTGACAGGTTGTGTGCGTGGTTGGCTCCTTGAGCAATGAGTGTACTTTGTGATGCGTGTACTGTGTATGGTCAAGCTTGGTCAGTGGGCCTCACTGTGGGTGTTGTGTTCACTCTGAGAACCGTGGTTCATGTGTATAGCGTGCAGTTATGTTCTCGGTGTGATGTGCTGTGCGTTGAGGGACTTCTGCATTCAAGTGCACAGAAGGTAGCCTCTCATGCTTGTCCGTTTTCGCCACAGGTTTGTAATCCTCCAGGAGGGCGTTGTTTCCTGAGGGTGCAAAGAGCCACGTCATCCCTTTAATAGCAAGGCCCTGACGATGCCTTTGTAGTAATCTGTCAGAAACTGCTGGGGGAGACCCTTGTGCCAAACTCTGCTGGGGAAACAATCCACCGTGCACTGAGGAGACCCTCCCTGAGAGAATACTAGGCTGCTTTCGCCTTGCATGCAACTTGCTCCTACGTGATAAGGAAAACAGTAAACATTGCAGTAGAAGGCGGTCTTCTCTGTACGCCCTCTGTCTCAGAGACCGAAGTGAGCCGCGAATAGGCCTTCGCACTAGCCACACAGGAAGCTGCAGAACAAGATGCTTTGAAATGACAGCAGTGGAGGCAAGCCAGCTATGGATTCAGCTTATGTGAGTGAAAGAAACCAGTGCGGGATGGCCCATCCAAGGAATCATTGAAGACGTGGCGGTGGAAGTTGAAACTGAGCTTGCAATGTGCTTTCGGTGTCTGTCGTGTGCGCGTGCACTCTAAGCGCCTGAGTGACGTCTGCTGCGCAGAGCTCTGTGTGTGCCGAGCGGCGTGCGCTCGCTTGGGTGGCCATTCGCGTGAGGCCTTGCTGAGGCAGCCTGGCTGTCAGAAAGTTGCCCGCATACAACGAATTCCGCTTGCAAAGTGCTTCCCGTGTCTGCCCTGTGTGCCTGCACTCTAAGCACCTGAGTGGAGTCTGCTGCGCAGAGCTCTGTGTGTGCCGAGCGGCGTGCGCTCGCTTGGGTGGCCATTCGCGTGAGGCCTTGCTGAGGCAGCCTGGCTGTCAGAAAGTTGCCCGCATACAACGAATTCCGCTTGCAATGTGCTTCCCGTGTCTGCCGTGTGTGCCTGCACTCTAAGCGCCTGAGTGGAGTCTGCTGCGCAGAGCTCTGTGTGTGCTGAGCGGCGTGCGCTCGCTTGGGTGGCCATTCGCGCGAGGCCTTGCTGAGGAAGCCTGGCTGTCAGGAAAACGCCCGCATACAACGAATTTAGCTTGGCAGTGCAAAAAGTCGCTTTCGTCTGCTACTACGTGGCCGCTCCAGAGAGGCCCAGGTTGGTCTGTGTGGTATGTAAGCCGGTTTCCCATGCCACAGTCTGAGCTTTGAAAACTAAGTGCCCATTGGCTTCAGTCCCCAACCATCATGTCAGCGAGAGGTGTGTGCAAGCTTCTGCAAAGCCTGGTGGCGGATGGGCCCTAAGCGTCAGGGCCGTTGTCCTGCAGAGAAGGATCTGAGGCTGTCTCAGTTCAAGGGATTTCCTGCTCAGCCATATCCAGACTGGCAGCTAAACACTGCTGTGTCAAGGCGAGCTTCTTATACACACTTCTACTCCCAGACACAGGGATACTGTGAAGAGGTCTTCCGCCCAGCCTCAGGGGAAGAGGCGGGGCAAGTTGCTTTCTGTACAGCATTCATTGGAAGCAGGACGTTTGGAGGTTCTGTTCCACAGGCGAAAAGCAGGCAGCACTAGGAGAATCTGTCAAGGAAGCTCCTCTTTATGGCTAGCGAGGCTTAATTCAAACGTGCAATGGAAAATTGTTCTGGGGTAACTGAGCTCTAACTTCACGCTCTAACACTTGCAGCTACTTTCTCCTAACTCATACAGAGTGGAATCGCCAAATACAGAGTAGAATTCTGTTGCGGTACGCTGTGTTCTTGTGTGCTTGGCGATGTATTGCCGACGGCCTGCGGGACCTGCTTGTCTTCTGTGTTGTGTGTTGTCCGTGCTGTGTGTATCTTGTATGTAGTATGTGCGGTATGTGTTCCTCACTGCTTGCTGAGTGCACAGTTCTGTGTATTTTTCACTGTGCTGTGTGTTATGTGAGATGTTGGTATTTGTGAGTGGTGTGTGTTGAGTGGTTCTTCGTGCATTGTACATTTCGCCTTTTTTGATGAGTTCTCTGTTGGCGGTTGCATATGTTGTGCGTTTGGTGTGTGGCTTCCCGTCTAATGTGTAGTGTGAAATGTGTGTCTGGTCTTTCTGTTGTCTGCTGTGTTGTGTACTGTGTTCTGGGTTGTGCGAGTGCTGTCTTTCGGCTTTCCGTGTGTTGCATACTGGGTCGATGTTGGGTGGGCTGTGTAATTTGAGCACTGTGTGCAAAGTTGAGTTTGCCTTGTGTCGGACGTGTTGTGTGCATGTGCATGTTGTGTGTGTGTGTTTGTGCGTTTTCGTTCGTGCTGTCTGCGTGTGGGTCTGCGTGTGCGCAGTATTGTATGCTTGTGGTTGTGCGTGTTGTGTGTAGTGCGTTCTATGTGTGTTGCATGTGTTTTCGTCAGTTGCGTGTGTGCACTTGTAGGTGCTGTGTCAGTTTTGTGTGTGTGAGATTGTGATTTGTGTGCTGTTGTGTTAGAGAGGCTGTGTGTGTGTGTTTGGCTGTTTGAGTTATGCACGTGATGTGAGATGTGTTGACTGTGTGTGGTTGTGCTTGTTTTGTACGTCTCTTGTGCGCAGTCTGCGGTCTGTGCAGTGTTTATCGCGCGTATTGTGAGCAGTAGCTATGTGCCTGCCTTTCAAGGGTGTGGTGTGTTTATGGTGTCTGTTGTGTGGCGTGTTTCTGTGTTGTGTGTGTGTGCACTGCGTTGTGCTCCTGTGTGAGGATGTATGTGTGGTGTGTCTGTGCGTGATTGTGTGTGTAGTGCGTAGTGTGTGAAATGGGTGCTACTTGTCTTCTTGGTTGGTTATATGTGTTTTGCCCATGGATTTGGGAGTGTCGTGTGTGTTAGGAGTTGTGGTACTTTCTGTGTGTGTCGTGTGCTGTGTTGTTCTGTGATTTGTGTTTGTGCTGTGTGTGTCCTACTCTGTGTGTTCTGTGGTCTGTGTGTTTTGCAAGTTGAGTGAGATATTGCGTGTTAGGACCGATATCTTGTGTATATGTTGCGTGTTTGGCATTGTGCATTCTGCGAGGCTCTGTGTGCTGTATGTTTTATGTGTGTTTGGAGTGATGTGTGCACTGTGTGAAATGTGTGTTGCATAAATTCGGTGTTCTTTCTGTGGTGGTTTGTGTGTGTTTTGCATGGGGGTTGCTATGTGTGTGGTTGTGTTTGACAGGTTGTGTGCGTGGTTGGCTCCTTGAGCAATGAGTGTACTTTGTGATGCGTGTACTGTGTATGGTCAAGCTTGGTCAGTGGGCCTCACTGTGGGTGTTGTGTTCACTCTGAGAACCGTGGTTCATGTGTATAGCGTGCAGTTATGTTCTCGGTGTGATGTGCTGTGCGTTGAGGGACTTCTGCATTCAAGTGCACAGAAGGTAGCCTCTCATGCTTGTCCGTTTTCGCCACAGGTTTGTAATCCTCCAGGAGGGCGTTGTTTCCTGAGGGTGCAAAGAGCCACGTCATCCCTTTAATAGCAAGGCCCTGACGATGCCTTTGTAGTAATCTGTCAGAAACTGCTGCGGGAGAGCCTTGTGCCAAACTCTGCTGGGGAAACAATCCACCGTGCACTGAGGAGACCCTCCCTGAGAGAATACTAGGCTGCTTTCGCCTTGCATGCAACTTGCTCCTACGTGATAAGGAAAACAGTAAACATTGCAGTAGAAGGCGGTCTTCTCTGTACGCCCTCTGTCTCAGAGACCGAAGTGAGCCGCGAATAGGCCTTCGCACTAGCCACACAGGAAGCTGCAGAACAAGATGCTTTGAAATGACAGCAGTGGAGGCAAGCCAGCT
This sequence comes from Manis javanica, assembly GCF_040802235.1. Classification (NCBI taxonomy): domain Eukaryota; kingdom Metazoa; phylum Chordata; class Mammalia; order Pholidota; family Manidae; genus Manis; species Manis javanica. Next base: position 79,993,172 of record NC_133163.1, read on the forward strand.
ATGGATTCAGCTTATGTGAGTGAAAGAAACCAGTGCAGGATGGCCCATCCAAGGAATCATTGAAGCCGTGGCGGTGGAAGTTGAAACTGAGCTTGCAATGTGCTTTCCGTGTCTGTCGTGTGCGCGTGCACTCTAAGCGCCTGAGTGACGTCTGCTGCGCAGAGCTCTGTGTGTGCCGAGCGGCGTGCGCTCGCTTGGGTGGCCATTCGCGTGAGGCCTTGCTGAGGCAGCCTGGCTGTCAGAAAGTTGCCCGCATACAACGAATTCCGCTTGCAAAGTGCTTCCCGTGTCTGCCCTGTGTGCCTGCACTCTAAGCACCTGAGTGGAGTCTGCTGCGCAGAGCTCTGTGTGTGCCGAGCGGCGTGCGCTCGCTTGGGTGGCCATTCGCGTGAGGCCTTGCTGAGGCAGCCTGGCTGTCAGAAAGTTGCCCGCATACAACGAATTCCGCTTGCAATGTGCTTCCCGTGTCTGCCGTGTGTGCCTGCACTCTAAGCGCCTGAGTGGAGTCTGCTGCGCAGAGCTCTGTGTGTGCTGAGCGGCGTGCGCTCGCTTGGGTGGCCATTCGCGCGAGGCCTTGCTGAGGAAGCCTGGCTGTCAGGAAAACGCCCGCATACAACGAATTTAGCTTGGCAGTGCAAAAAGTCGCTTTCGTCTGCTACTACGTGGCCGCTCCAGAGAGGCCCAGGTTGGTCTGTGTGGTATGTAAGCCGGTTTCCCATGCCACAGTCTGAGCTTTGAAAACTAAGTGCCCATTGGCTTCAGTCCCCAACCATCATGTCAGCGAGAGGTGTGTGCAAGCTTCTGCAAAGCCTGGTGGCGGATGGGCCCTAAGCGTCAGGGCCGTTGTCCTGCAGAGAAGGATCTGAGGCTGTCTCAGTTCAAGGGATTTCCTGCTCAGCCATATCCAGACTGGCAGCTAAACACTGCTGTGTCAAGGCGAGCTTCTTATACACACTTCTACTCCCAGACACAGGGATACTGTGAAGAGGTCTTCCGCCCAGCCTCAGGGGAAGAGGCGGGGCAAGTTGCTTTCTGTACAGCATTCATTGGAAGCAGGACGTTTGGAGGTTCTGTTCCACAGGCGAAAAGCAGGCAGCACTAGGAGAATCTGTCAAGGAAGCTCCTCTTTATGGCTAGCGAGGCTTAATTCAAACGTGCAATGGAAAATTGTTCTGGGGTAACTGAGCTCTAACTTCACGCTCTAACACTTGCAGCTACTTTCTCCTAACTCATACAGAGTGGAATCGCCAAATACAGAGTAGAATTCTGTTGCGGTACGCTGTGTTCTTGTGTGCTTGGCGATGTATTGCCGACGGCCTGCGGGACCTGCTTGTCTTCTGTGTTGTGTGTTGTCCGTGCTGTGTGTATCTTGTATGTAGTATGTGCGGTATGTGTTCCTCACTGCTTGCTGAGTGCACAGTTCTGTGTATTTTTCACTGTGCTGTGTGTTATGTGAGATGTTGGTATTTGTGGGTGGTGTGTGTTGAGTGGTTCTTCGTGCATTGTACATTTCGCTTTTTTTGATGAGTTCTCTGTTGGCGGTTGCATATGTTGTGCGTTTGGTGTGTGGCTTCCCGTCTAATGTGTAGTGTGAAATGTGTGTCTGGTCTTTCTGTTGTCTGCTGTGTTGTGTACTGTGTTCTGGGTTGTGCGAGTGCTGTCTTTCGGCTTTCCGTGTGTTGCATACTGGGTCGATGTTGGGTGGGCTGTGTAATTTGAGCACTGTGTGCAAAGTTGAGTTTGCCTTGTGTCGGACGTGTTGTGTGCATGTGCATGTTGTGTGTGTGTGTTTGTGCGTTTTCGTTCGTGCTGTCTGCGTGTGGGTCTGCGTGTGCGCAGTATTGTATGCTTGTGGTTGTGCGTGTTGTGTGTAGTGCGTTCTATGTGTGTTGCATGTGTTTTCGTCAGTTGCGTGTGTGCACTTGTAGGTGCTGTGTCAGTTTTGTGTGTGTGAGATTGTGATTTGTGTGCTGTTGTGTTAGAGAGGCTGTGTGTGTGTGTTTGGCTGTTTGAGTTATGCACGTGATGTGAGATGTGTTGACTGTGTGTGGTTGTGCTTGTTTTGTACGTCTCTTGTGCGCAGTCTGCGGTCTGTGCAGTGTTTATCGCGCGTATTGTGAGCAGTAGCTATGTGCCTGCCTTTCAAGGGTGTGGTGTGTTTATGGTGTCTGTTGTGTGGCGTGTTTCTGTGTTGTGTGTGTGTGCACTGCGTTGTGCTCCTGTGTGAGGATGTATGTGTGGTGTGTCTGTGCGTGATTGTGTGTGTAGTGCGTAGTGTGTGAAATGGGTGCTACTTGTCTTCTTGGTTGGTTATATGTGTTTTGCCCATGGATTTGGGAGTGTCGTGTGTGTTAGGAGTTGTGGTACTTTCTGTGTGTGTCGTGTGCTGTGTTGTTCTGTGATTTGTGTTTGTGCTGTGTGTGTCCTACTCTGTGTGTTCTGTGGTCTGTGTGTTTTGCAAGTTGAGTGAGATATTGCGTGTTAGGACCGATATCTTGTGTATATGTTGCGTGTTTGGCATTGTGCATTCTGCGAGGCTCTGTGTGCTGTATGTTTTATGTGTGTTTGGAGTGATGTGTGCACTGTGTGAAATGTGTGTTGCATAAATTCGGTGTTCTTTCTGTGGTGGTTTGTGTGTGTTTTGCATGGGGGTTGCTATGTGTGTGGTTGTGTTTGACAGGTTGTGTGCGTGGTTGGCTCCTTGAGCAATGAGTGTACTTTGTGATGCGTGTACTGTGTATGGTCAAGCTTGGTCAGTGGGCCTCACTGTGGGTGTTGTGTTCACTCTGAGAACCGTGGTTCATGTGTATAGCGTGCAGTTATGTTCTCGGTGTGATGTGCTGTGCGTTGAGGGACTTCTGCATTCAAGTGCACAGAAGGTAGCCTCTCATGCTTGTCCGTTTTCGTCACAGGTTTGTAATCCTCCAGGAGGGCGTTGTTTCCTGAGGGTGCAAAGAGCCACGTCATCCCTTTAATAGCAAGGCCCTGACGATGCCTTTGTAGTAATCTGTCAGAAACTGCTGCGGGAGAGCCTTGTGCCAAACTCTGCTGGGGAAACAATCCACCGTGCACTGAGGAGACCCTCCCTGAGAGAATACTAGGCTGCTTTCGCCTTGCATGCAACTTGCTCCTACGTGATAAGGAAAACAGTAAACATTGCAGTAGAAGGCGGTCTTCTCTGTACGCCCTCTGTCTCAGAGACCGAAGTGAGCCGCGAATAGGCCTTCGCACTAGCCACACAGGAAGCTGCAGAACAAGATGCTTTGAAATGACAGCAGTGGAGGCAAGCCAGCTATGGATTCAGCTTATGTGAGTGAAAGAAACCAGTGCGGGATGGCCCATCCAAGGAATCATTGAAGCCGTGGCGGTGGAAGTTGAAACTGAGCTTGCAATGTGCTTTCCGTGTCTGTCGTGTGCGCGTGCACTCTAAGCGCCTGAGTGACGTCTGCTGCGCAGAGCTCTGTGTGTGCCGAGCGGCGTGCGCTCGCTTGGGTGGCCATTCGCGTGAGGCCTTGCTGAGGCAGCCTGGCTGTCAGAAAGTTGCCCGCATACAACGAATTCCGCTTGCAAAGTGCTTCCCGTGTCTGCCCTGTGTGCCTGCACTCTAAGCACCTGAGTGGAGTCTGCTGCGCAGAGCTCTGTGTGTGCCGAGCGGCGTGCGCTCGCTTGGGTGGCCATTCGCGTGAGGCCTTGCTGAGGCAGCCTGGCTGTCAGAAAGTTGCCCGCATACAACGAATTCCGCTTGCAATGTGCTTCCCGTGTCTGCCGTGTGTGCCTGCACTCTAAGCGCCTGAGTGGAGTCTGCTGCGCAGAGCTCTGTGTGTGCTGAGCGGCGTGCGCTCGCTTGGGTGGCCATTCGCGCGAGGCCTTGCTGAGGAAGCCTGGCTGTCAGGAAAACGCCCGCATACAACGAATTTAGCTTGGCAGTGCAAAAAGTCGCTTTCGTCTGCTACTACGTGGCCGCTCCAGAGAGGCCCAGGTTGGTCTGTGTGGTATGTAAGCCGGTTTCCCATGCCACAGTCTGAGCTTTGAAAACTAAGTGCCCATTGGCTTCAGTCCCCAACCATCATGTCAGCGAGAGGTGTGTGCAAGCTTCTGCAAAGCCTGGTGGCGGATGGGCCCTAAGCGTCAGGGCCGTTGTCCTGCAGAGAAGGATCTGAGGCTGTCTCAGTTCAAGGGATTTCCTGCTCAGCCATATCCAGACTGGCAGCTAAACACTGCTGTGTCAAGGCGAGCTTCTTATACACACTTCTACTCCCAGACACAGGGATACTGTGAAGAGGTCTTCCGCCCAGCCTCAGGGGAAGAGGCGGGGCAAGTTGCTTTCTGTACAGCATTCATTGGAAGCAGGACGTTTGGAGGTTCTGTTCCACAGGCGAAAAGCAGGCAGCACTAGGAGAATCTGTCAAGGAAGCTCCTCTTTATGGCTAGCGAGGCTTAATTCAAACGTGCAATGGAAAATTGTTCTGGGGTAACTGAGCTCTAACTTCACGCTCTAACACTTGCAGCTACTTTCTCCTAACTCATACAGAGTGGAATCGCCAAATACAGAGTAGAATTCTGTTGCGGTACGCTGTGTTCTTGTGTGCTTGGCGATGTATTGCCGACGGCCTGCGGGACCTGCTTGTCTTCTGTGTTGTGTGTTGTCCGTGCTGTGTGTATCTTGTATGTAGTATGTGCGGTATGTGTTCCTCACTGCTTGCTGAGTGCACAGTTCTGTGTATTTTTCACTGTGCTGTGTGTTATGTGAGATGTTGGTATTTGTGAGTGGTGTGTGTTGAGTGGTTCTTCGTGCATTGTACATTTCGCCTTTTTTGATGAGTTCTCTGTTGGCGGTTGCATATGTTGTGCGTTTGGTGTGTGGCTTCCCGTCTAATGTGTAGTGTGAAATGTGTGTCTGGTCTTTCTGTTGTCTGCTGTGTTGTGTACTGTGTTCTGGGTTGTGCGAGTGCTGTCTTTCGGCTTTCCGTGTGTTGCATACTGGGTCGATGTTGGGTGGGCTGTGTAATTTGAGCACTGTGTGCAAAGTTGAGTTTGCCTTGTGTCGGACGTGTTGTGTGCATGTGCATGTTGTGTGTGTGTGTTTGTGCGTTTTCGTTCGTGCTGTCTGCGTGTGGGTCTGCGTGTGCGCAGTATTGTATGCTTGTGGTTGTGCGTGTTGTGTGTAGTGCGTTCTATGTGTGTTGCATGTGTTTTCGTCAGTTGCGTGTGTGCACTTGTAGGTGCTGTGTCAGTTTTGTGTGTGTGAGATTGTGATTTGTGTGCTGTTGTGTTAGAGAGGCTGTGTGTGTGTGTTTGGCTGTTTGAGTTATGCACGTGATGTGAGATGTGTTGACTGTGTGTGGTTGTGCTTGTTTTGTACGTCTCTTGTGCGCAGTCTGCGGTCTGTGCAGTGTTTATCGCGCGTATTGTGAGCAGTAGCTATGTGCCTGCCTTTCAAGGGTGTGGTGTGTTTATGGTGTCTGTTGTGTGGCGTGTTTCTGTGTTGTGTGTGTGTGCACTGCGTTGTGCTCCTGTGTGAGGATGTATGTGTGGTGTGTCTGTGCGTGATTGTGTGTGTAGTGCGTAGTGTGTGAAATGGGTGCTACTTGTCTTCTTGGTTGGTTATATGTGTTTTGCCCATGGATTTGGGAGTGTCGTGTGTGTTAGGAGTTGTGGTACTTTCTGTGTGTGTCGTGTGCTGTGTTGTTCTGTGATTTGTGTTTGTGCTGTGTGTGTCCTACTCTGTGTGTTCTGTGGTCTGTGTGTTTTGCAAGTTGAGTGAGATATTGCGTGTTAGGACCGATATCTTGTGTATATGTTGCGTGTTTGGCATTGTGCATTCTGCGAGGCTCTGTGTGCTGTATGTTTTATGTGTGTTTGGAGTGATGTGTGCACTGTGTGAAATGTGTGTTGCATAAATTCGGTGTTCTTTCTGTGGTGGTTTGTGTGTGTTTTGCATGGGGGTTGCTATGTGTGTGGTTGTGTTTGACAGGTTGTGTGCGTGGTTGGCTCCTTGAGCAATGAGTGTACTTTGTGATGCGTGTACTGTGTATGGTCAAGCTTGGTCAGTGGGCCTCACTGTGGGTGTTGTGTTCACTCTGAGAACCGTGGTTCATGTGTATAGCGTGCAGTTATGTTCTCGGTGTGATGTGCTGTGCGTTGAGGGACTTCTGCATTCAAGTGCACAGAAGGTAGCCTCTCATGCTTGTCCGTTTTCGCCACAGGTTTGTAATCCTCCAGGAGGGCGTTGTTTCCTGAGGGTGCAAAGAGCCACGTCATCCCTTTAATAGCAAGGCCCTGACGATGCCTTTGTAGTAATCTGTCAGAAACTGCTGCGGGAGAGCCTTGTGCCAAACTCTGCTGGGGAAACAATCCACCGTGCACTGAGGAGACCCTCCCTGAGAGAATACTAGGCTGCTTTCGCCTTGCATGCAACTTGCTCCTACGTGATAAGGAAAACAGTAAACATTGCAGTAGAAGGCGGTCTTCTCTGTACGCCCTCTGTCTCAGAGACCGAAGTGAGCCGCGAATAGGCCTTCGCACTAGCCACACAGGAAGCTGCAGAACAAGATGCTTTGAAATGACAGCAGTGGAGGCAAGCCAGCTATGGATTCAGCTTATGTGAGTGAAAGAAACCAGTGCGGGATGGCCCATCCAAGGAATCATTGAAGCCGTGGCGGTGGAAGTTGAAACTGAGCTTGCAATGTGCTTTCCGTGTCTGTCGTGTGCGCGTGCACTCTAAGCGCCTGAGTGACGTCTGCTGCGCAGAGCTCTGTGTGTGCCGAGCGGCGTGCGCTCGCTTGGGTGGCCATTCGCGTGAGGCCTTGCTGAGGCAGCCTGGCTGTCAGAAAGTTGCCCGCATACAACGAATTCCGCTTGCAAAGTGCTTCCCGTGTCTGCCCTGTGTGCCTGCACTCTAAGCACCTGAGTGGAGTCTGCTGCGCAGAGCTCTGTGTGTGCCGAGCGGCGTGCGCTCGCTTGGGTGGCCATTCGCGTGAGGCCTTGCTGAGGCAGCCTGGCTGTCAGAAAGTTGCCCGCATACAACGAATTCCGCTTGCAATGTGCTTCTCGTGTCTGCCGTGTGTGCCTGCACTCTAAGCGCCTGAGTGGAGTCTGCTGCGCAGAGCTCTGTGTGTGCTGAGCGGCGTGCGCTCGCTTGGGTGGCCATTCGCGCGAGGCCTTGCTGAGGAAGCCTGGCTGTCAGGAAAACGCCCGCATACAACGAATTTAGCTTGGCAGTGCAAAAAGTCGCTTTCGTCTGCTACTACGTGGCCGCTCCAGAGAGGCCCAGGTTGGTCTGTGTGGTATGTAAGCCGGTTTCCCATGCCACAGTCTGAGCTTTGAAAACTAAGTGCCCATTGGCTTCAGTCCCCAACCATCATGTCAGCGAGAGGTGTGTGCAAGCTTCTGCAAAGCCTGGTGGCGGATGGGCCCTAAGCGTCAGGGCCGTTGTCCTGCAGAGAAGGATCTGAGGCTGTCTCAGTTCAAGGGATTTCCTGCTCAGCCATATCCAGACTGGCAGCTAAACACTGCTGTGTCAAGGCGAGCTTCTTATACACACTTCTACTCCCAGACACAGGGATACTGTGAAGAGGTCTTCCGCCCAGCCTCAGGGGAAGAGGCGGGGCAAGTTGCTTTCTGTACAGCATTCATTGGAAGCAGGACGTTTGGAGGTTCTGTTCCACAGGCGAAAAGCAGGCAGCACTAGGAGAATCTGTCAAGGAAGCTCCTCTTTATGGCTAGCGAGGCTTAATTCAAACGTGCAATGGAAAATTGTTCTGGGGTAACTGAGCTCTAACTTCACGCTCTAACACTTGCAGCTACTTTCTCCTAACTCATACAGAGTGGAATCGCCAAATACAGAGTAGAATTCTGTTGCGGTACGCTGTGTTCTTGTGTGCTTGGCGATGTATTGCCGACGGCCTGCGGGACCTGCTTGTCTTCTGTGTTGTGTGTTGTCCGTGCTGTGTGTATCTTGTATGTAGTATGTGCGGTATGTGTTCCTCACTGCTTGCTGAGTGCACAGTTCTGTGTATTTTTCACTGTGCTGTGTGTTATGTGAGATGTTGGTATTTGTGAGTGGTGTGTGTTGAGTGGTACTTCGTGCATTGTACATTTCGCCTTTTTTGATGAGTTCTCTGTTGGCGGTTGCATATGTTGTGCGTTTGGTGTGTGGCTTCCCGTCTAATGTGTAGTGTGAAATGTGTGTCTGGTCTTTCTGTTGTCTGCTGTGTTGTGTACTGTGTTCTGGGTTGTGGGAGTGCTGTCTTTCGGCTTTCCGTGTGTTGCATACTGGGTCGATGTTGGGTGGGCTGTGTAATTTGAGCACTGTGTGCAAAGTTGAGTTTGCCTTGTGTCGGACGTGTTGTGTGCATGTGCATGTTGTGTGTGTGTGTTTGTGCGTTTTCGTTCGTGCTGTCTGCGTGTGGGTCTGCGTGTGCGCAGTATTGTATGCTTGTGGTTGTGCGTGTTGTGTGTAGTGCGTTCTATGTGTGTTGCATGTGTTTTCGTCAGTTGCGTGTGTGCACTTGTAGGTGCTGTGTCAGTTTTGTGTGTGTGAGATTGTGATTTGTGTGCTGTTGTGTTAGAGAGGCTGTGTGTGTGTGTTTGGCTGTTTGAGTTATGCACGTGATGTGAGATGTGTTGACTGTGTGTGGTTGTGCTTGTTTTGTACGTCTCTTGTGCGCAGTCTGCGGTCTGTGCAGTGTTTATCGCGCGTATTGTGAGCAGTAGCTATGTGCCTGCCTTTCAAGGGTGTGGTGTGTTTATGGTGTCTGTTGTGTGGCGTGTTTCTGTGTTGTGTGTGTGTGCACTGCGTTGTGCTCCTGTGTGAGGATGTATGTGTGGTGTGTCTGTGCGTGATTGTGTGTGTAGTGCGTAGTGTGTGAAATGGGTGCTACTTGTCTTCTTGGTTGGTTATATGTGTTTTGCCCATGGATTTGGGAGTGTCGTGTGTGTTAGGAGTTGTGGTACTTTCTGTGTGTGTCGTGTGCTGTGTTGTTCTGTGATTTGTGTTTGTGCTGTGTGTGTCCTACTCTGTGTGTTCTGTGGTCTGTGTGTTTTGCAAGTTGAGTGAGATATTGCGTGTTAGGGCCGATATCTTGTGTATATGTTGCGTGTTTGGCATTGTGCATTCTGCGAGGCTCTGTGTGCTGTATGTTTTATGTGTGTTTGGAGTGATGTGTGCACTGTGTGAAATGTGTGTTGCATAAATTCGGTGTTCTTTCTGTGGTGGTTTGTGTGTGTTTTGCATGGGGGTTGCTATGTGTGTGGTTGTGTTTGACAGGTTGTGTGCGTGGTTGGCTCCTTGAGCAATGAGTGTACTTTGTGATGCGTGTACTGTGTATGGTCAAGCTTGGTCAGTGGGCCTCACTGTGGGTGTTGTGTTCACTCTGAGAACCGTGGTTCATGTGTATAGCGTGCAGTTATGTTCTCGGTGTGATGTGCTGTGCGTTGAGGGACTTCTGCATTCAAGTGCACAGAAGGTAGCCTCTCATGCTTGTCCGTTTTCGCCACAGGTTTGTAATCCTCCAGGAGGGCGTTGTTTCCTGAGGGTGCAAAGAGCCACGTCATCCCTTTAATAGCAAGGCCCTGACGATGCCTTTGTAGTAATCTGTCAGAAACTGCTGCGGGAGAGCCTTGTGCCAAACTCTGCTGGGGAAACAATCCACCGTGCACTGAGGAGACCCTCCCTGAGAGAATACTAGGCTGCTTTCGCCTTGCATGCAACTTGCTCCTACGTGATAAGGAAAACAGTAAACATTGCAGTAGAAGGCGGTCTTCTCTGTACGCCCTCTGTCTCAGAGACCGAAGTGAGCCGCGAATAGGCCTTCGCACTAGCCACACAGGAAGCTGCAGAACAAGATGCTTTGAAATGACAGCAGTGGAGGCAAGCCAGCTATGGATTCAGCTTATGTGAGTGAAAGAAACCAGTGCGGGATGGCCCATCCAAGGAATCATTGAAGCCGTGGCGGTGGAAGTTGAAACTGAGCTTGCAATGTGCTTTCCGTGTCTGTCGTGTGCGCGTGCACTCTAAGCGCCTGAGTGACGTCTGCTGCGCAGAGCTCTGTGTGTGCCGAGCGGCGTGCGCTCGCTTGGGTGGCCATTCGCGTGAGGCCTTGCTGAGGCAGCCTGGCTGTCAGAAAGTTGCCCGCATACAACGAATTCCGCTTGCAAAGTGCTTCCCGTGTCTGCCCTGTGTGCCTGCACTCTAAGCACCTGAGTGGAGTCTGCTGCGCAGAGCTCTGTGTGTGCCGAGCGGCGTGCGCTCGCTTGGGTGGCCATTCGCGTGAGGCCTTGCTGAGGCAGCCTGGCTGTCAGAAAGTTGCCCGCATACAACGAATTCCGCTTGCAATGTGCTTCCCGTGTCTGCCGTGTGTGCCTGCACTCTAAGCGCCTGAGTGGAGTCTGCTGCGCAGAGCTCTGTGTGTGCTGAGCGGCGTGCGCTCGCTTGGGTGGCCATTCGCGCGAGGCCTTGCTGAGGAAGCCTGGCTGTCAGGAAAACGCCCGCATACAACGAATTTAGCTTGGCAGTGCAAAAAGTCGCTTTCGTCTGCTACTACGTGGCCGCTCCAGAGAGGCCCAGGTTGGTCTGTGTGGTATGTAAGCCGGTTTCCCATGCCACAGTCTGAGCTTTGAAAACTAAGTGCCCATTGGCTTCAGTCCCCAACCATCATGTCAGCGAGAGGTGTGTGCAAGCTTCTGCAAAGCCTGGTGGCGGATGGGCCCTAAGCGTCAGGGCCGTTGTCCTGCAGAGAAGGATCTGAGGCTGTCTCAGTTCAAGGGATTTCCTGCTCAGCCATATCCAGACTGGCAGCTAAACACTGCTGTGTCAAGGCGAGCTTCTTATACACACTTCTACTCCCAGACACAGGGATACTGTGAAGAGGTCTTCCGCCCAGCCTCAGGGGAAGAGGCGGGGCAAGTTGCTTTCTGTACAGCATTCATTGGAAGCAGGACGTTTGGAGGTTCTGTTCCACAGGCGAAAAGCAGGCAGCACTAGGAGAATCTGTCAAGGAAGCTCCTCTTTATGGCTAGCGAGGCTTAATTCAAACGTGCAATGGAAAATTGTTCTGGGGTAACTGAGCTCTAACTTCACGCTCTAACACTTGCAGCTACTTTCTCCTAACTCATACAGAGTGGAATCGCCAAATACAGAGTAGAATTCTGTTGCGGTACGCTGTGTTCTTGTGTGCTTGGCGATGTATTGCCGACGGCCTGCGGGACCTGCTTGTCTTCTGTGTTGTGTGTTGTCCGTGCTGTGTGTATCTTGTATGTAGTATGTGCGGTATGTGTTCCTCACTGCTTGCTGAGTGCACAGTTCTGTGTATTTTTCACTGTGCTGTGTGTTATGTGAGATGTTGGTATTTGTGAGTGGTGTGTGTTGAGTGGTTCTTCGTGCATTGTACATTTCGCCTTTTTTGATGAGTTCTCTGTTGGCGGTTGCATATGTTGTGCGTTTGGTGTGTGGCTTCCCGTCTAATGTGTAGTGTGAAATGTGTGTCTGGTCTTTCTGTTGTCTGCTGTGTTGTGTACTGTGTTCTGGGTTGTGCGAGTGCTGTCTTTCGGCTTTCCGTGTGTTGCATACTGGGTCGATGTTGGGTGGGCTGTGTAATTTGAGCACTGTGTGCAAAGTTGAGTTTGCCTTGTGTCGGACGTGTTGTGTGCATGTGCATGTTGTGTGTGTGTGTTTGTGCGTTTTCGTTCGTGCTGTCTGCGTGTGGGTCTGCGTGTGCGCAGTATTGTATGCTTGTGGTTGTGCGTGTTGTGTGTAGTGCGTTCTATGTGTGTTGCATGTGTTTTCGTCAGTTGCGTGTGTGCACTTGTAGGTGCTGTGTCAGTTTTGTGTGTGTGAGATTGTGATTTGTGTGCTGTTGTGTTAGAGAGGCTGTGTGTGTGTGTTTGGCTGTTTGAGTTATGCACGTGATGTGAGATGTGTTGACTGTGTGTGGTTGTGCTTGTTTTGTACGTCTCTTGTGCGCAGTCTGCGGTCTGTGCAGTGTTTATCGCGCGTATTGTGAGCAGTAGCTATGTGCCTGCCTTTCAAGGGTGTGGTGTGTTTATGGTGTCTGTTGTGTGGCGTGTTTCTGTGTTGTGTGTGTGTGCACTGCGTTGTGCTCCTGTGTGAGGATGTATGTGTGGTGTGTCTGTGCGTGATTGTGTGTGTAGTGCGTAGTGTGTGAAATGGGTGCTACTTGTCTTCTTGGTTGGTTATATGTGTTTTGCCCATGGATTTGGGAGTGTCGTGTGTGTTAGGAGTTGTGGTACTTTCTGTGTGTGTCGTGTGCTGTGTTGTTCTGTGATTTGTGTTTGTGCTGTGTGTGTCCTACTCTGTGTGTTCTGTGGTCTGTGTGTTTTGCAAGTTGAGTGAGATATTGCGTGTTAGGACCGATATCTTGTGTATATGTTGCGTGTTTGGCATTGTGCATTCTGCGAGGCTCTGTGTGCTGTATGTTTTATGTGTGTTTGGAGTGATGTGTGCACTGTGTGAAATGTGTGTTGCATAAATTCGGTGTTCTTTCTGTGGTGGTTTGTGTGTGTTTTGCATGGGGGTTGCTATGTGTGTGGTTGTGTTTGACAGGTTGTGTGCGTGGTTGGCTCCTTGAGCAATGAGTGTACTTTGTGATGCGTGTACTGTGTATGGTCAAGCTTGGTCAGTGGGCCTCACTGTGGGTGTTGTGTTCACTCTGAGAACCGTGGTTCATGTGTATAGCGTGCAGTTATGTTCTCGGTGTGATGTGCTGTGCGTTGAGGGACTTCTGCATTCAAGTGCACAGAAGGTAGCCTCTCATGCTTGTCCGTTTTCGCCACAGGTTTGTAATCCTCCAGGAGGGCGTTGTTTCCTGAGGGTGCAAAGAGCCACGTCATCCCTTTAATAGCAAGGCCCTGACGATGCCTTTGTAGTAATCTGTCAGAAACTGCTGCGGGAGAGCCTTGTGCCAAACTCTGCTGGGGAAACAATCCACCGTGCACTGAGGAGACCCTCCCTGAGAGAATACTAGGCTGCTTTCGCCTTGCATGCAACTTGCTCCTACGTGATAAGGAAAACAGTAAACATTGCAGTAGAAGGCGGTCTTCTCTGTACGCCCTCTGTCTCAGAGACCGAAGTGAGCCGCGAATAGGCCTTCGCACTAGCCACACAGGAAGCTGCAGAACAAGATGCTTTGAAATGACAGCAGTGGAGGCAAGCCAGCTATGGATTCAGCTTATGTGAGTGAAAGAAACCAGTGCGGGATGGCCCATCCAAGGAATCATTGAAGCCGTGGCGGTGGAAGTTGAAACTGAGCTTGCAATGTGCTTTCCGTGTCTGTCGTGTGCGCGTGCACTCTAAGCGCCTGAGTGACGTCTGCTGCGCAGAGCTCTGTGTGTGCCGAGCGGCGTGCGCTCGCTTGGGTGGCCATTCGCGTGAGGCCTTGCTGAGGCAGCCTGGCTGTCAGAAAGTTGCCCGCATACAACGAATTCCGCTTGCAAAGTGCTTCCCGTGTCTGCCCTGTGTGCCTGCACTCTAAGCACCTGAGTGGAGTCTGCTGCGCAGAGCTCTGTGTGTGCCGAGCGGCGTGCGCTCGCTTGGGTGGCCATTCGCGTGAGGCCTTGCTGAGGCAGCCTGGCTGTCAGAAAGTTGCCCGCATACAACGAATTCCGCTTGCAATGTGCTTCCCGTGTCTGCCGTGTGTGCCTGCACTCTAAGCGCCTGAGTGGAGTCTGCTGCGCAGAGCTCTGTGTGTGCTGAGCGGCGTGCGCTCGCTTGGGTGGCCATTCGCGCGAGGCCTTGCTGAGGAAGCCTGGCTGTCAGGAAAACGCCCGCATACAACGAATTTAGCTTGGCAGTGCAAAAAGTCGCTTTCGTCTGCTACTACGTGGCCGCTCCAGAGAGGCCCAGGTTGGTCTGTGTGGTATGTAAGCCGGTTTCCCATGCCACAGTCTGAGCTTTGAAAACTAAGTGCCCATTGGCTTCAGTCCCCAACCATCATGTCAGCGAGAGGTGTGTGCAAGCTTCTGCAAAGCCTGGTGGCGGATGGGCCCTAAGCGTCAGGGCCGTTGTCCTGCAGAGAAGGATCTGAGGCTGTCTCAGTTCAAGGGATTTCCTGCTCAGCCATATCCAGACTGGCAGCTAAACACTGCTGTGTCAAGGCGAGCTTCTTATACACACTTCTACTCCCAGACACAGGGATACTGTGAAGAGGTCTTCCGCCCAGCCTCAGGGGAAGAGGCGGGGCAAGTTGCTTTCTGTACAGCATTCATTGGAAGCAGGACGTTTGGAGGTTCTGTTCCACAGGCGAAAAGCAGGCAGCACTAGGAGAATCTGTCAAGGAAGCTCCTCTTTATGGCTAGCGAGGCTTAATTCAAACGTGCAATGGAAAATTGTTCTGGGGTAACTGAGCTCTAACTTCACGCTCTAACACTTGCAGCTACTTTCTCCTAACTCATACAGAGTGGAATCGCCAAATACAGAGTAGAATTCTGTTGCGGTACGCTGTGTTCTTGTGTGCTTGGCGATGTATTGCCGACGGCCTGCGGGACCTGCTTGTCTTCTGTGTTGTGTGTTGTCCGTGCTGTGTGTATCTTGTATGTAGTATGTGCGGTATGTGTTCCTCACTGCTTGCTGAGTGCACAGTTCTGTGTATTTTTCACTGTGCTGTGTGTTATGTGAGATGTTGGTATTTGTGAGTGGTGTGTGTTGAGTGGTTCTTCGTGCATTGTACATTTCGCCTTTTTTGATGAGTTCTCTGTTGGCGGTTGCATATGTTGTGCGTTTGGTGTGTGGCTTCCCGTCTAATGTGTAGTGTGAAATGTGTGTCTGGTCTTTCTGTTGTCTGCTGTGTTGTGTACTGTGTTCTGGGTTGTGCGAGTGCTGTCTTTCGGCTTTCCGTGTGTTGCATACTGGGTCGATGTTGGGTGGGCTGTGTAATTTGAGCACTGTGTGCAAAGTTGAGTTTGCCTTGTGTCGGACGTGTTGTGTGCATGTGCATGTTGTGTGTGTGTGTTTGTGCGTTTTCGTTCGTGCTGTCTGCGTGTGGGTCTGCGTGTGCGCAGTATTGTATGCTTGTGGTTGTGCGTGTTGTGTGTAGTGCGTTCTATGTGTGTTGCATGTGTTTTCGTCAGTTGCGTGTGTGCACTTGTAGGTGCTGTGTCAGTTTTGTGTGTGTGAGATTGTGATTTGTGTGCTGTTGTGTTAGAGAGGCTGTGTGTGTGTGTTTGGCTGTTTGAGTTATGCACGTGATGTGAGATGTGTTGACTGTGTGTGGTTGTGCTTGTTTTGTACGTCTCTTGTGCGCAGTCTGCGGTCTGTGCAGTGTTTATCGCGCGTATTGTGAGCAGTAGCTATGTGCCTGCCTTTCAAGGGTGTGGTGTGTTTATGGTGTCTGTTGTGTGGCGTGTTTCTGTGTTGTGTGTGTGTGCACTGCGTTGTGCTCCTGTGTGAGGATGTATGTGTGGTGTGTCTGTGCGTGATTGTGTGTGTAGTGCGTAGTGTGTGAAATGGGTGCTACTTGTCTTCTTGGTTGGTTATATGTGTTTTGCCCATGGATTTGGGAGTGTCGTGTGTGTTAGGAGTTGTGGTACTTTCTGTGTGTGTCGTGTGCTGTGTTGTTCTGTGATTTGTGTTTGTGCTGTGTGTGTCCTACTCTGTGTGTTCTGTGGTCTGTGTGTTTTGCAAGTTGAGTGAGATATTGCGTGTTAGGACCGATATCTTGTGTATATGTTGCGTGTTTGGCATTGTGCATTCTGCGAGGCTCTGTGTGCTGTATGTTTTATGTGTGTTTGGAGTGATGTGTGCACTGTGTGAAATGTGTGTTGCATAAATTCGGTGTTCTTTCTGTGGTGGTTTGTGTGTGTTTTGCATGGGGGTTGCTATGTGTGTGGTTGTGTTTGACAGGTTGTGTGCGTGGTTGGCTCCTTGAGCAATGAGTGTACTTTGTGATGCGTGTACTGTGTATGGTCAAGCTTGGTCAGTGGGCCTCACTGTGGGTGTTGTGTTCACTCTGAGAACCGTGGTTCATGTGTATAGCGTGCAGTTATGTTCTCGGTGTGATGTGCTGTGCGTTGAGGGACTTCTGCATTCAAGTGCACAGAAGGTAGCCTCTCATGCTTGTCCGTTTTCGCCACAGGTTTGTAATCCTCCAGGAGGGCGTTGTTTCCTGAGGGTGCAAAGAGCCACGTCATCCCTTTAATAGCAAGGCCCTGACGATGCCTTTGTAGTAATCTGTCAGAAACTGCTGCGGGAGAGCCTTGTGCCAAACTCTGCTGGGGAAACAATCCACCGTGCACTGAGGAGACCCTCCCTGAGAGAATACTAGGCTGCTTTCGCCTTGCATGCAACTTGCTCCTACGTGATAAGGAAAACAGTAAACATTGCAGTAGAAGGCGGTCTTCTCTGTACGCCCTCTGTCTCAGAGACCGAAGTGAGCCGCGAATAGGCCTTCGCACTAGCCACACAGGAAGCTGCAGAACAAGATGCTTTGAAATGACAGCAGTGGAGGCAAGCCAGCTATGGATTCAGCTTATGTGAGTGAAAGAAACCAGTGCGGGATGGCCCATCCAAGGAATCATTGAAGCCGTGGCGGTGGAAGTTGAAACTGAGCTTGCAATGTGCTTTCCGTGTCTGTCGTGTGCGCGTGCACTCTAAGCGCCTGAGTGACGTCTGCTGCGCAGAGCTCTGTGTGTGCCGAGCGGCGTGCGCTCGCTTGGGTGGCCATTCGCGTGAGGCCTTGCTGAGGCAGCCTGGCTGTCAGAAAGTTGCCCGCATACAACGAATTCCGCTTGCAAAGTGCTTCCCGTGTCTGCCCTGTGTGCCTGCACTCTAAGCACCTGAGTGGAGTCTGCTGCGCAGAGCTCTGTGTGTGCCGAGCGGCGTGCGCTCGCTTGGGTGGCCATTCGCGTGAGGCCTTGCTGAGGCAGCCTGGCTGTCAGAAAGTTGCCCGCATACAACGAATTCCGCTTGCAATGTGCTTCCCGTGTCTGCCGTGTGTGCCTGCACGCTAAGCGCCTGAGTGGAGTCTGCTGCGCAGAGCTCTGTGTGTGCTGAGCGGCGTGCGCTCGCTTGGGTGGCCATTCGCGCGAGGCCTTGCTGAGGAAGCCTGGCTGTCAGGAAAACGCCCGCATACAACGAATTTAGCTTGGCAGTGCAAAAAGTCGCTTTCGTCTGCTACTACGTGGCCGCTCCAGAGAGGCCCAGGTTGGTCTGTGTGGTATGTAAGCCGGTTTCCCATGCCACAGTCTGAGCTTTGAAAACTAAGTGCCCATTGGCTTCAGTCCCCAACCATCATGTCAGCGAGAGGTGTGTGCAAGCTTCTGCAAAGCCTGGTGGCGGATGGGCCCTAAGCGTCAGGGCCGTTGTCCTGCAGAGAAGGATCTGAGGCTGTCTCAGTTCAAGGGATTTCCTGCTCAGCCATATCCAGACTGGCAGCTAAACACTGCTGTGTCAAGGCGAGCTTCTTATACACACTTCTACTCCCAGACACAGGGATACTGTGAAGAGGTCTTCCGCCCAGCCTCAGGGGAAGAGGCGGGGCAAGTTGCTTTCTGTACAGCATTCATTGGAAGCAGGACGTTTGGAGGTTCTGTTCCACAGGCGAAAAGCAGGCAGCACTAGGAGAATCTGTCAAGGAAGCTCCTCTTTATGGCTAGCGAGGCTTAATTCAAACGTGCAATGGAAAATTGTTCTGGGGTAACTGAGCTCTAACTTCACGGTCTAACACTTGCAGCTACTTTCTGCTAACTCATACAGAGTGGAATCGCCAAATACAGAGTAGAATTCTGTTGCGGTACGCTGTGTTCTTGTGTGCTTGGCGATGTATTGCCGACGGCCTGCGGGACCTGCTTGTCTTCTGTGTTGTGTGTTGTCCGTGCTGTGTGTATCTTGTATGTAGTATGTGCGGTATGTGTTCCTCACTGCTTGCTGAGTGCACAGTTCTGTGTATTTTTCACTGTGCTGTGTGTTATGTGAGATGTTGGTATTTGTGAGTGGTGTGTGTTGAGTGGTTCTTCGTGCATTGTACATTTCGCCTTTTTTGATGAGTTCTCTGTTGGCGGTTGCATATGTTGTGCGTTTGGTGTGTGGCTTCCCGTCTAATGTGTAGTGTGAAATGTGTGTCTGGTCTTTCTGTTGTCTGCTGTGTTGTGTACTGTGTTCTGGGTTGTGCGAGTGCTGTCTTTCGGCTTTCCGTGTGTTGCATACTGGGTCGATGTTGGGTGGGCTGTGTAATTTGAGCACTGTGTGCAAAGTTGAGTTTGCCTTGTGTCGGACGTGTTGTGTGCATGTGTATGTTGTGTGTGTGTGTTTGTGCGTTTTCGTTCGTGCTGTCTGCGTGTGGGTCTGCGTGGGCGCAGTATTGTATGCTTGTGGTTGTGGGTGTTGTGTGTAGTGCGTTCTATGTGTGTTGCATGTGTTTTCGTCAGTTGCGTGTGTGCACTTGTAGGTGCTGTGTCAGTTTTGTGTGTGTGAGATTGTGATTTGTGTGCTGTTGTGTTAGAGAGGCTGTGTGTGTGTGTTTGGCTGTTTGAGTTATGCACGTGATGTGAGATGTGTTGACTGTGTGTGGTTGTGCTTGTTTTGTACGTCTCTTGTGCGCAGTCTGCGGTCTGTGCAGTGTTTATCGCGCGTATTGTGAGCAGTAGCTATGTGCCTGCCTTTCAAGGGTGTGGTGTGTTTATGGTGTCTGTTGTGTGGCGTGTTTCTGTGTTGTGTGTGTGTGCACTGCGTTGTGCTCCTGTGTGAGGATGTATGTGTGGTGTGTCTGTGCGTGATTGTGTGTGTAGTGCGTAGTGTGTGAAATGGGTGCTACTTGTCTTCTTGGTTGGTTATATGTGTTTTGCCCATGGATTTGGGAGTGTCGTGTGTGTTAGGAGTTGTGGTACTTTCTGTGTGTGTCGTGTGCTGTGTTGTTCTGTGATTTGTGTTTGTGCTGTGTGTGTCCTACTCTGTGTGTTCTGTGGTCTGTGTGTTTTGCAAGTTGAGTGAGATATTGCGTGTTAGGACCGATATCTTGTGTATATGTTGCGTGTTTGGCATTGTGCATTCTGCGAGGCTCTGTGTGCTGTATGTTTTATGTGTGTTTGGAGTGATGTGTGCACTGTGTGAAATGTGTGTTGCATAAATTCGGTGTTCTTTCTGTGGTGGTTTGTGTGTGTTTTGCATGGGGGTTGCTATGTGTGTGGTTGTGTTTGACAGGTTGTGTGCGTGGTTGGCTCCTTGAGCAATGAGTGTACTTTGTGATGCGTGTACTGTGTATGGTCAAGCTTGGTCAGTGGGCCTCACTGTGGGTGTTGTGTTCACTCTGAGAACCGTGGTTCATGTGTATAGCGTGCAGTTATGTTCTCGGTGTGATGTGCTGTGCGTTGAGGGACTTCTGCATTCAAGTGCACAGAAGGTAGCCTCTCATGCTTGTCCGTTTTCGCCACAGGTTTGTAATCCTCCAGGAGGGCGTTGTTTCCTGAGGGTGCAAAGAGCCACGTCATCCCTTTAATAGCAAGGCCCTGACGATGCCTTTGTAGTAATCTGTCAGAAACTGCTGCGGGAGAGCCTTGTGCCAAACTCTGCTGGGGAAACAATCCACCGTGCACTGAGGAGACCCTCCCTGAGAGAATACTAGGCTGCTTTCGCCTTGCATGCAACTTGCTCCTACGTGATAAGGAAAACAGTAAACATTGCAGTAGAAGGCGGTCTTCTCTGTACGCCCTCTGTCTCAGAGACCGAAGTGAGCCGCGAATAGGCCTTCGCACTAGCCACACAGGAAGCTGCAGAACAAGATGCTTTGAAATGACAGCAGTGGAGGCAAGCCAGCTATGGATTCAGCTTATGTGAGTGAAAGAAACCAGTGCGGGATGGCCCATCCAAGGAATCATTGAAGCCGTGGCGGTGGAAGTTGAAACTGAGCTTGCAATGTGCTTTCCGTGTCTGTCGTGTGCGCGTGCACTCTAAGCGCCTGAGTGACGTCTGCTGCGCAGAGCTCTGTGTGTGCCGAGCGGCGTGCGCTCGCTTGGGTGGCCATTCGCGTGAGGCCTTGCTGAGGCAGCCTGGCTGTCAGAAAGTTGCCCGCATACAACGAATTCCGCTTGCAAAGTGCTTCCCGTGTCTGCCCTGTGTGCCTGCACTCTAAGCACCTGAGTGGAGTCTGCTGCGCAGAGCTCTGTGTGTGCCGAGCGGCGTGCGCTCGCTTGGGTGGCCATTCGCGTGAGGCCTTGCTGAGGCAGCCTGGCTGTCAGAAAGTTGCCCGCATACAACGAATTCCGCTTGCAATGTGCTTCCCGTGTCTGCCGTGTGTGCCTGCACGCTAAGCGCCTGAGTGGAGTCTGCTGCGCAGAGCTCTGTGTGTGCTGAGCGGCGTGCGCTCGCTTGGGTGGCCATTCGCGCGAGGCCTTGCTGAGGAAGCCTGGCTGTCAGGAAAACGCCCGCATACAACGAATTTAGCTTGGCAGTGCAAAAAGTCGCTTTCGTCTGCTACTACGTGGCCGCTCCAGAGAGGCCCAGGTTGGTCTGTGTGGTATGTAAGCCGGTTTCCCATGCCACAGTCTGAGCTTTGAAAACTAAGTGCCCATTGGCTTCAGTCCCCAACCATCATGTCAGCGAGAGGTGTGTGCAAGCTTCTGCAAAGCCTGGTGGCGGATGGGCCCTAAGCGTCAGGGCCGTTGTCCTGCAGAGAAGGATCTGAGGCTGTCTCAGTTCAAGGGATTTCCTGCTCAGCCATATCCAGACTGGCAGCTAAACACTGCTGTGTCAAGGCGAGCTTCTTATACACACTTCTACTCCCAGACACAGGGATACTGTGAAGAGGTCTTCCGCCCAGCCTCAGGGGAAGAGGCGGGGCAAGTTGCTTTCTGTACAGCATTCATTGGAAGCAGGACGTTTGGAGGTTCTGTTCCACAGGCGAAAAGCAGGCAGCACTAGGAGAATCTGTCAAGGAAGCTCCTCTTTATGGCTAGCGAGGCTTAATTCAAACGTGCAATGGAAAATTGTTCTGGGGTAACTGAGCTCTAACTTCACGCTCTAACACTTGCAGCTACTTTCTCCTAACTCATACAGAGTGGAATCGCCAAATACAGAGTAGAATTCTGTTGCGGTACGCTGTGTTCTTGTGTGCTTGGCGATGTATTGCCGACGGCCTGCGGGACCTGCTTGTCTTCTGTGTTGTGTGTTGTCCGTGCTGTGTGTATCTTGTATGTAGTATGTGCGGTATGTGTTCCTCACTGCTTGCTGAGTGCACAGTTCTGTGTATTTTTCACTGTGCTGTGTGTTATGTGAGATGTTGGTATTTGTGAGTGGTGTGTGTTGAGTGGTTCTTCGTGCATTGTACATTTCGCCTTTTTTGATGAGTTCTCTGTTGGCGGTTGCATATGTTGTGCGTTTGGTGTGTGGCTTCCCGTCTAATGTGTAGTGTGAAATGTGTGTCTGGTCTTTCTGTTGTCTGCTGTGTTGTGTACTGTGTTCTGGGTTGTGCGAGTGCTGTCTTTCGGCTTTCCGTGTGTTGCATACTGGGTCGATGTTGGGTGGGCTGTGTAATTTGAGCACTGTGTGCAAAGTTGAGTTTGCCTTGTGTCGGACGTGTTGTGTGCATGTGCATGTTGTGTGTGTGTGTTTGTGCGTTTTCGTTCGTGCTGTCTGCGTGTGGGTCTGCGTGTGCGCAGTATTGTATGCTTGTGGTTGTGCGTGTTGTGTGTAGTGCGTTCTATGTGTGTTGCATGTGTTTTCGTCAGTTGCGTGTGTGCACTTGTAGGTGCTGTGTCAGTTTTGTGTGTGTGAGATTGTGATTTGTGTGCTGTTGTGTTAGAGAGGCTGTGTGTGTGTGTTTGGCTGTTTGAGTTATGCACGTGATGTGAGATGTGTTGACTGTGTGTGGTTGTGCTTGTTTTGTACGTCTCTTGTGCGCAGTCTGCGGTCTGTGCAGTGTTTATCGCGCGTATTGTGAGCAGTAGCTATGTGCCTGCCTTTCAAGGGTGTGGTGTGTTTATGGTGTCTGTTGTGTGGCGTGTTTCTGTGTTGTGTGTGTGTGCACTGCGTTGTGCTCCTGTGTGAGGATGTATGTGTGGTGTGTCTGTGCGTGATTGTGTGTGTAGTGCGTAGTGTGTGAAATGGGTGCTACTTGTCTTCTTGGTTGGTTATATGTGTTTTGCCCATGGATTTGGGAGTGTCGTGTGTGTTAGGAGTTGTGGTACTTTCTGTGTGTGTCGTGTGCTGTGTTGTTCTGTGATTTGTGTTTGTGCTGTGTGTGTCCTACTCTGTGTGTTCTGTGGTCTGTGTGTTTTGCAAGTTGAGTGAGATATTGCGTGTTAGGACCGATATCTTGTGTATATGTTGCGTGTTTGGCATTGTGCATTCTGCGAGGCTCTGTGTGCTGTATGTTTTATGTGTGTTTGGAGTGATGTGTGCACTGTGTGAAATGTGTGTTGCATAAATTCGGTGTTCTTTCTGTGGTGGTTTGTGTGTGTTTTGCATGGGGGTTGCTATGTGTGTGGTTGTGTTTGACAGGTTGTGTGCGTGGTTGGCTCCTTGAGCAATGAGTGTACTTTGTGATGCGTGTACTGTGTATGGTCAAGCTTGGTCAGTGGGCCTCACTGTGGGTGTTGTGTTCACTCTGAGAACCGTGGTTCATGTGTATAGCGTGCAGTTATGTTCTCGGTGTGATGTGCTGTGCGTTGAGGGACTTCTGCATTCAAGTGCACAGAAGGTAGCCTCTCATGCTTGTCCGTTTTCGCCACAGGTTTGTAATCCTCCAGGAGGGCGTTGTTTCCTGAGGGTGCAAAGAGCCACGTCATCCCTTTAATAGCAAGGCCCTGACGATGCCTTTGTAGTAATCTGTCAGAAACTGCTGCGGGAGAGCCTTGTGCCAAACTCTGCTGGGGAAACAATCCACCGTGCACTGAGGAGACCCTCCCTGAGAGAATACTAGGCTGCTTTCGCCTTGCATGCAACTTGCTCCTACGTGATAAGGAAAACAGTAAACATTGCAGTAGAAGGCGGTCTTCTCTGTACGCCCTCTGTCTCAGAGACCGAAGTGAGCCGCGAATAGGCCTTCGCACTAGCCACACAGGAAGCTGCAGAACAAGATGCTTTGAAATGACAGCAGTGGAGGCAAGCCAGCTATGGATTCAGCTTATGTGAGTGAAAGAAACCAGTGCGGGATGGCCCATCCAAGGAATCATTGAAGCCGTGGCGGTGGAAGTTGAAACTGAGCTTGCAATGTGCTTTCCGTGTCTGTCGTGTGCGCGTGCACTCTAAGCGCCTGAGTGACGTCTGCTGCGCAGAGCTCTGTGTGTGCCGAGCGGCGTGCGCTCGCTTGGGTGGCCATTCGCGTGAGGCCTTGCTGAGGCAGCCTGGCTGTCAGAAAGTTGCCCGCATACAACGAATTCCGCTTGCAAAGTGCTTCCCGTGTCTGCCCTGTGTGCCTGCACTCTAAGCACCTGAGTGGAGTCTGCTGCGCAGAGCTCTGTGTGTGCCGAGCGGCGTGCGCTCGCTTGGGTGGCCATTCGCGTGAGGCCTTGCTGAGGCAGCCTGGCTGTCAGAAAGTTGCCCGCATACAACGAATTCCGCTTGCAATGTGCTTCCCGTGTCTGCCGTGTGTGCCTGCACGCTAAGCGCCTGAGTGGAGTCTGCTGCGCAGAGCTCTGTGTGTGCTGAGCGGCGTGCGCTCGCTTGGGTGGCCATTCGCGCGAGGCCTTGCTGAGGAAGCCTGGCTGTCAGGAAAACGCCCGCATACAACGAATTTAGCTTGGCAGTGCAAAAAGTCGCTTTCGTCTGCTACTACGTGGCCGCTCCAGAGAGGCCCAGGTTGGTCTGTGTGGTATGTAAGCCGGTTTCCCATGCCACAGTCTGAGCTTTGAAAACTAAGTGCCCATTGGCTTCAGTCCCCAACCATCATGTCAGCGAGAGGTGTGTGCAAGCTTCTGCAAAGCCTGGTGGCGGATGGGCCCTAAGCGTCAGGGCCGTTGTCCTGCAGAGAAGGATCTGAGGCTGTCTCAGTTCAAGGGATTTCCTGCTCAGCCATATCCAGACTGGCAGCTAAACACTGCTGTGTCAAGGCGAGCTTCTTATACACACTTCTACTCCCAGACACAGGGATACTGTGAAGAGGTCTTCCGCCCAGCCTCAGGGGAAGAGGCGGGGCAAGTTGCTTTCTGTACAGCATTCATTGGAAGCAGGACGTTTGGAGGTTCTGTTCCACAGGCGAAAAGCAGGCAGCACTAGGAGAATCTGTCAAGGAAGCTCCTCTTTATGGCTAGCGAGGCTTAATTCAAACGTGCAATGGAAAATTGTTCTGGGGTAACTGAGCTCTAACTTCACGCTCTAACACTTGCAGCTACTTTCTCCTAACTCATACAGAGTGGAATCGCCAAATACAGAGTAGAATTCTGTTGCGGTACGCTGTGTTCTTGTGTGCTTGGCGATGTATTGCCGACGGCCTGCGGGACCTGCTTGTCTTCTGTGTTGTGTGTTGTCCGTGCTGTGTGTATCTTGTATGTAGTATGTGCGGTATGTGTTCCTCACTGCTTGCTGAGTGCACAGTTCTGTGTATTTTTCACTGTGCTGTGTGTTATGTGAGATGTTGGTATTTGTGAGTGGTGTGTGTTGAGTGGTTCTTCGTGCATTGTACATTTCGCCTTTTTTGATGAGTTCTCTGTTGGCGGTTGCATATGTTGTGCGTTTGGTGTGTGGCTTCCCGTCTAATGTGTAGTGTGAAATGTGTGTCTGGTCTTTCTGTTGTCTGCTGTGTTGTGTACTGTGTTCTGGGTTGTGCGAGTGCTGTCTTTCGGCTTTCCGTGTGTTGCATACTGGGTCGATGTTGGGTGGGCTGTGTAATTTGAGCACTGTGTGCAAAGTTGAGTTTGCCTTGTGGCGGACGTGTTGTGTGCATGTGCATGTTGTGTGTGTGTGTTTGTGCGTTTTCGTTCGTGCTGTCTGCGTGTGGGTCTGCGTGTGTGCAGTATTGTAGGCTTGTGGTTGTGCGTGTTGTGTGTAGTGCGTTCTATGTGTGTTGCATGTGTTTTCGTCAGTTGCGTGTGTGCACTTGTAGGTGCTGTGTCAGTTTTGTGTGTGTGAGATTGTGATTTGTGTGCTGTTGTGTTAGAGAGGCTGTGTGTGTGTGTTTGGCTGTTTGAGTTATGCACGTGATGTGAGATGTGTTGACTGTGTGTGGTTGTGCTTGTTTTGTACGTCTCTTGTGCGCAGTCTGCGGTCTGTGCAGTGTTTATCGCGCGTATTGTGAGCAGTAGCTATGTGCCTGCCTTTCAAGGGTGTGGTGTGTTTATGGTGTCTGTTGTGTGGCGTGTTTCTGTGTTGTGTGTGTGTGCACTGCGTTGTGCTCCTGTGTGAGGATGTATGTGTGGTGTGTCTGTGCGTGATTGTGTGTGTAGTGCGTAGTGTGTGAAATGGGTGCTACTTGTCTTCTTGGTTGGTTATATGTGTTTTGCCCATGGATTTGGGAGTGTCGTGTGTGTTAGGAGTTGTGGTACTTTCTGTGTGTGTCGTGTGCTGTGTTGTTCTGTGATTTGTGTTTGTGCTGTGTGTGTCCTACTCTGTGTGTTCTGTGGTCTGTGTGTTTTGCAAGTTGAGTGAGATATTGCGTGTTAGGACCGATATCTTGTGTATATGTTGCGTGTTTGGCATTGTGCATTCTGCGAGGCTCTGTGTGCTGTATGTTTTATGTGTGTTTGGAGTGATGTGTGCACTGTGTGAAATGTGTGTTGCATAAATTCGGTGTTCTTTCTGTGGTGGTTTGTGTGTGTTTTGCATGGGGGTTGCTATGTGTGTGGTTGTGTTTGACAGGTTGTGTGCGTGGTTGGCTCCTTGAGCAATGAGTGTACTTTGTGATGCGTGTACTGTGTATGGTCAAGCTTGGTCAGTGGGCCTCACTGTGGGTGTTGTGTTCACTCTGAGAACCGTGGTTCATGTGTATAGCGTGCAGTTATGTTCTCGGTGTGATGTGCTGTGCGTTGAGGGACTTCTGCATTCAAGTGCACAGAAGGTAGCCTCTCATGCTTGTCCGTTTTCGCCACAGGTTTGTAATCCTCCAGGAGGGCGTTGTTTCCTGAGGGTGCAAAGAGCCACGTCATCCCTTTAATAGCAAGGCCCTGACGATGCCTTTGTAGTAATCTGTCAGAAACTGCTGCGGGAGAGCCTTGTGCCAAACTCTGCTGGGGAAACAATCCACCGTGCACTGAGGAGACCCTCCCTGAGAGAATACTAGGCTGCTTTCGCCTTGCATGCAACTTGCTCCTACGTGATAAGGAAAACAGTAAACATTGCAGTAGAAGGCGGTCTTCTCTGTACGCCCTCTGTCTCAGAGACCGAAGTGAGCCGCGAATAGGCCTTCGCACTAGCCACACAGGAAGCTGCAGAACAAGATGCTTTGAAATGACAGCAGTGGAGGCAAGCCAGCTATGGATTCAGCTTATGTGAGTGAAAGAAACCAGTGCGGGATGGCCCATCCAAGGAATCATTGAAGCCGTGGCGGTGGAAGTTGAAACTGAGCTTGCAATGTGCTTTCCGTGTCTGTCGTGTGCGCGTGCACTCTAAGCGCCTGAGTGACGTCTGCTGCGCAGAGCTCTGTGTGTGCCGAGCGGCGTGCGCTCGCTTGGGTGGCCATTCGCGTGAGGCCTTGCTGAGGCAGCCTGGCTGTCAGAAAGTTGCCCGCATACAACGAATTCCGCTTGCAAAGTGCTTCCCGTGTCTGCCCTGTGTGCCTGCACTCTAAGCACCTGAGTGGAGTCTGCTGCGCAGAGCTCTGTGTGTGCCGAGCGGCGTGCGCTCGCTTGGGTGGCCATTCGCGTGAGGCCTTGCTGAGGCAGCCTGGCTGTCAGAAAGTTGCCCGCATACAACGAATTCCGCTTGCAATGTGCTTCCCGTGTCTGCCGTGTGTGCCTGCACGCTAAGCGCCTGAGTGGAGTCTGCTGCGCAGAGCTCTGTGTGTGCTGAGCGGCGTGCGCTCGCTTGGGTGGCCATTCGCGCGAGGCCTTGCTGAGGAAGCCTGGCTGTCAGGAAAACGCCCGCATACAACGAATTTAGCTTGGCAGTGCAAAAAGTCGCTTTCGTCTGCTACTACGTGGCCGCTCCAGAGAGGCCCAGGTTGGTCTGTGTGGTATGTAAGCCGGTTTCCCATGCCACAGTCTGAGCTTTGAAAACTAAGTGCCCATTGGCTTCAGTCCCCAACCATCATGTCAGCGAGAGGTGTGTGCAAGCTTCTGCAAAGCCTGGTGGCGGATGGGCCCTAAGCGTCAGGGCCGTTGTCCTGCAGAGAAGGATCTGAGGCTGTCTCAGTTCAAGGGATTTCCTGCTCAGCCATATCCAGACTGGCAGCTAAACACTGCTGTGTCAAGGCGAGCTTCTTATACACACTTCTACTCCCAGACACAGGGATACTGTGAAGAGGTCTTCCGCCCAGCCTCAGGGGAAGAGGCGGGGCAAGTTGCTTTCTGTACAGCATTCATTGGAAGCAGGACGTTTGGAGGTTCTGTTCCACAGGCGAAAAGCAGGCAGCACTAGGAGAATCTGTCAAGGAAGCTCCTCTTTATGGCTAGCGAGGCTTAATTCAAACGTGCAATGGAAAATTGTTCTGGGGTAACTGAGCTCTAACTTCACGCTCTAACACTTGCAGCTACTTTCTCCTAACTCATACAGAGTGGAATCGCCAAATACAGAGTAGAATTCTGTTGCGGTACGCTGTGTTCTTGTGTGCTTGGCGATGTATTGCCGACGGCCTGCGGGACCTGCTTGTCTTCTGTGTTGTGTGTTGTCCGTGCTGTGTGTATCTTGTATGTAGTATGTGCGGTATGTGTTCCTCACTGCTTGCTGAGTGCACAGTTCTGTGTATTTTTCACTGTGCTGTGTGTTATGTGAGATGTTGGTATTTGTGAGTGGTGTGTGTTGAGTGGTTCTTCGTGCATTGTACATTTCGCCTTTTTTGATGAGTTCTCTGTTGGCGGTTGCATATGTTGTGCGTTTGGTGTGTGGCTTCCCGTCTAATGTGTAGTGTGAAATGTGTGTCTGGTCTTTCTGTTGTCTGCTGTGTTGTGTACTGTGTTCTGGGTTGTGCGAGTGCTGTCTTTCGGCTTTCCGTGTGTTGCATACTGGGTCGATGTTGGGTGGGCTGTGTAATTTGAGCACTGTGTGCAAAGTTGAGTTTGCCTTGTGTCGGACGTGTTGTGTGCATGTGCATGTTGTGTGTGTGTGTTTGTGCGTTTTCGTTCGTGCTGTCTGCGTGTGGGTCTGCGTGTGCGCAGTATTGTATGCTTGTGGTTGTGCGTGTTGTGTGTAGTGCGTTCTATGTGTGTTGCATGTGTTTTCGTCAGTTGCGTGTGTGCACTTGTAGGTGCTGTGTCAGTTTTGTGTGTGTGAGATTGTGATTTGTGTGCTGTTGTGTTAGAGAGGCTGTGTGTGTGTGTTTGGCTGTTTGAGTTATGCACGTGATGTGAGATGTGTTGACTGTGTGTGGTTGTGCTGGTTTTGTACGTCTCTTGTGCGCAGTCTGCGGTCTGTGCAGTGTTTATCGCGCGTATTGTGAGCAGTAGCTATGTGCCTGCCTTTCAAGGGTGTGGTGTGTTTATGGTGTCTGTTGTGTGGCGTGTTTCTGTGTTGTGTGTGTGTGCACTGCGTTGTGCTCCTGTGTGAGGATGTATGTGTGGTGTGTCTGTGCGTGATTGTGTGTGTAGTGCGTAGTGTGTGAAATGGGTGCTACTTGTCTTCTTGGTTGGTTATATGTGTTTTGCCCATGGATTTGGGAGTGTCGTGTGTGTTAGGAGTTGTGGTACTTTCTGTGTGTGTCGTGTGCTGTGTTGTTCTGTGATTTGTGTTTGTGCTGTGTGTGTCCTACTCTGTGTGTTCTGTGGTCTGTGTGTTTTGCAAGTTGAGTGAGATATTGCGTGTTAGGACCGATATCTTGTGTATATGTTGCGTGTTTGGCATTGTGCATTCTGCGAGGCTCTGTGTGCTGTATGTTTTATGTGTGTTTGGAGTGATGTGTGCACTGTGTGAAATGTGTGTTGCATAAATTCGGTGTTCTTTCTGTGGTGGTTTGTGTGTGTTTTGCATGGGGGTTGCTATGTGTGTGGTTGTGTTTGACAGGTTGTGTGCGTGGTTGGCTCCTTGAGCAATGAGTGTACTTTGTGATGCGTGTACTGTGTATGGTCAAGCTTGGTCAGTGGGCCTCACTGTGGGTGTTGTGTTCACTCTGAGAACCGTGGTTCATGTGTATAGCGTGCAGTTATGTTCTCGGTGTGATGTGCTGTGCGTTGAGGGACTTCTGCATTCAAGTGCACAGAAGGTAGCCTCTCATGCTTGTCCGTTTTCGCCACAGGTTTGTAATCCTCCAGGAGGGCGTTGTTTCCTGAGGGTGCAAAGAGCCACGTCATCCCTTTAATAGCAAGGCCCTGACGATGCCTTTGTAGTAATCTGTCAGAAACTGCTGCGGGAGAGCCTTGTGCCAAACTCTGCTGGGGAAACAATCCACCGTGCACTGAGGAGACCCTCCCTGAGAGAATACTAGGCTGCTTTCGCCTTGCATGCAACTTGCTCCTACGTGATAAGGAAAACAGTAAACATTGCAGTAGAAGGCGGTCTTCTCTGTACGCCCTCTGTCTCAGAGACCGAAGTGAGCCGCGAATAGGCCTTCGCACTAGCCACACAGGAAGCTGCAGAACAAGATGCTTTGAAATGACAGCAGTGGAGGCAAGCCAGCTATGGATTCAGCTTATGTGAGTGAAAGAAACCAGTGCGGGATGGCCCATCCAAGGAATCATTGAAGCCGTGGCGGTGGAAGTTGAAACTGAGCTTGCAATGTGCTTTCCGTGTCTGTCGTGTGCGCGTGCACTCTAAGCGCCTGAGTGACGTCTGCTGCGCAGAGCTCTGTGTGTGCCGAGCGGCGTGCGCTCGCTTGGGTGGCCATTCGCGTGAGGCCTTGCTGAGGCAGCCTGGCTGTCAGAAAGTTGCCCGCATACAACGAATTCCGCTTGCAAAGTGCTTCCCGTGTCTGCCCTCTGTGTGCCTGCACTCTAAGCACCTGAGTGGAGTCTGCTGCGCAGAGCTCTGTGTGTGCCGAGCGGCGTGCGCTCGCTTGGGTGGCCATTCGCGTGAGGCCTTGCTGAGGCAGCCTGGCTGTCAGAAAGTTGCCCGCATACAACGAATTCCGCTTGCAATGTGCTTCCCGTGTCTGCCGTGTGTGCCTGCACTCTAAGCGCCTGAGTGGAGTCTGCTGCGCAGAGCTCTGTGTGTGCTGAGCGGCGTGCGCTCGCTTGGGTGGCCATTCGCGCGAGGCCTTGCTGAGGAAGCCTGGCTGTCAGGAAAACGCCCGCATACAACGAATTTAGCTTGGCAGTGCAAAAAGTCGCTTTCGTCTGCTACTACGTGGCCGCTCCAGAGAGGCCCAGGTTGGTCTGTGTGGTATGTAAGCCGGTTTCCCATGCCACAGTCTGAGCTTTGAAAACTAAGTGCCCATTGGCTTCAGTCCCCAACCATCATGTCAGCGAGAGGTGTGTGCAAGCTTCTGCAAAGCCTGGTGGCGGATGGGCCCTAAGCGTCAGGGCCGTTGTCCTGCAGAGAAGGATCTGAGGCTGTCTCAGTTCAAGGGATTTCCTGCTCAGCCATATCCAGACTGGCAGCTAAACACTGCTGTGTCAAGGCGAGCTTCTTATACACACTTCTACTCCCAGACACAGGGATACTGTGAAGAGGTCTTCCGCCCAGCCTCAGGGGAAGAGGCGGGGCAAGTTGCTTTCTGTACAGCATTCATTGGAAGCAGGACGTTTGGAGGTTCTGTTCCACAGGCGAAAAGCAGGCAGCACTAGGAGAATCTGTCAAGGAAGCTCCTCTTTATGGCTAGCGAGGCTTAATTCAAACGTGCAATGGAAAATTGTTCTGGGGTAACTGAGCTCTAACTTCACGCTCTAACACTTGCAGCTACTTTCTCCTAACTCATACAGAGTGGAATCGCCAAATACAGAGTAGAATTCTGTTGCGGTACGCTGTGTTCTTGTGTGCTTGGCGATGTATTGCCGACGGCCTGCGGGACCTGCTTGTCTTCTGTGTTGTGTGTTGTCCGTGCTGTGTGTATCTTGTATGTAGTATGTGCGGTATGTGTTCCTCACTGCTTGCTGAGTGCACAGTTCTGTGTATTTTTCACTGTGCTGTGTGTTATGTGAGATGTTGGTATTTGTGAGTGGTGTGTGTTGAGTGGTTCTTCGTGCATTGTACATTTCGCCTTTTTTGATGAGTTCTCTGTTGGCGGTTGCATATGTTGTGCGTTTGGTGTGTGGCTTCCCGTCTAATGTGTAGTGTGAAATGTGTGTCTGGTCTTTCTGTTGTCTGCTGTGTTGTGTACTGTGTTCTGGGTTGTGCGAGTGCTGTCTTTCGGCTTTCCGTGTGTTGCATACTGGGTCGATGTTGGGTGGGCTGTGTAATTTGAGCACTGTGTGCAAAGTTGAGTTTGCCTTGTGTCGGACGTGTTGTGTGCATGTGCATGTTGTGTGTGTGTGTTTGTGCGTTTTCGTTCGTGCTGTCTGCGTGTGGGTCTGCGTGTGCGCAGTATTGTATGCTTGTGGTTGTGCGTGTTGTGTGTAGTGCGTTCTATGTGTGTTGCATGTGTTTTCGTCAGTTGCGTGTGTGCACTTGTAGGTGCTGTGTCAGTTTTGTGTGTGTGAGATTGTGATTTGTGTGCTGTTGTGTTAGAGAGGCTGTGTGTGTGTGTTTGGCTGTTTGAGTTATGCACGTGATGTGAGATGTGTTGACTGTGTGTGGTTGTGCTGGTTTTGTACGTCTCTTGTGCGCAGTCTGCGGTCTGTGCAGTGTTTATCGCGCGTATTGTGAGCAGTAGCTATGTGCCTGCCTTTCAAGGGTGTGGTGTGTTTATGGTGTCTGTTGTGTGGCGTGTTTCTGTGTTGTGTGTGTGTGCACTGCGTTGTGCTCCTGTGTGAGGATGTATGTGTGGTGTGTCTGTGCGTGATTGTGTGTGTAGTGCGTAGTGTGTGAAATGGGTGCTACTTGTCTTCTTGGTTGGTTATATGTGTTTTGCCCATGGATTTGGGAGTGTCGTGTGTGTTAGGAGTTGTGGTACTTTCTGTGTGTGTCGTGTGCTGTGTTGTTCTGTGATTTGTGTTTGTGCTGTGTGTGTCCTACTCTGTGTGTTCTGTGGTCTGTGTGTTTTGCAAGTTGAGTGAGATATTGCGTGTTAGGACCGATATCTTGTGTATATGTTGCGTGTTTGGCATTGTGCATTCTGCGAGGCTCTGTGTGCTGTATGTTTTATGTGTGTTTGGAGTGATGTGTGCACTGTGTGAAATGTGTGTTGCATAAATTCGGTGTTCTTTCTGTGGTGGTTTGTGTGTGTTTTGCATGGGGGTTGCTATGTGTGTGGTTGTGTTTGACAGGTTGTGTGCGTGGTTGGCTCCTTGAGCAATGAGTGTACTTTGTGATGCGTGTACTGTGTATGGTCAAGCTTGGTCAGTGGGCCTCACTGTGGGTGTTGTGTTCACTCTGAGAACCGTGGTTCATGTGTATAGCGTGCAGTTATGTTCTCGGTGTGATGTGCTGTGCGTTGAGGGACTTCTGCATTCAAGTGCACAGAAGGTAGCCTCTCATGCTTGTCCGTTTTCGCCACAGGTTTGTAATCCTCCAGGAGGGCGTTGTTTCCTGAGGGTGCAAAGAGCCACGTCATCCCTTTAATAGCAAGGCCCTGACGATGCCTTTGTAGTAATCTGTCAGAAACTGCTGCGGGAGAGCCTTGTGCCAAACTCTGCTGGGGAAACAATCCACCGTGCACTGAGGAGACCCTCCCTGAGAGAATACTAGGCTGCTTTCGCCTTGCATGCAACTTGCTCCTACGTGATAAGGAAAACAGTAAACATTGCAGTAGAAGGCGGTCTTCTCTGTACGCCCTCTGTCTCAGAGACCGAAGTGAGCCGCGAATAGGCCTTCGCACTAGCCACACAGGAAGCTGCAGAACAAGATGCTTTGAAATGACAGCAGTGGAGGCAAGCCAGCTATGGATTCAGCTTATGTGAGTGAAAGAAACCAGTGCGGGATGGCCCATCCAAGGAATCATTGAAGCCGTGGCGGTGGAAGTTGAAACTGAGCTTGCAATGTGCTTTCCGTGTCTGTCGTGTGCGCGTGCACTCTAAGCGCCTGAGTGACGTCTGCTGCGCAGAGCTCTGTGTGTGCCGAGCGGCGTGCGCTCGCTTGGGTGGCCATTCGCGTGAGGCCTTGCTGAGGCAGCCTGGCTGTCAGAAAGTTGCCCGCATACAACGAATTCCGCTTGCAAAGTGCTTCCCGTGTCTGCCCTCTGTGTGCCTGCACTCTAAGCACCTGAGTGGAGTCTGCTGCGCAGAGCTCTGTGTGTGCCGAGCGGCGTGCGCTCGCTTGGGTGGCCATTCGCGTGAGGCCTTGCTGAGGCAGCCTGGCTGTCAGAAAGTTGCCCGCATACAACGAATTCCGCTTGCAATGTGCTTCCCGTGTCTGCCGTGTGTGCCTGCACTCTAAGCGCCTGAGTGGAGTCTGCTGCGCAGAGCTCTGTGTGTGCTGAGCGGCGTGCGCTCGCTTGGGTGGCCATTCGCGCGAGGCCTTGCTGAGGAAGCCTGGCTGTCAGGAAAACGCCCGCATACAACGAATTTAGCTTGGCAGTGCAAAAAGTCGCTTTCGTCTGCTACTACGTGGCCGCTCCAGAGAGGCCCAGGTTGGTCTGTGTGGTATGTAAGCCGGTTTCCCATGCCACAGTCTGAGCTTTGAAAACTAAGTGCCCATTGGCTTCAGTCCCCAACCATCATGTCAGCGAGAGGTGTGTGCAAGCTTCTGCAAAGCCTGGTGGCGGATGGGCCCTAAGCGTCAGGGCCGTTGTCCTGCAGAGAAGGATCTGAGGCTGTCTCAGTTCAAGGGATTTCCTGCTCAGCCATATCCAGACTGGCAGCTAAACACTGCTGTGTCAAGGCGAGCTTCTTATACACACTTCTACTCCCAGACACAGGGATACTGTGAAGAGGTCTTCCGCCCAGCCTCAGGGGAAGAGGCGGGGCAAGTTGCTTTCTGTACAGCATTCATTGGAAGCAGGACGTTTGGAGGTTCTGTTCCACAGGCGAAAAGCAGGCAGCACTAGGAGAATCTGTCAAGGAAGCTCCTCTTTATGGCTAGCGAGGCTTAATTCAAACGTGCAATGGAAAATTGTTCTGGGGTAACTGAGCTCTAACTTCACGCTCTAACACTTGCAGCTACTTTCTCCTAACTCATACAGAGTGGAATCGCCAAATACAGAGTAGAATTCTGTTGCGGTACGCTGTGTTCTTGTGTGCTTGGCGATGTATTGCCGACGGCCTGCGGGACCTGCTTGTCTTCTGTGTTGTGTGTTGTCCGTGCTGTGTGTATCTTGTATGTAGTATGTGCGGTATGTGTTCCTCACTGCTTGCTGAGTGCACAGTTCTGTGTATTTTTCACTGTGCTGTGTGTTATGTGAGATGTTGGTATTTGTGAGTGGTGTGTGTTGAGTGGTTCTTCGTGCATTGTACATTTCGCCTTTTTTGATGAGTTCTCTGTTGGCGGTTGCATATGTTGTGCGTTTGGTGTGTGGCTTCCCGTCTAATGTGTAGTGTGAAATGTGTGTCTGGTCTTTCTGTTGTCTGCTGTGTTGTGTACTGTGTTCTGGGTTGTGCGAGTGCTGTCTTTCGGCTTTCCGTGTGTTGCATACTGGGTCGATGTTGGGTGGGCTGTGTAATTTGAGCACTGTGTGCAAAGTTGAGTTTGCCTTGTGTCGGACGTGTTGTGTGCATGTGCATGTTGTGTGTGTGTGTTTGTGCGTTTTCGTTCGTGCTGTCTGCGTGTGGGTCTGCGTGTGCGCAGTATTGTATGCTTGTGGTTGTGCGTGTTGTGTGTAGTGCGTTCTATGTGTGTTGCATGTGTTTTCGTCAGTTGCGTGTGTGCACTTGTAGGTGCTGTGTCAGTTTTGTGTGTGTGAGATTGTGATTTGTGTGCTGTTGTGTTAGAGAGGCTGTGTGTGTGTGTTTGGCTGTTTGAGTTATGCACGTGATGTGAGATGTGTTGACTGTGTGTGGTTGTGCTGGTTTTGTACGTCTCTTGTGCGCAGTCTGCGGTCTGTGCAGTGTTTATCGCGCGTATTGTGAGCAGTAGCTATGTGCCTGCCTTTCAAGGGTGTGGTGTGTTTATGGTGTCTGTTGTGTGGCGTGTTTCTGTGTTGTGTGTGTGTGCACTGCGTTGTGCTCCTGTGTGAGGATGTATGTGTGGTGTGTCTGTGCGTGATTGTGTGTGTAGTGCGTAGTGTGTGAAATGGGTGCTACTTGTCTTCTTGGTTGGTTATATGTGTTTTGCCCATGGATTTGGGAGTGTCGTGTGTGTTAGGAGTTGTGGTACTTTCTGTGTGTGTCGTGTGCTGTGTTGTTCTGTGATTTGTGTTTGTGCTGTGTGTGTCCTACTCTGTGTGTTCTGTGGTCTGTGTTTTGCAAGTTGAGTGAGATATTGCGTGTTAGGACCGATATCTTGTGTATATGTTGCGTGTTTGGCATTGTGCATTCTGCGAGGCTCTGTGTGCTGTATGTTTTATGTGTGTTTGGAGTGATGTGTGCACTGTGTGAAATGTGTGTTGCATAAATTCGGTGTTCTTTCTGTGGTGGTTTGTGTGTGTTTTGCATGGGGGTTGCTATGTGTGTGGTTGTGTTTGACAGGTTGTGTGCGTGGTTGGCTCCTTGAGCAATGAGTGTACTTTGTGATGCGTGTACTGTGTATGGTCAAGCTTGGTCAGTGGGCCTCACTGTGGGTGTTGTGTTCACTCTGAGAACCGTGGTTCATGTGTATAGCGTGCAGTTATGTTCTCGGTGTGATGTGCTGTGCGTTGAGGGACTTCTGCATTCAAGTGCACAGAAGGTAGCCTCTCATGCTTGTCCGTTTTCGCCACAGGTTTGTAATCCTCCAGGAGGGCGTTGTTTCCTGAGGGTGCAAAGAGCCACGTCATCCCTTTAATAGCAAGGCCCTGACGATGCCTTTGTAGTAATCTGTCAGAAACTGCTGCGGGAGAGCCTTGTGCCAAACTCTGCTGGGGAAACAATCCACCGTGCACTGAGGAGACCCTCCCTGAGAGAATACTAGGCTGCTTTCGCCTTGCATGCAACTTGCTCCTACGTGATAAGGAAAACAGTAAACATTGCAGTAGAAGGCGGTCTTCTCTGTACGCCCTCTGTCTCAGAGACCGAAGTGAGCCGCGAATAGGCCTTCGCACTAGCCACACAGGAAGCTGCAGAACAAGATGCTTTGAAATGACAGCAGTGGAGGCAAGCCAGCTATGGATTCAGCTTATGTGAGTGAAAGAAACCAGTGCGGGATGGCCCATCCAAGGAATCATTGAAGCCGTGGCGGTGGAAGTTGAAACTGAGCTTGCAATGTGCTTTCCGTGTCTGTCGTGTGCGCGTGCACTCTAAGCGCCTGAGTGACGTCTGCTGCGCAGAGCTCTGTGTGTGCCGAGCGGCGTGCGCTCGCTTGGGTGGCCATTCGCGTGAGGCCTTGCTGAGGCAGCCTGGCTGTCAGAAAGTTGCCCGCATACAACGAATTCCGCTTGCAAAGTGCTTCCCGTGTCTGCCCTCTGTGTGCCTGCACTCTAAGCACCTGAGTGGAGTCTGCTGCGCAGAGCTCTGTGTGTGCCGAGCGGCGTGCGCTCGCTTGGGTGGCCATTCGCGTGAGGCCTTGCTGAGGCAGCCTGGCTGTCAGAAAGTTGCCCGCATACAACGAATTCCGCTTGCAATGTGCTTCCCGTGTCTGCCGTGTGTGCCTGCACTCTAAGCGCCTGAGTGGAGTCTGCTGCGCAGAGCTCTGTGTGTGCTGAGCGGCGTGCGCTCGCTTGGGTGGCCATTCGCGCGAGGCCTTGCTGAGGAAGCCTGGCTGTCAGGAAAACGCCCGCATACAACGAATTTAGCTTGGCAGTGCAAAAAGTCGCTTTCGTCTGCTACTACGTGGCCGCTCCAGAGAGGCCCAGGTTGGTCTGTGTGGTATGTAAGCCGGTTTCCCATGCCACAGTCTGAGCTTTGAAAACTAAGTGCCCATTGGCTTCAGTCCCCAACCATCATGTCAGCGAGAGGTGTGTGCAAGCTTCTGCAAAGCCTGGTGGCGGATGGGCCCTAAGCGTCAGGGCCGTTGTCCTGCAGAGAAGGATCTGAGGCTGTCTCAGTTCAAGGGATTTCCTGCTCAGCCATATCCAGACTGGCAGCTAAACACTGCTGTGTCAAGGCGAGCTTCTTATACACACTTCTACTCCCAGACACAGGGATACTGTGAAGAGGTCTTCCGCCCAGCCTCAGGGGAAGAGGCGGGGCAAGTTGCTTTCTGTACAGCATTCATTGGAAGCAGGACGTTTGGAGGTTCTGTTCCACAGGCGAAAAGCAGGCAGCACTAGGAGAATCTGTCAAGGAAGCTCCTCTTTATGGCTAGCGAGGCTTAATTCAAACGTGCAATGGAAAATTGTTCTGGGGTAACTGAGCTCTAACTTCACGCTCTAACACTTGCAGCTACTTTCTCCTAACTCATACAGAGTGGAATCGCCAAATACAGAGTAGAATTCTGTTGCGGTACGCTGTGTTCTTGTGTGCTTGGCGATGTATTGCCGACGGCCTGCGGGACCTGCTTGTCTTCTGTGTTGTGTGTTGTCCGTGCTGTGTGTATCTTGTATGTAGTATGTGCGGTATGTGTTCCTCACTGCTTGCTGAGTGCACAGTTCTGTGTATTTTTCACTGTGCTGTGTGTTATGTGAGATGTTGGTATTTGTGAGTGGTGTGTGTTGAGTGGTTCTTCGTGCATTGTACATTTCGCCTTTTTTGATGAGTTCTCTGTTGGCGGTTGCATATGTTGTGCGTTTGGTGTGTGGCTTCCCGTCTAATGTGTAGTGTGAAATGTGTGTCTGGTCTTTCTGTTGTCTGCTGTGTTGTGTACTGTGTTCTGGGTTGTGCGAGTGCTGTCTTTCGGCTTTCCGTGTGTTGCATACTGGGTCGATGTTGGGTGGGCTGTGTAATTTGAGCACTGTGTGCAAAGTTGAGTTTGCCTTGTGTCGGACGTGTTGTGTGCATGTGCATGTTGTGTGTGTGTGTTTGTGCGTTTTCGTTCGTGCTGTCTGCGTGTGGGTCTGCGTGTGCGCAGTATTGTATGCTTGTGGTTGTGCGTGTTGTGTGTAGTGCGTTCTATGTGTGTTGCATGTGTTTTCGTCAGTTGCGTGTGTGCACTTGTAGGTGCTGTGTCAGTTTTGTGTGTGTGAGATTGTGATTTGTGTGCTGTTGTGTTAGAGAGGCTGTGTGTGTGTGTTTGGCTGTTTGAGTTATGCACGTGATGTGAGATGTGTTGACTGTGTGTGGTTGTGCTTGTTTTGTACGTCTCTTGTGCGCAGTCTGCGGTCTGTGCAGTGTTTATCGCGCGTATTGTGAGCAGTAGCTATGTGCCTGCCTTTCAAGGGTGTGGTGTGTTTATGGTGTCTGTTGTGTGGCGTGTTTCTGTGTTGTGTGTGTGTGCACTGCGTTGTGCTCCTGTGTGAGGATGTATGTGTGGTGTGTCTGTGCGTGATTGTGTGTGTAGTGCGTAGTGTGTGAAATGGGTGCTACTTGTCTTCTTGGTTGGTTATATGTGTTTTGCCCATGGATTTGGGAGTGTCGTGTGTGTTAGGAGTTGTGGTACTTTCTGTGTGTGTCGTGTGCTGTGTTGTTCTGTGATTTGTGTTTGTGCTGTGTGTGTCCTACTCTGTGTGTTCTGTGGTCTGTGTGTTTTGCAAGTTGAGTGAGATATTGCGTGTTAGGACCGATATCTTGTGTATATGTTGCGTGTTTGGCATTGTGCATTCTGCGAGGCTCTGTGTGCTGTATGTTTTATGTGTGTTTGGAGTGATGTGTGCACTGTGTGAAATGTGTGTTGCATAAATTCGGTGTTCTTTCTGTGGTGGTTTGTGTGTGTTTTGCATGGGGGTTGCTATGTGTGTGGTTGTGTTTGACAGGTTGTGTGCGTGGTTGGCTCCTTGAGCAATGAGTGTACTTTGTGATGCGTGTACTGTGTATGGTCAAGCTTGGTCAGTGGGCCTCACTGTGGGTGTTGTGTTCACTCTGAGAACCGTGGTTCATGTGTATAGCGTGCAGTTATGTTCTCGGTGTGATGTGCTGTGCGTTGAGGGACTTCTGCATTCAAGTGCACAGAAGGTAGCCTCTCATGCTTGTCCGTTTTCGCCACAGGTTTGTAATCCTCCAGGAGGGCGTTGTTTCCTGAGGGTGCAAAGAGCCACGTCATCCCTTTAATAGCAAGGCCCTGACGATGCCTTTGTAGTAATCTGTCAGAAACTGCTGCGGGAGAGCCTTGTGCCAAACTCTGCTGGGGAAACAATCCACCGTGCACTGAGGAGACCCTCCCTGAGAGAATACTAGGCTGCTTTCGCCTTGCATGCAACTTGCTCCTACGTGATAAGGAAAACAGTAAACATTGCAGTAGAAGGCGGTCTTCTCTGTACGCCCTCTGTCTCAGAGACCGAAGTGAGCCGCGAATAGGCCTTCGCACTAGCCACACAGGAAGCTGCAGAACAAGATGCTTTGAAATGACAGCAGTGGAGGCAAGCCAGCTATGGATTCAGCTTATGTGAGTGAAAGAAACCAGTGCGGGATGGCCCATCCAAGGAATCATTGAAGCCGTGGCGGTGGAAGTTGAAACTGAGCTTGCAATGTGCTTTCCGTGTCTGTCGTGTGCGCGTGCACTCTAAGCGCCTGAGTGACGTCTGCTGCGCAGAGCTCTGTGTGTGCCGAGCGGCGTGCGCTCGCTTGGGTGGCCATTCGCGTGAGGCCTTGCTGAGGCAGCCTGGCTGTCAGAAAGTTGCCCGCATACAACGAATTCCGCTTGCAAAGTGCTTCCCGTGTCTGCCCTGTGTGCCTGCACTCTAAGCACCTGAGTGGAGTCTGCTGCGCAGAGCTCTGTGTGTGCCGAGCGGCGTGCGCTCGCTTGGGTGGCCATTCGCGTGAGGCCTTGCTGAGGCAGCCTGGCTGTCAGAAAGTTGCCCGCATACAACGAATTCCGCTTGCAATGTGCTTCCCGTGTCTGCCGTGTGTGCCTGCACTCTAAGCGCCTGAGTGGAGTCTGCTGCGCAGAGCTCTGTGTGTGCTGAGCGGCGTGCGCTCGCTTGGGTGGCCATTCGCGCGAGGCCTTGCTGAGGAAGCCTGGCTGTCAGGAAAACGCCCGCATACAACGAATTTAGCTTGGCAGTGCAAAAAGTCGCTTTCGTCTGCTACTACGTGGCCGCTCCAGAGAGGCCCAGGTTGGTCTGTGTGGTATGTAAGCCGGTTTCCCATGCCACAGTCTGAGCTTTGAAAACTAAGTGCCCATTGGCTTCAGTCCCCAACCATCATGTCAGCGAGAGGTGTGTGCAAGCTTCTGCAAAGCCTGGTGGCGGATGGGCCCTAAGCGTCAGGGCCGTTGTCCTGCAGAGAAGGATCTGAGGCTGTCTCAGTTCAAGGGATTTCCTGCTCAGCCATATCCAGACTGGCAGCTAAACACTGCTGTGTCAAGGCGAGCTTCTTATACACACTTCTACTCCCAGACACAGGGATACTGTGAAGAGGTCTTCCGCCCAGCCTCAGGGGAAGAGGCGGGGCAAGTTGCTTTCTGTACAGCATTCATTGGAAGCAGGACGTTTGGAGGTTCTGTTCCACAGGCGAAAAGCAGGCAGCACTAGGAGAATCTGTCAAGGAAGCTCCTCTTTATGGCTAGCGAGGCTTAATTCAAACGTGCAATGGAAAATTGTTCTGGGGTAACTGAGCTCTAACTTCACGCTCTAACACTTGCAGCTACTTTCTCCTAACTCATACAGAGTGGAATCGCCAAATACAGAGTAGAATTCTGTTGCGGTACGCTGTGTTCTTGTGTGCTTGGCGATGTATTGCCGACGGCCTGCGGGACCTGCTTGTCTTCTGTGTTGTGTGTTGTCCGTGCTGTGTGTATCTTGTATGTAGTATGTGCGGTATGTGTTCCTCACTGCTTGCTGAGTGCACAGTTCTGTGTATTTTTCACTGTGCTGTGTGTTATGTGAGATGTTGGTATTTGTGAGTGGTGTGTGTTGAGTGGTTCTTCGTGCATTGTACATTTCGCCTTTTTTGATGAGTTCTCTGTTGGCGGTTGCATATGTTGTGCGTTTGGTGTGTGGCTTCCCGTCTAATGTGTAGTGTGAAATGTGTGTCTGGTCTTTCTGTTGTCTGCTGTGTTGTGTACTGTGTTCTGGGTTGTGCGAGTGCTGTCTTTCGGCTTTCCGTGTGTTGCATACTGGGTCGATGTTGGGTGGGCTGTGTAATTTGAGCACTGTGTGCAAAGTTGAGTTTGCCTTGTGTCGGACGTGTTGTGTGCATGTGCATGTTGTGTGTGTGTGTTTGTGCGTTTTCGTTCGTGCTGTCTGCGTGTGGGTCTGCGTGTGCGCAGTATTGTATGCTTGTGGTTGTGCGTGTTGTG
This sequence comes from Manis javanica, assembly GCF_040802235.1. Classification (NCBI taxonomy): domain Eukaryota; kingdom Metazoa; phylum Chordata; class Mammalia; order Pholidota; family Manidae; genus Manis; species Manis javanica. The sequence goes on from NC_133163.1 coordinate 80,034,573, forward strand.
TGTAGTGCGTTCTATGTGTGTTGCATGTGTTTTCGTCAGTTGCGTGTGTGCACTTGTAGGTGCTGTGTCAGTTTTGTGTGTGTGAGATTGTGATTTGTGTGCTGTTGTGTTAGAGAGGCTGTGTGTGTGTGTTTGGCTGTTTGAGTTATGCACGTGATGTGAGATGTGTTGACTGTGTGTGGTTGTGCTTGTTTTGTACGTCTCTTGTGCGCAGTCTGCGGTCTGTGCAGTGTTTATCGCGCGTATTGTGAGCAGTAGCTATGTGCCTGCCTTTCAAGGGTGTGGTGTGTTTATGGTGTCTGTTGTGTGGCGTGTTTCTGTGTTGTGTGTGTGTGCACTGCGTTGTGCTCCTGTGTGAGGATGTATGTGTGGTGTGTCTGTGCGTGATTGTGTGTGTAGTGCGTAGTGTGTGAAATGGGTGCTACTTGTCTTCTTGGTTGGTTATATGTGTTTTGCCCATGGATTTGGGAGTGTCGTGTGTGTTAGGAGTTGTGGTACTTTCTGTGTGTGTCGTGTGCTGTGTTGTTCTGTGATTTGTGTTTGTGCTGTGTGTGTCCTACTCTGTGTGTTCTGTGGTCTGTGTGTTTTGCAAGTTGAGTGAGATATTGCGTGTTAGGACCGATATCTTGTGTATATGTTGCGTGTTTGGCATTGTGCATTCTGCGAGGCTCTGTGTGCTGTATGTTTTATGTGTGTTTGGAGTGATGTGTGCACTGTGTGAAATGTGTGTTGCATAAATTCGGTGTTCTTTCTGTGGTGGTTTGTGTGTGTTTTGCATGGGGGTTGCTATGTGTGTGGTTGTGTTTGACAGGTTGTGTGCGTGGTTGGCTCCTTGAGCAATGAGTGTACTTTGTGATGCGTGTACTGTGTATGGTCAAGCTTGGTCAGTGGGCCTCACTGTGGGTGTTGTGTTCACTCTGAGAACCGTGGTTCATGTGTATAGCGTGCAGTTATGTTCTCGGTGTGATGTGCTGTGCGTTGAGGGACTTCTGCATTCAAGTGCACAGAAGGTAGCCTCTCATGCTTGTCCGTTTTCGCCACAGGTTTGTAATCCTCCAGGAGGGCGTTGTTTCCTGAGGGTGCAAAGAGCCACGTCATCCCTTTAATAGCAAGGCCCTGACGATGCCTTTGTAGTAATCTGTCAGAAACTGCTGCGGGAGAGCCTTGTGCCAAACTCTGCTGGGGAAACAATCCACCGTGCACTGAGGAGACCCTCCCTGAGAGAATACTAGGCTGCTTTCGCCTTGCATGCAACTTGCTCCTACGTGATAAGGAAAACAGTAAACATTGCAGTAGAAGGCGGTCTTCTCTGTACGCCCTCTGTCTCAGAGACCGAAGTGAGCCGCGAATAGGCCTTCGCACTAGCCACACAGGAAGCTGCAGAACAAGATGCTTTGAAATGACAGCAGTGGAGGCAAGCCAGCTATGGATTCAGCTTATGTGAGTGAAAGAAACCAGTGCGGGATGGCCCATCCAAGGAATCATTGAAGCCGTGGCGGTGGAAGTTGAAACTGAGCTTGCAATGTGCTTTCCGTGTCTGTCGTGTGCGCGTGCACTCTAAGCGCCTGAGTGACGTCTGCTGCGCAGAGCTCTGTGTGTGCCGAGCGGCGTGCGCTCGCTTGGGTGGCCATTCGCGTGAGGCCTTGCTGAGGCAGCCTGGCTGTCAGAAAGTTGCCCGCATACAACGAATTCCGCTTGCAAAGTGCTTCCCGTGTCTGCCCTGTGTGCCTGCACTCTAAGCACCTGAGTGGAGTCTGCTGCGCAGAGCTCTGTGTGTGCCGAGCGGCGTGCGCTCGCTTGGGTGGCCATTCGCGTGAGGCCTTGCTGAGGCAGCCTGGCTGTCAGAAAGTTGCCCGCATACAACGAATTCCGCTTGCAATGTGCTTCCCGTGTCTGCCGTGTGTGCCTGCACTCTAAGCGCCTGAGTGGAGTCTGCTGCGCAGAGCTCTGTGTGTGCTGAGCGGCGTGCGCTCGCTTGGGTGGCCATTCGCGCGAGGCCTTGCTGAGGAAGCCTGGCTGTCAGGAAAACGCCCGCATACAACGAATTTAGCTTGGCAGTGCAAAAAGTCGCTTTCGTCTGCTACTACGTGGCCGCTCCAGAGAGGCCCAGGTTGGTCTGTGTGGTATGTAAGCCGGTTTCCCATGCCACAGTCTGAGCTTTGAAAACTAAGTGCCCATTGGCTTCAGTCCCCAACCATCATGTCAGCGAGAGGTGTGTGCAAGCTTCTGCAAAGCCTGGTGGCGGATGGGCCCTAAGCGTCAGGGCCGTTGTCCTGCAGAGAAGGATCTGAGGCTGTCTCAGTTCAAGGGATTTCCTGCTCAGCCATATCCAGACTGGCAGCTAAACACTGCTGTGTCAAGGCGAGCTTCTTATACACACTTCTACTCCCAGACACAGGGATACTGTGAAGAGGTCTTCCGCCCAGCCTCAGGGGAAGAGGCGGGGCAAGTTGCTTTCTGTACAGCATTCATTGGAAGCAGGACGTTTGGAGGTTCTGTTCCACAGGCGAAAAGCAGGCAGCACTAGGAGAATCTGTCAAGGAAGCTCCTCTTTATGGCTAGCGAGGCTTAATTCAAACGTGCAATGGAAAATTGTTCTGGGGTAACTGAGCTCTAACTTCACGCTCTAACACTTGCAGCTACTTTCTCCTAACTCATACAGAGTGGAATCGCCAAATACAGAGTAGAATTCTGTTGCGGTACGCTGTGTTCTTGTGTGCTTGGCGATGTATTGCCGACGGCCTGCGGGACCTGCTTGTCTTCTGTGTTGTGTGTTGTCCGTGCTGTGTGTATCTTGTATGTAGTATGTGCGGTATGTGTTCCTCACTGCTTGCTGAGTGCACAGTTCTGTGTATTTTTCACTGTGCTGTGTGTTATGTGAGATGTTGGTATTTGTGAGTGGTGTGTGTTGAGTGGTTCTTCGTGCATTGTACATTTCGCCTTTTTTGATGAGTTCTCTGTTGGCGGTTGCATATGTTGTGCGTTTGGTGTGTGGCTTCCCGTCTAATGTGTAGTGTGAAATGTGTGTCTGGTCTTTCTGTTGTCTGCTGTGTTGTGTACTGTGTTCTGGGTTGTGCGAGTGCTGTCTTTCGGCTTTCCGTGTGTTGCATACTGGGTCGATGTTGGGTGGGCTGTGTAATTTGAGCACTGTGTGCAAAGTTGAGTTTGCCTTGTGTCGGACGTGTTGTGTGCATGTGCATGTTGTGTGTGTGTGTTTGTGCGTTTTCGTTCGTGCTGTCTGCGTGTGGGTCTGCGTGTGCGCAGTATTGTATGCTTGTGGTTGTGCGTGTTGTGTGTAGTGCGTTCTATGTGTGTTGCATGTGTTTTCGTCAGTTGCGTGTGTGCACTTGTAGGTGCTGTGTCAGTTTTGTGTGTGTGAGATTGTGATTTGTGTGCTGTTGTGTTAGAGAGGCTGTGTGTGTGTGTTTGGCTGTTTGAGTTATGCACGTGATGTGAGATGTGTTGACTGTGTGTGGTTGTGCTGGTTTTGTACGTCTCTTGTGCGCAGTCTGCGGTCTGTGCAGTGTTTATCGCGCGTATTGTGAGCAGTAGCTATGTGCCTGCCTTTCAAGGGTGTGGTGTGTTTATGGTGTCTGTTGTGTGGCGTGTTTCTGTGTTGTGTGTGTGTGCACTGCGTTGTGCTCCTGTGTGAGGATGTATGTGTGGTGTGTCTGTGCGTGATTGTGTGTGTAGTGCGTAGTGTGTGAAATGGGTGCTACTTGTCTTCTTGGTTGGTTATATGTGTTTTGCCCATGGATTTGGGAGTGTCGTGTGTGTTAGGAGTTGTGGTACTTTCTGTGTGTGTCGTGTGCTGTGTTGTTCTGTGATTTGTGTTTGTGCTGTGTGTGTCCTACTCTGTGTGTTCTGTGGTCTGTGTGTTTTGCAAGTTGAGTGAGATATTGCGTGTTAGGACCGATATCTTGTGTATATGTTGCGTGTTTGGCATTGTGCATTCTGGGAGGCTTTGTGTGCTGTATTTTTTATGTGTGTTTGGAGTGATGTGTGCACTGTGTGAAATGTGTGTTGCATAAATTCGGTGTTTTTTCTGTGGTGGTTTGTGTGTGTTTTGCATGGGGGTTGTTATGTGTGTGGTTGTGTTTGACAGGTTGTGTGCGTGGTTGGCTCCTTGAGCAATGAGTGTACTTTGTGATGCGTGTACTGTGTATGGTCAAGCTTGGTCAGTGGGCCTCACTGTGGGTGTTGTGTTCACTCTGAGAACCGTGGTTCATGTGTATAGCGTGCAGTTATGTTCTCGGTGTGATGTGCTGTGCGTTGAGGGACTTCTGCATTCAAGTGCACAGAAGGTAGCCTCTCATGCTTGTCCGTTTTCGCCACAGGTTTGTAATCCTCCAGGAGGGCGTTGTTTCCTGAGGGTGCAAAGAGCCACGTCATCCCTTTAATAGCAAGGCCCTGACGATGCCTTTGTAGTAATCTGTCAGAAACTGCTGCGGTAGAGCCTTGTGCCAAACTCTGCTGGGGAAACAATCCACCGTGCACTGAGGAGACCCTCCCTGAGAGAATACTAGGCTGCTTTCGCCTTGCATGCAACTTGCTCCTACGTGATAAGGAAAACAGTAAACATTGCAGTAGAAGGCGGTCTTCTCTGTACGCCCTCTGTCTCAGAGACCGAAGTGAGCCGCGAATAGGCCTTCGCACTAGCCACACAGGAAGCTGCAGAACAAGATGCTTTGAAATGACAGCAGTGGAGGCAAGCCAGCTATGGATTCAGCTTATGTGAGTGAAAGAAACCAGTGCGGGATGGCCCATCCAAGGAATCATTGAAGCCGTGGCGGTGGAAGTTGAAACTGAGCTTGCAATGTGCTTTCCGTGTCTGTCGTGTGCGCGTGCACTCTAAGCGCCTGAGTGACGTCTGCTGCGCAGAGCTCTGTGTGTGCCGAGCGGCGTGCGCTCGCTTGGGTGGCCATTCGCGTGAGGCCTTGCTGAGGCAGCCTGGCTGTCAGAAAGTTGCCCGCATACAACGAATTCCGCTTGCAAAGTGCTTCCCGTGTCTGCCCTGTGTGCCTGCACTCTAAGCACCTGAGTGGAGTCTGCTGCGCAGAGCTCTGTGTGTGCCGAGCGGCGTGCGCTCGCTTGGGTGGCCATTCGCGTGAGGCCTTGCTGAGGCAGCCTGGCTGTCAGAAAGTTGCCCGCATACAACGAATTCCGCTTGCAATGTGCTTCCCGTGTCTGCCGTGTGTGCCTGCACTCTAAGCGCCTGAGTGGAGTCTGCTGCGCAGAGCTCTGTGTGTGCTGAGCGGCGTGCGCTCGCTTGGGTGGCCATTCGCGCGAGGCCTTGCTGAGGAAGCCTGGCTGTCAGGAAAACGCCCGCATACAACGAATTTAGCTTGGCAGTGCAAAAAGTCGCTTTCGTCTGCTACTACGTGGCCGCTCCAGAGAGGCCCAGGTTGGTCTGTGTGGTATGTAAGCCGGTTTCCCATGCCACAGTCTGAGCTTTGAAAACTAAGTGCCCATTGGCTTCAGTCCCCAACCATCATGTCAGCGAGAGGTGTGTGCAAGCTTCTGCAAAGCCTGGTGGCGGATGGGCCCTAAGCGTCAGGGCCGTTGTCCTGCAGAGAAGGATCTGAGGCTGTCTCAGTTCAAGGGATTTCCTGCTCAGCCATATCCAGACTGGCAGCTAAACACTGCTGTGTCAAGGCGAGCTTCTTATACACACTTCTACTCCCAGACACAGGGATACTGTGAAGAGGTCTTCCGCCCAGCCTCAGGGGAAGAGGCGGGGCAAGTTGCTTTCTGTACAGCATTCATTGGAAGCAGGACGTTTGGAGGTTCTGTTCCACAGGCGAAAAGCAGGCAGCACTAGGAGAATCTGTCAAGGAAGCTCCTCTTTATGGCTAGCGAGGCTTAATTCAAACGTGCAATGGAAAATTGTTCTGGGGTAACTGAGCTCTAACTTCACGCTCTAACACTTGCAGCTACTTTCTCCTAACTCATACAGAGTGGAATCGCCAAATACAGAGTAGAATTCTGTTGCGGTACGCTGTGTTCTTGTGTGCTTGGCGATGTATTGCCGACGGCCTGCGGGACCTGCTTGTCTTCTGTGTTGTGTGTTGTCCGTGCTGTGTGTATCTTGTATGTAGTATGTGCGGTATGTGTTCCTCACTGCTTGCTGAGTGCACAGTTCTGTGTATTTTTCACTGTGCTGTGTGTTATGTGAGATGTTGGTATTTGTGAGTGGTGTGTGTTGAGTGGTTCTTCGTGCATTGTACATTTCGCCTTTTTTGATGAGTTCTCTGTTGGCGGTTGCATATGTTGTGCGTTTGGTGTGTGGCTTCCCGTCTAATGTGTAGTGTGAAATGTGTGTCTGGTCTTTCTGTTGTCTGCTGTGTTGTGTACTGTGTTCTGGGTTGTGCGAGTGCTGTCTTTCGGCTTTCCGTGTGTTGCATACTGGGTCGATGTTGGGTGGGCTGTGTAATTTGAGCACTGTGTGCAAAGTTGAGTTTGCCTTGTGTCGGACGTGTTGTGTGCATGTGCATGTTGTGTGTGTGTGTTTGTGCGTTTTCGTTCGTGCTGTCTGCGTGTGGGTCTGCGTGTGCGCAGTATTGTATGCTTGTGGTTGTGCGTGTTGTGTGTAGTGCGTTCTATGTGTGTTGCATGTGTTTTCGTCAGTTGCGTGTGTGCACTTGTAGGTGCTGTGTCAGTTTTGTGTGTGTGAGATTGTGATTTGTGTGCTGTTGTGTTAGAGAGGCTGTGTGTGTGTGTTTGGCTGTTTGAGTTATGCACGTGATGTGAGATGTGTTGACTGTGTGTGGTTGTGCTTGTTTTGTACGTCTCTTGTGCGCAGTCTGCGGTCTGTGCAGTGTTTATCGCGCGTATTGTGAGCAGTAGCTATGTGCCTGCCTTTCAAGGGTGTGGTGTGTTTATGGTGTCTGTTGTGTGGCGTGTTTCTGTGTTGTGTGTGTGTGCACTGCGTTGTGCTCCTGTGTGAGGATGTATGTGTGGTGTGTCTGTGCGTGATTGTGCGTGTAGTGCGTAGTGTGTGAAATGGGTGCTACTTGTCTTCTTGGTTGGTTATATGTGTTTTGCCCATGGATTTGGGAGTGTCGTGTGTGTTAGGAGTTGTGGTACTTTCTGTGTGTGTCGTGTGCTGTGTTGTTCTGTGATTTGTGTTTGTGCTGTGTGTGTCCTACTCTGTGTGTTCTGTGGTCTGTGTGTTTTGCAAGTTGAGTGAGATATTGCGTGTTAGGACCGATATCTTGTGTATATGTTGCGTGTTTGGCATTGTGCATTCTGCGAGGCTCTGTGTGCTGTATGTTTTATGTGTGTTTGGAGTGATGTGTGCACTGTGTGAAATGTGTGTTGCATAAATTCGGTGTTCTTTCTGTGGTGGTTTGTGTGTGTTTTGCATGGGGGTTGCTATGTGTGTGGTTGTGTTTGACAGGTTGTGTGCGTGGTTGGCTCCTTGAGCAATGAGTGTACTTTGTGATGCGTGTACTGTGTATGGTCAAGCTTGGTCAGTGGGCCTCACTGTGGGTGTTGTGTTCACTCTGAGAACCGTGGTTCATGTGTATAGCGTGCAGTTATGTTCTCGGTGTGATGTGCTGTGCGTTGAGGGACTTCTGCATTCAAGTGCACAGAAGGTAGCCTCTCATGCTTGTCCGTTTTCGCCACAGGTTTGTAATCCTCCAGGAGGGCGTTGTTTCCTGAGGGTGCAAAGAGCCACGTCATCCCTTTAATAGCAAGGCCCTGACGATGCCTTTGTAGTAATCTGTCAGAAACTGCTGCGGGAGAGCCTTGTGCCAAACTCTGCTGGGGAAACAATCCACCGTGCACTGAGGAGACCCTCCCTGAGAGAATACTAGGCTGCTTTCGCCTTGCATGCAACTTGCTCCTACGTGATAAGGAAAACAGTAAACATTGCAGTAGAAGGCGGTCTTCTCTGTACGCCCTCTGTCTCAGAGACCGAAGTGAGCCGCGAATAGGCCTTCGCACTAGCCACACAGGAAGCTGCAGAACAAGATGCTTTGAAATGACAGCAGTGGAGGCAAGCCAGCTATGGATTCAGCTTATGTGAGTGAAAGAAACCAGTGCGGGATGGCCCATCCAAGGAATCATTGAAGCCGTGGCGGTGGAAGTTGAAACTGAGCTTGCAATGTGCTTTCCGTGTCTGTCGTGTGCGCGTGCACTCTAAGCGCCTGAGTGACGTCTGCTGCGCAGAGCTCTGTGTGTGCCGAACGGCGTGCGCTCGCTTGGGTGGCCATTCGCGTGAGGCCTTGCTGAGGCAGCCTGGCTGTCAGAAAGTTGCCCGCATACAACGAATTCCGCTTGCAAAGTGCTTCCCGTGTCTGCCCTGTGTGCCTGCACTCTAAGCACCTGAGTGGAGTCTGCTGCGCAGAGCTCTGTGTGTGCCGAGCGGCGTGCGCTCGCTTGGGTGGCCATTCGCGTGAGGCCTTGCTGAGGCAGCCTGGCTGTCAGAAAGTTGCCCGCATACAACGAATTCCGCTTGCAATGTGCTTCCCGTGTCTGCCGTGTGTGCCTGCACTCTAAGCGCCTGAGTGGAGTCTGCTGCGCAGAGCTCTGTGTGTGCTGAGCGGCGTGCGCTCGCTTGGGTGGCCATTCGCGCGAGGCCTTGCTGAGGAAGCCTGGCTGTCAGGAAAACGCCCGCATACAACGAATTTAGCTTGGCAGTGCAAAAAGTCGCTTTCGTCTGCTACTACGTGGCCGCTCCAGAGAGGCCCAGGTTGGTCTGTGTGGTATGTAAGCCGGTTTCCCATGCCACAGTCTGAGCTTTGAAAACTAAGTGCCCATTGGCTTCAGTCCCCAACCATCATGTCAGCGAGAGGTGTGTGCAAGCTTCTGCAAAGCCTGGTGGCGGATGGGCCCTAAGCGTCAGGGCCGTTGTCCTGCAGAGAAGGATCTGAGGCTGTCTCAGTTCAAGGGATTTCCTGCTCAGCCATATCCAGACTGGCAGCTAAACACTGCTGTGTCAAGGCGAGCTTCTTATACACACTTCTACTCCCAGACACAGGGATACTGTGAAGAGGTCTTCCGCCCAGCCTCAGGGGAAGAGGCGGGGCAAGTTGCTTTCTGTACAGCATTCATTGGAAGCAGGACGTTTGGAGGTTCTGTTCCACAGGCGAAAAGCAGGCAGCACTAGGAGAATCTGTCAAGGAAGCTCCTCTTTATGGCTAGCGAGGCTTAATTCAAACGTGCAATGGAAAATTGTTCTGGGGTAACTGAGCTCTAACTTCACGCTCTAACACTTGCAGCTACTTTCTCCTAACTCATACAGAGTGGAATCGCCAAATACAGAGTAGAATTCTGTTGCGGTACGCTGTGTTCTTGTGTGCTTGGCGATGTATTGCCGACGGCCTGCGGGACCTGCTTGTCTTCTGTGTTGTGTGTTGTCCGTGCTGTGTGTATCTTGTATGTAGTATGTGCGGTATGTGTTCCTCACTGCTTGCTGAGTGCACAGTTCTGTGTATTTTTCACTGTGCTGTGTGTTATGTGAGATGTTGGTATTTGTGAGTGGTGTGTGTTGAGTGGTTCTTCGTGCATTGTACATTTCGCCTTTTTTGATGAGTTCTCTGTTGGCGGTTGCATATGTTGTGCGTTTGGTGTGTGGCTTCCCGTCTAATGTGTAGTGTGAAATGTGTGTCTGGTCTTTCTGTTGTCTGCTGTGTTGTGTACTGTGTTCTGGGTTGTGCGAGTGCTGTCTTTCGGCTTTCCGTGTGTTGCATACTGGGTCGATGTTGGGTGGGCTGTGTAATTTGAGCACTGTGTGCAAAGTTGAGTTTGCCTTGTGTCGGACGTGTTGTGTGCATGTGCATGTTGTGTGTGTGTGTTTGTGCGTTTTCGTTCGTGCTGTCTGCGTGTGGGTCTGCGTGTGCGCAGTATTGTATGCTTGTGGTTGTGCGTGTTGTGTGTAGTGCGTTCTATGTGTGTTGCATGTGTTTTCGTCAGTTGCGTGTGTGCACTTGTAGGTGCTGTGTCAGTTTTGTGTGTGTGAGATTGTGATTTGTGTGCTGTTGTGTTAGAGAGGCTGTGTGTGTGTGTTTGGCTGTTTGAGTTATGCACGTGATGTGAGATGTGTTGACTGTGTGTGGTTGTGCTGGTTTTGTACGTCTCTTGTGCGCAGTCTGCGGTCTGTGCAGTGTTTATCGCGCGTATTGTGAGCAGTAGCTATGTGCCTGCCTTTCAAGGGTGTGGTGTGTTTATGGTGTCTGTTGTGTGGCGTGTTTCTGTGTTGTGTGTGTGTGCACTGCGTTGTGCTCCTGTGTGAGGATGTATGTGTGGTGTGTCTGTGCGTGATTGTGCGTGTAGTGCGTAGTGTGTGAAATGGGTGCTACTTGTCTTCTTGGTTGGTTATATGTGTTTTGCCCATGGATTTGGGAGTGTCGTGTGTGTTAGGAGTTGTGGTACTTTCTGTGTGTGTCGTGTGCTGTGTTGTTCTGTGATTTGTGTTTGTGCTGTGTGTGTCCTACTCTGTGTGTTCTGTGGTCTGTGTGTTTTGCAAGTTGAGTGAGATATTGCGTGTTAGGACCGATATCTTGTGTATATGTTGCGTGTTTGGCATTGTGCATTCTGCGAGGCTCTGTGTGCTGTATGTTTTATGTGTGTTTGGAGTGATGTGTGCACTGTGTGAAATGTGTGTTGCATAAATTCGGTGTTCTTTCTGTGGTGGTTTGTGTGTGTTTTGCATGGGGGTTGCTATGTGTGTGGTTGTGTTTGACAGGTTGTGTGCGTGGTTGGCTCCTTGAGCAATGAGTGTACTTTGTGATGCGTGTACTGTGTATGGTCAAGCTTGGTCAGTGGGCCTCACTGTGGGTGTTGTGTTCACTCTGAGAACCGTGGTTCATGTGTATAGCGTGCAGTTATGTTCTCGGTGTGATGTGCTGTGCGTTGAGGGACTTCTGCATTCAAGTGCACAGAAGGTAGCCTCTCATGCTTGTCCGTTTTCGCCACAGGTTTGTAATCCTCCAGGAGGGCGTTGTTTCCTGAGGGTGCAAAGAGCCACGTCATCCCTTTAATAGCAAGGCCCTGACGATGCCTTTGTAGTAATCTGTCAGAAACTGCTGCGGGAGAGCCTTGTGCCAAACTCTGCTGGGGAAACAATCCACCGTGCACTGAGGAGACCCTCCCTGAGAGAATACTAGGCTGCTTTCGCCTTGCATGCAACTTGCTCCTACGTGATAAGGAAAACAGTAAACATTGCAGTAGAAGGCGGTCTTCTCTGTACGCCCTCTGTCTCAGAGACCGAAGTGAGCCGCGAATAGGCCTTCGCACTAGCCACACAGGAAGCTGCAGAACAAGATGCTTTGAAATGACAGCAGTGGAGGCAAGCCAGCTATGGATTCAGCTTATGTGAGTGAAAGAAACCAGTGCGGGATGGCCCATCCAAGGAATCATTGAAGCCGTGGCGGTGGAAGTTGAAACTGAGCTTGCAATGTGCTTTCCGTGTCTGTCGTGTGCGCGTGCACTCTAAGCGCCTGAGTGACGTCTGCTGCGCAGAGCTCTGTGTGTGCCGAACGGCGTGCGCTCGCTTGGGTGGCCATTCGCGTGAGGCCTTGCTGAGGCAGCCTGGCTGTCAGAAAGTTGCCCGCATACAACGAATTCCGCTTGCAAAGTGCTTCCCGTGTCTGCCCTGTGTGCCTGCACTCTAAGCACCTGAGTGGAGTCTGCTGCGCAGAGCTCTGTGTGTGCCGAGCGGCGTGCGCTCGCTTGGGTGGCCATTCGCGTGAGGCCTTGCTGAGGCAGCCTGGCTGTCAGAAAGTTGCCCGCATACAACGAATTCCGCTTGCAATGTGCTTCCCGTGTCTGCCGTGTGTGCCTGCACTCTAAGCGCCTGAGTGGAGTCTGCTGCGCAGAGCTCTGTGTGTGCTGAGCGGCGTGCGCTCGCTTGGGTGGCCATTCGCGCGAGGCCTTGCTGAGGAAGCCTGGCTGTCAGGAAAACGCCCGCATACAACGAATTTAGCTTGGCAGGGCAAAAAGTCGCTTTCGTCTGCTACTACGTGGCCGCTCCAGAGAGGCCCAGGTTGGTCTGTGTGGTATGTAAGCCGGTTTCCCATGCCACAGTCTGAGCTTTGAAAACTAAGTGCCCATTGGCTTCAGTCCCCAACCATCATGTCAGCGAGAGGTGTGTGCAAGCTTCTGCAAAGCCTGGTGGCGGATGGGCCCTAAGCGTCAGGGCCGTTGTCCTGCAGAGAAGGATCTGAGGCTGTCTCAGTTCAAGGGATTTCCTGCTCAGCCATATCCAGACTGGCAGCTAAACACTGCTGTGTCAAGGCGAGCTTCTTATACACACTTCTACTCCCAGACACAGGGATACTGTGAAGAGGTCTTCCGCCCAGCCTCAGGGGAAGAGGCGGGGCAAGTTGCTTTCTGTACAGCATTCATTGGAAGCAGGACGTTTGGAGGTTCTGTTCCACAGGCGAAAAGCAGGCAGCACTAGGAGAATCTGTCAAGGAAGCTCCTCTTTATGGCTAGCGAGGCTTAATTCAAACGTGCAATGGAAAATTGTTCTGGGGTAACTGAGCTCTAACTTCACGCTCTAACACTTGCAGCTACTTTCTCCTAACTCATACAGAGTGGAATCGCCAAATACAGAGTAGAATTCTGTTGCGGTACGCTGTGTTCTTGTGTGCTTGGCGATGTATTGCCGACGGCCTGCGGGACCTGCTTGTCTTCTGTGTTGTGTGTTGTCCGTGCTGTGTGTATCTTGTATGTAGTATGTGCGGTATGTGTTCCTCACTGCTTGCTGAGTGCACAGTTCTGTGTATTTTTCACTGTGCTGTGTGTTATGTGAGATGTTGGTATTTGTGAGTGGTGTGTGTTGAGTGGTTCTTCGTGCATTGTACATTTCGCCTTTTTTGATGAGTTCTCTGTTGGCGGTTGCATATGTTGTGCGTTTGGTGTGTGGCTTCCCGTCTAATGTGTAGTGTGAAATGTGTGTCTGGTCTTTCTGTTGTCTGCTGTGTTGTGTACTGTGTTCTGGGTTGTGCGAGTGCTGTCTTTCGGCTTTCCGTGTGTTGCATACTGGGTCGATGTTGGGTGGGCTGTGTAATTTGAGCACTGTGTGCAAAGTTGAGTTTGCCTTGTGTCGGACGTGTTGTGTGCATGTGCATGTTGTGTGTGTGTGTTTGTGCGTTTTCGTTCGTGCTGTCTGCGTGTGGGTCTGCGTGTGCGCAGTATTGTATGCTTGTGGTTGTGCGTGTTGTGTGTAGTGCGTTCTATGTGTGTTGCATGTGTTTTCGTCAGTTGCGTGTGTGCACTTGTAGGTGCTGTGTCAGTTTTGTGTGTGTGAGATTGTGATTTGTGTGCTGTTGTGTTAGAGAGGCTGTGTGTGTGTGTTTGGCTGTTTGAGTTATGCACGTGATGTGAGATGTGTTGACTGTGTGTGGTTGTGCTGGTTTTGTACGTCTCTTGTGCGCAGTCTGCGGTCTGTGCAGTGTTTATCGCGCGTATTGTGAGCAGTAGCTATGTGCCTGCCTTTCAAGGGTGTGGTGTGTTTATGGTGTCTGTTGTGTGGCGTGTTTCTGTGTTGTGTGTGTGTGCACTGCGTTGTGCTCCTGTGTGAGGATGTATGTGTGGTGTGTCTGTGCGTGATTGTGTGTGTAGTGCGTAGTGTGTGAAATGGGTGCTACTTGTCTTCTTGGTTGGTTATATGTGTTTTGCCCATGGATTTGGGAGTGTCGTGTGTGTTAGGAGTTGTGGTACTTTCTGTGTGTGACGTGTGCTGTGTTGTTCTGTGATTTGTGTTTGTGCTGTGTGTGTCCTACTCTGTGTGTTCTGTGGTCTGTGTGTTTTGCAAGTTGAGTGAGATATTGCGTGTTAGGACCGATATCTTGTGTATATGTTGCGTGTTTGGCATTGTGCATTCTGCGAGGCTCTGTGTGCTGTATGTTTTATGTGTGTTTGGAGTGATGTGTGCACTGTGTAAAATGTGTGTTGCATAAATTCGGTGTTCTTTCTGTGGTGGTTTGTGTGTGTTTTGCATGGGGGTTGTTATGTGTGTGGTTGTGTTTGACAGGTTGTGTGCGTGGTTGGCTCCTTGAGCAATGAGTGTACTTTGTGATGCGTGTACTGTGTATGGTCAAGCTTGGTCAGTGGGCCTCACTGTGGGTGTTGTGTTCACTCTGAGAACCGTGGTTCATGTGTATAGCGTGCAGTTATGTTCTCGGTGTGATGTGCTGTGCGTTGAGGGACTTCTGCATTCAAGTGCACAGAAGGTAGCCTCTCATGCTTGTCCGTTTTCGCCACAGGTTTGTAATCCTCCAGGAGGGCGTTGTTTCCTGAGGGTGCAAAGAGCCACGTCATCCCTTTAATAGCAAGGCCCTGACGATGCCTTTGTAGTAATCTGTCAGAAACTGCTGCGGGAGAGCCTTGTGCCAAACTCTGCTGGGGAAACAATCCACCGTGCACTGAGGAGACCCTCCCTGAGAGAATACTAGGCTGCTTTCGCCTTGCATGCAACTTGCTCCTACGTGATAAGGAAAACAGTAAACATTGCAGTAGAAGGCGGTCTTCTCTGTACGCCCTCTGTCTCAGAGACCGAAGTGAGCCGCGAATAGGCCTTCGCACTAGCCACACAGGAAGCTGCAGAACAAGATGCTTTGAAATGACAGCAGTGGAGGCAAGCCAGCTATGGATTCAGCTTATGTGAGTGAAAGAAACCAGTGCGGGATGGCCCATCCAAGGAATCATTGAAGCCGTGGCGGTGGAAGTTGAAACTGAGCTTGCAATGTGCTTTCCGTGTCTGTCGTGTGCGCGTGCACTCTAAGCGCCTGAGTGACGTCTGCTGCGCAGAGCTCTGTGTGTGCCGAGCGGCGTGCGCTCGCTTGGGTGGCCATTCGCGTGAGGCCTTGCTGAGGCAGCCTGGCTGTCAGAAAGTTGCCCGCATACAACGAATTCCGCTTGCAAAGTGCTTCCCGTGTCTGCCCTGTGTGCCTGCACTCTAAGCACCTGAGTGGAGTCTGCTGCGCAGAGCTCTGTGTGTGCCGAGCGGCGTGCGCTCGCTTGGGTGGCCATTCGCGTGAGGCCTTGCTGAGGCAGCCTGGCTGTCAGAAAGTTGCCCGCATACAACGAATTCCGCTTGCAATGTGCTTCCCGTGTCTGCCGTGTGTGCCTGCACTCTAAGCGCCTGAGTGGAGTCTGCTGCGCAGAGCTCTGTGTGTGCTGAGCGGCGTGCGCTCGCTTGGGTGGCCATTCGCGCGAGGCCTTGCTGAGGAAGCCTGGCTGTCAGGAAAACGCCCGCATACAACGAATTTAGCTTGGCAGTGCAAAAAGTCGCTTTCGTCTGCTACTACGTGGCCGCTCCAGAGAGGCCCAGGTTGGTCTGTGTGGTATGTAAGCCGGTTTCCCATGCCACAGTCTGAGCTTTGAAAACTAAGTGCCCATTGGCTTCAGTCCCCAACCATCATGTCAGCGAGAGGTGTGTGCAAGCTTCTGCAAAGCCTGGTGGCGGATGGGCCCTAAGCGTCAGGGCCGTTGTCCTGCAGAGAAGGATCTGAGGCTGTCTCAGTTCAAGGGATTTCCTGCTCAGCCATATCCAGACTGGCAGCTAAACACTGCTGTGTCAAGGCGAGCTTCTTATACACACTTCTACTCCCAGACACAGGGATACTATGAAGAGGTCTTCCGCCCAGCCTCAGGGGAAGAGGCGGGGCAAGTTGCTTTCTGTACAGCATTCATTGGAAGCAGGACGTTTGGAGGTTCTGTTCCACAGGCGAAAAGCAGGCAGCACTAGGAGAATCTGTCAAGGAAGCTCCTCTTTATGGCTAGCGAGGCTTAATTCAAACGTGCAATGGAAAATTGTTCTGGGGTAACTGAGCTCTAACTTCACGCTCTAACACTTGCAGCTACTTTCTCCTAACTCATACAGAGTGGAATCGCCAAATACAGAGTAGAATTCTGTTGCGGTACGCTGTGTTCTTGTGTGCTTGGCGATGTATTGCCGACGGCCTGCGGGACCTGCTTGTCTTCTGTGTTGTGTGTTGTCCGTGCTGTGTGTATCTTGTATGTAGTATGTGCGGTATGTGTTCCTCACTGCTTGCTGAGTGCACAGTTCTGTGTATTTTTCACTGTGCTGTGTGTTATGTGAGATGTTGGTATTTGTGAGTGGTGTGTGTTGAGTGGTTCTTCGTGCATTGTACATTTCGTCTTTTTTGATGAGTTCTCTGTTGGCGGTTGCATATGTTGTGCGTTTGGTGTGTGGTTTCCCGTCTAATGTGTAGTGTGAAATGTGTGTCTGGTTTTTCTGTTGTCTGCTGTGTTGTGTACTGTGTTCTGGGTTGTGCGAGTGCTGTCTTTCGGCTTTCCGTGTGTTGCATACTGGGTCGATGTTGGGTGGGCTGTGTAATTTGAGCACTGTGTGCAAAGTTGAGTTTGCCTTGTGTCGGACGTGTTGTGTGCATGTGCATGTTGTGTGTGTGTGTTTGTGCGTTTTCGTTCGTGCTGTCTGCGTGTGGGTCTGCGTGTGCGCAGTATTGTATGCTTGTGGTTGTGCGTGTTGTGTGTAGTGCGTTCTATGTGTGTTGCATGTGTTTTCGTCAGTTGCGTGTGTGCACTTGTAGGTGCTGTGTCAGTTTTGTGTGTGTGAGATTGTGATTTGTGTGCTGTTGTGTTAGAGAGGCTGTGTGTGTGTGTTTGGCTGTTTGAGTTATGCACGTGATGTGAGATGTGTTGACTGTGTGTGGTTGTGCTTGTTTTGTACGTCTCTTGTGCGCAGTCTGCGGTCTGTGCAGTGTTTATCGCGCGTATTGTGAGCAGTAGCTATGTGCCTGCCTTTCAAGGGTGTGGTGTGTTTATGGTGTCTGTTGTGTGGCGTGTTTCTGTGTTGTGTGTGTGTGCACTGCGTTGTGCTCCTGTGTGAGGATGTATGTGTGGTGTGTCTGTGCGTGATTGTGTGTGTAGTGCGTAGTGTGTGAAATGGGTGCTACTTGTCTTCTTGGTTGGTTATATGTGTTTTGCCCATGGATTTGGGAGTGTCGTGTGTGTTAGGAGTTGTGGTACTTTCTGTGTGTGTCGTGTGCTGTGTTGTTCTGTGATTTGTGTTTGTGCTGTGTGTGTCCTACTCTGTGTGTTCTGTGGTCTGTGTGTTTTGCAAGTTGAGTGAGATATTGCGTGTTAGGACCGATATCTTGTGTATATGTTGCGTGTTTGGCATTGTGCATTCTGCGAGGCTCTGTGTGCTGTATGTTTTATGTGTGTTTGGAGTGATGTGTGCACTGTGTGAAATGTGTGTTGCATAAATTCGGTGTTCTTTCTGTGGTGGTTTGTGTGTGTTTTGCATGGGGGTTGCTATGTGTGTGGTTGTGTTTGACAGGTTGTGTGCGTGGTTGGCTCCTTGAGCAATGAGTGTACTTTGTGATGCGTGTACTGTGTATGGTCAAGCTTGGTCAGTGGGCCTCACTGTGGGTGTTGTGTTCACTCTGAGAACCGTGGTTCATGTGTATAGCGTGCAGTTATGTTCTCGGTGTGATGTGCTGTGCGTTGAGGGACTTCTGCATTCAAGTGCACAGAAGGTAGCCTCTCATGCTTGTCCGTTTTCGCCACAGGTTTGTAATCCTCCAGGAGGGCGTTGTTTCCTGAGGGTGCAAAGAGCCACGTCATCCCTTTAATAGCAAGGCCCTGACGATGCCTTTGTAGTAATCTGTCAGAAACTGCTGCGGGAGAGCCTTGTGCCAAACTCTGCTGGGGAAACAATCCACCGTGCACTGAGGAGACCCTCCCTGAGAGAATACTAGGCTGCTTTCGCCTTGCATGCAACTTGCTCCTACGTGATAAGGAAAACAGTAAACATTGCAGTAGAAGGCGGTCTTCTCTGTACGCCCTCTGTCTCAGAGACCGAAGTGAGCCGCGAATAGGCCTTCGCACTAGCCACACAGGAAGCTGCAGAACAAGATGCTTTGAAATGACAGCAGTGGAGGCAAGCCAGCTATGGATTCAGCTTATGTGAGTGAAAGAAACCAGTGCGGGATGGCCCATCCAAGGAATCATTGAAGCCGTGGCGGTGGAAGTTGAAACTGAGCTTGCAATGTGCTTTCCGTGTCTGTCGTGTGCGCGTGCACTCTAAGCGCCTGAGTGACGTCTGCTGCGCAGAGCTCTGTGTGTGCCGAGCGGCGTGCGCTCGCTTGGGTGGCCATTCGCGTGAGGCCTTGCTGAGGCAGCCTGGCTGTCAGAAAGTTGCCCGCATACAACGAATTCCGCTTGCAATGTGCTTCCCGTGTCTGCCGTGTGTGCCTGCACTCTAAGCGCCTGAGTGGAGTCTGCTGCGCAGAGCTCTGTGTGTGCTGAGCGGCGTGCGCTCGCTTGGGTGGCCATTCGCGCGAGGCCTTGCTGAGGAAGCCTGGCTGTCAGGAAAACGCCCGCATACAACGAATTTAGCTTGGCAGTGCAAAAAGTCGCTTTCGTCTGCTACTACGTGGCCGCTCCAGAGAGGCCCAGGTTGGTCTGTGTGGTATGTAAGCCGGTTTCCCATGCCACAGTCTGAGCTTTGAAAACTAAGTGCCCATTGGCTTCAGTCCCCAACCATCATGTCAGCGAGAGGTGTGTGCAAGCTTCTGCAAAGCCTGGTGGTGGATGGGCCCTAAGCGTCAGGGCCGTTGTCCTGCAGAGAAGGATCTGAGGCTGTCTCAGTTCAAGGGATTTCCTGCTCAGCCATATCCAGACTGGCAGCTAAACACTGCTGTGTCAAGGCGAGCTTCTTATACACACTTCTACTCCCAGACACAGGGATACTGTGAAGAGGTCTTCCGCCCAGCCTCAGGGGAAGAGGCGGGGCAAGTTGCTTTCTGTACAGCATTCATTGGAAGCAGGACGTTTGGAGGTTCTGTTCCACAGGCGAAAAGCAGGCAGCACTAGGAGAATCTGTCAAGGAAGCTCCTCTTTATGGCTAGCGAGGCTTAATTCAAACGTGCAATGGAAAATTGTTCTGGGGTAACTGAGCTCTAACTTCACGCTCTAACACTTGCAGCTACTTTCTCCTAACTCATACAGAGTGGAATCGCCAAATACAGAGTAGAATTCTGTTGCGGTACGCTGTGTTCTTGTGTGCTTGGCGATGTATTGCCGACGGCCTGCGGGACCTGCTTGTCTTCTGTGTTGTGTGTTGTCCGTGCTGTGTGTATCTTGTATGTAGTATGTGCGGTATGTGTTCCTCACTGCTTGCTGAGTGCACAGTTCTGTGTATTTTTCACTGTGCTGTGTGTTATGTGAGATGTTGGTATTTGTGAGTGGTGTGTGTTGAGTGGTTCTTCGTGCATTGTACATTTCGCCTTTTTTGATGAGTTCTCTGTTGGCGGTTGCATATGTTGTGCGTTTGGTGTGTGGCTTCCCGTCTAATGTGTAGTGTGAAATGTGTGTCTGGTCTTTCTGTTGTCTGCTGTGTTGTGTACTGTGTTCTGGGTTGTGCGAGTGCTGTCTTTCGGCTTTCCGTGTGTTGCATACTGGGTCGATGTTGGGTGGGCTGTGTAATTTGAGCACTGTGTGCAAAGTTGAGTTTGCCTTGTGTCGGACGTGTTGTGTGCATGTGCATGTTGTGTGTGTGTGTTTGTGCGTTTTCGTTCGTGCTGTCTGCGTGTGGGTCTGCGTGTGCGCAGTATTGTATGCTTGTGGTTGTGCGTGTTGTGTGTAGTGCGTTCTATGTGTGTTGCATGTGTTTTCGTCAGTTGCGTGTGTGCACTTGTAGGTGCTGTGTCAGTTTTGTGTGTGTGAGATTGTGATTTGTGTGCTGTTGTGTTAGAGAGGCTGTGTGTGTGTGTTTGGCTGTTTGAGTTATGCACGTGATGTGAGATGTGTTGACTGTGTGTGGTTGTGCTTGTTTTGTACGTCTCTTGTGCGCAGTCTGCGGTCTGTGCAGTGTTTATCGCGCGTATTGTGAGCAGTAGCTATGTGCCTGCCTTTCAAGGGTGTGGTGTGTTTATGGTGTCTGTTGTGTGGCGTGTTTCTGTGTTGTGTGTGTGTGCACTGCGTTGTGCTCCTGTGTGAGGATGTATGTGTGGTGTGTCTGTGCGTGATTGTGTGTGTAGTGCGTAGTGTGTGAAATGGGTGCTACTTGTCTTCTTGGTTGGTTATATGTGTTTTGCCCATGGATTTGGGAGTGTCGTGTGTGTTAGGAGTTGTGGTACTTTCTGTGTGTGTCGTGTGCTGTGTTGTTCTGTGATTTGTGTTTGTGCTGTGTGTGTCCTACTCTGTGTGTTCTGTGGTCTGTGTGTTTTGCAAGTTGAGTGAGATATTGCGTGTTAGGACCGATATCTTGTGTATATGTTGCGTGTTTGGCATTGTGCATTCTGCGAGGCTCTGTGTGCTGTATGTTTTATGTGTGTTTGGAGTGATGTGTGCACTGTGTGAAATGTGTGTTGCATAAATTCGGTGTTCTTTCTGTGGTGGTTTGTGTGTGTTTTGCATGGGGGTTGCTATGTGTGTGGTTGTGTTTGACAGGTTGTGTGCGTGGTTGGCTCCTTGAGCAATGAGTGTACTTTGTGATGCGTGTACTGTGTATGGTCAAGCTTGGTCAGTGGGCCTCACTGTGGGTGTTGTGTTCACTCTGAGAACCGTGGTTCATGTGTATAGCGTGCAGTTATGTTCTCGGTGTGATGTGCTGTGCGTTGAGGGACTTCTGCATTCAAGTGCACAGAAGGTAGCCTCTCATGCTTGTCCGTTTTCGCCACAGGTTTGTAATCCTCCAGGAGGGCGTTGTTTCCTGAGGGTGCAAAGAGCCACGTCATCCCTTTAATAGCAAGGCCCTGACGATGCCTTTGTAGTAATCTGTCAGAAACTGCTGCGGGAGAGCCTTGTGCCAAACTCTGCTGGGGAAACAATCCACCGTGCACTGAGGAGACCCTCCCTGAGAGAATACTAGGCTGCTTTCGCCTTGCATGCAACTTGCTCCTACGTGATAAGGAAAACAGTAAACATTGCAGTAGAAGGCGGTCTTCTCTGTACGCCCTCTGTCTCAGAGACCGAAGTGAGCCGCGAATAGGCCTTCGCACTAGCCACACAGGAAGCTGCAGAACAAGATGCTTTGAAATGACAGCAGTGGAGGCAAGCCAGCTATGGATTCAGCTTATGTGAGTGAAAGAAACCAGTGCGGGATGGCCCATCCAAGGAATCATTGAAGCCGTGGCGGTGGAAGTTGAAACTGAGCTTGCAATGTGCTTTCCGTGTCTGTCGTGTGCGCGTGCACTCTAAGCGCCTGAGTGACGTCTGCTGCGCAGAGCTCTGTGTGTGCCGAGCGGCGTGCGCTCGCTTGGGTGGCCATTCGCGTGAGGCCTTGCTGAGGCAGCCTGGCTGCCAGAAAGTTGCCCGCATACAACGAATTCCGCTTGCAAAGTGCTTCCCGTGTCTGCCCTGTGTGCCTGCACTCTAAGCGCCTGAGTGGAGTCTGCTGCGCAGAGCTCTGTGTGTGCCGAGCGGCGTGCGCTCGCTTGGGTGGCCATTCGCGCGAGGCCTTGCTGAGGAAGCCTGGCTGTCAGGAAAACGCCCGCATACAACGAATTTAGCTTGGCAGTGCAAAAAGTCGCTTTCGTCTGCTACTACGTGGCCGCTCCAGAGAGGCCCAGGTTGGTCTGTGTGGTATGTAAGCCGGTTTCCCATGCCACAGTCTGAGCTTTGAAAACTAAGTGCCCATTGGCTTCAGTCCCCAACCATCATGTCAGCGAGAGGTGTGTGCAAGCTTCTGCAAAGCCTGGTGGCGGATGGGCCCTAAGCGTCAGGGCCGTTGTCCTGCAGAGAAGGATCTGAGGCTGTCTCAGTTCAAGGGATTTCCTGCTCAGCCATATCCAGACTGGCAGCTAAACACTGCTGTGTCAAGGCGAGCTTCTTATACACACTTCTACTCCCAGACACAGGGATACTGTGAAGAGGTCTTCCGCCCAGCCTCAGGGGAAGAGGCGGGGCAAGTTGCTTTCTGTACAGCATTCATTGGAAGCAGGACGTTTGGAGGTTCTGTTCCACAGGCGAAAAGCAGGCAGCACTAGGAGAATCTGTCAAGGAAGCTCCTCTTTATGGCTAGCGAGGCTTAATTCAAACGTGCAATGGAAAATTGTTCTGGGGTAACTGAGCTCTAACTTCACGCTCTAACACTTGCAGCTACTTTCTCCTAACTCATACAGAGTGGAATCGCCAAATACAGAGTAGAATTCTGTTGCGGTACGCTGTGTTCTTGTGTGCTTGGCGATGTATTGCCGACGGCCTGCGGGACCTGCTTGTCTTCTGTGTTGTGTGTTGTCCGTGCTGTGTGTATCTTGTATGTAGTATGTGCGGTATGTGTTCCTCACTGCTTGCTGAGTGCACAGTTCTGTGTATTTTTCACTGTGCTGTGTGTTATGTGAGATGTTGGTATTTGTGAGTGGTGTGTGTTGAGTGGTTCTTCGTGCATTGTACATTTCGCCTTTTTTGATGAGTTCTCTGTTGGCGGTTGCATATGTTGTGCGTTTGGTGTGTGGCTTCCCGTCTAATGTGTAGTGTGAAATGTGTGCCTGGTCTTTCTGTTGTCTGCTGTGTTGTGTACTGTGTTCTGGGTTGTGCGAGTGCTGTCTTTCGGCTTTCCGTGTGTTGCATACTGGGTCGATGTTGGGTGGGCTGTGTAATTTGAGCACTGTGTGCAAAGTTGAGTTTGCCTTGTGTCGGACATGTTGTGTGCATGTGCATGTTGTGTGTGTGTGTTTGTGCGGTTTCGTTCGTGCTGTTTGCGTGTGGGTCTGCGTGTGCGCAGTATTGTATGCTTGTGGTTGTGCGTGTTGTGTGTAGTGCGTTCTATGTGTGTTGCATGTGTTTTCGTCAGTTGCGTGTGTGCACTTGTAGGTGCTGTGTCAGTTTTGTGTGTGTGAGATTGTGATTTGTGTGCTGTTGTGTTAGAGAGGCTGTGTGTGTGTGTTTGGCTGTTTGAGTTATGCACGTGATGTGAGATGTGTTGACTGTGTGTGGTTGTGCTTGTTTTGTACGTCTCTTGTGCGCAGTCTGCGGTCTGTGCAGTGTTTATCGCGCGTATTGTGAGCAGTAGCTATGTGCCTGCCTTTCAAGGGTGTGGTGTGTTTATGGTGTCTGTTGTGTGGCGTGTTTCTGTGTTGTGTGTGTGTGCACTGCGTTGTGCTCCTGTGTGAGGATGTATGTGTGGTGTGTCTGTGCGTGATTGTGTGTGTAGTGCGTAGTGTGTGAAATGGGTGCTACTTGTCTTCTTGGTTGGTTATATGTGTTTTGCCCATGGATTTGGGAGTGTCGTGTGTGTTAGGAGTTGTGGTACTTTCTGTGTGTGTCGTGTGCTGTGTTGTTCTGTGATTTGTGTTTGTGCTGTGTGTGTCCTACTCTGTGTGTTCTGTGGTCTGTGTGTTTTGCAAGTTGAGTGAGATATTGCGTGTTAGGACCGATATCTTGTGTATATGTTGCGTGTTTGGCATTGTGCATTCTGCGAGGCTCTGTGTGCTGTATGTTTTATGTGTGTTTGGAGTGATGTGTGCACTGTGTGAAATGTGTGTTGCATAAATTCGGTGTTCTTTCTGTGGTGGTTTGTGTGTGTTTTGCATGGGGGTTGCTATGTGTGTGGTTGTGTTTGACAGGTTGTGTGCGTGGTTGGCTCCTTGAGCAATGAGTGTACTTTGTGATGCGTGTACTGTGTATGGTCAAGCTTGGTCAGTGGGCCTCACTGTGGGTGTTGTGTTCACTCTGAGAACCGTGGTTCATGTGTATAGCGTGCAGTTATGTTCTCGGTGTGATGTGCTGTGCGTTGAGGGACTTCTGCATTCAAGTGCACAGAAGGTAGCCTCTCATGCTTGTCCGTTTTCGCCACAGGTTTGTAATCCTCCAGGAGGGCGTTGTTTCCTGAGGGTGCAAAGAGCCACGTCATCCCTTTAATAGCAAGGCCCTGACGATGCCTTTGTAGTAATCTGTCAGAAACTGCTGCGGGAGAGCCTTGTGCCAAACTCTGCTGGGGAAACAATCCACCGTGCACTGAGGAGACCCTCCCTGAGAGAATACTAGGCTGCTTTCGCCTTGCATGCAACTTGCTCCTACGTGATAAGGAAAACAGTAAACATTGCAGTAGAAGGCGGTCTTCTCTGTACGCCCTCTGTCTCAGAGACCGAAGTGAGCCGCGAATAGGCCTTCGCACTAGCCACACAGGAAGCTGCAGAACAAGATGCTTTGAAATGACAGCAGTGGAGGCAAGCCAGCTATGGATTCAGCTTATGTGAGTGAAAGAAACCAGTGCGGGATGGCCCATCCAAGGAATCATTGAAGCCGTGGCGGTGGAAGTTGAAACTGAGCTTGCAATGTGCTTTCCGTGTCTGTCGTGTGCGCGTGCACTCTAAGCGCCTGAGTGACGTCTGCTGCGCAGAGCTCTGTGTGTGCCGAGCGGCGTGCGCTCGCTTGGGTGGCCATTCGCGTGAGGCCTTGCTGAGGCAGCCTGGCTGTCAGAAAGTTGCCCGCATACAACGAATTCCGCTTGCAAAGTGCTTCCCGTGTCTGCCCTGTGTGCCTGCACTCTAAGCACCTGAGTGGAGTCTGCTGCGCAGAGCTCTGTGTGTGCCGAGCGGCGTGCGCTCGCTTGGGTGGCCATTCGCGTGAGGCCTTGCTGAGGCAGCCTGGCTGTCAGAAAGTTGCCCGCATACAACGAATTCCGCTTGCAATGTGCTTCCCGTGTCTGCCGTGTGTGCCTGCACTCTAAGCGCCTGAGTGGAGTCTGCTGCGCAGAGCTCTGTGTGTGCTGAGCGGCGTGCGCTCGCTTGGGTGGCCATTCGCGCGAGGCCTTGCTGAGGAAGCCTGGCTGTCAGGAAAACGCCCGCATACAACGAATTTAGCTTGGCAGTGCAAAAAGTCGCTTTCGTCTGCTACTACGTGGCCGCTCCAGAGAGGCCCAGGTTGGTCTGTGTGGTATGTAAGCCGGTTTCCCATGCCACAGTCTGAGCTTTGAAAACTAAGTGCCCATTGG
This sequence comes from Manis javanica, assembly GCF_040802235.1. Taxonomy (NCBI): domain Eukaryota; kingdom Metazoa; phylum Chordata; class Mammalia; order Pholidota; family Manidae; genus Manis; species Manis javanica. Next base: position 80,059,456 of record NC_133163.1, read on the forward strand.
CTTCAGTCCCCAACCATCATGTCAGCGAGAGGTGTGTGCAAGCTTCTGCAAAGCCTGGTGGCGGATGGGCCCTAAGCGTCAGGGCCGTTGTCCTGCAGAGAAGGATCTGAGGCTGTCTCAGTTCAAGGGATTTCCTGCTCAGCCATATCCAGACTGGCAGCTAAACACTGCTGTGTCAAGGCGAGCTTCTTATACACACTTCTACTCCCAGACACAGGGATACTGTGAAGAGGTCTTCCGCCCAGCCTCAGGGGAAGAGGCGGGGCAAGTTGCTTTCTGTACAGCATTCATTGGAAGCAGGACGTTTGGAGGTTCTGTTCCACAGGCGAAAAGCAGGCAGCACTAGGAGAATCTGTCAAGGAAGCTCCTCTTTATGGCTAGCGAGGCTTAATTCAAACGTGCAATGGAAAATTGTTCTGGGGTAACTGAGCTCTAACTTCACGCTCTAACACTTGCAGCTACTTTCTCCTAACTCATACAGAGTGGAATCGCCAAATACAGAGTAGAATTCTGTTGCGGTACGCTGTGTTCTTGTGTGCTTGGCGATGTATTGCCGACGGCCTGCGGGACCTGCTTGTCTTCTGTGTTGTGTGTTGTCCGTGCTGTGTGTATCTTGTATGTAGTATGTGCGGTATGTGTTCCTCACTGCTTGCTGAGTGCACAGTTCTGTGTATTTTTCACTGTGCTGTGTGTTATGTGAGATGTTGGTATTTGTGAGTGGTGTGTGTTGAGTGGTTCTTCGTGCATTGTACATTTCGCCTTTTTTGATGAGTTCTCTGTTGGCGGTTGCATATGTTGTGCGTTTGGTGTGTGGCTTCCCGTCTAATGTGTAGTGTGAAATGTGTGTCTGGTCTTTCTGTTGTCTGCTGTGTTGTGTACTGTGTTCTGGGTTGTGCGAGTGCTGTCTTTCGGCTTTCCGTGTGTTGCATACTGGGTCGATGTTGGGTGGGCTGTGTAATTTGAGCACTGTGTGCAAAGTTGAGTTTGCCTTGTGTCGGACGTGTTGTGTGCATGTGCATGTTGTGTGTGTGTGTTTGTGCGTTTTCGTTCGTGCTGTCTGCGTGTGGGTCTGCGTGTGCGCAGTATTGTATGCTTGTGGTTGTGCGTGTTGTGTGTAGTGCGTTCTATGTGTGTTGCATGTGTTTTCGTCAGTTGCGTGTGTGCACTTGTAGGTGCTGTGTCAGTTTTGTGTGTGTGAGATTGTGATTTGTGTGCTGTTGTGTTAGAGAGGCTGTGTGTGTGTGTTTGGCTGTTTGAGTTATGCACGTGATGTGAGATGTGTTGACTGTGTGTGGTTGTGCTTGTTTTGTACGTCTCTTGTGCGCAGTCTGCGGTCTGTGCAGTGTTTATCGCGCGTATTGTGAGCAGTAGCTATGTGCCTGCCTTTCAAGGGTGTGGTGTGTTTATGGTGTCTGTTGTGTGGCGTGTTTCTGTGTTGTGTGTGTGTGCACTGCGTTGTGCTCCTGTGTGAGGATGTATGTGTGGTGTGTCTGTGCGTGATTGTGTGTGTAGTGCGTAGTGTGTGAAATGGGTGCTACTTGTCTTCTTGGTTGGTTATATGTGTTTTGCCCATGGATTTGGGAGTGTCGTGTGTGTTAGGAGTTGTGGTACTTTCTGTGTGTGTCGTGTGCTGTGTTGTTCTGTGATTTGTGTTTGTGCTGTGTGTGTCCTACTCTGTGTGTTCTGTGGTCTGTGTGTTTTGCAAGTTGAGTGAGATATTGCGTGTTAGGACCGATATCTTGTGTATATGTTGCGTGTTTGGCATTGTGCATTCTGCGAGGCTCTGTGTGCTGTATGTTTTATGTGTGTTTGGAGTGATGTGTGCACTGTGTGAAATGTGTGTTGCATAAATTCGGTGTTCTTTCTGTGGTGGTTTGTGTGTGTTTTGCATGGGGGTTGCTATGTGTGTGGTTGTGTTTGACAGGTTGTGTGCGTGGTTGGCTCCTTGAGCAATGAGTGTACTTTGTGATGCGTGTACTGTGTATGGTCAAGCTTGGTCAGTGGGCCTCACTGTGGGTGTTGTGTTCACTCTGAGAACCGTGGTTCATGTGTATAGCGTGCAGTTATGTTCTCGGTGTGATGTGCTGTGCGTTGAGGGACTTCTGCATTCAAGTGCACAGAAGGTAGCCTCTCATGCTTGTCCGTTTTCGCCACAGGTTTGTAATCCTCCAGGAGGGCGTTGTTTCCTGAGGGTGCAAAGAGCCACGTCATCCCTTTAATAGCAAGGCCCTGACGATGCCTTTGTAGTAATCTGTCAGAAACTGCTGCGGGAGAGCCTTGTGCCAAACTCTGCTGGGGAAACAATCCACCGTGCACTGAGGAGACCCTCCCTGAGAGAATACTAGGCTGCTTTCGCCTTGCATGCAACTTGCTCCTACGTGATAAGGAAAACAGTAAACATTGCAGTAGAAGGCGGTCTTCTCTGTACGCCCTCTGTCTCAGAGACCGAAGTGAGCCGCGAATAGGCCTTCGCACTAGCCACACAGGAAGCTGCAGAACAAGATGCTTTGAAATGACAGCAGTGGAGGCAAGCCAGCTATGGATTCAGCTTATGTGAGTGAAAGAAACCAGTGCGGGATGGCCCATCCAAGGAATCATTGAAGCCGTGGCGGTGGAAGTTGAAACTGAGCTTGCAATGTGCTTTCCGTGTCTGTCGTGTGCGCGTGCACTCTAAGCGCCTGAGTGACGTCTGCTGCGCAGAGCTCTGTGTGTGCCGAGCGGCGTGCGCTCGCTTGGGTGGCCATTCGCGTGAGGCCTTGCTGAGGCAGCCTGGCTGTCAGAAAGTTGCCCGCATACAACGAATTCCGCTTGCAAAGTGCTTCCCGTGTCTGCCCTGTGTGCCTGCACTCTAAGCACCTGAGTGGAGTCTGCTGCGCAGAGCTCTGTGTGTGCCGAGCGGCGTGCGCTCGCTTGGGTGGCCATTCGCGTGAGGCCTTGCTGAGGCAGCCTGGCTGTCAGAAAGTTGCCCGCATACAACGAATTCCGCTTGCAATGTGCTTCCCGTGTCTGCCGTGTGTGCCTGCACTCTAAGCGCCTGAGTGGAGTCTGCTGCGCAGAGCTCTGTGTGTGCTGAGCGGCGTGCGCTCGCTTGGGTGGCCATTCGCGCGAGGCCTTGCTGAGGAAGCCTGGCTGTCAGGAAAACGCCCGCATACAACGAATTTAGCTTGGCAGTGCAAAAAGTCGCTTTCGTCTGCTACTACGTGGCCGCTCCAGAGAGGCCCAGGTTGGTCTGTGTGGTATGTAAGCCGGTTTCCCATGCCACAGTCTGAGCTTTGAAAACTAAGTGCCCATTGGCTTCAGTCCCCAACCATCATGTCAGCGAGAGGTGTGTGCAAGCTTCTGCAAAGCCTGGTGGCGGATGGGCCCTAAGCGTCAGGGCCGTTGTCCTGCAGAGAAGGATCTGAGGCTGTCTCAGTTCAAGGGATTTCCTGCTCAGCCATATCCAGACTGGCAGCTAAACACTGCTGTGTCAAGGCGAGCTTCTTATACACACTTCTACTCCCAGACACAGGGATACTGTGAAGAGGTCTTCCGCCCAGCCTCAGGGGAAGAGGCGGGGCAAGTTGCTTTCTGTACAGCATTCATTGGAAGCAGGACGTTTGGAGGTTCTGTTCCACAGGCGAAAAGCAGGCAGCACTAGGAGAATCTGTCAAGGAAGCTCCTCTTTATGGCTAGCGAGGCTTAATTCAAACGTGCAATGGAAAATTGTTCTGGGGTAACTGAGCTCTAACTTCACGCTCTAACACTTGCAGCTACTTTCTCCTAACTCATACAGAGTGGAATCGCCAAATACAGAGTAGAATTCTGTTGCGGTACGCTGTGTTCTTGTGTGCTTGGCGATGTATTGCCGACGGCCTGCGGGACCTGCTTGTCTTCTGTGTTGTGTGTTGTCCGTGCTGTGTGTATCTTGTATGTAGTATGTGCGGTATGTGTTCCTCACTGCTTGCTGAGTGCACAGTTCTGTGTATTTTTCACTGTGCTGTGTGTTATGTGAGATGTTGGTATTTGTGAGTGGTGTGTGTTGAGTGGTTCTTCGTGCATTGTACATTTCGCCTTTTTTGATGAGTTCTCTGTTGGCGGTTGCATATGTTGTGCGTTTGGTGTGTGGCTTCCCGTCTAATGTGTAGTGTGAAATGTGTGTCTGGTCTTTCTGTTGTCTGCTGTGTTGTGTACTGTGTTCTGGGTTGTGCGAGTGCTGTCTTTCGGCTTTCCGTGTGTTGCATACTGGGTCGATGTTGGGTGGGCTGTGTAATTTGAGCACTGTGTGCAAAGTTGAGTTTGCCTTGTGTCGAACGTCTTGTGTGCATGGGCATGTTGGGTGTGTGTGTGTGTGCGTTTGCGTTCGTGCTGACTGCGTGTGGGGCTGCGTGTGCGCAGTATTGTATGCTTGTGGTTGTGCGTGTTGTGTGTAGTGCGTTCTATGTGTGTTGCATGTGTTTTCGTCAGTTGCGTGTGTGCACTTGTAGGTGCTGTGTCAGTTTTGTGTGTGTGAGATTGTGATTTGTGTGCTGTTGTGTTAGAGAGGCTGTGTGTGTGTGTTTGGCTGTTTGAGTTATGCACGTGATGTGAGATGTGTTGACTGTGTGTGGTTGTGCTTGTTTTGTACGTCTCTTGTGCGCAGTCTGCGGTCTGTGCAGTGTTTATCGCGCGTATTGTGAGCAGTAGCTATGTGCCTGCCTTTCAAGGGTGTGGTGTGTTTATGGTGTCTGTTGTGTGGCGTGTTTCTGTGTTGTGTGTGTGTGCACTGCGTTGTGCTCCTGTGTGAGGATGTATGTGTGGTGTGTCTGTGCGTGATTGTGTGTGTAGTGCGTAGTGTGTGAAATGGGTGCTACTTGTCTTCTTGGTTGGTTATATGTGTTTTGCCCATGGATTTGGGAGTGTCGTGTGTGTTAGGAGTTGTGGTACTTTCTGTGTGTGTCGTGTGCTGTGTTGTTCTGTGATTTGTGTTTGTGCTGTGTGTGTCCTACTCTGTGTGTTCTGTGGTCTGTGTGTTTTGCAAGTTGAGTGAGATATTGCGTGTTAGGACCGATATCTTGTGTATATGTTGCGTGTTTGGCATTGTGCATTCTGCGAGGCTCTGTGTGCTGTATGTTTTATGTGTGTTTGGAGTGATGTGTGCACTGTGTGAAATGTGTGTTGCATAAATTCGGTGTTCTTTCTGTGGTGGTTTGTGTGTGTTTTGCATGGGGGTTGCTATGTGTGTGGTTGTGTTTGACAGGTTGTGTGCGTGGTTGGCTCCTTGAGCAATGAGTGTACTTTGTGATGCGTGTACTGTGTATGGTCAAGCTTGGTCAGTGGGCCTCACTGTGGGTGTTGTGTTCACTCTGAGAACCGTGGTTCATGTGTATAGCGTGCAGTTATGTTCTCGGTGTGATGTGCTGTGCGTTGAGGGACTTCTGCATTCAAGTGCACAGAAGGTAGCCTCTCATGCTTGTCCGTTTTCGCCACAGGTTTGTAATCCTCCAGGAGGGCGTTGTTTCCTGAGGGTGCAAAGAGCCACGTCATCCCTTTAATAGCAAGGCCCTGACGATGCCTTTGTAGTAATCTGTCAGAAACTGCTGCGGGAGAGCCTTGTGCCAAACTCTGCTGGGGAAACAATCCACCGTGCACTGAGGAGACCCTCCCTGAGAGAATACTAGGCTGCTTTCGCCTTGCATGCAACTTGCTCCTACGTGATAAGGAAAACAGTAAACATTGCAGTAGAAGGCGGTCTTCTCTGTACGCCCTCTGTCTCAGAGACCGAAGTGAGCCGCGAATAGGCCTTCGCACTAGCCACACAGGAAGCTGCAGAACAAGATGCTTTGAAATGACAGCAGTGGAGGCAAGCCAGCTATGGATTCAGCTTATGTGAGTGAAAGAAACCAGTGCGGGATGGCCCATCCAAGGAATCATTGAAGCCGTGGCGGTGGAAGTTGAAACTGAGCTTGCAATGTGCTTTCCGTGTCTGTCGTGTGCGCGTGCACTCTAAGCGCCTGAGTGACGTCTGCTGCGCAGAGCTCTGTGTGTGCCGAGCGGCGTGCGCTCGCTTGGGTGGCCATTCGCGTGAGGCCTTGCTGAGGCAGCCTGGCTGTCAGAAAGTTGCCCGCATACAACGAATTCCGCTTGCAAAGTGCTTCCCGTGTCTGCCCTGTGTGCCTGCACTCTAAGCACCTGAGTGGAGTCTGCTGCGCAGAGCTCTGTGTGTGCCGAGCGGCGTGCGCTCGCTTGGGTGGCCATTCGCGTGAGGCCTTGCTGAGGCAGCCTGGCTGTCAGAAAGTTGCCCGCATACAACGAATTCCGCTTGCAATGTGCTTCCCGTGTCTGCCGTGTGTGCCTGCACTCTAAGCGCCTGAGTGGAGTCTGCTGCGCAGAGCTCTGTGTGTGCTGAGCGGCGTGCGCTCGCTTGGGTGGCCATTCGCGCGAGGCCTTGCTGAGGAAGCCTGGCTGTCAGGAAAACGCCCGCATACAACGAATTTAGCTTGGCAGTGCAAAAAGTCGCTTTCGTCTGCTACTACGTGGCCGCTCCAGAGAGGCCCAGGTTGGTCTGTGTGGTATGTAAGCCGGTTTCCCATGCCACAGTCTGAGCTTTGAAAACTAAGTGCCCATTGGCTTCAGTCCCCAACCATCATGTCAGCGAGAGGTGTGTGCAAGCTTCTGCAAAGCCTGGTGGCGGATGGGCCCTAAGCGTCAGGGCCGTTGTCCTGCAGAGAAGGATCTGAGGCTGTCTCAGTTCAAGGGATTTCCTGCTCAGCCATATCCAGACTGGCAGCTAAACACTGCTGTGTCAAGGCGAGCTTCTTATACACACTTCTACTCCCAGACACAGGGATACTGTGAAGAGGTCTTCCGCCCAGCCTCAGGGGAAGAGGCGGGGCAAGTTGCTTTCTGTACAGCATTCATTGGAAGCAGGACGTTTGGAGGTTCTGTTCCACAGGCGAAAAGCAGGCAGCACTAGGAGAATCTGTCAAGGAAGCTCCTCTTTATGGCTAGCGAGGCTTAATTCAAACGTGCAATGGAAAATTGTTCTGGGGTAACTGAGCTCTAACTTCACGCTCTAACACTTGCAGCTACTTTCTCCTAACTCATACAGAGTGGAATCGCCAAATACAGAGTAGAATTCTGTTGCGGTACGCTGTGTTCTTGTGTGCTTGGCGATGTATTGCCGACGGCCTGCGGGACCTGCTTGTCTTCTGTGTTGTGTGTTGTCCGTGCTGTGTGTATCTTGTATGTAGTATGTGCGGTATGTGTTCCTCACTGCTTGCTGAGTGCACAGTTCTGTGTATTTTTCACTGTGCTGTGTGTTATGTGAGATGTTGGTATTTGTGAGTGGTGTGTGTTGAGTGGTTCTTCGTGCATTGTACATTTCGCCTTTTTTGATGAGTTCTCTGTTGGCGGTTGCATATGTTGTGCGTTTGGTGTGTGGCTTCCCGTCTAATGTGTAGTGTGAAATGTGTGTCTGGTCTTTCTGTTGTCTGCTGTGTTGTGTACTGTGTTCTGGGTTGTGCGAGTGCTGTCTTTCGGCTTTCCGTGTGTTGCATACTGGGTCGATGTTGGGTGGGCTGTGTAATTTGAGCACTGTGTGCAAAGTTGAGTTTGCCTTGTGTCGGACGTGTTGTGTGCATGTGCATGTTGTGTGTGTGTGTTTGTGCGTTTTCGTTCGTGCTGTCTGCGTGTGGGTCTGCGTGTGCGCAGTATTGTATGCTTGTGGTTGTGCGTGTTGTGTGTAGTGCGTTCTATGTGTGTTGCATGTGTTTTCGTCAGTTGCGTGTGTGCACTTGTAGGTGCTGTGTCAGTTTTGTGTGTGTGAGATTGTGATTTGTGTGCTGTTGTGTTAGAGAGGCTGTGTGTGTGTGTTTGGCTGTTTGAGTTATGCACGTGATGTGAGATGTGTTGACTGTGTGTGGTTGTGCTTGTTTTGTACGTCTCTTGTGCGCAGTCTGCGGTCTGTGCAGTGTTTATCGCGCGTATTGTGAGCAGTAGCTATGTGCCTGCCTTTCAAGGGTGTGGTGTGTTTATGGTGTCTGTTGTGTGGCGTGTTTCTGTGTTGTGTGTGTGTGCACTGCGTTGTGCTCCTGTGTGAGGATGTATGTGTGGTGTGTCTGTGCGTGATTGTGTGTGTAGTGCGTAGTGTGTGAAATGGGTGCTACTTGTCTTCTTGGTTGGTTATATGTGTTTTGCCCATGGATTTGGGAGTGTCGTGTGTGTTAGGAGTTGTGGTACTTTCTGTGTGTGTCGTGTGCTGTGTTGTTCTGTGATTTGTGTTTGTGCTGTGTGTGTCCTACTCTGTGTGTTCTGTGGTCTGTGTGTTTTGCAAGTTGAGTGAGATATTGCGTGTTAGGACCGATATCTTGTGTATATGTTGCGTGTTTGGCATTGTGCATTCTGCGAGGCTCTGTGTGCTGTATGTTTTATGTGTGTTTGGAGTGATGTGTGCACTGTGTGAAATGTGTGTTGCATAAATTCGGTGTTCTTTCTGTGGTGGTTTGTGTGTGTTTTGCATGGGGGTTGCTATGTGTGTGGTTGTGTTTGACAGGTTGTGTGCGTGGTTGGCTCCTTGAGCAATGAGTGTACTTTGTGATGCGTGTACTGTGTATGGTCAAGCTTGGTCAGTGGGCCTCACTGTGGGTGTTGTGTTCACTCTGAGAACCGTGGTTCATGTGTATAGCGTGCAGTTATGTTCTCGGTGTGATGTGCTGTGCGTTGAGGGACTTCTGCATTCAAGTGCACAGAAGGTAGCCTCTCATGCTTGTCCGTTTTCGCCACAGGTTTGTAATCCTCCAGGAGGGCGTTGTTTCCTGAGGGTGCAAAGAGCCACGTCATCCCTTTAATAGCAAGGCCCTGACGATGCCTTTGTAGTAATCTGTCAGAAACTGCTGCGGGAGAGCCTTGTGCCAAACTCTGCTGGGGAAACAATCCACCGTGCACTGAGGAGACCCTCCCTGAGAGAATACTAGGCTGCTTTCGCCTTGCATGCAACTTGCTCCTACGTGATAAGGAAAACAGTAAACATTGCAGTAGAAGGCGGTCTTCTCTGTACGCCCTCTGTCTCAGAGACCGAAGTGAGCCGCGAATAGGCCTTCGCACTAGCCACACAGGAAGCTGCAGAACAAGATGCTTTGAAATGACAGCAGTGGAGGCAAGCCAGCTATGGATTCAGCTTATGTGAGTGAAAGAAACCAGTGCGGGATGGCCCATCCAAGGAATCATTGAAGCCGTGGCGGTGGAAGTTGAAACTGAGCTTGCAATGTGCTTTCCGTGTCTGTCGTGTGCGCGTGCACTCTAAGCGCCTGAGTGACGTCTGCTGCGCAGAGCTCTGTGTGTGCCGAGCGGCGTGCGCTCGCTTGGGTGGCCATTCGCGTGAGGCCTTGCTGAGGCAGCCTGGCTGTCAGAAAGTTGCCCGCATACAACGAATTCCGCTTGCAAAGTGCTTCCCGTGTCTGCCCTGTGTGCCTGCACTCTAAGCACCTGAGTGGAGTCTGCTGCGCAGAGCTCTGTGTGTGCCGAGCGGCGTGCGCTCGCTTGGGTGGCCATTCGCGTGAGGCCTTGCTGAGGCAGCCTGGCTGTCAGAAAGTTGCCCGCATACAACGAATTCCGCTTGCAATGTGCTTCCCGTGTCTGCCGTGTGTGCCTGCACTCTAAGCGCCTGAGTGGAGTCTGCTGCGCAGAGCTCTGTGTGTGCTGAGCGGCGTGCGCTCGCTTGGGTGGCCATTCGCGCGAGGCCTTGCTGAGGAAGCCTGGCTGTCAGGAAAACGCCCGCATACAACGAATTTAGCTTGGCAGTGCAAAAAGTCGCTTTCGTCTGCTACTACGTGGCCGCTCCAGAGAGGCCCAGGTTGGTCTGTGTGGTATGTAAGCCGGTTTCCCATGCCACAGTCTGAGCTTTGAAAACTAAGTGCCCATTGGCTTCAGTCCCCAACCATCATGTCAGCGAGAGGTGTGTGCAAGCTTCTGCAAAGCCTGGTGGCGGATGGGCCCTAAGCGTCAGGGCCGTTGTCCTGCAGAGAAGGATCTGAGGCTGTCTCAGTTCAAGGGATTTCCTGCTCAGCCATATCCAGACTGGCAGCTAAACACTGCTGTGTCAAGGCGAGCTTCTTATACACACTTCTACTCCCAGACACAGGGATACTGTGAAGAGGTCTTCCGCCCAGCCTCAGGGGAAGAGGCGGGGCAAGTTGCTTTCTGTACAGCATTCATTGGAAGCAGGACGTTTGGAGGTTCTGTTCCACAGGCGAAAAGCAGGCAGCACTAGGAGAATCTGTCAAGGAAGCTCCTCTTTATGGCTAGCGAGGCTTAATTCAAACGTGCAATGGAAAATTGTTCTGGGGTAACTGAGCTCTAACTTCACGCTCTAACACTTGCAGCTACTTTCTCCTAACTCATACAGAGTGGAATCGCCAAATACAGAGTAGAATTCTGTTGCGGTACGCTGTGTTCTTGTGTGCTTGGCGATGTATTGCCGACGGCCTGCGGGACCTGCTTGTCTTCTGTGTTGTGTGTTGTCCGTGCTGTGTGTATCTTGTATGTAGTATGTGCGGTATGTGTTCCTCACTGCTTGCTGAGTGCACAGTTCTGTGTATTTTTCACTGTGCTGTGTGTTATGTGAGATGTTGGTATTTGTGAGTGGTGTGTGTTGAGTGGTTCTTCGTGCATTGTACATTTCGCCTTTTTTGATGAGTTCTCTGTTGGCGGTTGCATATGTTGTGCGTTTGGTGTGTGGCTTCCCGTCTAATGTGTAGTGTGAAATGTGTGTCTGGTCTTTCTGTTGTCTGCTGTGTTGTGTACTGTGTTCTGGGTTGTGCGAGTGCTGTCTTTCGGCTTTCCGTGTGTTGCATACTGGGTCGATGTTGGGTGGGCTGTGTAATTTGAGCACTGTGTGCAAAGTTGAGTTTGCCTTGTGTCGGACGTGTTGTGTGCATGTGCATGTTGTGTGTGTGTGTTTGTGCGTTTTCGTTCGTGCTGTCTGCGTGTGGGTCTGCGTGTGCGCAGTATTGTATGCTTGTGGTTGTGCGTGTTGTGTGTAGTGCGTTCTATGTGTGTTGCATGTGTTTTCGTCAGTTGCGTGTGTGCACTTGTAGGTGCTGTGTCAGTTTTGTGTGTGTGAGATTGTGATTTGTGTGCTGTTGTGTTAGAGAGGCTGTGTGTGTGTGTTTGGCTGTTTGAGTTATGCACGTGATGTGAGATGTGTTGACTGTGTGTGGTTGTGCTTGTTTTGTACGTCTCTTGTGCGCAGTCTGCGGTCTGTGCAGTGTTTATCGCGCGTATTGTGAGCAGTAGCTATGTGCCTGCCTTTCAAGGGTGTGGTGTGTTTATGGTGTCTGTTGTGTGGCGTGTTTCTGTGTTGTGTGTGTGTGCACTGCGTTGTGCTCCTGTGTGAGGATGTATGTGTGGTGTGTCTGTGCGTGATTGTGTGTGTAGTGCGTAGTGTGTGAAATGGGTGCTACTTGTCTTCTTGGTTGGTTATATGTGTTTTGCCCATGGATTTGGGAGTGTCGTGTGTGTTAGGAGTTGTGGTACTTTCTGTGTGTGTCGTGTGCTGTGTTGTTCTGTGATTTGTGTTTGTGCTGTGTGTGTCCTACTCTGTGTGTTCTGTGGTCTGTGTGTTTTGCAAGTTGAGTGAGATATTGCGTGTTAGGACCGATATCTTGTGTATATGTTGCGTGTTTGGCATTGTGCATTCTGCGAGGCTCTGTGTGCTGTATGTTTTATGTGTGTTTGGAGTGATGTGTGCACTGTGTGAAATGTGTGTTGCATAAATTCGGTGTTCTTTCTGTGGTGGTTTGTGTGTGTTTTGCATGGGGGTTGCTATGTGTGTGGTTGTGTTTGACAGGTTGTGTGCGTGGTTGGCTCCTTGAGCAATGAGTGTACTTTGTGATGCGTGTACTGTGTATGGTCAAGCTTGGTCAGTGGGCCTCACTGTGGGTGTTGTGTTCACTCTGAGAACCGTGGTTCATGTGTATAGCGTGCAGTTATGTTCTCGGTGTGATGTGCTGTGCGTTGAGGGACTTCTGCATTCAAGTGCACAGAAGGTAGCCTCTCATGCTTGTCCGTTTTCGCCACAGGTTTGTAATCCTCCAGGAGGGCGTTGTTTCCTGAGGGTGCAAAGAGCCACGTCATCCCTTTAATAGCAAGGCCCTGACGATGCCTTTGTAGTAATCTGTCAGAAACTGCTGCGGGAGAGCCTTGTGCCAAACTCTGCTGGGGAAACAATCCACCGTGCACTGAGGAGACCCTCCCTGAGAGAATACTAGGCTGCTTTCGCCTTGCATGCAACTTGCTCCTACGTGATAAGGAAAACAGTAAACATTGCAGTAGAAGGCGGTCTTCTCTGTACGCCCTCTGTCTCAGAGACCGAAGTGAGCCGCGAATAGGCCTTCGCACTAGCCACACAGGAAGCTGCAGAACAAGATGCTTTGAAATGACAGCAGTGGAGGCAAGCCAGCTATGGATTCAGCTTATGTGAGTGAAAGAAACCAGTGCGGGATGGCCCATCCAAGGAATCATTGAAGCCGTGGCGGTGGAAGTTGAAACTGAGCTTGCAATGTGCTTTCCGTGTCTGTCGTGTGCGCGTGCACTCTAAGCGCCTGAGTGACGTCTGCTGCGCAGAGCTCTGTGTGTGCCGAGCGGCGTGCGCTCGCTTGGGTGGCCATTCGCGTGAGGCCTTGCTGAGGCAGCCTGGCTGTCAGAAAGTTGCCCGCATACAACGAATTCCGCTTGCAAAGTGCTTCCCGTGTCTGCCCTGTGTGCCTGCACTCTAAGCACCTGAGTGGAGTCTGCTGCGCAGAGCTCTGTGTGTGCCGAGCGGCGTGCGCTCGCTTGGGTGGCCATTCGCGTGAGGCCTTGCTGAGGCAGCCTGGCTGTCAGAAAGTTGCCCGCATACAACGAATTCCGCTTGCAATGTGCTTCCCGTGTCTGCCGTGTGTGCCTGCACTCTAAGCGCCTGAGTGGAGTCTGCTGCGCAGAGCTCTGTGTGTGCTGAGCGGCGTGCGCTCGCTTGGGTGGCCATTCGCGCGAGGCCTTGCTGAGGAAGCCTGGCTGTCAGGAAAACGCCCGCATACAACGAATTTAGCTTGGCAGTGCAAAAAGTCGCTTTCGTCTGCTACTACGTGGCCGCTCCAGAGAGGCCCAGGTTGGTCTGTGTGGTATGTAAGCCGGTTTCCCATGCCACAGTCTGAGCTTTGAAAACTAAGTGCCCATTGGCTTCAGTCCCCAACCATCATGTCAGCGAGAGGTGTGTGCAAGCTTCTGCAAAGCCTGGTGGCGGATGGGCCCTAAGCGTCAGGGCCGTTGTCCTGCAGAGAAGGATCTGAGGCTGTCTCAGTTCAAGGGATTTCCTGCTCAGCCATATCCAGACTGGCAGCTAAACACTGCTGTGTCAAGGCGAGCTTCTTATACACACTTCTACTCCCAGACACAGGGATACTGTGAAGAGGTCTTCCGCCCAGCCTCAGGGGAAGAGGCGGGGCAAGTTGCTTTCTGTACAGCATTCATTGGAAGCAGGACGTTTGGAGGTTCTGTTCCACAGGCGAAAAGCAGGCAGCACTAGGAGAATCTGTCAAGGAAGCTCCTCTTTATGGCTAGCGAGGCTTAATTCAAACGTGCAATGGAAAATTGTTCTGGGGTAACTGAGCTCTAACTTCACGCTCTAACACTTGCAGCTACTTTCTCCTAACTCATACAGAGTGGAATCGCCAAATACAGAGTAGAATTCTGTTGCGGTACGCTGTGTTCTTGTGTGCTTGGCGATGTATTGCCGACGGCCTGCGGGACCTGCTTGTCTTCTGTGTTGTGTGTTGTCCGTGCTGTGTGTATCTTGTATGTAGTATGTGCGGTATGTGTTCCTCACTGCTTGCTGAGTGCACAGTTCTGTGTATTTTTCACTGTGCTGTGTGTTATGTGAGATGTTGGTATTTGTGAGTGGTGTGTGTTGAGTGGTTCTTCGTGCATTGTACATTTCGCCTTTTTTGATGAGTTCTCTGTTGGCGGTTGCATATGTTGTGCGTTTGGTGTGTGGCTTCCCGTCTAATGTGTAGTGTGAAATGTGTGTCTGGTCTTTCTGTTGTCTGCTGTGTTGTGTACTGTGTTCTGGGTTGTGCGAGTGCTGTCTTTCGGCTTTCCGTGTGTTGCATACTGGGTCGATGTTGGGTGGGCTGTGTAATTTGAGCACTGTGTGCAAAGTTGAGTTTGCCTTGTGTCGGACGTGTTGTGTGCATGTGCATGTTGTGTGTGTGTGTTTGTGCGTTTTCGTTCGTGCTGTCTGCGTGTGGGTCTGCGTGTGCGCAGTATTGTATGCTTGTGGTTGTGCGTGTTGTGTGTAGTGCGTTCTATGTGTGTTGCATGTGTTTTCGTCAGTTGCGTGTGTGCACTTGTAGGTGCTGTGTCAGTTTTGTGTGTGTGAGATTGTGATTTGTGTGCTGTTGTGTTAGAGAGGCTGTGTGTGTGTGTTTGGCTGTTTGAGTTATGCACGTGATGTGAGATGTGTTGACTGTGTGTGGTTGTGCTTGTTTTGTACGTCTCTTGTGCGCAGTCTGCGGTCTGTGCAGTGTTTATCGCGCGTATTGTGAGCAGTAGCTATGTGCCTGCCTTTCAAGGGTGTGGTGTGTTTATGGTGTCTGTTGTGTGGCGTGTTTCTGTGTTGTGTGTGTGTGCACTGCGTTGTGCTCCTGTGTGAGGATGTATGTGTGGTGTGTCTGTGCGTGATTGTGTGTGTAGTGCGTAGTGTGTGAAATGGGTGCTACTTGTCTTCTTGGTTGGTTATATGTGTTTTGCCCATGGATTTGGGAGTGTCGTGTGTGTTAGGAGTTGTGGTACTTTCTGTGTGTGTCGTGTGCTGTGTTGTTCTGTGATTTGTGTTTGTGCTGTGTGTGTCCTACTCTGTGTGTTCTGTGGTCTGTGTGTTTTGCAAGTTGAGTGAGATATTGCGTGTTAGGACCGATATCTTGTGTATATGTTGCGTGTTTGGCATTGTGCATTCTGCGAGGCTCTGTGTGCTGTATGTTTTATGTGTGTTTGGAGTGATGTGTGCACTGTGTGAAATGTGTGTTGCATAAATTCGGTGTTCTTTCTGTGGTGGTTTGTGTGTGTTTTGCATGGGGGTTGCTATGTGTGTGGTTGTGTTTGACAGGTTGTGTGCGTGGTTGGCTCCTTGAGCAATGAGTGTACTTTGTGATGCGTGTACTGTGTATGGTCAAGCTTGGTCAGTGGGCCTCACTGTGGGTGTTGTGTTCACTCTGAGAACCGTGGTTCATGTGTATAGCGTGCAGTTATGTTCTCGGTGTGATGTGCTGTGCGTTGAGGGACTTCTGCATTCAAGTGCACAGAAGGTAGCCTCTCATGCTTGTCCGTTTTCGCCACAGGTTTGTAATCCTCCAGGAGGGCGTTGTTTCCTGAGGGTGCAAAGAGCCACGTCATCCCTTTAATAGCAAGGCCCTGACGATGCCTTTGTAGTAATCTGTCAGAAACTGCTGCGGGAGAGCCTTGTGCCAAACTCTGCTGGGGAAACAATCCACCGTGCACTGAGGAGACCCTCCCTGAGAGAATACTAGGCTGCTTTCGCCTTGCATGCAACTTGCTCCTACGTGATAAGGAAAACAGTAAACATTGCAGTAGAAGGCGGTCTTCTCTGTACGCCCTCTGTCTCAGAGACCGAAGTGAGCCGCGAATAGGCCTTCGCACTAGCCACACAGGAAGCTGCAGAACAAGATGCTTTGAAATGACAGCAGTGGAGGCAAGCCAGCTATGGATTCAGCTTATGTGAGTGAAAGAAACCAGTGCGGGATGGCCCATCCAAGGAATCATTGAAGCCGTGGCGGTGGAAGTTGAAACTGAGCTTGCAATGTGCTTTCCGTGTCTGTCGTGTGCGCGTGCACTCTAAGCGCCTGAGTGACGTCTGCTGCGCAGAGCTCTGTGTGTGCCGAGCGGCGTGCGCTCGCTTGGGTGGCCATTCGCGTGAGGCCTTGCTGAGGCAGCCTGGCTGTCAGAAAGTTGCCCGCATACAACGAATTCCGCTTGCAAAGTGCTTCCCGTGTCTGCCCTGTGTGCCTGCACTCTAAGCACCTGAGTGGAGTCTGCTGCGCAGAGCTCTGTGTGTGCCGAGCGGCGTGCGCTCGCTTGGGTGGCCATTCGCGTGAGGCCTTGCTGAGGCAGCCTGGCTGTCAGAAAGTTGCCCGCATACAACGAATTCCGCTTGCAATGTGCTTCCCGTGTCTGCCCTGTGTGCCTGCACTCTAAGCACCTGAGTGGAGTCTGCTGCGCAGAGCTCTGTGTGTGCCGAGCTGCGTGCGCTCGCTTGGGTGGCCATTCGCGTGAGGCCTTGCTGAGGCAGCCTGGCTGTCAGAAAGTTGCCCGCATACAACGAATTCCGCTTGCAATGTGCTTCCCGTGTCTGCCGTGTGTGCCTGCACTCTAAGCGCCTGAGTGGAGTCTGCTGCGCAGAGCTCTGTGTGTGCTGAGCGGCGTGCGCTCGCTTGGGTGGCCATTCGCGCGAGGCCTTGCTGAGGAAGCCTGGCTGTCAGGAAAACGCCCGCATACAACGAATTTAGCTTGGCAGTGCAAAAAGTCGCTTTCGTCTGCTACTACGTGGCCGCTCCAGAGAGGCCCAGGTTGGTCTGTGTGGTATGTAAGCCGGTTTCCCATGCCACAGTCTGAGCTTTGAAAACTAAGTGCCCATTGGCTTCAGTCCCCAACCATCATGTCAGCGAGAGGTGTGTGCAAGCTTCTGCAAAGCCTGGTGGCGGATGGGCCCTAAGCGTCAGGGCCGTTGTCCTGCAGAGAAGGATCTGAGGCTGTCTCAGTTCAAGGGATTTCCTGCTCAGCCATATCCAGACTGGCAGCTAAACACTGCTGTGTCAAGGCGAGCTTCTTATACACACTTCTACTCCCAGACACAGGGATACTGTGAAGAGGTCTTCCGCCCAGCCTCAGGGGAAGAGGCGGGGCAAGTTGCTTTCTGTACAGCATTCATTGGAAGCAGGACGTTTGGAGGTTCTGTTCCACAGGCGAAAAGCAGGCAGCACTAGGAGAATCTGTCAAGGAAGCTCCTCTTTATGGCTAGCGAGGCTTAATTCAAACGTGCAATGGAAAATTGTTCTGGGGTAACTGAGCTCTAACTTCACGCTCTAACACTTGCAGCTACTTTCTCCTAACTCATACAGAGTGGAATCGCCAAATACAGAGTAGAATTCTGTTGCGGTACGCTGTGTTCTTGTGTGCTTGGCGATGTATTGCCGACGGCCTGCGGGACCTGCTTGTCTTCTGTGTTGTGTGTTGTCCGTGCTGTGTGTATCTTGTATGTAGTATGTGCGGTATGTGTTCCTCACTGCTTGCTGAGTGCACAGTTCTGTGTATTTTTCACTGTGCTGTGTGTTATGTGAGATGTTGGTATTTGTGAGTGGTGTGTGTTGAGTGGTTCTTCGTGCATTGTACATTTCGCCTTTTTTGATGAGTTCTCTGTTGGCGGTTGCATATGTTGTGCGTTTGGTGTGTGGCTTCCCGTCTAATGTGTAGTGTGAAATGTGTGTCTGGTCTTTCTGTTGTCTGCTGTGTTGTGTACTGTGTTCTGGGTTGTGCGAGTGCTGTCTTTCGGCTTTCCGTGTGTTGCATACTGGGTCGATGTTGGGTGGGCTGTGTAATTTGAGCACTGTGTGCAAAGTTGAGTTTGCCTTGTGTCGGACGTGTTGTGTGCATGTGCATGTTGTGTGTGTGTGTTTGTGCGTTTTCGTTCGTGCTGTCTGCGTGTGGGTCTGCGTGTGCGCAGTATTGTATGCTTGTGGTTGTGCGTGTTGTGTGTAGTGCGTTCTATGTGTGTTGCATGTGTTTTCGTCAGTTGCGTGTGTGCACTTGTAGGTGCTGTGTCAGTTTTGTGTGTGTGAGATTGTGATTTGTGTGCTGTTGTGTTAGAGAGGCTGTGTGTGTGTGTTTGGCTGTTTGAGTTATGCACGTGATGTGAGATGTGTTGACTGTGTGTGGTTGTGCTTGTTTTGTACGTCTCTTGTGCGCAGTCTGCGGTCTGTGCAGTGTTTATCGCGCGTATTGTGAGCAGTAGCTATGTGCCTGCCTTTCAAGGGTGTGGTGTGTTTATGGTGTCTGTTGTGTGGCGTGTTTCTGTGTTGTGTGTGTGTGCACTGCGTTGTGCTCCTGTGTGAGGATGTATGTGTGGTGTGTCTGTGCGTGATTGTGTGTGTAGTGCGTAGTGTGTGAAATGGGTGCTACTTGTCTTCTTGGTTGGTTATATGTGTTTTGCCCATGGATTTGGGAGTGTCGTGTGTGTTAGGAGTTGTGGTACTTTCTGTGTGTGTCGTGTGCTGTGTTGTTCTGTGATTTGTGTTTGTGCTGTGTGTGTCCTACTCTGTGTGTTCTGTGGTCTGTGTGTTTTGCAAGTTGAGTGAGATATTGCGTGTTAGGACCGATATCTTGTGTATATGTTGCGTGTTTGGCATTGTGCATTCTGCGAGGCTCTGTGTGCTGTATGTTTTATGTGTGTTTGGAGTGATGTGTGCACTGTGTGAAATGTGTGTTGCATAAATTCGGTGTTCTTTCTGTGGTGGTTTGTGTGTGTTTTGCATGGGGGTTGCTATGTGTGTGGTTGTGTTTGACAGGTTGTGTGCGTGGTTGGCTCCTTGAGCAATGAGTGTACTTTGTGATGCGTGTACTGTGTATGGTCAAGCTTGGTCAGTGGGCCTCACTGTGGGTGTTGTGTTCACTCTGAGAACCGTGGTTCATGTGTATAGCGTGCAGTTATGTTCTCGGTGTGATGTGCTGTGCGTTGAGGGACTTCTGCATTCAAGTGCACAGAAGGTAGCCTCTCATGCTTGTCCGTTTTCGCCACAGGTTTGTAATCCTCCAGGAGGGCGTTGTTTCCTGAGGGTGCAAAGAGCCACGTCATCCCTTTAATAGCAAGGCCCTGACGATGCCTTTGTAGTAATCTGTCAGAAACTGCTGCGGGAGAGCCTTGTGCCAAACTCTGCTGGGGAAACAATCCACCGTGCACTGAGGAGACCCTCCCTGAGAGAATACTAGGCTGCTTTCGCCTTGCATGCAACTTGCTCCTACGTGATAAGGAAAACAGTAAACATTGCAGTAGAAGGCGGTCTTCTCTGTACGCCCTCTGTCTCAGAGACCGAAGTGAGCCGCGAATAGGCCTTCGCACTAGCCACACAGGAAGCTGCAGAACAAGATGCTTTGAAATGACAGCAGTGGAGGCAAGCCAGCTATGGATTCAGCTTATGTGAGTGAAAGAAACCAGTGCGGGATGGCCCATCCAAGGAATCATTGAAGCCGTGGCGGTGGAAGTTGAAACTGAGCTTGCAATGTGCTTTCCGTGTCTGTCGTGTGCGCGTGCACTCTAAGCGCCTGAGTGACGTCTGCTGCGCAGAGCTCTGTGTGTGCCGAGCGGCGTGCGCTCGCTTGGGTGGCCATTCGCGTGAGGCCTTGCTGAGGCAGCCTGGCTGTCAGAAAGTTGCCCGCATACAACGAATTCCGCTTGCAAAGTGCTTCCCGTGTCTGCCCTGTGTGCCTGCACTCTAAGCACCTGAGTGGAGTCTGCTGCGCAGAGCTCTGTGTGTGCCGAGCGGCGTGCGCTCGCTTGGGTGGCCATTCGCGTGAGGCCTTGCTGAGGCAGCCTGGCTGTCAGAAAGTTGCCCGCATACAACGAATTCCGCTTGCAATGTGCTTCCCGTGTCTGCCGTGTGTGCCTGCACTCTAAGCGCCTGAGTGGAGTCTGCTGCGCAGAGCTCTGTGTGTGCTGAGCGGCGTGCGCTCGCTTGGGTGGCCATTCGCGCGAGGCCTTGCTGAGGAAGCCTGGCTGTCAGGAAAACGCCCGCATACAACGAATTTAGCTTGGCAGTGCAAAAAGTCGCTTTCGTCTGCTACTACGTGGCCGCTCCAGAGAGGCCCAGGTTGGTCTGTGTGGTATGTAAGCCGGTTTCCCATGCCACAGTCTGAGCTTTGAAAACTAAGTGCCCATTGGCTTCAGTCCCCAACCATCATGTCAGCGAGAGGTGTGTGCAAGCTTCTGCAAAGCCTGGTGGCGGATGGGCCCTAAGCGTCAGGGCCGTTGTCCTGCAGAGAAGGATCTGAGGCTGTCTCAGTTCAAGGGATTTCCTGCTCAGCCATATCCAGACTGGCAGCTAAACACTGCTGTGTCAAGGCGAGCTTCTTATACACACTTCTACTCCCAGACACAGGGATACTGTGAAGAGGTCTTCCGCCCAGCCTCAGGGGAAGAGGCGGGGCAAGTTGCTTTCTGTACAGCATTCATTGGAAGCAGGACGTTTGGAGGTTCTGTTCCACAGGCGAAAAGCAGGCAGCACTAGGAGAATCTGTCAAGGAAGCTCCTCTTTATGGCTAGCGAGGCTTAATTCAAACGTGCAATGGAAAATTGTTCTGGGGTAACTGAGCTCTAACTTCACGCTCTAACACTTGCAGCTACTTTCTCCTAACTCATACAGAGTGGAATCGCCAAATACAGAGTAGAATTCTGTTGCGGTACGCTGTGTTCTTGTGTGCTTGGCGATGTATTGCCGACGGCCTGCGGGACCTGCTTGTCTTCTGTGTTGTGTGTTGTCCGTGCTGTGTGTATCTTGTATGTAGTATGTGCGGTATGTGTTCCTCACTGCTTGCTGAGTGCACAGTTCTGTGTATTTTTCACTGTGCTGTGTGTTATGTGAGATGTTGGTATTTGTGAGTGGTGTGTGTTGAGTGGTTCTTCGTGCATTGTACATTTCGCCTTTTTTGATGAGTTCTCTGTTGGCGGGTGCATATGTTGTGCGTTTGGTGTGTGGGTTCCCCTCTAATGTGTAGTGTGGAATGTGTGTCTGGTCTTTCTGTTGTCTGCTGTGTTGTGTACTGTGTTCTGGGTTGTGCGAGTGCTGTCTTTCGGCTTTCCGTGTGTTGCATACTGGGTCGATGTTGGGTGGGCTGTGTAATTTGAGCACTGTGTGCAAAGTTGAGTTTGCCTTGTGTCGGACGTGTTGTGTGCATGTGCATGTTGTGTGTGTGTGTTTGTGCGTTTTCGTTCGTGCTGTCTGCGTGTGGGTCTGCGTGTGCGCAGTATTGTATGCTTGTGGTTGTGCGTGTTGTGTGTAGTGCGTTCTATGTGTGGTGCATGTGTTTTCGTCAGTTGCGTGTGTGCACTTGTAGGTGCTGTGTCAGTTTTGTGTGTGTGAGATTGTGATTTGTGTGCTGTTGTGTTAGAGAGGCTGTGTGTGTGTGTTTGGCTGTTTGAGTTATGCACGTGATGTGAGATGTGTTGACTGTGTGTGGTTGTGCTTGTTTTGTACGTCTCTTGTGCGCAGTCTGCGGTCTGTGCAGTGTTTATCGCGCGTATTGTGAGCAGTAGCTATGTGCCTGCCTTTCAAGGGTGTGGTGTGTTTATGGTGTCTGTTGTGTGGCGTGTTTCTGTGTTGTGTGTGTGTGCACTGCGTTGTGCTCCTGTGTGAGGATGTATGTGTGGTGTGTCTGTGCGTGATTGTGTGTGTAGTGCGTAGTGTGTGAAATGGGTGCTACTTGTCTTCTTGGTTGGTTATATGTGTTTTGCCCATGGATTTGGGAGTGTCGTGTGTGTTAGGAGTTGTGGTACTTTCTGTGTGTGTCGTGTGCTGTGTTGTTCTGTGATTTGTGTTTGTGCTGTGTGTGTCCTACTCTGTGTGTTCTGTGGTCTGTGTGTTTTGCAAGTTGAGTGAGATATTGCGTGTTAGGACCGATATCTTGTGTATATGTTGCGTGTTTGGCATTGTGCATTCTGCGAGGCTCTGTGTGCTGTATGTTTTATGTGTGTTTGGAGTGATGTGTGCACTGTGTGAAATGTGTGTTGCATAAATTCGGTGTTCTTTCTGTGGTGGTTTGTGTGTGTTTTGCATGGGGGTTGCTATGTGTGTGGTTGTGTTTGACAGGTTGTGTGCGTGGTTGGCTCCTTGAGCAATGAGTGTCCTTTGTGATGCGTGTACTGTGTATGGTCAATCTTGGCCAGTGGGCCTCACTGTGGGTCTTGTGTTCACTCTGAGAACCGTGGTTCATGTGTATAGCGTGCAGTTATGTTCTCGGTGTGATGTGCTGTGCGTTGAGGGACTTCTGCATTCAAGTGCACAGAAGGTAGCCTCTCATGCTTGTCCGTTTTCGCCACAGGTTTGTAATCCTCCAGGAGGGCGTTGTTTCCTGAGGGTGCAAAGAGCCACGTCATCCCTTTAATAGCAAGGCCCTGACGATGCCTTTGTAGTAATCTGTCAGAAACTGCTGCGGGAGAGCCTTGTGCCAAACTCTGCTGGGGAAACAATCCACCGTGCACTGAGGAGACCCTCCCTGAGAGAATACTAGGCTGCTTTCGCCTTGCATGCAACTTGCTCCTACGTGATAAGGAAAACAGTAAACATTGCAGTAGAAGGCGGTCTTCTCTGTACGCCCTCTGTCTCAGAGACCGAAGTGAGCCGCGAATAGGCCTTCGCACTAGCCACACAGGAAGCTGCAGAACAAGATGCTTTGAAATGACAGCAGTGGAGGCAAGCCAGCTATGGATTCAGCTTATGTGAGTGAAAGAAACCAGTGCGGGATGGCCCATCCAAGGAATCATTGAAGCTGTGGCGGTGGAAGTTGAAACTGAGCTTGCAATGTGCTTTCCGTGTCTGTCGTGTGCGCGTGCACTCTAAGCGCCTGAGTGACGTCTGCTGCGCAGAGCTCTGTGTGTGCCGAGCGGCGTGCGCTCGCTTGGGTGGCCATTCGCGTGAGGCCTTGCTGAGGCAGCCTGGCTGTCAGAAAGTTGCCCGCATACAACGAATTCCGCTTGCAAAGTGCTTCCCGTGTCTGCCCTGTGTGCCTGCACTCTAAGCACCTGAGTGGAGTCTGCTGCGCAGAGCTCTGTGTGTGCCGAGCGGCGTGCGCTCGCTTGGGTGGCCATTCGCGTGAGGCCTTGCTGAGGCAGCCTGGCTGTCAGAAAGTTGCCCGCATACAACGAATTCCGCTTGCAATGTGCTTCCCGTGTCTGCCCTGTGTGCCTGCACTCTAAGCACCTGAGTGGAGTCTGCTGCGCAGAGCTCTGTGTGTGCCGAGCTGCGTGCGCTCGCTTGGGTGGCCATTCGCGTGAGGCCTTGCTGAGGCAGCCTGGCTGTCAGAAAGTTGCCCGCATACAACGAATTCCGCTTGCAATGTGCTTCCCGTGTCTGCCGTGTGTGCCTGCACTCTAAGCGCCTGAGTGGAGTCTGCTGCGCAGAGCTCTGTGTGTGCTGAGCGGCGTGCGCTCGCTTGGGTGGCCATTCGCGCGAGGCCTTGCTGAGGAAGCCTGGCTGTCAGGAAAACGCCCGCATACAACGAATTTAGCTTGGCAGTGCAAAAAGTCGCTTTCGTCTGCTACTACGTGGCCGCTCCAGAGAGGCCCAGGTTGGTCTGTGTGGTATGTAAGCCGGTTTCCCATGCCACAGTCTGAGCTTTGAAAACTAAGTGCCCATTGGCTTCAGTCCCCAACCATCATGTCAGCGAGAGGTGTGTGCAAGCTTCTGCAAAGCCTGGTGGCGGATGGGCCCTAAGCGTCAGGGCCGTTGTCCTGCAGAGAAGGATCTGAGGCTGTCTCAGTTCAAGGGATTTCCTGCTCAGCCATATCCAGACTGGCAGCTAAACACTGCTGTGTCAAGGCGAGCTTCTTATACACACTTCTACTCCCAGACACAGGGATACTGTGAAGAGGTCTTCCGCCCAGCCTCAGGGGAAGAGGCGGGGCAAGTTGCTTTCTGTACAGCATTCATTGGAAGCAGGACGTTTGGAGGTTCTGTTCCACAGGCGAAAAGCAGGCAGCACTAGGAGAATCTGTCAAGGAAGCTCCTCTTTATGGCTAGCGAGGCTTAATTCAAACGTGCAATGGAAAATTGTTCTGGGGTAACTGAGCTCTAACTTCACGCTCTAACACTTGCAGCTACTTTCTCCTAACTCATACAGAGTGGAATCGCCAAATACAGAGTAGAATTCTGTTGCGGTACGCTGTGTTCTTGTGTGCTTGGCGATGTATTGCCGACGGCCTGCGGGACCTGCTTGTCTTCTGTGTTGTGTGTTGTCCGTGCTGTGTGTATCTTGTATGTAGTATGTGCGGTATGTGTTCCTCACTGCTTGCTGAGTGCACAGTTCTGTGTATTTTTCACTGTGCTGTGTGTTATGTGAGATGTTGGTATTTGTGAGTGGTGTGTGTTGAGTGGTTCTTCGTGCATTGTACATTTCGCCTTTTTTGATGAGTTCTCTGTTGGCGGTTGCATATGTTGTGCGTTTGGTGTGTGGCTTCCCGTCTAATGTGTAGTGTGAAATGTGTGTCTGGTCTTTCTGTTGTCTGCTGTGTTGTGTACTGTGTTCTGGGTTGTGCGAGTGCTGTCTTTCGGCTTTCCGTGTGTTGCATACTGGGTCGATGTTGGGTGGGCTGTGTAATTTGAGCACTGTGTGCAAAGTTGAGTTTGCCTTGTGTCGGACGTGTTGTGTGCATGTGCATGTTGTGTGTGTGTGTTTGTGCGTTTTCGTTCGTGCTGTCTGCGTGTGGGTCTGCGTGTGCGCAGTATTGTATGCTTGTGGTTGTGCGTGTTGTGTGTAGTGCGTTCTATGTGTGTTGCATGTGTTTTCGTCAGTTGCGTGTGTGCACTTGTAGGTGCTGTGTCAGTTTTGTGTGTGTGAGATTGTGATTTGTGTGCTGTTGTGTTAGAGAGGCTGTGTGTGTGTGTTTGGCTGTTTGAGTTATGCACGTGATGTGAGATGTGTTGACTGTGTGTGGTTGTGCTTGTTTTGTACGTCTCTTGTGCGCAGTCTGCGGTCTGTGCAGTGTTTATCGCGCGTATTGTGAGCAGTAGCTATGTGCCTGCCTTTCAAGGGTGTGGTGTGTTTATGGTGTCTGTTGTGTGGCGTGTTTCTGTGTTGTGTGTGTGTGCACTGCGTTGTGCTCCTGTGTGAGGATGTATGTGTGGTGTGTCTGTGCGTGATTGTGTGTGTAGTGCGTAGTGTGTGAAATGGGTGCTACTTGTCTTCTTGGTTGGTTATATGTGTTTTGCCCATGGATTTGGGAGTGTCGTGTGTGTTAGGAGTTGTGGTACTTTCTGTGTGTGTCGTGTGCTGTGTTGTTCTGTGATTTGTGTTTGTGCTGTGTGTGTCCTACTCTGTGTGTTCTGTGGTCTGTGTGTTTTGCAAGTTGAGTGAGATATTGCGTGTTAGGACCGATATCTTGTGTATATGTTGCGTGTTTGGCATTGTGCATTCTGCGAGGCTCTGTGTGCTGTATGTTTTATGTGTGTTTGGAGTGATGTGTGCACTGTGTGAAATGTGTGTTGCATAAATTCGGTGTTCTTTCTGTGGTGGTTTGTGTGTGTTTTGCATGGGGGTTGCTATGTGTGTGGTTGTGTTTGACAGGTTGTGTGCGTGGTTGGCTCCTTGAGCAATGAGTGTACTTTGTGATGCGTGTACTGTGTATGGTCAAGCTTGGTCAGTGGGCCTCACTGTGGGTGTTGTGTTCACTCTGAGAACCGTGGTTCATGTGTATAGCGTGCAGTTATGTTCTCGGTGTGATGTGCTGTGCGTTGAGGGACTTCTGCATTCAAGTGCACAGAAGGTAGCCTCTCATGCTTGTCCGTTTTCGCCACAGGTTTGTAATCCTCCAGGAGGGCGTTGTTTCCTGAGGGTGCAAAGAGCCACGTCATCCCTTTAATAGCAAGGCCCTGACGATGCCTTTGTAGTAATCTGTCAGAAACTGCTGCGGGAGAGCCTTGTGCCAAACTCTGCTGGGGAAACAATCCACCGTGCACTGAGGAGACCCTCCCTGAGAGAATACTAGGCTGCTTTCGCCTTGCATGCAACTTGCTCCTACGTGATAAGGAAAACAGTAAACATTGCAGTAGAAGGCGGTCTTCTCTGTACGCCCTCTGTCTCAGAGACCGAAGTGAGCCGCGAATAGGCCTTCGCACTAGCCACACAGGAAGCTGCAGAACAAGATGCTTTGAAATGACAGCAGTGGAGGCAAGCCAGCTATGGATTCAGCTTATGTGAGTGAAAGAAACCAGTGCGGGATGGCCCATCCAAGGAATCATTGAAGCTGTGGCGGTGGAAGTTGAAACTGAGCTTGCAATGTGCTTTCCGTGTCTGTCGTGTGCGCGTGCACTCTAAGCGCCTGAGTGACGTCTGCTGCGCAGAGCTCTGTGTGTGCCGAGCGGCGTGCGCTCGCTTGGGTGGCCATTCGCGTGAGGCCTTGCTGAGGCAGCCTGGCTGTCAGAAAGTTGCCCGCATACAACGAATTCCGCTTGCAAAGTGCTTCCCGTGTCTGCCCTGTGTGCCTGCACTCTAAGCACCTGAGTGGAGTCTGCTGCGCAGAGCTCTGTGTGTGCCGAGCGGCGTGCGCTCGCTTGGGTGGCCATTCGCGTGAGGCCTTGCTGAGGCAGCCTGGCTGTCAGAAAGTTGCCCGCATACAACGAATTCCGCTTGCAATGTGCTTCCCGTGTCTGCCCTGTGTGCCTGCACTCTAAGCACCTGAGTGGAGTCTGCTGCGCAGAGCTCTGTGTGTGCCGAGCTGCGTGCGCTCGCTTGGGTGGCCATTCGCGTGAGGCCTTGCTGAGGCAGCCTGGCTGTCAGAAAGTTGCCCGCATACAACGAATTCCGCTTGCAATGTGCTTCCCGTGTCTGCCGTGTGTGCCTGCACTCTAAGCGCCTGAGTGGAGTCTGCTGCGCAGAGCTCTGTGTGTGCTGAGCGGCGTGCGCTCGCTTGGGTGGCCATTCGCGCGAGGCCTTGCTGAGGAAGCCTGGCTGTCAGGAAAACGCCCGCATACAACGAATTTAGCTTGGCAGTGCAAAAAGTCGCTTTCGTCTGCTACTACGTGGCCGCTCCAGAGAGGCCCAGGTTGGTCTGTGTGGTATGTAAGCCGGTTTCCCATGCCACAGTCTGAGCTTTGAAAACTAAGTGCCCATTGGCTTCAGTCCCCAACCATCATGTCAGCGAGAGGTGTGTGCAAGCTTCTGCAAAGCCTGGTGGCGGATGGGCCCTAAGCGTCAGGGCCGTTGTCCTGCAGAGAAGGATCTGAGGCTGTCTCAGTTCAAGGGATTTCCTGCTCAGCCATATCCAGACTGGCAGCTAAACACTGCTGTGTCAAGGCGAGCTTCTTATACACACTTCTACTCCCAGACACAGGGATACTGTGAAGAGGTCTTCCGCCCAGCCTCAGGGGAAGAGGCGGGGCAAGTTGCTTTCTGTACAGCATTCATTGGAAGCAGGACGTTTGGAGGTTCTGTTCCACAGGCGAAAAGCAGGCAGCACTAGGAGAATCTGTCAAGGAAGCTCCTCTTTATGGCTAGCGAGGCTTAATTCAAACGTGCAATGGAAAATTGTTCTGGGGTAACTGAGCTCTAACTTCACGCTCTAACACTTGCAGCTACTTTCTCCTAACTCATACAGAGTGGAATCGCCAAATACAGAGTAGAATTCTGTTGCGGTACGCTGTGTTCTTGTGTGCTTGGCGATGTATTGCCGACGGCCTGCGGGACCTGCTTGTCTTCTGTGTTGTGTGTTGTCCGTGCTGTGTGTATCTTGTATGTAGTATGTGCGGTATGTGTTCCTCACTGCTTGCTGAGTGCACAGTTCTGTGTATTTTTCACTGTGCTGTGTGTTATGTGAGATGTTGGTATTTGTGAGTGGTGTGTGTTGAGTGGTTCTTCGTGCATTGTACATTTCGCCTTTTTTGATGAGTTCTCTGTTGGCGGTTGCATATGTTGTGCGTTTGGTGTGTGGCTTCCCGTCTAATGTGTAGTGTGAAATGTGTGTCTGGTCTTTCTGTTGTCTGCTGTGTTGTGTACTGTGTTCTGGGTTGTGCGAGTGCTGTCTTTCGGCTTTCCGTGTGTTGCATACTGGGTCGATGTTGGGTGGGCTGTGTAATTTGAGCACTGTGTGCAAAGTTGAGTTTGCCTTGTGTCGGACGTGTTGTGTGCATGTGCATGTTGTGTGTGTGTGTTTGTGCGTTTTCGTTCGTGCTGTCTGCGTGTGGGTCTGCGTGTGCGCAGTATTGTATGCTTGTGGTTGTGCGTGTTGTGTGTAGTGCGTTCTATGTGTGTTGCATGTGTTTTCGTCAGTTGCGTGTGTGCACTTGTAGGTGCTGTGTCAGTTTTGTGTGTGTGAGATTGTGATTTGTGTGCTGTTGTGTTAGAGAGGCTGTGTGTGTGTGTTTGGCTGTTTGAGTTATGCACGTGATGTGAGATGTGTTGACTGTGTGTGGTTGTGCTTGTTTTGTACGTCTCTTGTGCGCAGTCTGCGGTCTGTGCAGTGTTTATCGCGCGTATTGTGAGCAGTAGCTATGTGCCTGCCTTTCAAGGGTGTGGTGTGTTTATGGTGTCTGTTGTGTGGCGTGTTTCTGTGTTGTGTGTGTGTGCACTGCGTTGTGCTCCTGTGTGAGGATGTATGTGTGGTGTGTCTGTGCGTGATTGTGTGTGTAGTGCGTAGTGTGTGAAATGGGTGCTACTTGTCTTCTTGGTTGGTTATATGTGTTTTGCCCATGGATTTGGGAGTGTCGTGTGTGTTAGGAGTTGTGGTACTTTCTGTGTGTGTCGTGTGCTGTGTTGTTCTGTGATTTGTGTTTGTGCTGTGTGTGTCCTACTCTGTGTGTTCTGTGGTCTGTGTGTTTTGCAAGTTGAGTGAGATATTGCGTGTTAGGACCGATATCTTGTGTATATGTTGCGTGTTTGGCATTGTGCATTCTGCGAGGCTCTGTGTGCTGTATGTTTTATGTGTGTTTGGAGTGATGTGTGCACTGTGTGAAATGTGTGTTGCATAAATTCGGTGTTCTTTCTGTGGTGGTTTGTGTGTGTTTTGCATGGGGGTTGCTATGTGTGTGGTTGTGTTTGACAGGTTGTGTGCGTGGTTGGCTCCTTGAGCAATGAGTGTACTTTGTGATGCGTGTACTGTGTATGGTCAAGCTTGGTCAGTGGGCCTCACTGTGGGTGTTGTGTTCACTCTGAGAACCGTGGTTCATGTGTATAGCGTGCAGTTATGTTCTCGGTGTGATGTGCTGTGCGTTGAGGGACTTCTGCATTCAAGTGCACAGAAGGTAGCCTCTCATGCTTGTCCGTTTTCGCCACAGGTTTGTAATCCTCCAGGAGGGCGTTGTTTCCTGAGGGTGCAAAGAGCCACGTCATCCCTTTAATAGCAAGGCCCTGACGATGCCTTTGTAGTAATCTGTCAGAAACTGCTGCGGGAGAGCCTTGTGCCAAACTCTGCTGGGGAAACAATCCACCGTGCACTGAGGAGACCCTCCCTGAGAGAATACTAGGCTGCTTTCGCCTTGCATGCAACTTGCTCCTACGTGATAAGGAAAACAGTAAACATTGCAGTAGAAGGCGGTCTTCTCTGTACGCCCTCTGTCTCAGAGACCGAAGTGAGCCGCGAATAGGCCTTCGCACTAGCCACACAGGAAGCTGCAGAACAAGATGCTTTGAAATGACAGCAGTGGAGGCAAGCCAGCTATGGATTCAGCTTATGTGAGTGAAAGAAACCAGTGCGGGATGGCCCATCCAAGGAATCATTGAAGCCGTGGCGGTGGAAGTTGAAACTGAGCTTGCAATGTGCTTTCCGTGTCTGTCGTGTGCGCGTGCACTCTAAGCGCCTGAGTGACGTCTGCTGCGCAGAGCTCTGTGTGTGCCGAGCGGCGTGCGCTCGCTTGGGTGGCCATTCGCGTGAGGCCTTGCTGAGGCAGCCTGGCTGTCAGAAAGTTGCCCGCATACAACGAATTCCGCTTGCAAAGTGCTTCCCGTGTCTGCCCTGTGTGCCTGCACTCTAAGCACCTGAGTGGAGTCTGCTGCGCAGAGCTCTGTGTGTGCCGAGCGGCGTGCGCTCGCTTGGGTGGCCATTCGCGTGAGGCCTTGCTGAGGCAGCCTGGCTGTCAGAAAGTTGCCCGCATACAACGAATTCCGCTTGCAATGTGCTTCCCGTGTCTGCCGTGTGTGCCTGCACTCTAAGCGCCTGAGTGGAGTCTGCTGCGCAGAGCTCTGTGTGTGCTGAGCGGCGTGCGCTCGCTTGGGTGGCCATTCGCGCGAGGCCTTGCTGAGGAAGCCTGGCTGTCAGGAAAACGCCCGCATACAACGAATTTAGCTTGGCAGTGCAAAAAGTCGCTTTCGTCTGCTACTACGTGGCCGCTCCAGAGAGGCCCAGGTTGGTCTGTGTGGTATGTAAGCCGGTTTCCCATGCCACAGTCTGAGCTTTGAAAACTAAGTGCCCATTGGCTTCAGTCCCCAACCATCATGTCAGCGAGAGGTGTGTGCAAGCTTCTGCAAAGCCTGGTGGCGGATGGGCCCTAAGCGTCAGGGCCGTTGTCCTGCAGAGAAGGATCTGAGGCTGTCTCAGTTCAAGGGATTTCCTGCTCAGCCATATCCAGACTGGCAGCTAAACACTGCTGTGTCAAGGCGAGCTTCTTATACACACTTCTACTCCCAGACACAGGGATACTGTGAAGAGGTCTTCCGCCCAGCCTCAGGGGAAGAGGCGGGGCAAGTTGCTTTCTGTACAGCATTCATTGGAAGCAGGACGTTTGGAGGTTCTGTTCCACAGGCGAAAAGCAGGCAGCACTAGGAGAATCTGTCAAGGAAGCTCCTCTTTATGGCTAGCGAGGCTTAATTCAAACGTGCAATGGAAAATTGTTCTGGGGTAACTGAGCTCTAACTTCACGCTCTAACACTTGCAGCTACTTTCTCCTAACTCATACAGAGTGGAATCGCCAAATACAGAGTAGAATTCTGTTGCGGTACGCTGTGTTCTTGTGTGCTTGGCGATGTATTGCCGACGGCCTGCGGGACCTGCTTGTCTTCTGTGTTGTGTGTTGTCCGTGCTGTGTGTATCTTGTATGTAGTATGTGCGGTATGTGTTCCTCACTGCTTGCTGAGTGCACAGTTCTGTGTATTTTTCACTGTGCTGTGTGTTATGTGAGATGTTGGTATTTGTGAGTGGTGTGTGTTGAGTGGTTCTTCGTGCATTGTACATTTCGCCTTTTTTGATGAGTTCTCTGTTGGCGGTTGCATATGTTGTGCGTTTGGTGTGTGGCTTCCCGTCTAATGTGTAGTGTGAAATGTGTGTCTGGTCTTTCTGTTGTCTGCTGTGTTGTGTACTGTGTTCTGGGTTGTGCGAGTGCTGTCTTTCGGCTTTCCGTGTGTTGCATACTGGGTCGATGTTGGGTGGGCTGTGTAATTTGAGCACTGTGTGCAAAGTTGAGTTTGCCTTGTGTCGGACGTGTTGTGTGCATGTGCATGTTGTGTGTGTGTGTTTGTGCGTTTTCGTTCGTGCTGTCTGCGTGTGGGTCTGCGTGTGCGCAGTATTGTATGCTTGTGGTTGTGCGTGTTGTGTGTAGTGCGTTCTATGTGTGTTGCATGTGTTTTCGTCAGTTGCGTGTGTGCACTTGTAGGTGCTGTGTCAGTTTTGTGTGTGTGAGATTGTGATTTGTGTGCTGTTGTGTTAGAGAGGCTGTGTGTGTGTGTTTGGCTGTTTGAGTTATGCACGTGATGTGAGATGTGTTGACTGTGTGTGGTTGTGCTTGTTTTGTACGTCTCTTGTGCGCAGTCTGCGGTCTGTGCAGTGTTTATCGCGCGTATTGTGAGCAGTAGCTATGTGCCTGCCTTTCAAGGGTGTGGTGTGTTTATGGTGTCTGTTGTGTGGCGTGTTTCTGTGTTGTGTGTGTGTGCACTGCGTTGTGCTCCTGTGTGAGGATGTATGTGTGGTGTGTCTGTGCGTGATTGTGTGTGTAGTGCGTAGTGTGTGAAATGGGTGCTACTTGTCTTCTTGGTTGGTTATATGTGTTTTGCCCATGGATTTGGGAGTGTCGTGTGTGTTAGGAGTTGTGGTACTTTCTGTGTGTGTCGTGTGCTGTGTTGTTCTGTGATTTGTGTTTGTGCTGTGTGTGTCCTACTCTGTGTGTTCTGTGGTCTGTGTGTTTTGCAAGTTGAGTGAGATATTGCGTGTTAGGACCGATATCTTGTGTATATGTTGCGTGTTTGGCATTGTGCATTCTGCGAGGCTCTGTGTGCTGTATGTTTTATGTGTGTTTGGAGTGATGTGTGCACTGTGTGAAATGTGTGTTGCATAAATTCGGTGTTCTTTCTGTGGTGGTTTGTGTGTGTTTTGCATGGGGGTTGCTATGTGTGTGGTTGTGTTTGACAGGTTGTGTGCGTGGTTGGCTCCTTGAGCAATGAGTGTACTTTGTGATGCGTGTACTGTGTATGGTCAAGCTTGGTCAGTGGGCCTCACTGTGGGTGTTGTGTTCACTCTGAGAACCGTGGTTCATGTGTATAGCGTGCAGTTATGTTCTCGGTGTGATGTGCTGTGCGTTGAGGGACTTCTGCATTCAAGTGCACAGAAGGTAGCCTCTCATGCTTGTCCGTTTTCGCCACAGGTTTGTAATCCTCCAGGAGGGCGTTGTTTCCTGAGGGTGCAAAGAGCCACGTCATCCCTTTAATAGCAAGGCCCTGACGATGCCTTTGTAGTAATCTGTCAGAAACTGCTGCGGGAGAGCCTTGTGCCAAACTCTGCTGGGGAAACAATCCACCGTGCACTGAGGAGACCCTCCCTGAGAGAATACTAGGCTGCTTTCGCCTTGCATGCAACTTGCTCCTACGTGATAAGGAAAACAGTAAACATTGCAGTAGAAGGCGGTCTTCTCTGTACGCCCTCTGTCTCAGAGACCGAAGTGAGCCGCGAATAGGCCTTCGCACTAGCCACACAGGAAGCTGCAGAACAAGATGCTTTGAAATGACAGCAGTGGAGGCAAGCCAGCTATGGATTCAGCTTATGTGAGTGAAAGAAACCAGTGCGGGATGGCCCATCCAAGGAATCATTGAAGCCGTGGCGGTGGAAGTTGAAACTGAGCTTGCAATGTGCTTTCCGTGTCTGTCGTGTGCGCGTGCACTCTAAGCGCCTGAGTGACGTCTGCTGCGCAGAGCTCTGTGTGTGCCGAGCGGCGTGCGCTCGCTTGGGTGGCCATTCGCGTGAGGCCTTGCTGAGGCAGCCTGGCTGTCAGAAAGTTGCCCGCATACAACGAATTCCGCTTGCAAAGTGCTTCCCGTGTCTGCCCTGTGTGCCTGCACTCTAAGCACCTGAGTGGAGTCTGCTGCGCAGAGCTCTGTGTGTGCCGAGCGGCGTGCGCTCGCTTGGGTGGCCATTCGCGTGAGGCCTTGCTGAGGCAGCCTGGCTGTCAGAAAGTTGCCCGCATACAACGAATTCCGCTTGCAATGTGCTTCCCGTGTCTGCCCTGTGTGCCTGCACTCTAAGCGCCTGAGTGGAGTCTGCTGCGCAGAGCTCTGTGTGTGCCGAGCGGCGTGCGCTCGCTTGGGTGGCCATTCGCGTGAGGCCTTGCTGAGGCAGCCTGGCTGTCAGAAAGTTGCCCGCATACAACGAATTCCGCTTGCAATGTGCTTCCCGTGTCTGCCGTGTGTGCCTGCACGCTAAGCGCCTGAGTGGAGTCTGCTGCGCAGAGCTCTGTGTGTGCTGAGCGGCGTGCGCTCGCTTGGGTGGCCATTCGCGCGAGGCCTTGCTGAGGAAGCCTGGCTGTCAGGAAAACGCCCGCATACAACGAATTTAGCTTGGCAGTGCAAAAAGTCGCTTTCGTCTGCTACTACGTGGCCGCTCCAGAGAGGCCCAGGTTGGTCTGTGTGGTATGTAAGCCGGTTTCCCATGCCACAGTCTGAGCTTTGAAAACTAAGTGCCCATTGGCTTCAGTCCCCAACCATCATGTCAGCGAGAGGTGTGTGCAAGCTTCTGCAAAGCCTGGTGGCGGATGGGCCCTAAGCGTCAGGGCCGTTGTCCTGCAGAGAAGGATCTGAGGCTGTCTCAGTTCAAGGGATTTCCTGCTCAGCCATATCCAGACTGGCAGCTAAACACTGCTGTGTCAAGGCGAGCTTCTTATACACACTTCTACTCCCAGACACAGGGATACTGTGAAGAGGTCTTCCGCCCAGCCTCAGGGGAAGAGGCGGGGCAAGTTGCTTTCTGTACAGCATTCATTGGAAGCAGGACGTTTGGAGGTTCTGTTCCACAGGCGAAAAGCAGGCAGCACTAGGAGAATCTGTCAAGGAAGCTCCTCTTTATGGCTAGCGAGGCTTAATTCAAACGTGCAATGGAAAATTGTTCTGGGGTAACTGAGCTCTAACTTCACGCTCTAACACTTGCAGCTACTTTCTCCTAACTCATACAGAGTGGAATCGCCAAATACAGAGTAGAATTCTGTTGCGGTACGCTGTGTTCTTGTGTGCTTGGCGATGTATTGCCGACGGCCTGCGGGACCTGCTTGTCTTCTGTGTTGTGTGTTGTCCGTGCTGTGTGTATCTTGTATGTAGTATGTGCGGTATGTGTTCCTCACTGCTTGCTGAGTGCACAGTTCTGTGTATTTTTCACTGTGCTGTGTGTTATGTGAGATGTTGGTATTTGTGAGTGGTGTGTGTTGAGTGGTTCTTCGTGCATTGTACATTTCGCCTTTTTTGATGAGTTCTCTGTTGGCGGTTGCATATGTTGTGCGTTTGGTGTGTGGCTTCCCGTCTAATGTGTAGTGTGAAATGTGTGTCTGGTCTTTCTGTTGTCTGCTGTGTTGTGTACTGTGTTCTGGGTTGTGCGAGTGCTGTCTTTCGGCTTTCCGTGTGTTGCATACTGGGTCGATGTTGGGTGGGCTGTGTAATTTGAGCACTGTGTGCAAAGTTGAGTTTGCCTTGTGTCGGACGTGTTGTGTGCATGTGCATGTTGTGTGTGTGTGTTTGTGCGTTTTCGTTCGTGCTGTCTGCGTGTGGGTCTGCGTGTGCGCAGTATTGTATGCTTGTGGTTGTGCGTGTTGTGTGTAGTGCGTTCTATGTGTGTTGCATGTGTTTTCGTCAGTTGCGTGTGTGCACTTGTAGGTGCTGTGTCAGTTTTGTGTGTGTGAGATTGTGATTTGTGTGCTGTTGTGTTAGAGAGGCTGTGTGTGTGTGTTTGGCTGTTTGAGTTATGCACGTGATGTGAGATGTGTTGACTGTGTGTGGTTGTGCTTGTTTTGTACGTCTCTTGTGCGCAGTCTGCGGTCTGTGCAGTGTTTATCGCGCGTATTGTGAGCAGTAGCTATGTGCCTGCCTTTCAAGGGTGTGGTGTGTTTATGGTGTCTGTTGTGTGGCGTGTTTCTGTGTTGTGTGTGTGTGCACTGCGTTGTGCTCCTGTGTGAGGATGTATGTGTGGTGTGTCTGTGCGTGATTGTGTGTGTAGTGCGTAGTGTGTGAAATGGGTGCTACTTGTCTTCTTGGTTGGTTATATGTGTTTTGCCCATGGATTTGGGAGTGTCGTGTGTGTTAGGAGTTGCGGTACTTTCTGTGTGTGTCGTGTGCTGTGTTGTTCTGTGATTTGTGTTTGTGCTGTGTGTGTCCTACTCTGTGTGTTCTGTGGTCTGTGTGTTTTGCAAGTTGAGTGAGATATTGCGTGTTAGGACCGATATCTTGTGTATATGTTGCGTGTTTGGCATTGTGCATTCTGCGAGGCTCTGTGTGCTGTATGTTTTATGTGTGTTTGGAGTGATGTGTGCACTGTGTGAAATGTGTGTTGCATAAATTCGGTGTTCTTTCTGTGGTGGTTTGTGTGTGTTTTGCATGGGGGTTGCTATGTGTGTGGTTGTGTTTGACAGGTTGTGTGCGTGGTTGGCTCCTTGAGCAATGAGTGTACTTTGTGATGCGTGTACTGTGTATGGTCAAGCTTGGTCAGTGGGCCTCACTGTGGGTGTTGTGTTCACTCTGAGAACCGTGGTTCATGTGTATAGCGTGCAGTTATGTTCTCGGTGTGATGTGCTGTGCGTTGAGGGACTTCTGCATTCAAGTGCACAGAAGGTAGCCTCTCATGCTTGTCCGTTTTCGCCACAGGTTTGTAATCCTCCAGGAGGGCGTTGTTTCCTGAGGGTGCAAAGAGCCACGTCATCCCTTTAATAGCAAGGCCCTGACGATGCCTTTGTAGTAATCTGTCAGAAACTGCTGCGGGAGAGCCTTGTGCCAAACTCTGCTGGGGAAACAATCCACCGTGCACTGAGGAGACCCTCCCTGAGAGAATACTAGGCTGCTTTCGCCTTGCATGCAACTTGCTCCTACGTGATAAGGAAAACAGTAAACATTGCAGTAGAAGGCGGTCTTCTCTGTACGCCCTCTGTCTCAGAGACCGAAGTGAGCCGCGAATAGGCCTTCGCACTAGCCACACAGGAAGCTGCAGAACAAGATGCTTTGAAATGACAGCAGTGGAGGCAAGCCAGCTATGGATTCAGCTTATGTGAGTGAAAGAAACCAGTGCGGGATGGCCCATCCAAGGAATCATTGAAGCCGTGGCGGTGGAAGTTGAAACTGAGCTTGCAATGTGCTTTCCGTGTCTGTCGTGTGCGCGTGCACTCTAAGCGCCTGAGTGACGTCTGCTGCGCAGAGCTCTGTGTGTGCCGAGCGGCGTGCGCTCGCTTGGGTGGCCATTCGCGTGAGGCCTTGCTGAGGCAGCCTGGCTGTCAGAAAGTTGCCCGCATACAACGAATTCCGCTTGCAAAGTGCTTCCCGTGTCTGCCCTGTGTGCCTGCACTCTAAGCACCTGAGTGGAGTCTGCTGCGCAGAGCTCTGTGTGTGCCGAGCGGCGTGCGCTCGCTTGGGTGGCCATTCGCGTGAGGCCTTGCTGAGGCAGCCTGGCTGTCAGAAAGTTGCCCGCATACAACGAATTCCGCTTGCAATGTGCTTCCCGTGTCTGCCGTGTGTGCCTGCACGCTAAGCGCCTGAGTGGAGTCTGCTGCGCAGAGCTCTGTGTGTGCTGAGCGGCGTGCGCTCGCTTGGGTGGCCATTCGCGCGAGGCCTTGCTGAGGAAGCCTGGCTGTCAGGAAAACGCCCGCATACAACGAATTTAGCTTGGCAGTGCAAAAAGTCGCTTTCGTCTGCTACTACGTGGCCGCTCCAGAGAGGCCCAGGTTGGTCTGTGTGGTATGTAAGCCGGTTTCCCATGCCACAGTCTGAGCTTTGAAAACTAAGTGCCCATTGGCTTCAGTCCCCAACCATCATGTCAGCGAGAGGTGTGTGCAAGCTTCTGCAAAGCCTGGTGGCGGATGGGCCCTAAGCGTCAGGGCCGTTGTCCTGCAGAGAAGGATCTGAGGCTGTCTCAGTTCAAGGGATTTCCTGCTCAGCCATATCCAGACTGGCAGCTAAACACTGCTGTGTCAAGGCGAGCTTCTTATACACACTTCTACTCCCAGACACAGGGATACTGTGAAGAGGTCTTCCGCCCAGCCTCAGGGGAAGAGGCGGGGCAAGTTGCTTTCTGTACAGCATTCATTGGAAGCAGGACGTTTGGAGGTTCTGTTCCACAGGCGAAAAGCAGGCAGCACTAGGAGAATCTGTCAAGGAAGCTCCTCTTTATGGCTAGCGAGGCTTAATTCAAACGTGCAATGGAAAATTGTTCTGGGGTAACTGAGCTCTAACTTCACGCTCTAACACTTGCAGCTACTTTCTCCTAACTCATACAGAGTGGAATCGCCAAATACAGAGTAGAATTCTGTTGCGGTACGCTGTGTTCTTGTGTGCTTGGCGATGTATTGCCGACGGCCTGCGGGACCTGCTTGTCTTCTGTGTTGTGTGTTGTCCGTGCTGTGTGTATCTTGTATGTAGTATGTGCGGTATGTGTTCCTCACTGCTTGCTGAGTGCACAGTTCTGTGTATTTTTCACTGTGCTGTGTGTTATGTGAGATGTTGGTATTTGTGAGTGGTGTGTGTTGAGTGGTTCTTCGTGCATTGTACATTTCGCCTTTTTTGATGAGTTCTCTGTTGGCGGTTGCATATGTTGTGCGTTTGGTGTGTGGCTTCCCGTCTAATGTGTAGTGTGAAATGTGTGTCTGGTCTTTCTGTTGTCTGCTGTGTTGTGTACTGTGTTCTGGGTTGTGCGAGTGCTGTCTTTCGGCTTTCCGTGTGTTGCATACTGGGTCGATGTTGGGTGGGCTGTGTAATTTGAGCACTGTGTGCAAAGTTGAGTTTGCCTTGTGTCGGACGTGTTGTGTGCATGTGCATGTTGTGTGTGTGTGTTTGTGCGTTTTCGTTCGTGCTGTCTGCGTGTGGGTCTGCGTGTGCGCAGTATTGTATGCTTGTGGTTGTGCGTGTTGTGTGTAGTGCGTTCTATGTGTGTTGCATGTGTTTTCGTCAGTTGCGTGTGTGCACTTGTAGGTGCTGTGTCAGTTTTGTGTGTGTGAGATTGTGATTTGTGTGCTGTTGTGTTAGAGAGGCTGTGTGTGTGTGTTTGGCTGTTTGAGTTATGCACGTGATGTGAGATGTGTTGACTGTGTGTGGTTGTGCTTGTTTTGTACGTCTCTTGTGCGCAGTCTGCGGTCTGTGCAGTGTTTATCGCGCGTATTGTGAGCAGTAGCTATGTGCCTGCCTTTCAAGGGTGTGGTGTGTTTATGGTGTCTGTTGTGTGGCGTGTTTCTGTGTTGTGTGTGTGTGCACTGCGTTGTGCTCCTGTGTGAGGATGTATGTGTGGTGTGTCTGTGCGTGATTGTGTGTGTAGTGCGTAGTGTGTGAAATGGGTGCTACTTGTCTTCTTGGTTGGTTATATGTGTTTTGCCCATGGATTTGGGAGTGTCGTGTGTGTTAGGAGTTGTGGTACTTTCTGTGTGTGTCGTGTGCTGTGTTGTTCTGTGATTTGTGTTTGTGCTGTGTGTGTCCTACTCTGTGTGTTCTGTGGTCTGTGTGTTTTGCAAGTTGAGTGAGATATTGCGTGTTAGGACCGATATCTTGTGTATATGTTGCGTGTTTGGCATTGTGCATTCTGCGAGGCTCTGTGTGCTGTATGTTTTACGTGTGTTTGGAGTGATGTGTGCACTGTGTGAAATGTGTGTTGCATAAATTCGGTGTTCTTTCTGTGGTGGTTTGTGTGTGTTTTGCATGGGGGTTGCTATGTGTGTGGTTGTGTTTGACAGGTTGTGTGCGTGGTTGGCTCCTTGAGCAATGAGTGTACTTTGTGATGCGTGTACTGTGTATGGTCAAGCTTGGTCAGTGGGCCTCACTGTGGGTGTTGTGTTCACTCTGAGAACCGTGGTTCATGTGTATAGCGTGCAGTTATGTTCTCGGTGTGATGTGCTGTGCGTTGAGGGACTTCTGCATTCAAGTGCACAGAAGGTAGCCTCTCATGCTTGTCCGTTTTCGCCACAGGTTTGTAATCCTCCAGGAGGGCGTTGTTTCCTGAGGGTGCAAAGAGCCACGTCATCCCTTTAATAGCAAGGCCCTGACGATGCCTTTGTAGTAATCTGTCAGAAACTGCTGCGGGAGAGCCTTGTGCCAAACTCTGCTGGGGAAACAATCCACCGTGCACTGAGGAGACCCTCCCTGAGAGAATACTAGGCTGCTTTCGCCTTGCATGCAACTTGCTCCTACGTGATAAGGAAAACAGTAAACATTGCAGTAGAAGGCGGTCTTCTCTGTACGCCCTCTGTCTCAGAGACCGAAGTGAGCCGCGAATAGGCGTTCGCACTAGCCACACAGGAAGCTGCAGAACAAGATGCTTTGAAATGACAGCAGTGGAGGCAAGCCAGCTATGGATTCAGCTTATGTGAGTGAAAGAAACCAGTGCGGGATGGCCCATCCAAGGAATCATTGAAGCCGTGGCGGTGGAAGTTGAAACTGAGCTTGCAATGTGCTTTCCGTGTCTGTCGTGTGCGCGTGCACTCTAAGCGCCTGAGTGACGTCTGCTGCGCAGAGCTCTGTGTGTGCCGAGCGGCGTGCGCTCGCTTGGGTGGCCATTCGCGTGAGGCCTTGCTGAGGCAGCCTGGCTGTCAGAAAGTTGCCCGCATACAACGAATTCCGCTTGCAAAGTGCTTCCCGTGTCTGCCCTGTGTGCCTGCACTCTAAGCACCTGAGTGGAGTCTGCTGCGCAGAGCTCTGTGTGTGCCGAGCGGCGTGCGCTCGCTTGGGTGGCCATTCGCGTGAGGCCTTGCTGAGGCAGCCTGGCTGTCAGAAAGTTGCCCGCATACAACGAATTCCGCTTGCAAAGTGCTTCCCGTGTCTGCCCTGTGTGCCTGCACTCTAAGCGCCTGAGTGGAGTCTGCTGCGCAGAGCTCTGTGTGTGCCGAGCGGCGTGCGCTCGCTTGGGTGGCCATTCGCGTGAGGCCTTGCTGAGGCAGCCTGGCTGTCAGAAAGTTGCCCGCATACAACGAATTCCGCTTGCAATGTGCTTCCCGTGTCTGCCGTGTGTGCCTGCACTCTAAGCGCCTGAGTGGAGTCTGCTGCGCAGAGCTCTGTGTGTGCTGAGCGGCGTGCGCTCGCTTGGGTGGCCATTCGCGCGAGGCCTTGCTGAGGAAGCCTGGCTGTCAGGAAAACGCCCGCATACAACGAATTTAGCTTGGCAGTGCAAAAAGTCGCTTTCGTCTGCTACTACGTGGCCGCTCCAGAGAGGCCCAGGTTGGTCTGTGTGGTATGTAAGCCGGTTTCCCATGCCACAGTCTGAGCTTTGAAAACTAAGTGCCCATTGGCTTCAGTCCCCAACCATCATGTCAGCGAGAGGTGTGTGCAAGCTTCTGCAAAGCCTGGTGGCGGATGGGCCCTAAGCGTCAGGGCCGTTGTCCTGCAGAGAAGGATCTGAGGCTGTCTCAGTTCAAGGGATTTCCTGCTCAGCCATATCCAGACTGGCAGCTAAACACTGCTGTGTCAAGGCGAGCTTCTTATACACACTTCTACTCCCAGACACAGGGATACTGTGAAGAGGTCTTCCGCCCAGCCTCAGGGGAAGAGGCGGGGCAAGTTGCTTTCTGTACAGCATTCATTGGAAGCAGGACGTTTGGAGGTTCTGTTCCACAGGCGAAAAGCAGGCAGCACTAGGAGAATCTGTCAAGGAAGCTCCTCTTTATGGCTAGCGAGGCTTAATTCAAACGTGCAATGGAAAATTGTTCTGGGGTAACTGAGCTCTAACTTCACGCTCTAACACTTGCAGCTACTTTCTCCTAACTCATACAGAGTGGAATCGCCAAATACAGAGTAGAATTCTGTTGCGGTACGCTGTGTTCTTGTGTGCTTGGCGATGTATTGCCGACGGCCTGCGGGACCTGCTTGTCTTCTGTGTTGTGTGTTGTCCGTGCTGTGTGTATCTTGTATGTAGTATGTGCGGTATGTGTTCCTCACTGCTTGCTGAGTGCACAGTTCTGTGTATTTTTCACTGTGCTGTGTGTTATGTGAGATGTTGGTATTTGTGAGTGGTGTGTGTTGAGTGGTTCTTCGTGCATTGTACATTTCGCCTTTTTTGATGAGTTCTCTGTTGGCGGTTGCATATGTTGTGCGTTTGGTGTGTGGCTTCCCGTCTAATGTGTAGTGTGAAATGTGTGTCTGGTCTTTCTGTTGTCTGCTGTGTTGTGTACTGTGTTCTGGGTTGTGCGAGTGCTGTCTTTCGGCTTTCCGTGTGTTGCATACTGGGTCGATGTTGGGTGGGCTGTGTAATTTGAGCACTGTGTGCAAAGTTGAGTTTGCCTTGTGTCGGACGTGTTGTGTGCATGTGCATGTTGTGTGTGTGTGTTTGTGCGTTTTCGTTCGTGCTGTCTGCGTGTGGGTCTGCGTGTGCGCAGTATTGTATGCTTGTGGTTGTGCGTGTTGTGTGTAGTGCGTTCTATGTGTGTTGCATGTGTTTTCGTCAGTTGCGTGTGTGCACTTGTAGGTGCTGTGTCAGTTTTGTGTGTGTGAGATTGTGATTTGTGTGCTGTTGTGTTAGAGAGGCTGTGTGTGTGTGTTTGGCTGTTTGAGTTATGCACGTGATGTGAGATGTGTTGACTGTGTGTGGTTGTGCTTGTTTTGTACGTCTCTTGTGCGCAGTCTGCGGTCTGTGCAGTGTTTATCGCGCGTATTGTGAGCAGTAGCTATGTGCCTGCCTTTCAAGGGTGTGGTGTGTTTATGGTGTCTGTTGTGTGGCGTGTTTCTGTGTTGTGTGTGTGTGCACTGCGTTGTGCTCCTGTGTGAGGATGTATGTGTGGTGTGTCTGTGCGTGATTGTGTGTGTAGTGCGTAGTGTGTGAAATGGGTGCTACTTGTCTTCTTGGTTGGTTATATGTGTTTTGCCCATGGATTTGGGAGTGTCGTGTGTGTTAGGAGTTGTGGTACTTTCTGTGTGTGTCGTGTGCTGTGTTGTTCTGTGATTTGTGTTTGTGCTGTGTGTGTCCTACTCTGTGTGTTCTGTGGTCTGTGTGTTTTGCAAGTTGAGTGAGATATTGCGTGTTAGGACCGATATCTTGTGTATATGTTGCGTGTTTGGCATTGTGCATTCTGCGAGGCTCTGTGTGCTGTATGTTTTATGTGTGTTTGGAGTGATGTGTGCACTGTGTGAAATGTGTGTTGCATAAATTCGGTGTTCTTTCTGTGGTGGTTTGTGTGTGTTTTGCATGGGGGTTGCTATGTGTGTGGTTGTGTTTGACAGGTTGTGTGCGTGGTTGGCTCCTTGAGCAATGAGTGTACTTTGTGATGCGTGTACTGTGTATGGTCAAGCTTGGTCAGTGGGCCTCACTGTGGGTGTTGTGTTCACTCTGAGAACCGTGGTTCATGTGTATAGCGTGCAGTTATGTTCTCGGTGTGATGTGCTGTGCGTTGAGGGACTTCTGCATTCAAGTGCACAGAAGGTAGCCTCTCATGCTTGTCCGTTTTCGCCACAGGTTTGTAATCCTCCAGGAGGGCGTTGTTTCCTGAGGGTGCAAAGAGCCACGTCATCCCTTTAATAGCAAGGCCCTGACGATGCCTTTGTAGTAATCTGTCAGAAACTGCTGCGGGAGAGCCTTGTGCCAAACTCTGCTGGGGAAACAATCCACCGTGCACTGAGGAGACCCTCCCTGAGAGAATACTAGGCTGCTTTCGCCTTGCATGCAACTTGCTCCTACGTGATAAGGAAAACAGTAAACATTGCAGTAGAAGGCGGTCTTCTCTGTACGCCCTCTGTCTCAGAGACCGAAGTGAGCCGCGAATAGGCCTTCGCACTAGCCACACAGGAAGCTGCAGAACAAGATGCTTTGAAATGACAGCAGTGGAGGCAAGCCAGCTATGGATTCAGCTTATGTGAGTGAAAGAAACCAGTGCGGGATGGCCCATCCAAGGAATCATTGAAGCCGTGGCGGTGGAAGTTGAAACTGAGCTTGCAATGTGCTTTCCGTGTCTGTCGTGTGCGCGTGCACTCTAAGCGCCTGAGTGACGTCTGCTGCGCAGAGCTCTGTGTGTGCCGAGCGGCGTGCGCTCGCTTGGGTGGCCATTCGCGTGAGGCCTTGCTGAGGCAGCCTGGCTGTCAGAAAGTTGCCCGCATACAACGAATTCCGCTTGCAAAGTGCTTCCCGTGTCTGCCCTGTGTGCCTGCACTCTAAGCACCTGAGTGGAGTCTGCTGCGCAGAGCTCTGTGTGTGCCGAGCGGCGTGCGCTCGCTTGGGTGGCCATTCGCGTGAGGCCTTGCTGAGGCAGCCTGGCTGTCAGAAAGTTGCCCGCATACAACGAATTCCGCTTGCAATGTGCTTCCCGTGTCTGCCGTGTGTGCCTGCACTCTAAGCGCCTGAGTGGAGTCTGCTGCGCAGAGCTCTGTGTGTGCTGAGCGGCGTGCGCTCGCTTGGGTGGCCATTCGCGCGAGGCCTTGCTGAGGAAGCCTGGCTGTCAGGAAAACGCCCGCATACAACGAATTTAGCTTGGCAGTGCAAAAAGTCGCTTTCGTCTGCTACTACGTGGCCGCTCCAGAGAGGCCCAGGTTGGTCTGTGTGGTATGTAAGCCGGTTTCCCATGCCACAGTCTGAGCTTTGAAAACTAAGTGCCCATTGGCTTCAGTCCCCAACCATCATGTCAGCGAGAGGTGTGTGCAAGCTTCTGCAAAGCCTGGTGGCGGATGGGCCCTAAGCGTCAGGGCCGTTGTCCTGCAGAGAAGGATCTGAGGCTGTCTCAGTTCAAGGGATTTCCTGCTCAGCCATATCCAGACTGGCAGCTAAACACTGCTGTGTCAAGGCGAGCTTCTTATACACACTTCTACTCCCAGACACAGGGATACTGTGAAGAGGTCTTCCGCCCAGCCT
The DNA here is from genome assembly GCF_040802235.1 of Manis javanica. Taxonomy (NCBI): domain Eukaryota; kingdom Metazoa; phylum Chordata; class Mammalia; order Pholidota; family Manidae; genus Manis; species Manis javanica. The sequence continues at coordinate 80,103,416 of NC_133163.1, forward strand.
CAGGGGAAGAGGCGGGGCAAGTTGCTTTCTGTACAGCATTCATTGGAAGCAGGACGTTTGGAGGTTCTGTTCCACAGGCGAAAAGCAGGCAGCACTAGGAGAATCTGTCAAGGAAGCTCCTCTTTATGGCTAGCGAGGCTTAATTCAAACGTGCAATGGAAAATTGTTCTGGGGTAACTGAGCTCTAACTTCACGCTCTAACACTTGCAGCTACTTTCTCCTAACTCATACAGAGTGGAATCGCCAAATACAGAGTAGAATTCTGTTGCGGTACGCTGTGTTCTTGTGTGCTTGGCGATGTATTGCCGACGGCCTGCGGGACCTGCTTGTCTTCTGTGTTGTGTGTTGTCCGTGCTGTGTGTATCTTGTATGTAGTATGTGCGGTATGTGTTCCTCACTGCTTGCTGAGTGCACAGTTCTGTGTATTTTTCACTGTGCTGTGTGTTATGTGAGATGTTGGTATTTGTGAGTGGTGTGTGTTGAGTGGTTCTTCGTGCATTGTACATTTCGCCTTTTTTGATGAGTTCTCTGTTGGCGGTTGCATATGTTGTGCGTTTGGTGTGTGGCTTCCCGTCTAATGTGTAGTGTGAAATGTGTGTCTGGTCTTTCTGTTGTCTGCTGTGTTGTGTACTGTGTTCTGGGTTGTGCGAGTGCTGTCTTTCGGCTTTCCGTGTGTTGCATACTGGGTCGATGTTGGGTGGGCTGTGTAATTTGAGCACTGTGTGCAAAGTTGAGTTTGCCTTGTGTCGGACGTGTTGTGTGCATGTGCATGTTGTGTGGGGGTGTTTGTGCGTTTTCGTTCGTGCTGTCTGCGTGTGGGTCTGCGTGTGCGCAGTATTGTATGCTTGTGGTTGTGCGTGTTGTGTGTAGTGCGTTCTATGTGTGTTGCATGTGTTTTCGTCAGTTGCGTGTGTGCACTTGTAGGTGCTGTGTCAGTTTTGTGTGTGTGAGATTGTGATTTGTGTGCTGTTGTGTTAGAGAGGCTGTGTGTGTGTGTTTGGCTGTTTGAGTTATGCACGTGATGTGAGATGTGTTGACTGTGTGTGGTTGTGCTTGTTTTGTACGTCTCTTGTGCGCAGTCTGCGGTCTGTGCAGTGTTTATCGCGCGTATTGTGAGCAGTAGCTATGTGCCTGCCTTTCAAGGGTGTGGTGTGTTTATGGTGTCTGTTGTGTGGCGTGTTTCTGTGTTGTGTGTGTGTGCACTGCGTTGTGCTCCTGTGTGAGGATGTATGTGTGGTGTGTCTGTGCGTGATTGTGTGTGTAGTGCGTAGTGTGTGAAATGGGTGCTACTTGTCTTCTTGGTTGGTTATATGTGTTTTGCCCATGGATTTGGGAGTGTCGTGTGTGTTAGGAGTTGTGGTACTTTCTGTGTGTGTCGTGTGCTGTGTTGTTCTGTGATTTGTGTTTGTGCTGTGTGTGTCCTACTCTGTGTGTTCTGTGGTCTGTGTGTTTTGCAAGTTGAGTGAGATATTGCGTGTTAGGACCGATATCTTGTGTATATGTTGCGTGTTTGGCATTGTGCATTCTGCGAGGCTCTGTGTGCTGTATGTTTTATGTGTGTTTGGAGTGATGTGTGCACTGTGTGAAATGTGTGTTGCATAAATTCGGTGTTCTTTCTGTGGTGGTTTGTGTGTGTTTTGCATGGGGGTTGCTATGTGTGTGGTTGTGTTTGACAGGTTGTGTGCGTGGTTGGCTCCTTGAGCAATGAGTGTACTTTGTGATGCGTGTACTGTGTATGGTCAAGCTTGGTCAGTGGGCCTCACTGTGGGTGTTGTGTTCACTCTGAGAACCGTGGTTCATGTGTATAGCGTGCAGTTATGTTCTCGGTGTGATGTGCTGTGCGTTGAGGGACTTCTGCATTCAAGTGCACAGAAGGTAGCCTCTCATGCTTGTCCGTTTTCGCCACAGGTTTGTAATCCTCCAGGAGGGCGTTGTTTCCTGAGGGTGCAAAGAGCCACGTCATCCCTTTAATAGCAAGGCCCTGACGATGCCTTTGTAGTAATCTGTCAGAAACTGCTGCGGGAGAGCCTTGTGCCAAACTCTGCTGGGGAAACAATCCACCGTGCACTGAGGAGACCCTCCCTGAGAGAATACTAGGCTGCTTTCGCCTTGCATGCAACTTGCTCCTACGTGATAAGGAAAACAGTAAACATTGCAGTAGAAGGCGGTCTTCTCTGTACGCCCTCTGTCTCAGAGACCGAAGTGAGCCGCGAATAGGCCTTCGCACTAGCCACACAGGAAGCTGCAGAACAAGATGCTTTGAAATGACAGCAGTGGAGGCAAGCCAGCTATGGATTCAGCTTATGTGAGTGAAAGAAACCAGTGCGGGATGGCCCATCCAAGGAATCATTGAAGCCGTGGCGGTGGAAGTTGAAACTGAGCTTGCAATGTGCTTTCCGTGTCTGTCGTGTGCGCGTGCACTCTAAGCGCCTGAGTGACGTCTGCTGCGCAGAGCTCTGTGTGTGCCGAGCGGCGTGCGCTCGCTTGGGTGGCCATTCGCGTGAGGCCTTGCTGAGGCAGCCTGGCTGTCAGAAAGTTGCCCGCATACAACGAATTCCGCTTGCAAAGTGCTTCCCGTGTCTGCCCTGTGTGCCTGCACTCTAAGCACCTGAGTGGAGTCTGCTGCGCAGAGCTCTGTGTGTGCCGAGCGGCGTGCGCTCGCTTGGGTGGCCATTCGCGTGAGGCCTTGCTGAGGCAGCCTGGCTGTCAGAAAGTTGCCCGCATACAACGAATTCCGCTTGCAATGTGCTTCCCGTGTCTGCCCTGTGTGCCTGCACTCTAAGCGCCTGAGTGGAGTCTGCTGCGCAGAGCTCTGTGTGTGCCGAGCGGCGTGCGCTCGCTTGGGTGGCCATTCGCGTGAGGCCTTGCTGAGGCAGCCTGGCTGTCAGAAAGTTGCCCGCATACAACGAATTCCGCTTGCAATGTGCTTCCCGTGTCTGCCGTGTGTGCCTGCACGCTAAGCGCCTGAGTGGAGTCTGCTGCGCAGAGCTCTGTGTGTGCTGAGCGGCGTGCGCTCGCTTGGGTGGCCATTCGCGCGAGGCCTTGCTGAGGAAGCCTGGCTGTCAGGAAAACGCCCGCATACAACGAATTTAGCTTGGCAGTGCAAAAAGTCGCTTTCGTCTGCTACTACGTGGCCGCTCCAGAGAGGCCCAGGTTGGTCTGTGTGGTATGTAAGCCGGTTTCCCATGCCACAGTCTGAGCTTTGAAAACTAAGTGCCCATTGGCTTCAGTCCCCAACCATCATGTCAGCGAGAGGTGTGTGCAAGCTTCTGCAAAGCCTGGTGGCGGATGGGCCCTAAGCGTCAGGGCCGTTGTCCTGCAGAGAAGGATCTGAGGCTGTCTCAGTTCAAGGGATTTCCTGCTCAGCCATATCCAGACTGGCAGCTAAACACTGCTGTGTCAAGGCGAGCTTCTTATACACACTTCTACTCCCAGACACAGGGATACTGTGAAGAGGTCTTCCGCCCAGCCTCAGGGGAAGAGGCGGGGCAAGTTGCTTTCTGTACAGCATTCATTGGAAGCAGGACGTTTGGAGGTTCTGTTCCACAGGCGAAAAGCAGGCAGCACTAGGAGAATCTGTCAAGGAAGCTCCTCTTTATGGCTAGCGAGGCTTAATTCAAACGTGCAATGGAAAATTGTTCTGGGGTAACTGAGCTCTAACTTCACGCTCTAACACTTGCAGCTACTTTCTCCTAACTCATACAGAGTGGAATCGCCAAATACAGAGTAGAATTCTGTTGCGGTACGCTGTGTTCTTGTGTGCTTGGCGATGTATTGCCGACGGCCTGCGGGACCTGCTTGTCTTCTGTGTTGTGTGTTGTCCGTGCTGTGTGTATCTTGTATGTAGTATGTGCGGTATGTGTTCCTCACTGCTTGCTGAGTGCACAGTTCTGTGTATTTTTCACTGTGCTGTGTGTTATGTGAGATGTTGGTATTTGTGAGTGGTGTGTGTTGAGTGGTTCTTCGTGCATTGTACATTTCGCCTTTTTTGATGAGTTCTCTGTTGGCGGTTGCATATGTTGTGCGTTTGGTGTGTGGCTTCCCGTCTAATGTGTAGTGTGAAATGTGTGTCTGGTCTTTCTGTTGTCTGCTGTGTTGTGTACTGTGTTCTGGGTTGTGCGAGTGCTGTCTTTCGGCTTTCCGTGTGTTGCATACTGGGTCGATGTTGGGTGGGCTGTGTAATTTGAGCACTGTGTGCAAAGTTGAGTTTGCCTTGTGTCGGACGTGTTGTGTGCATGTGCATGTTGTGTGTGTGTGTTTGTGCGTTTTCGTTCGTGCTGTCTGCGTGTGGGTCTGCGTGTGCGCAGTATTGTATGCTTGTGGTTGTGCGTGTTGTGTGTAGTGCGTTCTATGTGTGTTGCATGTGTTTTCGTCAGTTGCGTGTGTGCACTTGTAGGTGCTGTGTCAGTTTTGTGTGTGTGAGATTGTGATTTGTGTGCTGTTGTGTTAGAGAGGCTGTGTGTGTGTGTTTGGCTGTTTGAGTTATGCACGTGATGTGAGATGTGTTGACTGTGTGTGGTTGTGCTTGTTTTGTACGTCTCTTGTGCGCAGTCTGCGGTCTGTGCAGTGTTTATCGCGCGTATTGTGAGCAGTAGCTATGTGCCTGCCTTTCAAGGGTGTGGTGTGTTTATGGTGTCTGTTGTGTGGCGTGTTTCTGTGTTGTGTGTGTGTGCACTGCGTTGTGCTCCTGTGTGAGGATGTATGTGTGGTGTGTCTGTGCGTGATTGTGTGTGTAGTGCGTAGTGTGTGAAATGGGTGCTACTTGTCTTCTTGGTTGGTTATATGTGTTTTGCCCATGGATTTGGGAGTGTCGTGTGTGTTAGGAGTTGCGGTACTTTCTGTGTGTGTCGTGTGCTGTGTTGTTCTGTGATTTGTGTTTGTGCTGTGTGTGTCCTACTCTGTGTGTTCTGTGGTCTGTGTGTTTTGCAAGTTGAGTGAGATATTGCGTGTTAGGACCGATATCTTGTGTATATGTTGCGTGTTTGGCATTGTGCATTCTGCGAGGCTCTGTGTGCTGTATGTTTTATGTGTGTTTGGAGTGATGTGTGCACTGTGTGAAATGTGTGTTGCATAAATTCGGTGTTCTTTCTGTGGTGGTTTGTGTGTGTTTTGCATGGGGGTTGCTATGTGTGTGGTTGTGTTTGACAGGTTGTGTGCGTGGTTGGCTCCTTGAGCAATGAGTGTACTTTGTGATGCGTGTACTGTGTATGGTCAAGCTTGGTCAGTGGGCCTCACTGTGGGTGTTGTGTTCACTCTGAGAACCGTGGTTCATGTGTATAGCGTGCAGTTATGTTCTCGGTGTGATGTGCTGTGCGTTGAGGGACTTCTGCATTCAAGTGCACAGAAGGTAGCCTCTCATGCTTGTCCGTTTTCGCCACAGGTTTGTAATCCTCCAGGAGGGCGTTGTTTCCTGAGGGTGCAAAGAGCCACGTCATCCCTTTAATAGCAAGGCCCTGACGATGCCTTTGTAGTAATCTGTCAGAAACTGCTGCGGGAGAGCCTTGTGCCAAACTCTGCTGGGGAAACAATCCACCGTGCACTGAGGAGACCCTCCCTGAGAGAATACTAGGCTGCTTTCGCCTTGCATGCAACTTGCTCCTACGTGATAAGGAAAACAGTAAACATTGCAGTAGAAGGCGGTCTTCTCTGTACGCCCTCTGTCTCAGAGACCGAAGTGAGCCGCGAATAGGCCTTCGCACTAGCCACACAGGAAGCTGCAGAACAAGATGCTTTGAAATGACAGCAGTGGAGGCAAGCCAGCTATGGATTCAGCTTATGTGAGTGAAAGAAACCAGTGCGGGATGGCCCATCCAAGGAATCATTGAAGCCGTGGCGGTGGAAGTTGAAACTGAGCTTGCAATGTGCTTTCCGTGTCTGTCGTGTGCGCGTGCACTCTAAGCGCCTGAGTGACGTCTGCTGCGCAGAGCTCTGTGTGTGCCGAGCGGCGTGCGCTCGCTTGGGTGGCCATTCGCGTGAGGCCTTGCTGAGGCAGCCTGGCTGTCAGAAAGTTGCCCGCATACAACGAATTCCGCTTGCAAAGTGCTTCCCGTGTCTGCCCTGTGTGCCTGCACTCTAAGCACCTGAGTGGAGTCTGCTGCGCAGAGCTCTGTGTGTGCCGAGCGGCGTGCGCTCGCTTGGGTGGCCATTCGCGTGAGGCCTTGCTGAGGCAGCCTGGCTGTCAGAAAGTTGCCCGCATACAACGAATTCCGCTTGCAATGTGCTTCCCGTGTCTGCCGTGTGTGCCTGCACGCTAAGCGCCTGAGTGGAGTCTGCTGCGCAGAGCTCTGTGTGTGCTGAGCGGCGTGCGCTCGCTTGGGTGGCCATTCGCGCGAGGCCTTGCTGAGGAAGCCTGGCTGTCAGGAAAACGCCCGCATACAACGAATTTAGCTTGGCAGTGCAAAAAGTCGCTTTCGTCTGCTACTACGTGGCCGCTCCAGAGAGGCCCAGGTTGGTCTGTGTGGTATGTAAGCCGGTTTCCCATGCCACAGTCTGAGCTTTGAAAACTAAGTGCCCATTGGCTTCAGTCCCCAACCATCATGTCAGCGAGAGGTGTGTGCAAGCTTCTGCAAAGCCTGGTGGCGGATGGGCCCTAAGCGTCAGGGCCGTTGTCCTGCAGAGAAGGATCTGAGGCTGTCTCAGTTCAAGGGATTTCCTGCTCAGCCATATCCAGACTGGCAGCTAAACACTGCTGTGTCAAGGCGAGCTTCTTATACACACTTCTACTCCCAGACACAGGGATACTGTGAAGAGGTCTTCCGCCCAGCCTCAGGGGAAGAGGCGGGGCAAGTTGCTTTCTGTACAGCATTCATTGGAAGCAGGACGTTTGGAGGTTCTGTTCCACAGGCGAAAAGCAGGCAGCACTAGGAGAATCTGTCAAGGAAGCTCCTCTTTATGGCTAGCGAGGCTTAATTCAAACGTGCAATGGAAAATTGTTCTGGGGTAACTGAGCTCTAACTTCACGCTCTAACACTTGCAGCTACTTTCTCCTAACTCATACAGAGTGGAATCGCCAAATACAGAGTAGAATTCTGTTGCGGTACGCTGTGTTCTTGTGTGCTTGGCGATGTATTGCCGACGGCCTGCGGGACCTGCTTGTCTTCTGTGTTGTGTGTTGTCCGTGCTGTGTGTATCTTGTATGTAGTATGTGCGGTATGTGTTCCTCACTGCTTGCTGAGTGCACAGTTCTGTGTATTTTTCACTGTGCTGTGTGTTATGTGAGATGTTGGTATTTGTGAGTGGTGTGTGTTGAGTGGTTCTTCGTGCATTGTACATTTCGCCTTTTTTGATGAGTTCTCTGTTGGCGGTTGCATATGTTGTGCGTTTGGTGTGTGGCTTCCCGTCTAATGTGTAGTGTGAAATGTGTGTCTGGTCTTTCTGTTGTCTGCTGTGTTGTGTACTGTGTTCTGGGTTGTGCGAGTGCTGTCTTTCGGCTTTCCGTGTGTTGCATACTGGGTCGATGTTGGGTGGGCTGTGTAATTTGAGCACTGTGTGCAAAGTTGAGTTTGCCTTGTGTCGGACGTGTTGTGTGCATGTGCATGTTGTGTGTGTGTGTTTGTGCGTTTTCGTTCGTGCTGTCTGCGTGTGGGTCTGCGTGTGCGCAGTATTGTATGCTTGTGGTTGTGCGTGTTGTGTGTAGTGCGTTCTATGTGTGTTGCATGTGTTTTCGTCAGTTGCGTGTGTGCACTTGTAGGTGCTGTGTCAGTTTTGTGTGTGTGAGATTGTGATTTGTGTGCTGTTGTGTTAGAGAGGCTGTGTGTGTGTGTTTGGCTGTTTGAGTTATGCACGTGATGTGAGATGTGTTGACTGTGTGTGGTTGTGCTTGTTTTGTACGTCTCTTGTGCGCAGTCTGCGGTCTGTGCAGTGTTTATCGCGCGTATTGTGAGCAGTAGCTATGTGCCTGCCTTTCAAGGGTGTGGTGTGTTTATGGTGTCTGTTGTGTGGCGTGTTTCTGTGTTGTGTGTGTGTGCACTGCGTTGTGCTCCTGTGTGAGGATGTATGTGTGGTGTGTCTGTGCGTGATTGTGTGTGTAGTGCGTAGTGTGTGAAATGGGTGCTACTTGTCTTCTTGGTTGGTTATATGTGTTTTGCCCATGGATTTGGGAGTGTCGTGTGTGTTAGGAGTTGCGGTACTTTCTGTGTGTGTCGTGTGCTGTGTTGTTCTGTGATTTGTGTTTGTGCTGTGTGTGTCCTACTCTGTGTGTTCTGTGGTCTGTGTGTTTTGCAAGTTGAGTGAGATATTGCGTGTTAGGACCGATATCTTGTGTATATGTTGCGTGTTTGGCATTGTGCATTCTGCGAGGCTCTGTGTGCTGTATGTTTTATGTGTGTTTGGAGTGATGTGTGCACTGTGTGAAATGTGTGTTGCATAAATTCGGTGTTCTTTCTGTGGTGGTTTGTGTGTGTTTTGCATGGGGGTTGCTATGTGTGTGGTTGTGTTTGACAGGTTGTGTGCGTGGTTGGCTCCTTGAGCAATGAGTGTACTTTGTGATGCGTGTACTGTGTATGGTCAAGCTTGGTCAGTGGGCCTCACTGTGGGTGTTGTGTTCACTCTGAGAACCGTGGTTCATGTGTATAGCGTGCAGTTATGTTCTCGGTGTGATGTGCTGTGCGTTGAGGGACTTCTGCATTCAAGTGCACAGAAGGTAGCCTCTCATGCTTGTCCGTTTTCGCCACAGGTTTGTAATCCTCCAGGAGGGCGTTGTTTCCTGAGGGTGCAAAGAGCCACGTCATCCCTTTAATAGCAAGGCCCTGACGATGCCTTTGTAGTAATCTGTCAGAAACTGCTGCGGGAGAGCCTTGTGCCAAACTCTGCTGGGGAAACAATCCACCGTGCACTGAGGAGACCCTCCCTGAGAGAATACTAGGCTGCTTTCGCCTTGCATGCAACTTGCTCCTACGTGATAAGGAAAACAGTAAACATTGCAGTAGAAGGCGGTCTTCTCTGTACGCCCTCTGTCTCAGAGACCGAAGTGAGCCGCGAATAGGCCTTCGCACTAGCCACACAGGAAGCTGCAGAACAAGATGCTTTGAAATGACAGCAGTGGAGGCAAGCCAGCTATGGATTCAGCTTATGTGAGTGAAAGAAACCAGTGCGGGATGGCCCATCCAAGGAATCATTGAAGCCGTGGCGGTGGAAGTTGAAACTGAGCTTGCAATGTGCTTTCCGTGTCTGTCGTGTGCGCGTGCACTCTAAGCGCCTGAGTGACGTCTGCTGCGCAGAGCTCTGTGTGTGCCGAGCGGCGTGCGCTCGCTTGGGTGGCCATTCGCGTGAGGCCTTGCTGAGGCAGCCTGGCTGTCAGAAAGTTGCCCGCATACAACGAATTCCGCTTGCAAAGTGCTTCCCGTGTCTGCCCTGTGTGCCTGCACTCTAAGCACCTGAGTGGAGTCTGCTGCGCAGAGCTCTGTGTGTGCCGAGCGGCGTGCGCTCGCTTGGGTGGCCATTCGCGTGAGGCCTTGCTGAGGCAGCCTGGCTGTCAGAAAGTTGCCCGCATACAACGAATTCCGCTTGCAATGTGCTTCCCGTGTCTGCCGTGTGTGCCTGCACTCTAAGCGCCTGAGTGGAGTCTGCTGCGCAGAGCTCTGTGTGTGCTGAGCGGCGTGCGCTCGCTTGGGTGGCCATTCGCGCGAGGCCTTGCTGAGGAAGCCTGGCTGTCAGGAAAACGCCCGCATACAACGAATTTAGCTTGGCAGTGCAAAAAGTCGCTTTCGTCTGCTACTACGTGGCCGCTCCAGAGAGGCCCAGGTTGGTCTGTGTGGTATGTAAGCCGGTTTCCCATGCCACAGTCTGAGCTTTGAAAACTAAGTGCCCATTGGCTTCAGTCCCCAACCATCATGTCAGCGAGAGGTGTGTGCAAGCTTCTGCAAAGCCTGGTGGCGGATGGGCCCTAAGCGTCAGGGCCGTTGTCCTGCAGAGAAGGATCTGAGGCTGTCTCAGTTCAAGGGATTTCCTGCTCAGCCATATCCAGACTGGCAGCTAAACACTGCTGTGTCAAGGCGAGCTTCTTATACACACTTCTACTCCCAGACACAGGGATACTGTGAAGAGGTCTTCCGCCCAGCCTCAGGGGAAGAGGCGGGGCAAGTTGCTTTCTGTACAGCATTCATTGGAAGCAGGACGTTTGGAGGTTCTGTTCCACAGGCGAAAAGCAGGCAGCACTAGGAGAATCTGTCAAGGAAGCTCCTCTTTATGGCTAGCGAGGCTTAATTCAAACGTGCAATGGAAAATTGTTCTGGGGTAACTGAGCTCTAACTTCACGCTCTAACACTTGCAGCTACTTTCTCCTAACTCATACAGAGTGGAATCGCCAAATACAGAGTAGAATTCTGTTGCGGTACGCTGTGTTCTTGTGTGCTTGGCGATGTATTGCCGACGGCCTGCGGGACCTGCTTGTCTTCTGTGTTGTGTGTTGTCCGTGCTGTGTGTATCTTGTATGTAGTATGTGCGGTATGTGTTCCTCACTGCTTGCTGAGTGCACAGTTCTGTGTATTTTTCACTGTGCTGTGTGTTATGTGAGATGTTGGTATTTGTGAGTGGTGTGTGTTGAGTGGTTCTTCGTGCATTGTACATTTCGCCTTTTTTGATGAGTTCTCTGTTGGCGGTTGCATATGTTGTGCGTTTGGTGTGTGGCTTCCCGTCTAATGTGTAGTGTGAAATGTGTGTCTGGTCTTTCTGTTGTCTGCTGTGTTGTGTACTGTGTTCTGGGTTGTGCGAGTGCTGTCTTTCGGCTTTCCGTGTGTTGCATACTGGGTCGATGTTGGGTGGGCTGTGTAATTTGAGCACTGTGTGCAAAGTTGAGTTTGCCTTGTGTCGGACGTGTTGTGTGCATGTGCATGTTGTGTGTGTGTGTTTGTGCGTTTTCGTTCGTGCTGTCTGCGTGTGGGTCTGCGTGTGCGCAGTATTGTATGCTTGTGGTTGTGCGTGTTGTGTGTAGTGCGTTCTATGTGTGTTGCATGTGTTTTCGTCAGTTGCGTGTGTGCACTTGTAGGTGCTGTGTCAGTTTTGTGTGTGTGAGATTGTGATTTGTGTGCTGTTGTGTTAGAGAGGCTGTGTGTGTGTGTTTGGCTGTTTGAGTTATGCACGTGATGTGAGATGTGTTGACTGTGTGTGGTTGTGCTTGTTTTGTACGTCTCTTGTGCGCAGTCTGCGGTCTGTGCAGTGTTTATCGCGCGTATTGTGAGCAGTAGCTATGTGCCTGCCTTTCAAGGGTGTGGTGTGTTTATGGTGTCTGTTGTGTGGCGTGTTTCTGTGTTGTGTGTGTGTGCACTGCGTTGTGCTCCTGTGTGAGGATGTATGTGTGGTGTGTCTGTGCGTGATTGTGTGTGTAGTGCGTAGTGTGTGAAATGGGTGCTACTTGTCTTCTTGGTTGGTTATATGTGTTTTGCCCATGGATTTGGGAGTGTCGTGTGTGTTAGGAGTTGCGGTACTTTCTGTGTGTGTCGTGTGCTGTGTTGTTCTGTGATTTGTGTTTGTGCTGTGTGTGTCCTACTCTGTGTGTTCTGTGGTCTGTGTGTTTTGCAAGTTGAGTGAGATATTGCGTGTTAGGACCGATATCTTGTGTATATGTTGCGTGTTTGGCATTGTGCATTCTGCGAGGCTCTGTGTGCTGTATGTTTTATGTGTGTTTGGAGTGATGTGTGCACTGTGTGAAATGTGTGTTGCATAAATTCGGTGTTCTTTCTGTGGTGGTTTGTGTGTGTTTTGCATGGGGGTTGCTATGTGTGTGGTTGTGTTTGACAGGTTGTGTGCGTGGTTGGCTCCTTGAGCAATGAGTGTACTTTGTGATGCGTGTACTGTGTATGGTCAAGCTTGGTCAGTGGGCCTCACTGTGGGTGTTGTGTTCACTCTGAGAACCGTGGTTCATGTGTATAGCGTGCAGTTATGTTCTCGGTGTGATGTGCTGTGCGTTGAGGGACTTCTGCATTCAAGTGCACAGAAGGTAGCCTCTCATGCTTGTCCGTTTTCGCCACAGGTTTGTAATCCTCCAGGAGGGCGTTGTTTCCTGAGGGTGCAAAGAGCCACGTCATCCCTTTAATAGCAAGGCCCTGACGATGCCTTTGTAGTAATCTGTCAGAAACTGCTGCGGGAGAGCCTTGTGCCAAACTCTGCTGGGGAAACAATCCACCGTGCACTGAGGAGACCCTCCCTGAGAGAATACTAGGCTGCTTTCGCCTTGCATGCAACTTGCTCCTACGTGATAAGGAAAACAGTAAACATTGCAGTAGAAGGCGGTCTTCTCTGTACGCCCTCTGTCTCAGAGACCGAAGTGAGCCGCGAATAGGCCTTCGCACTAGCCACACAGGAAGCTGCAGAACAAGATGCTTTGAAATGACAGCAGTGGAGGCAAGCCAGCTATGGATTCAGCTTATGTGAGTGAAAGAAACCAGTGCGGGATGGCCCATCCAAGGAATCATTGAAGCCGTGGCGGTGGAAGTTGAAACTGAGCTTGCAATGTGCTTTCCGTGTCTGTCGTGTGCGCGTGCACTCTAAGCGCCTGAGTGACGTCTGCTGCGCAGAGCTCTGTGTGTGCCGAGCGGCGTGCGCTCGCTTGGGTGGCCATTCGCGTGAGGCCTTGCTGAGGCAGCCTGGCTGTCAGAAAGTTGCCCGCATACAACGAATTCCGCTTGCAAAGTGCTTCCCGTGTCTGCCCTGTGTGCCTGCACTCTAAGCACCTGAGTGGAGTCTGCTGCGCAGAGCTCTGTGTGTGCCGAGCGGCGTGCGCTCGCTTGGGTGGCCATTCGCGTGAGGCCTTGCTGAGGCAGCCTGGCTGTCAGAAAGTTGCCCGCATACAACGAATTCCGCTTGCAATGTGCTTCCCGTGTCTGCCGTGTGTGCCTGCACTCTAAGCGCCTGAGTGGAGTCTGCTGCGCAGAGCTCTGTGTGTGCTGAGCGGCGTGCGCTCGCTTGGGTGGCCATTCGCGCGAGGCCTTGCTGAGGAAGCCTGGCTGTCAGGAAAACGCCCGCATACAACGAATTTAGCTTGGCAGTGCAAAAAGTCGCTTTCGTCTGCTACTACGTGGCCGCTCCAGAGAGGCCCAGGTTGGTCTGTGTGGTATGTAAGCCGGTTTCCCATGCCACAGTCTGAGCTTTGAAAACTAAGTGCCCATTGGCTTCAGTCCCCAACCATCATGTCAGCGAGAGGTGTGTGCAAGCTTCTGCAAAGCCTGGTGGCGGATGGGCCCTAAGCGTCAGGGCCGTTGTCCTGCAGAGAAGGATCTGAGGCTGTCTCAGTTCAAGGGATTTCCTGCTCAGCCATATCCAGACTGGCAGCTAAACACTGCTGTGTCAAGGCGAGCTTCTTATACACACTTCTACTCCCAGACACAGGGATACTGTGAAGAGGTCTTCCGCCCAGCCTCAGGGGAAGAGGCGGGGCAAGTTGCTTTCTGTACAGCATTCATTGGAAGCAGGACGTTTGGAGGTTCTGTTCCACAGGCGAAAAGCAGGCAGCACTAGGAGAATCTGTCAAGGAAGCTCCTCTTTATGGCTAGCGAGGCTTAATTCAAACGTGCAATGGAAAATTGTTCTGGGGTAACTGAGCTCTAACTTCACGCTCTAACACTTGCAGCTACTTTCTCCTAACTCATACAGAGTGGAATCGCCAAATACAGAGTAGAATTCTGTTGCGGTACGCTGTGTTCTTGTGTGCTTGGCGATGTATTGCCGACGGCCTGCGGGACCTGCTTGTCTTCTGTGTTGTGTGTTGTCCGTGCTGTGTGTATCTTGTATGTAGTATGTGCGGTATGTGTTCCTCACTGCTTGCTGAGTGCACAGTTCTGTGTATTTTTCACTGTGCTGTGTGTTATGTGAGATGTTGGTATTTGTGAGTGGTGTGTGTTGAGTGGTTCTTCGTGCATTGTACACTTCGCCTTTTTTGATGTGTTCTCTGTTGGCGGTTGCATATGTTGTGCGTTTGGTGTGTGCCTTCCCGTCTAATGTGTAGTGTGAAATGTGTGTCTGGTCTTTCTGTTGTCTGCTGTGTTGTGTACTGTGTTCTGGGTTGTGCGAGTGCTGTCTTTCGGCTTTCCGTGTGTTGCATACTGGGTCGATGTTGGGTGGGCTGTGTAATTTGAGCACTGTGTGGAAAGTTGAGTTTGCCTTGTGTCGGACATGATGTGTGCATGGGCATGTTGTGTGTGTGTGTTTGTGCGTTTTCGTTCGTGCTGTCTGCGTGTGGGTCTGCGTGTGCGCAGTATTGTATGCTTGTGGTTGTGCGTGTTGTGTGTAGTGCGTTCTATGTGTGTTGCATGTGTTTTCGTCAGTTGCGTGTGTGCACTTGTAGGTGCTGTGTCAGTTTTGTGTGTGTGAGATTGTGATTTGTGTGCTGTTGTGTTAGAGAGGCTGTGTGTGTGTGTTTGGCTGTTTGAGTTATGCACGTGATGTGAGATGTGTTGACTGTGTGTGGTTGTGCTTGTTTTGTACGTCTCTTGTGCGCAGTCTGCGGTCTGTGCAGTGTTTATCGCGCGTATTGTGAGCAGTAGCTATGTGCCTGCCTTTCAAGGGTGTGGTGTGTTTATGGTGTCTGTTGTGTGGCGTGTTTCTGTGTTGTGTGTGTGTGCACTGCGTTGTGCTCCTGTGTGAGGATGTATGTGTGGTGTGTCTGTGCGTGATTGTGTGTGTAGTGCGTAGTGTGTGAAATGGGTGCTACTTGTCTTCTTGGTTGGTTATATGTGTTTTGCCCATGGATTTGGGAGTGTCGTGTGTGTTAGGAGTTGTGGTACTTTCTGTGTGTGTCGTGTGCTGTGTTGTTCTGTGATTTGTGTTTGTGCTGTGTGTGTCCTACTCTGTGTGTTCTGTGGTCTGTGTGTTTTGCAAGTTGAGTGAGATATTGCGTGTTAGGACCGATATCTTGTGTATATGTTGCGTGTTTGGCATTGTGCATTCTGCGAGGCTCTGTGTGCTGTATGTTTTATGTGTGTTTGGAGTGATGTGTGCACTGTGTGAAATGTGTGTTGCATAAATTCGGTGTTCTTTCTGTGGTGGTTTGTGTGTGTTTTGCATGGGGGTTGCTATGTGTGTGGTTGTGTTTGACAGGTTGTGTGCGTGGTTGGCTCCTTGAGCAATGAGTGTACTTTGTGATGCGTGTACTGTGTATGGTCAAGCTTGGTCAGTGGGCCTCACTGTGGGTGTTGTGTTCACTCTGAGAACCGTGGTTCATGTGTATAGCGTGCAGTTATGTTCTCGGTGTGATGTGCTGTGCGTTGAGGGACTTCTGCATTCAAGTGCACAGAAGGTAGCCTCTCATGCTTGTCCGTTTTCGCCACAGGTTTGTAATCCTCCAGGAGGGCGTTGTTTCCTGAGGGTGCAAAGAGCCACGTCATCCCTTTAATAGCAAGGCCCTGACGATGCCTTTGTAGTAATCTGTCAGAAACTGCTGCGGGAGAGCCTTGTGCCAAACTCTGCTGGGGAAACAATCCACCGTGCACTGAGGAGACCCTCCCTGAGAGAATACTAGGCTGCTTTCGCCTTGCATGCAACTTGCTCCTACGTGATAAGGAAAACAGTAAACATTGCAGTAGAAGGCGGTCTTCTCTGTACGCCCTCTGTCTCAGAGACCGAAGTGAGCCGCGAATAGGCCTTCGCACTAGCCACACAGGAAGCTGCAGAACAAGATGCTTTGAAATGACAGCAGTGGAGGCAAGCCAGCTATGGATTCAGCTTATGTGAGTGAAAGAAACCAGTGCGGGATGGCCCATCCAAGGAATCATTGAAGCCGTGGCGGTGGAAGTTGAAACTGAGCTTGCAATGTGCTTTCCGTGTCTGTCGTGTGCGCGTGCACTCTAAGCGCCTGAGTGACGTCTGCTGCGCAGAGCTCTGTGTGTGCCGAGCGGCGTGCGCTCGCTTGGGTGGCCATTCGCGTGAGGCCTTGCTGAGGCAGCCTGGCTGTCAGAAAGTTGCCCGCATACAACGAATTCCGCTTGCAAAGTGCTTCCCGTGTCTGCCCTGTGTGCCTGCACTCTAAGCACCTGAGTGGAGTCTGCTGCGCAGAGCTCTGTGTGTGCCGAGCGGCGTGCGCTCGCTTGGGTGGCCATTCGCGTGAGGCCTTGCTGAGGCAGCCTGGCTGTCAGAAAGTTGCCCGCATACAACGAATTCCGCTTGCAATGTGCTTCCCGTGTCTGCCGTGTGTGCCTGCACTCTAAGCGCCTGAGTGGAGTCTGCTGCGCAGAGCTCTGTGTGTGCTGAGCGGCGTGCGCTCGCTTGGGTGGCCATTCGCGCGAGGCCTTGCTGAGGAAGCCTGGCTGTCAGGAAAACGCCCGCATACAACGAATTTAGCTTGGCAGTGCAAAAAGTCGCTTTCGTCTGCTACTACGTGGCCGCTCCAGAGAGGCCCAGGTTGGTCTGTGTGGTATGTAAGCCGGTTTCCCATGCCACAGTCTGAGCTTTGAAAACTAAGTGCCCATTGGCTTCAGTCCCCAACCATCATGTCAGCGAGAGGTGTGTGCAAGCTTCTGCAAAGCCTGGTGGCGGATGGGCCCTAAGCGTCAGGGCCGTTGTCCTGCAGAGAAGGATCTGAGGCTGTCTCAGTTCAAGGGATTTCCTGCTCAGCCATATCCAGACTGGCAGCTAAACACTGCTGTGTCAAGGCGAGCTTCTTATACACACTTCTACTCCCAGACACAGGGATACTGTGAAGAGGTCTTCCGCCCAGCCTCAGGGGAAGAGGCGGGGCAAGTTGCTTTCTGTACAGCATTCATTGGAAGCAGGACGTTTGGAGGTTCTGTTCCACAGGCGAAAAGCAGGCAGCACTAGGAGAATCTGTCAAGGAAGCTCCTCTTTATGGCTAGCGAGGCTTAATTCAAACGTGCAATGGAAAATTGTTCTGGGGTAACTGAGCTCTAACTTCACGCTCTAACACTTGCAGCTACTTTCTCCTAACTCATACAGAGTGGAATCGCCAAATACAGAGTAGAATTCTGTTGCGGTACGCTGTGTTCTTGTGTGCTTGGCGATGTATTGCCGACGGCCTGCGGGACCTGCTTGTCTTCTGTGTTGTGTGTTGTCCGTGCTGTGTGTATCTTGTATGTAGTATGTGCGGTATGTGTTCCTCACTGCTTGCTGAGTGCACAGTTCTGTGTATTTTTCACTGTGCTGTGTGTTATGTGAGATGTTGGTATTTGTGAGTGGTGTGTGTTGAGTGGTTCTTCGTGCATTGTACATTTCGCCTTTTTTGATGAGTTCTCTGTTGGCGGTTGCATATGTTGTGCGTTTGGTGTGTGGCTTCCCGTCTAATGTGTAGTGTGAAATGTGTGTCTGGTCTTTCTGTTGTCTGCTGTGTTGTGTACTGTGTTCTGGGTTGTGCGAGTGCTGTCTTTCGGCTTTCCGTGTGTTGCATACTGGGTCGATGTTGGGTGGGCTGTGTAATTTGAGCACTGTGTGCAAAGTTGAGTTTGCCTTGTGTCGGACGTGTTGTGTGCATGTGCATGTTGTGTGTGTGTGTTTGTGCGTTTTCGTTCGTGCTGTCTGCGTGTGGGTCTGCGTGTGCGCAGTATTGTATGCTTGTGGTTGTGCGTGTTGTGTGTAGTGCGTTCTATGTGTGTTGCATGTGTTTTCGTCAGTTGCGTGTGTGCACTTGTAGGTGCTGTGTCAGTTTTGTGTGTGTGAGATTGTGATTTGTGTGCTGTTGTGTTAGAGAGGCTGTGTGTGTGTGTTTGGCTGTTTGAGTTATGCACGTGATGTGAGATGTGTTGACTGTGTGTGGTTGTGCTTGTTTTGTACGTCTCTTGTGCGCAGTCTGCGGTCTGTGCAGTGTTTATCGCGCGTATTGTGAGCAGTAGCTATGTGCCTGCCTTTCAAGGGTGTGGTGTGTTTATGGTGTCTGTTGTGTGGCGTGTTTCTGTGTTGTGTGTGTGTGCACTGCGTTGTGCTCCTGTGTGAGGATGTATGTGTGGTGTGTCTGTGCGTGATTGTGTGTGTAGTGCGTAGTGTGTGAAATGGGTGCTACTTGTCTTCTTGGTTGGTTATATGTGTTTTGCCCATGGATTTGGGAGTGTCGTGTGTGTTAGGAGTTGTGGTACTTTCTGTGTGTGTCGTGTGCTGTGTTGTTCTGTGATTTGTGTTTGTGCTGTGTGTGTCCTACTCTGTGTGTTCTGTGGTCTGTGTGTTTTGCAAGTTGAGTGAGATATTGCGTGTTAGGACCGATATCTTGTGTATATGTTGCGTGTTTGGCATTGTGCATTCTGCGAGGCTCTGTGTGCTGTATGTTTTATGTGTGTTTGGAGTGATGTGTGCACTGTGTGAAATGTGTGTTGCATAAATTCGGTGTTCTTTCTGTGGTGGTTTGTGTGTGTTTTGCATGGGGGTTGCTATGTGTGTGGTTGTGTTTGACAGGTTGTGTGCGTGGTTGGCTCCTTGAGCAATGAGTGTACTTTGTGATGCGTGTACTGTGTATGGTCAAGCTTGGTCAGTGGGCCTCACTGTGGGTGTTGTGTTCACTCTGAGAACCGTGGTTCATGTGTATAGCGTGCAGTTATGTTCTCGGTGTGATGTGCTGTGCGTTGAGGGACTTCTGCATTCAAGTGCACAGAAGGTAGCCTCTCATGCTTGTCCGTTTTCGCCACAGGTTTGTAATCCTCCAGGAGGGCGTTGTTTCCTGAGGGTGCAAAGAGCCACGTCATCCCTTTAATAGCAAGGCCCTGACGATGCCTTTGTAGTAATCTGTCAGAAACTGCTGCGGGAGAGCCTTGTGCCAAACTCTGCTGGGGAAACAATCCACCGTGCACTGAGGAGACCCTCCCTGAGAGAATACTAGGCTGCTTTCGCCTTGCATGCAACTTGCTCCTACGTGATAAGGAAAACAGTAAACATTGCAGTAGAAGGCGGTCTTCTCTGTACGCCCTCTGTCTCAGAGACCGAAGTGAGCCGCGAATAGGCCTTCGCACTAGCCACACAGGAAGCTGCAGAACAAGATGCTTTGAAATGACAGCAGTGGAGGCAAGCCAGCTATGGATTCAGCTTATGTGAGTGAAAGAAACCAGTGCGGGATGGCCCATCCAAGGAATCATTGAAGCCGTGGCGGTGGAAGTTGAAACTGAGCTTGCAATGTGCTTTCCGTGTCTGTCGTGTGCGCGTGCACTCTAAGCGCCTGAGTGACGTCTGCTGCGCAGAGCTCTGTGTGTGCCGAGCGGCGTGCGCTCGCTTGGGTGGCCATTCGCGTGAGGCCTTGCTGAGGCAGCCTGGCTGTCAGAAAGTTGCCCGCATACAACGAATTCCGCTTGCAAAGTGCTTCCCGTGTCTGCCCTGTGTGCCTGCACTCTAAGCACCTGAGTGGAGTCTGCTGCGCAGAGCTCTGTGTGTGCCGAGCGGCGTGCGCTCGCTTGGGTGGCCATTCGCGTGAGGCCTTGCTGAGGCAGCCTGGCTGTCAGAAAGTTGCCCGCATACAACGAATTCCGCTTGCAATGTGCTTCCCGTGTCTGCCGTGTGTGCCTGCACTCTAAGCGCCTGAGTGGAGTCTGCTGCGCAGAGCTCTGTGTGTGCTGAGCGGCGTGCGCTCGCTTGGGTGGCCATTCGCGCGAGGCCTTGCTGAGGAAGCCTGGCTGTCAGGAAAACGCCCGCATACAACGAATTTAGCTTGGCAGTGCAAAAAGTCGCTTTCGTCTGCTACTACGTGGCCGCTCCAGAGAGGCCCAGGTTGGTCTGTGTGGTATGTAAGCCGGTTTCCCATGCCACAGTCTGAGCTTTGAAAACTAAGTGCCCATTGGCTTCAGTCCCCAACCATCATGTCAGCGAGAGGTGTGTGCAAGCTTCTGCAAAGCCTGGTGGCGGATGGGCCCTAAGCGTCAGGGCCGTTGTCCTGCAGAGAAGGATCTGAGGCTGTCTCAGTTCAAGGGATTTCCTGCTCAGCCATATCCAGACTGGCAGCTAAACACTGCTGTGTCAAGGCGAGCTTCTTATACACACTTCTACTCCCAGACACAGGGATACTGTGAAGAGGTCTTCCGCCCAGCCTCAGGGGAAGAGGCGGGGCAAGTTGCTTTCTGTACAGCATTCATTGGAAGCAGGACGTTTGGAGGTTCTGTTCCACAGGCGAAAAGCAGGCAGCACTAGGAGAATCTGTCAAGGAAGCTCCTCTTTATGGCTAGCGAGGCTTAATTCAAACGTGCAATGGAAAATTGTTCTGGGGTAACTGAGCTCTAACTTCACGCTCTAACACTTGCAGCTACTTTCTCCTAACTCATACAGAGTGGAATCGCCAAATACAGAGTAGAATTCTGTTGCGGTACGCTGTGTTCTTGTGTGCTTGGCGATGTATTGCCGACGGCCTGCGGGACCTGCTTGTCTTCTGTGTTGTGTGTTGTCCGTGCTGTGTGTATCTTGTATGTAGTATGTGCGGTATGTGTTCCTCACTGCTTGCTGAGTGCACAGTTCTGTGTATTTTTCACTGTGCTGTGTGTTATGTGAGATGTTGGTATTTGTGAGTGGTGTGTGTTGAGTGGTTCTTCGTGCATTGTACATTTCGCCTTTTTTGATGAGTTCTCTGTTGGCGGTTGCATATGTTGTGCGTTTGGTGTGTGGCTTCCCGTCTAATGTGTAGTGTGAAATGTGTGTCTGGTCTTTCTGTTGTCTGCTGTGTTGTGTACTGTGTTCTGGGTTGTGCGAGTGCTGTCTTTCGGCTTTCCGTGTGTTGCATACTGGGTCGATGTTGGGTGGGCTGTGTAATTTGAGCACTGTGTGCAAAGTTGAGTTTGCCTTGTGTCGGCCGTGTTGTGTGCATGTGCATGTTGTGTGTGTGTGTTTGTGCGTTTTCGTTCGTGCTGCCTGCGTGTGGGTCTGCGTGTGCGCAGTATTGTATGCTTGTGGTTGTGGGTGTTGTGTGTAGTCCGTTCTATGTGTGTTGTATGTGTTTTCGTCAGTTGCGTGTGTGCACTTGTAGGTGCTGTGTCAGTTTTGTGTGTGTGAGATTGTGATTTGTGTGCTGTTGTGTTAGAGAGGCTGTGTGTGTGTGTTTGGCTGTTTGAGTTATGCACGTGATGTGAGATGTGTTGACTGTGTGTGGTTGTGCTTGTTTTGTACGTCTCTTGTGCGCAGTCTGCGGTCTGTGCAGTGTTTATCGCGCGTATTGTGAGCAGTAGCTATGTGCCTGCCTTTCAAGGGTGTGGTGTGTTTATGGTGTCTGTTGTGTGGCGTGTTTCTGTGTTGTGTGTGTGTGCACTGCGTTGTGCTCCTGTGTGAGGATGTATGTGTGGTGTGTCTGTGCGTGATTGTGTGTGTAGTGCGTAGTGTGTGAAATGGGTGCTACTTGTCTTCTTGGTTGGTTATATGTGTTTTGCCCATGGATTTGGGAGTGTCGTGTGTGTTAGGAGTTGTGGTACTTTCTGTGTGTGTCGTGTGCTGTGTTGTTCTGTGATTTGTGTTTGTGCTGTGTGTGTCCTACTCTGTGTGTTCTGTGGTCTGTGTGTTTTGCAAGTTGAGTGAGATATTGCGTGTTAGGACCGATATCTTGTGTATATGTTGCGTGTTTGGCATTGTGCATTCTGCGAGGCTCTGTGTGCTGTATGTTTTATGTGTGTTTGGAGTGATGTGTGCACTGTGTGAAATGTGTGTTGCATAAATTCGGTGTTCTTTCTGTGGTGGTTTGTGTGTGTTTTGCATGGGGGTTGCTATGTGTGTGGTTGTGTTTGACAGGTTGTGTGCGTGGTTGGCTCCTTGAGCAATGAGTGTACTTTGTGATGCGTGTACTGTGTATGGTCAAGCTTGGTCAGTGGGCCTCACTGTGGGTGTTGTGTTCACTCTGAGAACCGTGGTTCATGTGTATAGCGTGCAGTTATGTTCTCGGTGTGATGTGCTGTGCGTTGAGGGACTTCTGCATTCAAGTGCACAGAAGGTAGCCTCTCATGCTTGTCCGTTTTCGCCACAGGTTTGTAATCCTCCAGGAGGGCGTTGTTTCCTGAGGGTGCAAAGAGCCACGTCATCCCTTTAATAGCAAGGCCCTGACGATGCCTTTGTAGTAATCTGTCAGAAACTGCTGCGGGAGAGCCTTGTGCCAAACTCTGCTGGGGAAACAATCCACCGTGCACTGAGGAGACCCTCCCTGAGAGAATACTAGGCTGCTTTCGCCTTGCATGCAACTTGCTCCTACGTGATAAGGAAAACAGTAAACATTGCAGTAGAAGGCGGTCTTCTCTGTACGCCCTCTGTCTCAGAGACCGAAGTGAGCCGCGAATAGGCCTTCGCACTAGCCACACAGGAAGCTGCAGAACAAGATGCTTTGAAATGACAGCAGTGGAGGCAAGCCAGCTATGGATTCAGCTTATGTGAGTGAAAGAAACCAGTGCGGGATGGCCCATCCAAGGAATCATTGAAGCCGTGGCGGTGGAAGTTGAAACTGAGCTTGCAATGTGCTTTCCGTGTCTGTCGTGTGCGCGTGCACTCTAAGCGCCTGAGTGACGTCTGCTGCGCAGAGCTCTGTGTGTGCCGAGCGGCGTGCGCTCGCTTGGGTGGCCATTCGCGTGAGGCCTTGCTGAGGCAGCCTGGCTGTCAGAAAGTTGCCCGCATACAACGAATTCCGCTTGCAAAGTGCTTCCCGTGTCTGCCCTGTGTGCCTGCACTCTAAGCACCTGAGTGGAGTCTGCTGCGCAGAGCTCTGTGTGTGCCGAGCGGCGTGCGCTCGCTTGGGTGGCCATTCGCGTGAGGCCTTGCTGAGGCAGCCTGGCTGTCAGAAAGTTGCCCGCATACAACGAATTCCGCTTGCAATGTGCTTCCCGTGTCTGCCGTGTGTGCCTGCACTCTAAGCGCCTGAGTGGAGTCTGCTGCGCAGAGCTCTGTGTGTGCTGAGCGGCGTGCGCTCGCTTGGGTGGCCATTCGCGCGAGGCCTTGCTGAGGAAGCCTGGCTGTCAGGAAAACGCCCGCATACAACGAATTTAGCTTGGCAGTGCAAAAAGTCGCTTTCGTCTGCTACTACGTGGCCGCTCCAGAGAGGCCCAGGTTGGTCTGTGTGGTATGTAAGCCGGTTTCCCATGCCACAGTCTGAGCTTTGAAAACTAAGTGCCCATTGGCTTCAGTCCCCAACCATCATGTCAGCGAGAGGTGTGTGCAAGCTTCTGCAAAGCCTGGTGGCGGATGGGCCCTAAGCGTCAGGGCCGTTGTCCTGCAGAGAAGGATCTGAGGCTGTCTCAGTTCAAGGGATTTCCTGCTCAGCCATATCCAGACTGGCAGCTAAACACTGCTGTGTCAAGGCGAGCTTCTTATACACACTTCTACTCCCAGACACAGGGATACTGTGAAGAGGTCTTCCGCCCAGCCTCAGGGGAAGAGGCGGGGCAAGTTGCTTTCTGTACAGCATTCATTGGAAGCAGGACGTTTGGAGGTTCTGTTCCACAGGCGAAAAGCAGGCAGCACTAGGAGAATCTGTCAAGGAAGCTCCTCTTTATGGCTAGCGAGGCTTAATTCAAACGTGCAATGGAAAATTGTTCTGGGGTAACTGAGCTCTAACTTCACGCTCTAACACTTGCAGCTACTTTCTCCTAACTCATACAGAGTGGAATCGCCAAATACAGAGTAGAATTCTGTTGCGGTACGCTGTGTTCTTGTGTGCTTGGCGATGTATTGCCGACGGCCTGCGGGACCTGCTTGTCTTCTGTGTTGTGTGTTGTCCGTGCTGTGTGTATCTTGTATGTAGTATGTGCGGTATGTGTTCCTCACTGCTTGCTGAGTGCACAGTTCTGTGTATTTTTCACTGTGCTGTGTGTTATGTGAGATGTTGGTATTTGTGAGTGGTGTGTGTTGAGTGGTTCTTCGTGCATTGTACATTTCGCCTTTTTTGATGAGTTCTCTGTTGGCGGTTGCATATGTTGTGCGTTTGGTGTGTGGCTTCCCGTCTAATGTGTAGTGTGAAATGTGTGTCTGGTCTTTCTGTTGTCTGCTGTGTTGTGTACTGTGTTCTGGGTTGTGCGAGTGCTGTCTTTCGGCTTTCCGTGTGTTGCATACTGGGTCGATGTTGGGTGGGCTGTGTAATTTGAGCACTGTGTGCAAAGTTGAGTTTGCCTTGTGTCGGACGTGTTGTGTGCATGTGCATGTTGTGTGTGTGTGTTTGTGCGTTTTCGTTCGTGCTGTCTGCGTGTGGGTCTGCGTGTGCGCAGTATTGTATGCTTGTGGTTGTGCGTGTTGTGTGTAGTGCGTTCTATGTGTGTTGCATGTGTTTTCGTCAGTTGCGTGTGTGCACTTGTAGGTGCTGTGTCAGTTTTGTGTGTGTGAGATTGTGATTTGTGTGCTGTTGTGTTAGAGAGGCTGTGTGTGTGTGTTTGGCTGTTTGAGTTATGCACGTGATGTGAGATGTGTTGACTGTGTGTGGTTGTGCTTGTTTTGTACGTCTCTTGTGCGCAGTCTGCGGTCTGTGCAGTGTTTATCGCGCGTATTGTGAGCAGTAGCTATGTGCCTGCCTTTCAAGGGTGTGGTGTGTTTATGGTGTCTGTTGTGTGGCGTGTTTCTGTGTTGTGTGTGTGTGCACTGCGTTGTGCTCCTGTGTGAGGATGTATGTGTGGTGTGTCTGTGCGTGATTGTGTGTGTAGTGCGTAGTGTGTGAAATGGGTGCTACTTGTCTTCTTGGTTGGTTATATGTGTTTTGCCCATGGATTTGGGAGTGTCGTGTGTGTTAGGAGTTGTGGTACTTTCTGTGTGTGTCGTGTGCTGTGTTGTTCTGTGATTTGTGTTTGTGCTGTGTGTGTCCTACTCTGTGTGTTCTGTGGTCTGTGTGTTTTGCAAGTTGAGTGAGATATTGCGTGTTAGGACCGATATCTTGTGTATATGTTGCGTGTTTGGCATTGTGCATTCTGCGAGGCTCTGTGTGCTGTATGTTTTATGTGTGTTTGGAGTGATGTGTGCACTGTGTGAAATGTGTGTTGCATAAATTCGGTGTTCTTTCTGTGGTGGTTTGTGTGTGTTTTGCATGGGGGTTGCTATGTGTGTGGTTGTGTTTGACAGGTTGTGTGCGTGGTTGGCTCCTTGAGCAATGAGTGTACTTTGTGATGCGTGTACTGTGTATGGTCAAGCTTGGTCAGTGGGCCTCACTGTGGGTGTTGTGTTCACTCTGAGAACCGTGGTTCATGTGTATAGCGTGCAGTTATGTTCTCGGTGTGATGTGCTGTGCGTTGAGGGACTTCTGCATTCAAGTGCACAGAAGGTAGCCTCTCATGCTTGTCCGTTTTCGCCACAGGTTTGTAATCCTCCAGGAGGGCGTTGTTTCCTGAGGGTGCAAAGAGCCACGTCATCCCTTTAATAGCAAGGCCCTGACGATGCCTTTGTAGTAATCTGTCAGAAACTGCTGCGGGAGAGCCTTGTGCCAAACTCTGCTGGGGAAACAATCCACCGTGCACTGAGGAGACCCTCCCTGAGAGAATACTAGGCTGCTTTCGCCTTGCATGCAACTTGCTCCTACGTGATAAGGAAAACAGTAAACATTGCAGTAGAAGGCGGTCTTCTCTGTACGCCCTCTGTCTCAGAGACCGAAGTGAGCCGCGAATAGGCCTTCGCACTAGCCACACAGGAAGCTGCAGAACAAGATGCTTTGAAATGACAGCAGTGGAGGCAAGCCAGCTATGGATTCAGCTTATGTGAGTGAAAGAAACCAGTGCGGGATGGCCCATCCAAGGAATCATTGAAGCCGTGGCGGTGGAAGTTGAAACTGAGCTTGCAATGTGCTTTCCGTGTCTGTCGTGTGCGCGTGCACTCTAAGCGCCTGAGTGACGTCTGCTGCGCAGAGCTCTGTGTGTGCCGAGCGGCGTGCGCTCGCTTGGGTGGCCATTCGCGTGAGGCCTTGCTGAGGCAGCCTGGCTGTCAGAAAGTTGCCCGCATACAACGAATTCCGCTTGCAAAGTGCTTCCCGTGTCTGCCCTGTGTGCCTGCACTCTAAGCACCTGAGTGGAGTCTGCTGCGCAGAGCTCTGTGTGTGCCGAGCGGCGTGCGCTCGCTTGGGTGGCCATTCGCGTGAGGCCTTGCTGAGGCAGCCTGGCTGTCAGAAAGTTGCCCGCATACAACGAATTCCGCTTGCAATGTGCTTCCCGTGTCTGCCCTGTGTGCCTGCACTCTAAGCGCCTGAGTGGAGTCTGCTGCGCAGAGCTCTGTGTGTGCCGAGCGGCGTGCGCTCGCTTGGGTGGCCATTCGCGTGAGGCCTTGCTGAGGCAGCCTGGCTGTCAGAAAGTTGCCCGCATACAACGAATTCCGCTTGCAATGTGCTTCCCGTGTCTGCCGTGTGTGCCTGCACGCTAAGCGCCTGAGTGGAGTCTGCTGCGCAGAGCTCTGTGTGTGCTGAGCGGCGTGCGCTCGCTTGGGTGGCCATTCGCGCGAGGCCTTGCTGAGGAAGCCTGGCTGTCAGGAAAACGCCCGCATACAACGAATTTAGCTTGGCAGTGCAAAAAGTCGCTTTCGTCTGCTACTACGTGGCCGCTCCAGAGAGGCCCAGGTTGGTCTGTGTGGTATGTAAGCCGGTTTCCCATGCCACAGTCTGAGCTTTGAAAACTAAGTGCCCATTGGCTTCAGTCCCCAACCATCATGTCAGCGAGAGGTGTGTGCAAGCTTCTGCAAAGCCTGGTGGCGGATGGGCCCTAAGCGTCAGGGCCGTTGTCCTGCAGAGAAGGATCTGAGGCTGTCTCAGTTCAAGGGATTTCCTGCTCAGCCATATCCAGACTGGCAGCTAAACACTGCTGTGTCAAGGCGAGCTTCTTATACACACTTCTACTCCCAGACACAGGGATACTGTGAAGAGGTCTTCCGCCCAGCCTCAGGGGAAGAGGCGGGGCAAGTTGCTTTCTGTACAGCATTCATTGGAAGCAGGACGTTTGGAGGTTCTGTTCCACAGGCGAAAAGCAGGCAGCACTAGGAGAATCTGTCAAGGAAGCTCCTCTTTATGGCTAGCGAGGCTTAATTCAAACGTGCAATGGAAAATTGTTCTGGGGTAACTGAGCTCTAACTTCACGCTCTAACACTTGCAGCTACTTTCTCCTAACTCATACAGAGTGGAATCGCCAAATACAGAGTAGAATTCTGTTGCGGTACGCTGTGTTCTTGTGTGCTTGGCGATGTATTGCCGACGGCCTGCGGGACCTGCTTGTCTTCTGTGTTGTGTGTTGTCCGTGCTGTGTGTATCTTGTATGTAGTATGTGCGGTATGTGTTCCTCACTGCTTGCTGAGTGCACAGTTCTGTGTATTTTTCACTGTGCTGTGTGTTATGTGAGATGTTGGTATTTGTGAGTGGTGTGTGTTGAGTGGTTCTTCGTGCATTGTACATTTCGCCTTTTTTGATGAGTTCTCTGTTGGCGGTTGCATATGTTGTGCGTTTGGTGTGTGGCTTCCCGTCTAATGTGTAGTGTGAAATGTGTGTCTGGTCTTTCTGTTGTCTGCTGTGTTGTGTACTGTGTTCTGGGTTGTGCGAGTGCTGTCTTTCGGCTTTCCGTGTGTTGCATACTGGGTCGATGTTGGGTGGGCTGTGTAATTTGAGCACTGTGTGCAAAGTTGAGTTTGCCTTGTGTCGGACGTGTTGTGTGCATGTGCATGTTGTGTGTGTGTGTTTGTGCGTTTTCGTTCGTGCTGTCTGCGTGTGGGTCTGCGTGTGCGCAGTATTGTATGCTTGTGGTTGTGCGTGTTGTGTGTAGTGCGTTCTATGTGTGTTGCATGTGTTTTCGTCAGTTGCGTGTGTGCACTTGTAGGTGCTGTGTCAGTTTTGTGTGTGTGAGATTGTGATTTGTGTGCTGTTGTGTTAGAGAGGCTGTGTGTGTGTGTTTGGCTGTTTGAGTTATGCACGTGATGTGAGATGTGTTGACTGTGTGTGGTTGTGCTTGTTTTGTACGTCTCTTGTGCGCAGTCTGCGGTCTGTGCAGTGTTTATCGCGCGTATTGTGAGCAGTAGCTATGTGCCTGCCTTTCAAGGGTGTGGTGTGTTTATGGTGTCTGTTGTGTGGCGTGTTTCTGTGTTGTGTGTGTGTGCACTGCGTTGTGCTCCTGTGTGAGGATGTATGTGTGGTGTGTCTGTGCGTGATTGTGTGTGTAGTGCGTAGTGTGTGAAATGGGTGCTACTTGTCTTCTTGGTTGGTTATATGTGTTTTGCCCATGGATTTGGGAGTGTCGTGTGTGTTAGGAGTTGCGGTACTTTCTGTGTGTGTCGTGTGCTGTGTTGTTCTGTGATTTGTGTTTGTGCTGTGTGTGTCCTACTCTGTGTGTTCTGTGGTCTGTGTGTTTTGCAAGTTGAGTGAGATATTGCGTGTTAGGACCGATATCTTGTGTATATGTTGCGTGTTTGGCATTGTGCATTCTGCGAGGCTCTGTGTGCTGTATGTTTTATGTGTGTTTGGAGTGATGTGTGCACTGTGTGAAATGTGTGTTGCATAAATTCGGTGTTCTTTCTGTGGTGGTTTGTGTGTGTTTTGCATGGGGGTTGCTATGTGTGTGGTTGTGTTTGACAGGTTGTGTGCGTGGTTGGCTCCTTGAGCAATGAGTGTACTTTGTGATGCGTGTACTGTGTATGGTCAAGCTTGGTCAGTGGGCCTCACTGTGGGTGTTGTGTTCACTCTGAGAACCGTGGTTCATGTGTATAGCGTGCAGTTATGTTCTCGGTGTGATGTGCTGTGCGTTGAGGGACTTCTGCATTCAAGTGCACAGAAGGTAGCCTCTCATGCTTGTCCGTTTTCGCCACAGGTTTGTAATCCTCCAGGAGGGCGTTGTTTCCTGAGGGTGCAAAGAGCCACGTCATCCCTTTAATAGCAAGGCCCTGACGATGCCTTTGTAGTAATCTGTCAGAAACTGCTGCGGGAGAGCCTTGTGCCAAACTCTGCTGGGGAAACAATCCACCGTGCACTGAGGAGACCCTCCCTGAGAGAATACTAGGCTGCTTTCGCCTTGCATGCAACTTGCTCCTACGTGATAAGGAAAACAGTAAACATTGCAGTAGAAGGCGGTCTTCTCTGTACGCCCTCTGTCTCAGAGACCGAAGTGAGCCGCGAATAGGCCTTCGCACTAGCCACACAGGAAGCTGCAGAACAAGATGCTTTGAAATGACAGCAGTGGAGGCAAGCCAGCTATGGATTCAGCTTATGTGAGTGAAAGAAACCAGTGCGGGATGGCCCATCCAAGGAATCATTGAAGCCGTGGCGGTGGAAGTTGAAACTGAGCTTGCAATGTGCTTTCCGTGTCTGTCGTGTGCGCGTGCACTCTAAGCGCCTGAGTGACGTCTGCTGCGCAGAGCTCTGTGTGTGCCGAGCGGCGTGCGCTCGCTTGGGTGGCCATTCGCGTGAGGCCTTGCTGAGGCAGCCTGGCTGTCAGAAAGTTGCCCGCATACAACGAATTCCGCTTGCAAAGTGCTTCCCGTGTCTGCCCTGTGTGCCTGCACTCTAAGCACCTGAGTGGAGTCTGCTGCGCAGAGCTCTGTGTGTGCCGAGCGGCGTGCGCTCGCTTGGGTGGCCATTCGCGTGAGGCCTTGCTGAGGCAGCCTGGCTGTCAGAAAGTTGCCCGCATACAACGAATTCCGCTTGCAATGTGCTTCCCGTGTCTGCCCTGTGTGCCTGCACTCTAAGCGCCTGAGTGGAGTCTGCTGCGCAGAGCTCTGTGTGTGCCGAGCGGCGTGCGCTCGCTTGGGTGGCCATTCGCGTGAGGCCTTGCTGAGGCAGCCTGGCTGTCAGAAAGTTGCCCGCATACAACGAATTCCGCTTGCAATGTGCTTCCCGTGTCTGCCGTGTGTGCCTGCACGCTAAGCGCCTGAGTGGAGTCTGCTGCGCAGAGCTCTGTGTGTGCTGAGCGGCGTGCGCTCGCTTGGGTGGCCATTCGCGCGAGGCCTTGCTGAGGAAGCCTGGCTGTCAGGAAAACGCCCGCATACAACGAATTTAGCTTGGCAGTGCAAAAAGTCGCTTTCGTCTGCTACTACGTGGCCGCTCCAGAGAGGCCCAGGTTGGTCTGTGTGGTATGTAAGCCGGTTTCCCATGCCACAGTCTGAGCTTTGAAAACTAAGTGCCCATTGGCTTCAGTCCCCAACCATCATGTCAGCGAGAGGTGTGTGCAAGCTTCTGCAAAGCCTGGTGGCGGATGGGCCCTAAGCGTCAGGGCCGTTGTCCTGCAGAGAAGGATCTGAGGCTGTCTCAGTTCAAGGGATTTCCTGCTCAGCCATATCCAGACTGGCAGCTAAACACTGCTGTGTCAAGGCGAGCTTCTTATACACACTTCTACTCCCAGACACAGGGATACTGTGAAGAGGTCTTCCGCCCAGCCTCAGGGGAAGAGGCGGGGCAAGTTGCTTTCTGTACAGCATTCATTGGAAGCAGGACGTTTGGAGGTTCTGTTCCACAGGCGAAAAGCAGGCAGCACTAGGAGAATCTGTCAAGGAAGCTCCTCTTTATGGCTAGCGAGGCTTAATTCAAACGTGCAATGGAAAATTGTTCTGGGGTAACTGAGCTCTAACTTCACGCTCTAACACTTGCAGCTACTTTCTCCTAACTCATACAGAGTGGAATCGCCAAATACAGAGTAGAATTCTGTTGCGGTACGCTGTGTTCTTGTGTGCTTGGCGATGTATTGCCGACGGCCTGCGGGACCTGCTTGTCTTCTGTGTTGTGTGTTGTCCGTGCTGTGTGTATCTTGTATGTAGTATGTGCGGTATGTGTTCCTCACTGCTTGCTGAGTGCACAGTTCTGTGTATTTTTCACTGTGCTGTGTGTTATGTGAGATGTTGGTATTTGTGAGTGGTGTGTGTTGAGTGGTTCTTCGTGCATTGTACATTTCGCCTTTTTTGATGAGTTCTCTGTTGGCGGTTGCATATGTTGTGCGTTTGGTGTGTGGCTTCCCGTCTAATGTGTAGTGTGAAATGTGTGTCTGGTCTTTCTGTTGTCTGCTGTGTTGTGTACTGTGTTCTGGGTTGTGCGAGTGCTGTCTTTCGGCTTTCCGTGTGTTGCATACTGGGTCGATGTTGGGTGGGCTGTGTAATTTGAGCACTGTGTGCAAAGTTGAGTTTGCCTTGTGTCGGACGTGTTGTGTGCATGTGCATGTTGTGTGTGTGTGTTTGTGCGTTTTCGTTCGTGCTGTCTGCGTGTGGGTCTGCGTGTGCGCAGTATTGTATGCTTGTGGTTGTGCGTGTAGTGAGTAGTGCGTTCTATGTGTGTTGCATGTGTTTTCCTCAGTTGCGTGTGTGCACTTGTAGGTGCTGTGTCAGTTTTGTGTGTGTGAGATTGTGATTTGTGTGCTGTTGTGTTAGAGAGGCTGTGTGTGTGTGTTTGGCTGTTTGAGTTATGCACGTGATGTGAGATGTGTTGACTGTGTGTGGTTGTGCTTGTTTTGTACGTCTCTTGTGCGCAGTCTGCGGTCTGTGCAGTGTTTATCGCGCGTATTGTGAGCAGTAGCTATGTGCCTGCCTTTCAAGGGTGTGGTGTGTTTATGGTGTCTGTTGTGTGGCGTGTTTCTGTGTTGTGTGTGTGTGCACTGCGTTGTGCTCCTGTGTGAGGATGTATGTGTGGTGTGTCTGTGCGTGATTGTGTGTGTAGTGCGTAGTGTGTGAAATGGGTGCTACTTGTCTTCTTGGTTGGTTATATGTGTTTTGCCCATGGATTTGGGAGTGTCGTGTGTGTTAGGAGTTGTGGTACTTTCTGTGTGTGTCGTGTGCTGTGTTGTTCTGTGATTTGTGTTTGTGCTGTGTGTGTCCTACTCTGTGTGTTCTGTGGTCTGTGTGTTTTGCAAGTTGAGTGAGATATTGCGTGTTAGGACCGATATCTTGTGTATATGTTGCGTGTTTGGCATTGTGCATTCTGCGAGGCTCTGTGTGCTGTATGTTTTATGTGTGTTTGGAGTGATGTGTGCACTGTGTGAAATGTGTGTTGCATAAATTCGGTGTTCTTTCTGTGGTGGTTTGTGTGTGTTTTGCATGGGGGTTGCTATGTGTGTGGTTGTGTTTGACAGGTTGTGTGCGTGGTTGGCTCCTTGAGCAATGAGTGTACTTTGTGATGCGTGTACTGTGTATGGTCAAGCTTGGTCAGTGGGCCTCACTGTGGGTGTTGTGTTCACTCTGAGAACCGTGGTTCATGTGTATAGCGTGCAGTTATGTTCTCGGTGTGATGTGCTGTGCGTTGAGGGACTTCTGCATTCAAGTGCACAGAAGGTAGCCTCTCATGCTTGTCCGTTTTCGCCACAGGTTTGTAATCCTCCAGGAGGGCGTTGTTTCCTGAGGGTGCAAAGAGCCACGTCATCCCTTTAATAGCAAGGCCCTGACGATGCCTTTGTAGTAATCTGTCAGAAACTGCTGCGGGAGAGCCTTGTGCCAAACTCTGCTGGGGAAACAATCCACCGTGCACTGAGGAGACCCTCCCTGAGAGAATACTAGGCTGCTTTCGCCTTGCATGCAACTTGCTCCTACGTGATAAGGAAAACAGTAAACATTGCAGTAGAAGGCGGTCTTCTCTGTACGCCCTCTGTCTCAGAGACCGAAGTGAGCCGCGAATAGGCCTTCGCACTAGCCACACAGGAAGCTGCAGAACAAGATGCTTTGAAATGACAGCAGTGGAGGCAAGCCAGCTATGGATTCAGCTTATGTGAGTGAAAGAAACCAGTGCGGGATGGCCCATCCAAGGAATCATTGAAGCCGTGGCGGTGGAAGTTGAAACTGAGCTTGCAATGTGCTTTCCGTGTCTGTCGTGTGCGCGTGCACTCTAAGCGCCTGAGTGACGTCTGCTGCGCAGAGCTCTGTGTGTGCCGAGCGGCGTGCGCTCGCTTGGGTGGCCATTCGCGTGAGGCCTTGCTGAGGCAGCCTGGCTGTCAGAAAGTTGCCCGCATACAACGAATTCCGCTTGCAAAGTGCTTCCCGTGTCTGCCCTGTGTGCCTGCACTCTAAGCACCTGAGTGGAGTCTGCTGCGCAGAGCTCTGTGTGTGCCGAGCGGCGTGCGCTCGCTTGGGTGGCCATTCGCGTGAGGCCTTGCTGAGGCAGCCTGGCTGTCAGAAAGTTGCCCGCATACAACGAATTCCGCTTGCAATGTGCTTCCCGTGTCTGCCCTGTGTGCCTGCACTCTAAGCGCCTGAGTGGAGTCTGCTGCGCAGAGCTCTGTGTGTGCCGAGCGGCGTGCGCTCGCTTGGGTGGCCATTCGCGTGAGGCCTTGCTGAGGCAGCCTGGCTGTCAGAAAGTTGCCCGCATACAACGAATTCCGCTTGCAATGTGCTTCCCGTGTCTGCCGTGTGTGCCTGCACGCTAAGCGCCTGAGTGGAGTCTGCTGCGCAGAGCTCTGTGTGTGCTGAGCGGCGTGCGCTCGCTTGGGTGGCCATTCGCGCGAGGCCTTGCTGAGGAAGCCTGGCTGTCAGGAAAACGCCCGCATACAACGAATTTAGCTTGGCAGTGCAAAAAGTCGCTTTCGTCTGCTACTACGTGGCCGCTCCAGAGAGGCCCAGGTTGGTCTGTGTGGTATGTAAGCCGGTTTCCCATGCCACAGTCTGAGCTTTGAAAACTAAGTGCCCATTGGCTTCAGTCCCCAACCATCATGTCAGCGAGAGGTGTGTGCAAGCTTCTGCAAAGCCTGGTGGCGGATGGGCCCTAAGCGTCAGGGCCGTTGTCCTGCAGAGAAGGATCTGAGGCTGTCTCAGTTCAAGGGATTTCCTGCTCAGCCATATCCAGACTGGCAGCTAAACACTGCTGTGTCAAGGCGAGCTTCTTATACACACTTCTACTCCCAGACACAGGGATACTGTGAAGAGGTCTTCCGCCCAGCCTCAGGGGAAGAGGCGGGGCAAGTTGCTTTCTGTACAGCATTCATTGGAAGCAGGACGTTTGGAGGTTCTGTTCCACAGGCGAAAAGCAGGCAGCACTAGGAGAATCTGTCAAGGAAGCTCCTCTTTATGGCTAGCGAGGCTTAATTCAAACGTGCAATGGAAAATTGTTCTGGGGTAACTGAGCTCTAACTTCACGCTCTAACACTTGCAGCTACTTTCTCCTAACTCATACAGAGTGGAATCGCCAAATACAGAGTAGAATTCTGTTGCGGTACGCTGTGTTCTTGTGTGCTTGGCGATGTATTGCCGACGGCCTGCGGGACCTGCTTGTCTTCTGTGTTGTGTGTTGTCCGTGCTGTGTGTATCTTGTATGTAGTATGTGCGGTATGTGTTCCTCACTGCTTGCTGAGTGCACAGTTCTGTGTATTTTTCACTGTGCTGTGTGTTATGTGAGATGTTGGTATTTGTGAGTGGTGTGTGTTGAGTGGTTCTTCGTGCATTGTACATTTCGCCTTTTTTGATGAGTTCTCTGTTGGCGGTTGCATATGTTGTGCGTTTGGTGTGTGGCTTCCCGTCTAATGTGTAGTGTGAAATGTGTGTCTGGTCTTTCTGTTGTCTGCTGTGTTGTGTACTGTGTTCTGGGTTGTGCGAGTGCTGTCTTTCGGCTTTCCGTGTGTTGCATACTGGGTCGATGTTGGGTGGGCTGTGTAATTTGAGCACTGTGTGCAAAGTTGAGTTTGCCTTGTGTCGGACGTGTTGTGTGCATGTGCATGTTGTGTGTGTGTGTTTGTGCGTTTTCCTTCGTGCTGTCTGCGTTTGGGTCTGCATGTGCGCACTATTGTATGCTTGTGGTTGTGCGTGTTGTGTGTAGTGCGTTCTATGTGTGTTGCATGTGTTTTCGTCAGTTGCGTGTGTGCACTTGTAGGTGCTGTGTCAGTTTTGTGTGTGTGAGATTGTGATTTGTGTGCTGTTGTGTTAGAGAGGCTGTGTGTGTGTGTTTGGCTGTTTGAGTTATGCACGTGATGTGAGATGTGTTGACTGTGTGTGGTTGTGCTTGTTTTGTACGTCTCTTGTGCGCAGTCTGCGGTCTGTGCAGTGTTTATCGCGCGTATTGTGAGCAGTAGCTATGTGCCTGCCTTTCAAGGGTGTGGTGTGTTTATGGTGTCTGTTGTGTGGCGTGTTTCTGTGTTGTGTGTGTGTGCACTGCGTTGTGCTCCTGTGTGAGGATGTATGTGTGGTGTGTCTGTGCGTGATTGTGTGTGTAGTGCGTAGTGTGTGAAATGGGTGCTACTTGTCTTCTTGGTTGGTTATATGTGTTTTGCCCATGGATTTGGGAGTGTCGTGTGTGTTAGGAGTTGTGGTACTTTCTGTGTGTGTCGTGTGCTGTGTTGTTCTGTGATTTGTGTTTGTGCTGTGTGTGTCCTACTCTGTGTGTTCTGTGGTCTGTGTGTTTTGCAAGTTGAGTGAGATATTGCGTGTTAGGACCGATATCTTGTGTATATGTTGCGTGTTTGGCATTGTGCATTCTGCGAGGCTCTGTGTGCTGTATGTTTTATGTGTGTTTGGAGTGATGTGTGCACTGTGTGAAATGTGTGTTGCATAAATTCGGTGTTCTTTCTGTGGTGGTTTGTGTGTGTTTTGCATGGGGGTTGCTATGTGTGTGGTTGTGTTTGACAGGTTGTGTGCGTGGTTGGCTCCTTGAGCAATGAGTGTACTTTGTGATGCGTGTACTGTGTATGGTCAAGCTTGGTCAGTGGGCCTCACTGTGGGTGTTGTGTTCACTCTGAGAACCGTGGTTCATGTGTATAGCGTGCAGTTATGTTCTCGGTGTGATGTGCTGTGCGTTGAGGGACTTCTGCATTCAAGTGCACAGAAGGTAGCCTCTCATGCTTGTCCGTTTTCGCCACAGGTTTGTAATCCTCCAGGAGGGCGTTGTTTCCTGAGGGTGCAAAGAGCCACGTCATCCCTTTAATAGCAAGGCCCTGACGATGCCTTTGTAGTAATCTGTCAGAAACTGCTGCGGGAGAGCCTTGTGCCAAACTCTGCTGGGGAAACAATCCACCGTGCACTGAGGAGACCCTCCCTGAGAGAATACTAGGCTGCTTTCGCCTTGCATGCAACTTGCTCCTACGTGATAAGGAAAACAGTAAACATTGCAGTAGAAGGCGGTCTTCTCTGTACGCCCTCTGTCTCAGAGACCGAAGTGAGCCGCGAATAGGCCTTCGCACTAGCCACACAGGAAGCTGCAGAACAAGATGCTTTGAAATGACAGCAGTGGAGGCAAGCCAGCTATGGATTCAGCTTATGTGAGTGAAAGAAACCAGTGCGGGATGGCCCATCCAAGGAATCATTGAAGCCGTGGCGGTGGAAGTTGAAACTGAGCTTGCAATGTGCTTTCCGTGTCTGTCGTGTGCGCGTGCACTCTAAGCGCCTGAGTGACGTCTGCTGCGCAGAGCTCTGTGTGTGCCGAGCGGCGTGCGCTCGCTTGGGTGGCCATTCGCGTGAGGCCTTGCTGAGGCAGCCTGGCTGTCAGAAAGTTGCCCGCATACAACGAATTCCGCTTGCAAAGTGCTTCCCGTGTCTGCCCTGTGTGCCTGCACTCTAAGCACCTGAGTGGAGTCTGCTGCGCAGAGCTCTGTGTGTGCCGAGCGGCGTGCGCTCGCTTGGGTGGCCATTCGCGTGAGGCCTTGCTGAGGCAGCCTGGCTGTCAGAAAGTTGCCCGCATACAACGAATTCCGCTTGCAATGTGCTTCCCGTGTCTGCCGTGTGTGCCTGCACGCTAAGCGCCTGAGTGGAGTCTGCTGCGCAGAGCTCTGTGTGTGCTGAGCGGCGTGCGCTCGCTTGGGTGGCCATTCGCGCGAGGCCTTGCTGAGGAAGCCTGGCTGTCAGGAAAACGCCCGCATACAACGAATTTAGCTTGGCAGTGCAAAAAGTCGCTTTCGTCTGCTACTACGTGGCCGCTCCAGAGAGGCCCAGGTTGGTCTGTGTGGTATGTAAGCCGGTTTCCCATGCCACAGTCTGAGCTTTGAAAACTAAGTGCCCATTGGCTTCAGTCCCCAACCATCATGTCAGCGAGAGGTGTGTGCAAGCTTCTGCAAAGCCTGGTGGCGGATGGGCCCTAAGCGTCAGGGCCGTTGTCCTGCAGAGAAGGATCTGAGGCTGTCTCAGTTCAAGGGATTTCCTGCTCAGCCATATCCAGACTGGCAGCTAAACACTGCTGTGTCAAGGCGAGCTTCTTATACACACTTCTACTCCCAGACACAGGGATACTGTGAAGAGGTCTTCCGCCCAGCCTCAGGGGAAGAGGCGGGGCAAGTTGCTTTCTGTACAGCATTCATTGGAAGCAGGACGTTTGGAGGTTCTGTTCCACAGGCGAAAAGCAGGCAGCACTAGGAGAATCTGTCAAGGAAGCTCCTCTTTATGGCTAGCGAGGCTTAATTCAAACGTGCAATGGAAAATTGTTCTGGGGTAACTGAGCTCTAACTTCACGCTCTAACACTTGCAGCTACTTTCTCCTAACTCATACAGAGTGGAATCGCCAAATACAGAGTAGAATTCTGTTGCGGTACGCTGTGTTCTTGTGTGCTTGGCGATGTATTGCCGACGGCCTGCGGGACCTGCTTGTCTTCTGTGTTGTGTGTTGTCCGTGCTGTGTGTATCTTGTATGTAGTATGTGCGGTATGTGTTCCTCACTGCTTGCTGAGTGCACAGTTCTGTGTATTTTTCACTGTGCTGTGTGTTATGTGAGATGTTGGTATTTGTGAGTGGTGTGTGTTGAGTGGTTCTTCGTGCATTGTACATTTCGCCTTTTTTGATGAGTTCTCTGTTGGCGGTTGCATATGTTGTGCGTTTGGTGTGTGGCTTCCCGTCTAATGTGTAGTGTGAAATGTGTGTCTGGTCTTTCTGTTGTCTGCTGTGTTGTGTACTGTGTTCTGGGTTGTGCGAGTGCTGTCTTTCGGCTTTCCGTGTGTTGCATACTGGGTCGATGTTGGGTGGGCTGTGTAATTTGAGCACTGTGTGCAAAGTTGAGTTTGCCTTGTGTCGGACGTGTTGTGTGCATGTGCATGTTGTGTGTGTTTGTTTGTGCGTTTTCGTTCGTGCTGTCTGCGTGTGGGTCTGCGTGTGCGCAGTATTGTATGCTTGTGGTTGTGCGTGTTGTGTGTAGTGCGTTCTATGTGTGTTGCATGTGTTTTCGTCAGTTGCGTGTGTGCACTTGTAGGTGCTGTGTCAGTTTTGTGTGTGTGAGATTGTGATTTGTGTGCTGTTGTGTTAGAGAGGCTGTGTGTGTGTGTTTGGCTGTTTGAGTTATGCACGTGATGTGAGATGTGTTGACTGTGTGTGGTTGTGCTTGTTTTGTACGTCTCTTGTGCGCAGTCTGCGGTCTGTGCAGTGTTTATCGCGCGTATTGTGAGCAGTAGCTATGTGCCTGCCTTTCAAGGGTGTGGTGTGTTTATGGTGTCTGTTGTGTGGCGTGTTTCTGTGTTGTGTGTGTGTGCACTGCGTTGTGCTCCTGTGTGAGGATGTATGTGTGGTGTGTCTGTGCGTGATTGTGTGTGTAGTGCGTAGTGTGTGAAATGGGTGCTACTTGTCTTCTTGGTTGGTTATATGTGTTTTGCCCATGGATTTGGGAGTGTCGTGTGTGTTAGGAGTTGTGGTACTTTCTGTGTGTGTCGTGTGCTGTGTTGTTCTGTGATTTGTGTTTGTGCTGTGTGTGTCCTACTCTGTGTGTTCTGTGGTCTGTGTGTTTTGCAAGTTGAGTGAGATATTGCGTGTTAGGACCGATATCTTGTGTATATGTTGCGTGTTTGGCATTGTGCATTCTGCGAGGCTCTGTGTGCTGTATGTTTTATGTGTGTTTGGAGTGATGTGTGCACTGTGTGAAATGTGTGTTGCATAAATTCGGTGTTCTTTCTGTGGTGGTTTGTGTGTGTTTTGCATGGGGGTTGCTATGTGTGTGGTTGTGTTTGACAGGTTGTGTGCGTGGTTGGCTCCTTGAGCAATGAGTGTACTTTGTGATGCGTGTACTGTGTATGGTCAAGCTTGGTCAGTGGGCCTCACTGTGGGTGTTGTGTTCACTCTGAGAACCGTGGTTCATGTGTATAGCGTGCAGTTATGTTCTCGGTGTGATGTGCTGTGCGTTGAGGGACTTCTGCATTCAAGTGCACAGAAGGTAGCCTCTCATGCTTGTCCGTTTTCGCCACAGGTTTGTAATCCTCCAGGAGGGCGTTGTTTCCTGAGGGTGCAAAGAGCCACGTCATCCCTTTAATAGCAAGGCCCTGACGATGCCTTTGTAGTAATCTGTCAGAAACTGCTGCGGGAGAGCCTTGTGCCAAACTCTGCTGGGGAAACAATCCACCGTGCACTGAGGAGACCCTCCCTGAGAGAATACTAGGCTGCTTTCGCCTTGCATGCAACTTGCTCCTACGT
The DNA here is from genome assembly GCF_040802235.1 of Manis javanica. NCBI lineage: Eukaryota > Metazoa > Chordata > Mammalia > Pholidota > Manidae > Manis > Manis javanica. The sequence goes on from NC_133163.1 coordinate 80,142,494, forward strand.
GATAAGGAAAACAGTAAACATTGCAGTAGAAGGCGGTCTTCTCTGTACGCCCTCTGTCTCAGAGACCGAAGTGAGCCGCGAATAGGCCTTCGCACTAGCCACACAGGAAGCTGCAGAACAAGATGCTTTGAAATGACAGCAGTGGAGGCAAGCCAGCTATGGATTCAGCTTATGTGAGTGAAAGAAACCAGTGCGGGATGGCCCATCCAAGGAATCATTGAAGCCGTGGCGGTGGAAGTTGAAACTGAGCTTGCAATGTGCTTTCCGTGTCTGTCGTGTGCGCGTGCACTCTAAGCGCCTGAGTGACGTCTGCTGCGCAGAGCTCTGTGTGTGCCGAGCGGCGTGCGCTCGCTTGGGTGGCCATTCGCGTGAGGCCTTGCTGAGGCAGCCTGGCTGTCAGAAAGTTGCCCGCATACAACGAATTCCGCTTGCAAAGTGCTTCCCGTGTCTGCCCTGTGTGCCTGCACTCTAAGCACCTGAGTGGAGTCTGCTGCGCAGAGCTCTGTGTGTGCCGAGCGGCGTGCGCTCGCTTGGGTGGCCATTCGCGTGAGGCCTTGCTGAGGCAGCCTGGCTGTCAGAAAGTTGCCCGCATACAACGAATTCCGCTTGCAATGTGCTTCCCGTGTCTGCCCTGTGTGCCTGCACTCTAAGCGCCTGAGTGGAGTCTGCTGCGCAGAGCTCTGTGTGTGCCGAGCGGCGTGCGCTCGCTTGGGTGGCCATTCGCGTGAGGCCTTGCTGAGGCAGCCTGGCTGTCAGAAAGTTGCCCGCATACAACGAATTCCGCTTGCAATGTGCTTCCCGTGTCTGCCGTGTGTGCCTGCACGCTAAGCGCCTGAGTGGAGTCTGCTGCGCAGAGCTCTGTGTGTGCTGAGCGGCGTGCGCTCGCTTGGGTGGCCATTCGCGCGAGGCCTTGCTGAGGAAGCCTGGCTGTCAGGAAAACGCCCGCATACAACGAATTTAGCTTGGCAGTGCAAAAAGTCGCTTTCGTCTGCTACTACGTGGCCGCTCCAGAGAGGCCCAGGTTGGTCTGTGTGGTATGTAAGCCGGTTTCCCATGCCACAGTCTGAGCTTTGAAAACTAAGTGCCCATTGGCTTCAGTCCCCAACCATCATGTCAGCGAGAGGTGTGTGCAAGCTTCTGCAAAGCCTGGTGGCGGATGGGCCCTAAGCGTCAGGGCCGTTGTCCTGCAGAGAAGGATCTGAGGCTGTCTCAGTTCAAGGGATTTCCTGCTCAGCCATATCCAGACTGGCAGCTAAACACTGCTGTGTCAAGGCGAGCTTCTTATACACACTTCTACTCCCAGACACAGGGATACTGTGAAGAGGTCTTCCGCCCAGCCTCAGGGGAAGAGGCGGGGCAAGTTGCTTTCTGTACAGCATTCATTGGAAGCAGGACGTTTGGAGGTTCTGTTCCACAGGCGAAAAGCAGGCAGCACTAGGAGAATCTGTCAAGGAAGCTCCTCTTTATGGCTAGCGAGGCTTAATTCAAACGTGCAATGGAAAATTGTTCTGGGGTAACTGAGCTCTAACTTCACGCTCTAACACTTGCAGCTACTTTCTCCTAACTCATACAGAGTGGAATCGCCAAATACAGAGTAGAATTCTGTTGCGGTACGCTGTGTTCTTGTGTGCTTGGCGATGTATTGCCGACGGCCTGCGGGACCTGCTTGTCTTCTGTGTTGTGTGTTGTCCGTGCTGTGTGTATCTTGTATGTAGTATGTGCGGTATGTGTTCCTCACTGCTTGCTGAGTGCACAGTTCTGTGTATTTTTCACTGTGCTGTGTGTTATGTGAGATGTTGGTATTTGTGAGTGGTGTGTGTTGAGTGGTTCTTCGTGCATTGTACATTTCGCCTTTTTTGATGAGTTCTCTGTTGGCGGTTGCATATGTTGTGCGTTTGGTGTGTGGCTTCCCGTCTAATGTGTAGTGTGAAATGTGTGTCTGGTCTTTCTGTTGTCTGCTGTGTTGTGTACTGTGTTCTGGGTTGTGCGAGTGCTGTCTTTCGGCTTTCCGTGTGTTGCATACTGGGTCGATGTTGGGTGGGCTGTGTAATTTGAGCACTGTGTGCAAAGTTGAGTTTGCCTTGTGTCGGACGTGTTGTGTGCATGTGCATGTTGTGTGTGTGTGTTTGTGCGTTTTCGTTCGTGCTGTCTGCGTGTGGGTCTGCGTGTGCGCAGTATTGTATGCTTGTGGTTGTGCGTGTTGTGTGTAGTGCGTTCTATGTGTGTTGCATGTGTTTTCGTCAGTTGCGTGTGTGCACTTGTAGGTGCTGTGTCAGTTTTGTGTGTGTGAGATTGTGATTTGTGTGCTGTTGTGTTAGAGAGGCTGTGTGTGTGTGTTTGGCTGTTTGAGTTATGCACGTGATGTGAGATGTGTTGACTGTGTGTGGTTGTGCTTGTTTTGTACGTCTCTTGTGCGCAGTCTGCGGTCTGTGCAGTGTTTATCGCGCGTATTGTGAGCAGTAGCTATGTGCCTGCCTTTCAAGGGTGTGGTGTGTTTATGGTGTCTGTTGTGTGGCGTGTTTCTGTGTTGTGTGTGTGTGCACTGCGTTGTGCTCCTGTGTGAGGATGTATGTGTGGTGTGTCTGTGCGTGATTGTGTGTGTAGTGCGTAGTGTGTGAAATGGGTGCTACTTGTCTTCTTGGTTGGTTATATGTGTTTTGCCCATGGATTTGGGAGTGTCGTGTGTGTTAGGAGTTGCGGTACTTTCTGTGTGTGTCGTGTGCTGTGTTGTTCTGTGATTTGTGTTTGTGCTGTGTGTGTCCTACTCTGTGTGTTCTGTGGTCTGTGTGTTTTGCAAGTTGAGTGAGATATTGCGTGTTAGGACCGATATCTTGTGTATATGTTGCGTGTTTGGCATTGTGCATTCTGCGAGGCTCTGTGTGCTGTATGTTTTATGTGTGTTTGGAGTGATGTGTGCACTGTGTGAAATGTGTGTTGCATAAATTCGGTGTTCTTTCTGTGGTGGTTTGTGTGTGTTTTGCATGGGGGTTGCTATGTGTGTGGTTGTGTTTGACAGGTTGTGTGCGTGGTTGGCTCCTTGAGCAATGAGTGTACTTTGTGATGCGTGTACTGTGTATGGTCAAGCTTGGTCAGTGGGCCTCACTGTGGGTGTTGTGTTCACTCTGAGAACCGTGGTTCATGTGTATAGCGTGCAGTTATGTTCTCGGTGTGATGTGCTGTGCGTTGAGGGACTTCTGCATTCAAGTGCACAGAAGGTAGCCTCTCATGCTTGTCCGTTTTCGCCACAGGTTTGTAATCCTCCAGGAGGGCGTTGTTTCCTGAGGGTGCAAAGAGCCACGTCATCCCTTTAATAGCAAGGCCCTGACGATGCCTTTGTAGTAATCTGTCAGAAACTGCTGCGGGAGAGCCTTGTGCCAAACTCTGCTGGGGAAACAATCCACCGTGCACTGAGGAGACCCTCCCTGAGAGAATACTAGGCTGCTTTCGCCTTGCATGCAACTTGCTCCTACGTGATAAGGAAAACAGTAAACATTGCAGTAGAAGGCGGTCTTCTCTGTACGCCCTCTGTCTCAGAGACGGAAGTGAGCCGCGAATAGGCCTTCGCACTAGCCACACAGGAAGCTGCAGAACAAGATGCTTTGAAATGACAGCAGTGGAGGCAAGCCAGCTATGGATTCAGCTTATGTGAGTGAAAGAAACCAGTGCGGGATGGCCCATCCAAGGAATCATTGAAGCCGTGGCGGTGGAAGTTGAAACTGAGCTTGCAATGTGCTTTCCGTGTCTGTCGTGTGCGCGTGCACTCTAAGCGCCTGAGTGACGTCTGCTGCGCAGAGCTCTGTGTGTGCCGAGCGGCGTGCGCTCGCTTGGGTGGCCATTCGCGTGAGGCCTTGCTGAGGCAGCCTGGCTGTCAGAAAGTTGCCCGCATACAACGAATTCCGCTTGCAAAGTGCTTCCCGTGTCTGCCCTGTGTGCCTGCACTCTAAGCACCTGAGTGGAGTCTGCTGCGCAGAGCTCTGTGTGTGCCGAGCGGCGTGCGCTCGCTTGGGTGGCCATTCGCGTGAGGCCTTGCTGAGGCAGCCTGGCTGTCAGAAAGTTGCCCGCATACAACGAATTCCGCTTGCAATGTGCTTCCCGTGTCTGCCGTGTGTGCCTGCACGCTAAGCGCCTGAGTGGAGTCTGCTGCGCAGAGCTCTGTGTGTGCTGAGCGGCGTGCGCTCGCTTGGGTGGCCATTCGCGCGAGGCCTTGCTGAGGAAGCCTGGCTGTCAGGAAAACGCCCGCATACAACGAATTTAGCTTGGCAGTGCAAAAAGTCGCTTTCGTCTGCTACTACGTGGCCGCTCCAGAGAGGCCCAGGTTGGTCTGTGTGGTATGTAAGCCGGTTTCCCATGCCACAGTCTGAGCTTTGAAAACTAAGTGCCCATTGGCTTCAGTCCCCAACCATCATGTCAGCGAGAGGTGTGTGCAAGCTTCTGCAAAGCCTGGTGGCGGATGGGCCCTAAGCGTCAGGGCCGTTGTCCTGCAGAGAAGGATCTGAGGCTGTCTCAGTTCAAGGGATTTCCTGCTCAGCCATATCCAGACTGGCAGCTAAACACTGCTGTGTCAAGGCGAGCTTCTTATACACACTTCTACTCCCAGACACAGGGATACTGTGAAGAGGTCTTCCGCCCAGCCTCAGGGGAAGAGGCGGGGCAAGTTGCTTTCTGTACAGCATTCATTGGAAGCAGGACGTTTGGAGGTTCTGTTCCACAGGCGAAAAGCAGGCAGCACTAGGAGAATCTGTCAAGGAAGCTCCTCTTTATGGCTAGCGAGGCTTAATTCAAACGTGCAATGGAAAATTGTTCTGGGGTAACTGAGCTCTAACTTCACGCTCTAACACTTGCAGCTACTTTCTCCTAACTCATACAGAGTGGAATCGCCAAATACAGAGTAGAATTCTGTTGCGGTACGCTGTGTTCTTGTGTGCTTGGCGATGTATTGCCGACGGCCTGCGGGACCTGCTTGTCTTCTGTGTTGTGTGTTGTCCGTGCTGTGTGTATCTTGTATGTAGTATGTGCGGTATGTGTTCCTCACTGCTTGCTGAGTGCACAGTTCTGTGTATTTTTCACTGTGCTGTGTGTTATGTGAGATGTTGGTATTTGTGAGTGGTGTGTGTTGAGTGGTTCTTCGTGCATTGTACATTTCGCCTTTTTTGATGAGTTCTCTGTTGGCGGTTGCATATGTTGTGCGTTTGGTGTGTGGCTTCCCGTCTAATGTGTAGTGTGAAATGTGTGTCTGGTCTTTCTGTTGTCTGCTGTGTTGTGTACTGTGTTCTGGGTTGTGCGAGTGCTGTCTTTCGGCTTTCCGTGTGTTGCATACTGGGTCGATGTTGGGTGGGCTGTGTAATTTGAGCACTGTGTGCAAAGTTGAGTTTGCCTTGTGTCGGACGTGTTGTGTGCATGTGCATGTTGTGTGTGTGTGTTTGTGCGTTTTCGTTCGTGCTGTCTGCGTGTGGGTCTGCGTGTGCGCAGTATTGTATGCTTGTGGTTGTGCGTGTTGTGTGTAGTGCGTTCTATGTGTGTTGCATGTGTTTTCGTCAGTTGCGTGTGTGCACTTGTAGGTGCTGTGTCAGTTTTGTGTGTGTGAGATTGTGATTTGTGTGCTGTTGTGTTAGAGAGGCTGTGTGTGTGTGTTTGGCTGTTTGAGTTATGCACGTGATGTGAGATGTGTTGACTGTGTGTGGTTGTGCTTGTTTTGTACGTCTCTTGTGCGCAGTCTGCGGTCTGTGCAGTGTTTATCGCGCGTATTGTGAGCAGTAGCTATGTGCCTGCCTTTCAAGGGTGTGGTGTGTTTATGGTGTCTGTTGTGTGGCGTGTTTCTGTGTTGTGTGTGTGTGCACTGCGTTGTGCTCCTGTGTGAGGATGTATGTGTGGTGTGTCTGTGCGTGATTGTGTGTGTAGTGCGTAGTGTGTGAAATGGGTGCTACTTGTCTTCTTGGTTGGTTATATGTGTTTTGCCCATGGATTTGGGAGTGTCGTGTGTGTTAGGAGTTGCGGTACTTTCTGTGTGTGTCGTGTGCTGTGTTGTTCTGTGATTTGTGTTTGTGCTGTGTGTGTCCTACTCTGTGTGTTCTGTGGTCTGTGTGTTTTGCAAGTTGAGTGAGATATTGCGTGTTAGGACCGATATCTTGTGTATATGTTGCGTGTTTGGCATTGTGCATTCTGCGAGGCTCTGTGTGCTGTATGTTTTATGTGTGTTTGGAGTGATGTGTGCACTGTGTGAAATGTGTGTTGCATAAATTCGGTGTTCTTTCTGTGGTGGTTTGTGTGTGTTTTGCATGGGGGTTGCTATGTGTGTGGTTGTGTTTGACAGGTTGTGTGCGTGGTTGGCTCCTTGAGCAATGAGTGTACTTTGTGATGCGTGTACTGTGTATGGTCAAGCTTGGTCAGTGGGCCTCACTGTGGGTGTTGTGTTCACTCTGAGAACCGTGGTTCATGTGTATAGCGTGCAGTTATGTTCTCGGTGTGATGTGCTGTGCGTTGAGGGACTTCTGCATTCAAGTGCACAGAAGGTAGCCTCTCATGCTTGTCCGTTTTCGCCACAGGTTTGTAATCCTCCAGGAGGGCGTTGTTTCCTGAGGGTGCAAAGAGCCACGTCATCCCTTTAATAGCAAGGCCCTGACGATGCCTTTGTAGTAATCTGTCAGAAACTGCTGCGGGAGAGCCTTGTGCCAAACTCTGCTGGGGAAACAATCCACCGTGCACTGAGGAGACCCTCCCTGAGAGAATACTAGGCTGCTTTCGCCTTGCATGCAACTTGCTCCTACGTGATAAGGAAAACAGTAAACATTGCAGTAGAAGGCGGTCTTCTCTGTACGCCCTCTGTCTCAGAGACCGAAGTGAGCCGCGAATAGGCCTTCGCACTAGCCACACAGGAAGCTGCAGAACAAGATGCTTTGAAATGACAGCAGTGGAGGCAAGCCAGCTATGGATTCAGCTTATGTGAGTGAAAGAAACCAGTGCGGGATGGCCCATCCAAGGAATCATTGAAGCCGTGGCGGTGGAAGTTGAAACTGAGCTTGCAATGTGCTTTCCGTGTCTGTCGTGTGCGCGTGCACTCTAAGCGCCTGAGTGACGTCTGCTGCGCAGAGTTCTGTGTGTGCCGAGCGGCGTGCGCTCGCTTGGGTGGCCATTCGCGTGAGGCCTTGCTGAGGCAGCCTGGCTGTCAGAAAGTTGCCCGCATACAACGAATTCCGCTTGCAAAGTGCTTCCCGTGTCTGCCCTGTGTGCCTGCACTCTAAGCACCTGAGTGGAGTCTGCTGCGCAGAGCTCTGTGTGTGCCGAGCGGCGTGCGCTCGCTTGGGTGGCCATTCGCGTGAGGCCTTGCTGAGGCAGCCTGGCTGTCAGAAAGTTGCCCGCATACAACGAATTCCGCTTGCAATGTGCTTCCCGTGTCTGCCGTGTGTGCCTGCACTCTAAGCGCCTGAGTGGAGTCTGCTGCGCAGAGCTCTGTGTGTGCTGAGCGGCGTGCGCTCGCTTGGGTGGCCATTCGCGCGAGGCCTTGCTGAGGAAGCCTGGCTGTCAGGAAAACGCCCGCATACAACGAATTTAGCTTGGCAGTGCAAAAAGTCGCTTTCGTCTGCTACTACGTGGCCGCTCCAGAGAGGCCCAGGTTGGTCTGTGTGGTATGTAAGCCGGTTTCCCATGCCACAGTCTGAGCTTTGAAAACTAAGTGCCCATTGGCTTCAGTCCCCAACCATCATGTCAGGGAGAGGTGTGTGCAAGCTTCTGCAAAGCCTGGTGGCGGATGGGCCCTAAGCGTCAGGGCCGTTGTCCTGCAGAGAAGGATCTGAGGCTGTCTCAGTTCAAGGGATTTCCTGCTCAGCCATATCCAGACTGGCAGCTAAACACTGCTGTGTCAAGGCGAGCTTCTTATACACACTTCTACTCCCAGACACAGGGATACTGTGAAGAGGTCTTCCGCCCAGCCTCAGGGGAAGAGGCGGGGCAAGTTGCTTTCTGTACAGCATTCATTGGAAGCAGGACGTTTGGAGGTTCTGTTCCACAGGCGAAAAGCAGGCAGCACTAGGAGAATCTGTCAAGGAAGCTCCTCTTTATGGCTAGCGAGGCTTAATTCAAACGTGCAATGGAAAATTGTTCTGGGGTAACTGAGCTCTAACTTCACGCTCTAACACTTGCAGCTACTTTCTCCTAACTCATACAGAGTGGAATCGCCAAATACAGAGTAGAATTCTGTTGCGGTACGCTGTGTTCTTGTGTGCTTGGCGATGTATTGCCGACGGCCTGCGGGACCTGCTTGTCTTCTGTGTTGTGTGTTGTCCGTGCTGTGTGTATCTTGTATGTAGTATGTGCGGTATGTGTTCCTCACTGCTTGCTGAGTGCACAGTTCTGTGTATTTTTCACTGTGCTGTGTGTTATGTGAGATGTTGGTATTTGTGAGTGGTGTGTGTTGAGTGGTTCTTCGTGCATTGTACATTTCGCCTTTTTTGATGAGTTCTCTGTTGGCGGTTGCATATGTTGTGCGTTTGGTGTGTGGCTTCCCGTCTAATGTGTAGTGTGAAATGTGTGTCTGGTCTTTCTGTTGTCTGCTGTGTTGTGTACTGTGTTCTGGGTTGTGCGAGTGCTGTCTTTCGGCTTTCCGTGTGTTGCATACTGGGTCGATGTTGGGTGGGCTGTGTAATTTGAGCACTGTGTGCAAAGTTGAGTTTGCCTTGTGTCGGACGTGTTGTGTGCATGTGCATGTTGTGTGTGTGTGTTTGTGCGTTTTCGTTCGAGCTGTCTGCGTGTGGGTCTGCGTGTGCGCAGTATTGTATGCTTGTGGTTGTGCGTGTTGTGTGTAGTGCGTTCTATGTGTGTTGCATGTGTTTTCGTCAGTTGCGTGTGTGCACTTGTAGGTGCTGTGTCAGTTTTGTGTGTGTGAGATTGTGATTTGTGTGCTGTTGTGTTAGAGAGGCTGTGTGTGTGTGTTTGGCTGTTTGAGTTATGCACGTGATGTGAGATGTGTTGACTGTGTGTGGTTGTGCTTGTTTTGTACGTCTCTTGTGCGCAGTCTGCGGTCTGTGCAGTGTTTATCGCGCGTATTGTGAGCAGTAGCTATGTGCCTGCCTTTCAAGGGTGTGGTGTGTTTATGGTGTCTGTTGTGTGGCGTGTTTCTGTGTTGTGTGTGTGTGCACTGCGTTGTGCTCCTGTGTGAGGATGTATGTGTGGTGTGTCTGTGCGTGATTGTGTGTGTAGTGCGTAGTGTGTGAAATGGGTGCTACTTGTCTTCTTGGTTGGTTATATGTGTTTTGCCCATGGATTTGGGAGTGTCGTGTGTGTTAGGAGTTGTGGTACTTTCTGTGTGTGTCGTGTGCTGTGTTGTTCTGTGATTTGTGTTTGTGCTGTGTGTGTCCTACTCTGTGTGTTCTGTGGTCTGTGTGTTTTGCAAGTTGAGTGAGATATTGCGTGTTAGGACCGATATCTTGTGTATATGTTGCGTGTTTGGCATTGTGCATTCTGCGAGGCTCTGTGTGCTGTATGTTTTATGTGTGTTTGGAGTGATGTGTGCACTGTGTGAAATGTGTGTTGCATAAATTCGGTGTTCTTTCTGTGGTGGTTTGTGTGTGTTTTGCATGGGGGTTGCTATGTGTGTGGTTGTGTTTGACAGGTTGTGTGCGTGGTTGGCTCCTTGAGCAATGAGTGTACTTTGTGATGCGTGTACTGTGTATGGTCAAGCTTGGTCAGTGGGCCTCACTGTGGGTGTTGTGTTCACTCTGAGAACCGTGGTTCATGTGTATAGCGTGCAGTTATGTTCTCGGTGTGATGTGCTGTGCGTTGAGGGACTTCTGCATTCAAGTGCACAGAAGGTAGCCTCTCATGCTTGTCCGTTTTCGCCACAGGTTTGTAATCCTCCAGGAGGGCGTTGTTTCCTGAGGGTGCAAAGAGCCACGTCATCCCTTTAATAGCAAGGCCCTGACGATGCCTTTGTAGTAATCTGTCAGAAACTGCTGCGGGAGAGCCTTGTGCCAAACTCTGCTGGGGAAACAATCCACCGTGCACTGAGGAGACCCTCCCTGAGAGAATACTAGGCTGCTTTCGCCTTGCATGCAACTTGCTCCTACGTGATAAGGAAAACAGTAAACATTGCAGTAGAAGGCGGTCTTCTCTGTACGCCCTCTGTCTCAGAGACCGAAGTGAGCCGCGAATAGGCCTTCGCACTAGCCACACAGGAAGCTGCAGAACAAGATGCTTTGAAATGACAGCAGTGGAGGCAAGCCAGCTATGGATTCAGCTTATGTGAGTGAAAGAAACCAGTGCGGGATGGCCCATCCAAGGAATCATTGAAGCCGTGGCGGTGGAAGTTGAAACTGAGCTTGCAATGTGCTTTCCGTGTCTGTCGTGTGCGCGTGCACTCTAAGCGCCTGAGTGACGTCTGCTGCGCAGAGCTCTGTGTGTGCCGAGCGGCGTGCGCTCGCTTGGGTGGCCATTCGCGTGAGGCCTTGCTGAGGCAGCCTGGCTGTCAGAAAGTTGCCCGCATACAACGAATTCCGCTTGCAAAGTGCTTCCCGTGTCTGCCCTGTGTGCCTGCACTCTAAGCACCTGAGTGGAGTCTGCTGCGCAGAGCTCTGTGTGTGCCGAGCGGCGTGCGCTCGCTTGGGTGGCCATTCGCGTGAGGCCTTGCTGAGGCAGCCTGGCTGTCAGAAAGTTGCCCGCATACAACGAATTCCGCTTGCAATGTGCTTCCCGTGTCTGCCGTGTGTGCCTGCACTCTAAGCGCCTGAGTGGAGTCTGCTGCGCAGAGCTCTGTGTGTGCTGAGCGGCGTGCGCTCGCTTGGGTGGCCATTCGCGCGAGGCCTTGCTGAGGAAGCCTGGCTGTCAGGAAAACGCCCGCATACAACGAATTTAGCTTGGCAGTGCAAAAAGTCGCTTTCGTCTGCTACTACGTGGCCGCTCCAGAGAGGCCCAGGTTGGTCTGTGTGGTATGTAAGCCGGTTTCCCATGCCACAGTCTGAGCTTTGAAAACTAAGTGCCCATTGGCTTCAGTCCCCAACCATCATGTCAGCGAGAGGTGTGTGCAAGCTTCTGCAAAGCCTGGTGGCGGATGGGCCCTAAGCGTCAGGGCCGTTGTCCTGCAGAGAAGGATCTGAGGCTGTCTCAGTTCAAGGGATTTCCTGCTCAGCCATATCCAGACTGGCAGCTAAACACTGCTGTGTCAAGGCGAGCTTCTTATACACACTTCTACTCCCAGACACAGGGATACTGTGAAGAGGTCTTCCGCCCAGCCTCAGGGGAAGAGGCGGGGCAAGTTGCTTTCTGTACAGCATTCATTGGAAGCAGGACGTTTGGAGGTTCTGTTCCACAGGCGAAAAGCAGGCAGCACTAGGAGAATCTGTCAAGGAAGCTCCTCTTTATGGCTAGCGAGGCTTAATTCAAACGTGCAATGGAAAATTGTTCTGGGGTAACTGAGCTCTAACTTCACGCTCTAACACTTGCAGCTACTTTCTCCTAACTCATACAGAGTGGAATCGCCAAATACAGAGTAGAATTCTGTTGCGGTACGCTGTGTTCTTGTGTGCTTGGCGATGTATTGCCGACGGCCTGCGGGACCTGCTTGTCTTCTGTGTTGTGTGTTGTCCGTGCTGTGTGTATCTTGTATGTAGTATGTGCGGTATGTGTTCCTCACTGCTTGCTGAGTGCACAGTTCTGTGTATTTTTCACTGTGCTGTGTGTTATGTGAGATGTTGGTATTTGTGAGTGGTGTGTGTTGAGTGGTTCTTCGTGCATTGTACATTTCGCCTTTTTTGATGAGTTCTCTGTTGGCGGTTGCATATGTTGTGCGTTTGGTGTGTGGCTTCCCGTCTAATGTGTAGTGTGAAATGTGTGTCTGGTCTTTCTGTTGTCTGCTGTGTTGTGTACTGTGTTCTGGGTTGTGCGAGTGCTGTCTTTCGGCTTTCCGTGTGTTGCATACTGGGTCGATGTTGGGTGGGCTGTGTAATTTGAGCACTGTGTGCAAAGTTGAGTTTGCCTTGTGTCGGACGTGTTGTGTGCATGTGCATGTTGTGTGTGTGTGTTTGTGCGTTTTCGTTCGTGCTGTCTGCGTGTGGGTCTGCGTGTGCGCAGTATTGTATGCTTGTGGTTGTGCGTGTTGTGTGTAGTGCGTTCTATGTGTGTTGCATGTGTTTTCGTCAGTTGCGTGTGTGCACTTGTAGGTGCTGTGTCAGTTTTGTGTGTGTGAGATTGTGATTTGTGTGCTGTTGTGTTAGAGAGGCTGTGTGTGTGTGTTTGGCTGTTTGAGTTATGCACGTGATGTGAGATGTGTTGACTGTGTGTGGTTGTGCTTGTTTTGTACGTCTCTTGTGCGCAGTCTGCGGTCTGTGCAGTGTTTATCGCGCGTATTGTGAGCAGTAGCTATGTGCCTGCCTTTCAAGGGTGTGGTGTGTTTATGGTGTCTGTTGTGTGGCGTGTTTCTGTGTTGTGTGTGTGTGCACTGCGTTGTGCTCCTGTGTGAGGATGTATGTGTGGTGTGTCTGTGCGTGATTGTGTGTGTAGTGCGTAGTGTGTGAAATGGGTGCTACTTGTCTTCTTGGTTGGTTATATGTGTTTTGCCCATGGATTTGGGAGTGTCGTGTGTGTTAGGAGTTGTGGTACTTTCTGTGTGTGTCGTGTGCTGTGTTGTTCTGTGATTTGTGTTTGTGCTGTGTGTGTCCTACTCTGTGTGTTCTGTGGTCTGTGTGTTTTGCAAGTTGAGTGAGATATTGCGTGTTAGGACCGATATCTTGTGTATATGTTGCGTGTTTGGCATTGTGCATTCTGCGAGGCTCTGTGTGCTGTATGTTTTATGTGTGTTTGGAGTGATGTGTGCACTGTGTGAAATGTGTGTTGCATAAATTCGGTGTTCTTTCTGTGGTGGTTTGTGTGTGTTTTGCATGGGGGTTGCTATGTGTGTGGTTGTGTTTGACAGGTTGTGTGCGTGGTTGGCTCCTTGAGCAATGAGTGTACTTTGTGATGCGTGTACTGTGTATGGTCAAGCTTGGTCAGTGGGCCTCACTGTGGGTGTTGTGTTCACTCTGAGAACCGTGGTTCATGTGTATAGCGTGCAGTTATGTTCTCGGTGTGATGTGCTGTGCGTTGAGGGACTTCTGCATTCAAGTGCACAGAAGGTAGCCTCTCATGCTTGTCCGTTTTCGCCACAGGTTTGTAATCCTCCAGGAGGGCGTTGTTTCCTGAGGGTGCAAAGAGCCACGTCATCCCTTTAATAGCAAGGCCCTGACGATGCCTTTGTAGTAATCTGTCAGAAACTGCTGCGGGAGAGCCTTGTGCCAAACTCTGCTGGGGAAACAATCCACCGTGCACTGAGGAGACCCTCCCTGAGAGAATACTAGGCTGCTTTCGCCTTGCATGCAACTTGCTCCTACGTGATAAGGAAAACAGTAAACATTGCAGTAGAAGGCGGTCTTCTCTGTACGCCCTCTGTCTCAGAGACCGAAGTGAGCCGCGAATAGGCCTTCGCACTAGCCACACAGGAAGCTGCAGAACAAGATGCTTTGAAATGACAGCAGTGGAGGCAAGCCAGCTATGGATTCAGCTTATGTGAGTGAAAGAAACCAGTGCGGGATGGCCCATCCAAGGAATCATTGAAGCCGTGGCGGTGGAAGTTGAAACTGAGCTTGCAATGTGCTTTCCGTGTCTGTCGTGTGCGCGTGCACTCTAAGCGCCTGAGTGACGTCTGCTGCGCAGAGCTCTGTGTGTGCCGAGCGGCGTGCGCTCGCTTGGGTGGCCATTCGCGTGAGGCCTTGCTGAGGCAGCCTGGCTGTCAGAAAGTTGCCCGCATACAACGAATTCCGCTTGCAAAGTGCTTCCCGTGTCTGCCCTGTGTGCCTGCACTCTAAGCACCTGAGTGGAGTCTGCTGCGCAGAGCTCTGTGTGTGCCGAGCGGCGTGCGCTCGCTTGGGTGGCCATTCGCGTGAGGCCTTGCTGAGGCAGCCTGGCTGTCAGAAAGTTGCCCGCATACAACGAATTCCGCTTGCAATGTGCTTCCCGTGTCTGCCGTGTGTGCCTGCACTCTAAGCGCCTGAGTGGAGTCTGCTGCGCAGAGCTCTGTGTGTGCTGAGCGGCGTGCGCTCGCTTGGGTGGCCATTCGCGCGAGGCCTTGCTGAGGAAGCCTGGCTGTCAGGAAAACGCCCGCATACAACGAATTTAGCTTGGCAGTGCAAAAAGTCGCTTTCGTCTGCTACTACGTGGCCGCTCCAGAGAGGCCCAGGTTGGTCTGTGTGGTATGTAAGCCGGTTTCCCATGCCACAGTCTGAGCTTTGAAAACTAAGTGCCCATTGGCTTCAGTCCCCAACCATCATGTCAGCGAGAGGTGTGTGCAAGCTTCTGCAAAGCCTGGTGGCGGATGGGCCCTAAGCGTCAGGGCCGTTGTCCTGCAGAGAAGGATCTGAGGCTGTCTCAGTTCAAGGGATTTCCTGCTCAGCCATATCCAGACTGGCAGCTAAACACTGCTGTGTCAAGGCGAGCTTCTTATACACACTTCTACTCCCAGACACAGGGATACTGTGAAGAGGTCTTCCGCCCAGCCTCAGGGGAAGAGGCGGGGCAAGTTGCTTTCTGTACAGCATTCATTGGAAGCAGGACGTTTGGAGGTTCTGTTCCACAGGCGAAAAGCAGGCAGCACTAGGAGAATCTGTCAAGGAAGCTCCTCTTTATGGCTAGCGAGGCTTAATTCAAACGTGCAATGGAAAATTGTTCTGGGGTAACTGAGCTCTAACTTCACGCTCTAACACTTGCAGCTACTTTCTCCTAACTCATACAGAGTGGAATCGCCAAATACAGAGTAGAATTCTGTTGCGGTACGCTGTGTTCTTGTGTGCTTGGCGATGTATTGCCGACGGCCTGCGGGACCTGCTTGTCTTCTGTGTTGTGTGTTGTCCGTGCTGTGTGTATCTTGTATGTAGTATGTGCGGTATGTGTTCCTCACTGCTTGCTGAGTGCACAGTTCTGTGTATTTTTCACTGTGCTGTGTGTTATGTGAGATGTTGGTATTTGTGAGTGGTGTGTGTTGAGTGGTTCTTCGTGCATTGTACATTTCGCCTTTTTTGATGAGTTCTCTGTTGGCGGTTGCATATGTTGTGCGTTTGGTGTGTGGCTTCCCGTCTAATGTGTAGTGTGAAATGTGTGTCTGGTCTTTCTGTTGTCTGCTGTGTTGTGTACTGTGTTCTGGGTTGTGCGAGTGCTGTCTTTCGGCTTTCCGTGTGTTGCATACTGGGTCGATGTTGGGTGGGCTGTGTAATTTGAGCACTGTGTGCAAAGTTGAGTTTGCCTTGTGTCGGACGTGTTGTGTGCATGTGCATGTTGTGTGTGTGTGTTTGTGCGTTTTCGTTCGTGCTGTCTGCGTGTGGGTCTGCGTGTGCGCAGTATTGTATGCTTGTGGTTGTGCGTGTTGTGTGTAGTGCGTTCTATGTGTGTTGCATGTGTTTTCGTCAGTTGCGTGTGTGCACTTGTAGGTGCTGTGTCAGTTTTGTGTGTGTGAGATTGTGATTTGTGTGCTGTTGTGTTAGAGAGGCTGTGTGTGTGTGTTTGGCTGTTTGAGTTATGCACGTGATGTGAGATGTGTTGACTGTGTGTGGTTGTGCTTGTTTTGTACGTCTCTTGTGCGCAGTCTGCGGTCTGTGCAGTGTTTATCGCGCGTATTGTGAGCAGTAGCTATGTGCCTGCCTTTCAAGGGTGTGGTGTGTTTATGGTGTCTGTTGTGTGGCGTGTTTCTGTGTTGTGTGTGTGTGCACTGCGTTGTGCTCCTGTGTGAGGATGTATGTGTGGTGTGTCTGTGCGTGATTGTGTGTGTAGTGCGTAGTGTGTGAAATGGGTGCTACTTGTCTTCTTGGTTGGTTATATGTGTTTTGCCCATGGATTTGGGAGTGTCGTGTGTGTTAGGAGTTGTGGTACTTTCTGTGTGTGTCGTGTGCTGTGTTGTTCTGTGATTTGTGTTTGTGCTGTGTGTGTCCTACTCTGTGTGTTCTGTGGTCTGTGTGTTTTGCAAGTTGAGTGAGATATTGCGTGTTAGGACCGATATCTTGTGTATATGTTGCGTGTTTGGCATTGTGCATTCTGCGAGGCTCTGTGTGCTGTATGTTTTATGTGTGTTTGGAGTGATGTGTGCACTGTGTGAAATGTGTGTTGCATAAATTCGGTGTTCTTTCTGTGGTGGTTTGTGTGTGTTTTGCATGGGGGTTGCTATGTGTGTGGTTGTGTTTGACAGGTTGTGTGCGTGGTTGGCTCCTTGAGCAATGAGTGTACTTTGTGATGCGTGTACTGTGTATGGTCAAGCTTGGTCAGTGGGCCTCACTGTGGGTGTTGTGTTCACTCTGAGAACCGTGGTTCATGTGTATAGCGTGCAGTTATGTTCTCGGTGTGATGTGCTGTGCGTTGAGGGACTTCTGCATTCAAGTGCACAGAAGGTAGCCTCTCATGCTTGTCCGTTTTCGCCACAGGTTTGTAATCCTCCAGGAGGGCGTTGTTTCCTGAGGGTGCAAAGAGCCACGTCATCCCTTTAATAGCAAGGCCCTGACGATGCCTTTGTAGTAATCTGTCAGAAACTGCTGCGGGAGAGCCTTGTGCCAAACTCTGCTGGGGAAACAATCCACCGTGCACTGAGGAGACCCTCCCTGAGAGAATACTAGGCTGCTTTCGCCTTGCATGCAACTTGCTCCTACGTGATAAGGAAAACAGTAAACATTGCAGTAGAAGGCGGTCTTCTCTGTACGCCCTCTGTCTCAGAGACCGAAGTGAGCCGCGAATAGGCCTTCGCACTAGCCACACAGGAAGCTGCAGAACAAGATGCTTTGAAATGACAGCAGTGGAGGCAAGCCAGCTATGGATTCAGCTTATGTGAGTGAAAGAAACCAGTGCGGGATGGCCCATCCAAGGAATCATTGAAGCCGTGGCGGTGGAAGTTGAAACTGAGCTTGCAATGTGCTTTCCGTGTCTGTCGTGTGCGCGTGCACTCTAAGCGCCTGAGTGACGTCTGCTGCGCAGAGCTCTGTGTGTGCCGAGCGGCGTGCGCTCGCTTGGGTGGCCATTCGCGTGAGGCCTTGCTGAGGCAGCCTGGCTGTCAGAAAGTTGCCCGCATACAACGAATTCCGCTTGCAAAGTGCTTCCCGTGTCTGCCCTGTGTGCCTGCACTCTAAGCACCTGAGTGGAGTCTGCTGCGCAGAGCTCTGTGTGTGCCGAGCGGCGTGCGCTCGCTTGGGTGGCCATTCGCGTGAGGCCTTGCTGAGGCAGCCTGGCTGTCAGAAAGTTGCCCGCATACAACGAATTCCGCTTGCAATGTGCTTCCCGTGTCTGCCGTGTGTGCCTGCACTCTAAGCGCCTGAGTGGAGTCTGCTGCGCAGAGCTCTGTGTGTGCTGAGCGGCGTGCGCTCGCTTGGGTGGCCATTCGCGCGAGGCCTTGCTGAGGAAGCCTGGCTGTCAGGAAAACGCCCGCATACAACGAATTTAGCTTGGCAGTGCAAAAAGTCGCTTTCGTCTGCTACTACGTGGCCGCTCCAGAGAGGCCCAGGTTGGTCTGTGTGGTATGTAAGCCGGTTTCCCATGCCACAGTCTGAGCTTTGAAAACTAAGTGCCCATTGGCTTCAGTCCCCAACCATCATGTCAGCGAGAGGTGTGTGCAAGCTTCTGCAAAGCCTGGTGGCGGATGGGCCCTAAGCGTCAGGGCCGTTGTCCTGCAGAGAAGGATCTGAGGCTGTCTCAGTTCAAGGGATTTCCTGCTCAGCCATATCCAGACTGGCAGCTAAACACTGCTGTGTCAAGGCGAGCTTCTTATACACACTTCTACTCCCAGACACAGGGATACTGTGAAGAGGTCTTCCGCCCAGCCTCAGGGGAAGAGGCGGGGCAAGTTGCTTTCTGTACAGCATTCATTGGAAGCAGGACGTTTGGAGGTTCTGTTCCACAGGCGAAAAGCAGGCAGCACTAGGAGAATCTGTCAAGGAAGCTCCTCTTTATGGCTAGCGAGGCTTAATTCAAACGTGCAATGGAAAATTGTTCTGGGGTAACTGAGCTCTAACTTCACGCTCTAACACTTGCAGCTACTTTCTCCTAACTCATACAGAGTGGAATCGCCAAATACAGAGTAGAATTCTGTTGCGGTACGCTGTGTTCTTGTGTGCTTGGCGATGTATTGCCGACGGCCTGCGGGACCTGCTTGTCTTCTGTGTTGTGTGTTGTCCGTGCTGTGTGTATCTTGTATGTAGTATGTGCGGTATGTGTTCCTCACTGCTTGCTGAGTGCACAGTTCTGTGTATTTTTCACTGTGCTGTGTGTTATGTGAGATGTTGGTATTTGTGAGTGGTGTGTGTTGAGTGGTTCTTCGTGCATTGTACATTTCGCCTTTTTTGATGAGTTCTCTGTTGGCGGTTGCATATGTTGTGCGTTTGGTGTGTGGCTTCCCGTCTAATGTGTAGTGTGAAATGTGTGTCTGGTCTTTCTGTTGTCTGCTGTGTTGTGTACTGTGTTCTGGGTTGTGCGAGTGCTGTCTTTCGGCTTTCCGTGTGTTGCATACTGGGTCGATGTTGGGTGGGCTGTGTAATTTGAGCACTGTGTGCAAAGTTGAGTTTGCCTTGTGTCGGACGTGTTGTGTGCATGTGCATGTTGTGTGTGTGTGTTTGTGCGTTTTCGTTCGTGCTGTCTGCGTGTGGGTCTGCGTGTGCGCAGTATTGTATGCTTGTGGTTGTGCGTGTTGTGTGTAGTGCGTTCTATGTGTGTTGCATGTGTTTTCGTCAGTTGCGTGTGTGCACTTGTAGGTGCTGTGTCAGTTTTGTGTGTGTGAGATTGTGATTTGTGTGCTGTTGTGTTAGAGAGGCTGTGTGTGTGTGTTTGGCTGTTTGAGTTATGCACGTGATGTGAGATGTGTTGACTGTGTGTGGTTGTGCTTGTTTTGTACGTCTCTTGTGCGCAGTCTGCGGTCTGTGCAGTGTTTATCGCGCGTATTGTGAGCAGTAGCTATGTGCCTGCCTTTCAAGGGTGTGGTGTGTTTATGGTGTCTGTTGTGTGGCGTGTTTCTGTGTTGTGTGTGTGTGCACTGCGTTGTGCTCCTGTGTGAGGATGTATGTGTGGTGTGTCTGTGCGTGATTGTGTGTGTAGTGCGTAGTGTGTGAAATGGGTGCTACTTGTCTTCTTGGTTGGTTATATGTGTTTTGCCCATGGATTTGGGAGTGTCGTGTGTGTTAGGAGTTGTGGTACTTTCTGTGTGTGTCGTGTGCTGTGTTGTTCTGTGATTTGTGTTTGTGCTGTGTGTGTCCTACTCTGTGTGTTCTGTGGTCTGTGTGTTTTGCAAGTTGAGTGAGATATTGCGTGTTAGGACCGATATCTTGTGTATATGTTGCGTGTTTGGCATTGTGCATTCTGCGAGGCTCTGTGTGCTGTATGTTTTATGTGTGTTTGGAGTGATGTGTGCACTGTGTGAAATGTGTGTTGCATAAATTCGGTGTTCTTTCTGTGGTGGTTTGTGTGTGTTTTGCATGGGGGTTGCTATGTGTGTGGTTGTGTTTGACAGGTTGTGTGCGTGGTTGGCTCCTTGAGCAATGAGTGTACTTTGTGATGCGTGTACTGTGTATGGTCAAGCTTGGTCAGTGGGCCTCACTGTGGGTGTTGTGTTCACTCTGAGAACCGTGGTTCATGTGTATAGCGTGCAGTTATGTTCTCGGTGTGATGTGCTGTGCGTTGAGGGACTTCTGCATTCAAGTGCACAGAAGGTAGCCTCTCATGCTTGTCCGTTTTCGCCACAGGTTTGTAATCCTCCAGGAGGGCGTTGTTTCCTGAGGGTGCAAAGAGCCACGTCATCCCTTTAATAGCAAGGCCCTGACGATGCCTTTGTAGTAATCTGTCAGAAACTGCTGCGGGAGAGCCTTGTGCCAAACTCTGCTGGGGAAACAATCCACCGTGCACTGAGGAGACCCTCCCTGAGAGAATACTAGGCTGCTTTCGCCTTGCATGCAACTTGCTCCTACGTGATAAGGAAAACAGTAAACATTGCAGTAGAAGGCGGTCTTCTCTGTACGCCCTCTGTCTCAGAGACCGAAGTGAGCCGCGAATAGGCCTTCGCACTAGCCACACAGGAAGCTGCAGAACAAGATGCTTTGAAATGACAGCAGTGGAGGCAAGCCAGCTATGGATTCAGCTTATGTGAGTGAAAGAAACCAGTGCGGGATGGCCCATCCAAGGAATCATTGAAGCCGTGGCGGTGGAAGTTGAAACTGAGCTTGCAATGTGCTTTCCGTGTCTGTCGTGTGCGCGTGCACTCTAAGCGCCTGAGTGACGTCTGCTGCGCAGAGCTCTGTGTGTGCCGAGCGGCGTGCGCTCGCTTGGGTGGCCATTCGCGTGAGGCCTTGCTGAGGCAGCCTGGCTGTCAGAAAGTTGCCCGCATACAACGAATTCCGCTTGCAAAGTGCTTCCCGTGTCTGCCCTGTGTGCCTGCACTCTAAGCACCTGAGTGGAGTCTGCTGCGCAGAGCTCTGTGTGTGCCGAGCGGCGTGCGCTCGCTTGGGTGGCCATTCGCGTGAGGCCTTGCTGAGGCAGCCTGGCTGTCAGAAAGTTGCCCGCATACAACGAATTCCGCTTGCAATGTGCTTCCCGTGTCTGCCGTGTGTGCCTGCACTCTAAGCGCCTGAGTGGAGTCTGCTGCGCAGAGCTCTGTGTGTGCTGAGCGGCGTGCGCTCGCTTGGGTGGCCATTCGCGCGAGGCCTTGCTGAGGAAGCCTGGCTGTCAGGAAAACGCCCGCATACAACGAATTTAGCTTGGCAGTGCAAAAAGTCGCTTTCGTCTGCTACTACGTGGCCGCTCCAGAGAGGCCCAGGTTGGTCTGTGTGGTATGTAAGCCGGTTTCCCATGCCACAGTCTGAGCTTTGAAAACTAAGTGCCCATTGGCTTCAGTCCCCAACCATCATGTCAGCGAGAGGTGTGTGCAAGCTTCTGCAAAGCCTGGTGGCGGATGGGCCCTAAGCGTCAGGGCCGTTGTCCTGCAGAGAAGGATCTGAGGCTGTCTCAGTTCAAGGGATTTCCTGCTCAGCCATATCCAGACTGGCAGCTAAACACTGCTGTGTCAAGGCGAGCTTCTTATACACACTTCTACTCCCAGACACAGGGATACTGTGAAGAGGTCTTCCGCCCAGCCTCAGGGGAAGAGGCGGGGCAAGTTGCTTTCTGTACAGCATTCATTGGAAGCAGGACGTTTGGAGGTTCTGTTCCACAGGCGAAAAGCAGGCAGCACTAGGAGAATCTGTCAAGGAAGCTCCTCTTTATGGCTAGCGAGGCTTAATTCAAACGTGCAATGGAAAATTGTTCTGGGGTAACTGAGCTCTAACTTCACGCTCTAACACTTGCAGCTACTTTCTCCTAACTCATACAGAGTGGAATCGCCAAATACAGAGTAGAATTCTGTTGCGGTACGCTGTGTTCTTGTGTGCTTGGCGATGTATTGCCGACGGCCTGCGGGACCTGCTTGTCTTCTGTGTTGTGTGTTGTCCGTGCTGTGTGTATCTTGTATGTAGTATGTGCGGTATGTGTTCCTCACTGCTTGCTGAGTGCACAGTTCTGTGTATTTTTCACTGTGCTGTGTGTTATGTGAGATGTTGGTATTTGTGAGTGGTGTGTGTTGAGTGGTTCTTCGTGCATTGTACATTTCGCCTTTTTTGATGAGTTCTCTGTTGGCGGTTGCATATGTTGTGCGTTTGGTGTGTGGCTTCCCGTCTAATGTGTAGTGTGAAATGTGTGTCTGGTCTTTCTGTTGTCTGCTGTGTTGTGTACTGTGTTCTGGGTTGTGCGAGTGCTGTCTTTCGGCTTTCCGTGTGTTGCATACTGGGTCGATGTTGGGTGGGCTGTGTAATTTGAGCACTGTGTGCAAAGTTGAGTTTGCCTTGTGTCGGACGTGTTGTGTGCATGTGCATGTTGTGTGTGTGTGTTTGTGCGTTTTCGTTCGTGCTGTCTGCGTGTGGGTCTGCGTGTGCGCAGTATTGTATGCTTGTGGTTGTGCGTGTTGTGTGTAGTGCGTTCTATGTGTGTTGCATGTGTTTTCGTCAGTTGCGTGTGTGCACTTGTAGGTGCTGTGTCAGTTTTGTGTGTGTGAGATTGTGATTTGTGTGCTGTTGTGTTAGAGAGGCTGTGTGTGTGTGTTTGGCTGTTTGAGTTATGCACGTGATGTGAGATGTGTTGACTGTGTGTGGTTGTGCTTGTTTTGTACGTCTCTTGTGCGCAGTCTGCGGTCTGTGCAGTGTTTATCGCGCGTATTGTGAGCAGTAGCTATGTGCCTGCCTTTCAAGGGTGTGGTGTGTTTATGGTGTCTGTTGTGTGGCGTGTTTCTGTGTTGTGTGTGTGTGCACTGCGTTGTGCTCCTGTGTGAGGATGTATGTGTGGTGTGTCTGTGCGTGATTGTGTGTGTAGTGCGTAGTGTGTGAAATGGGTGCTACTTGTCTTCTTGGTTGGTTATATGTGTTTTGCCCATGGATTTGGGAGTGTCGTGTGTGTTAGGAGTTGTGGTACTTTCTGTGTGTGTCGTGTGCTGTGTTGTTCTGTGATTTGTGTTTGTGCTGTGTGTGTCCTACTCTGTGTGTTCTGTGGTCTGTGTGTTTTGCAAGTTGAGTGAGATATTGCGTGTTAGGACCGATATCTTGTGTATATGTTGCGTGTTTGGCATTGTGCATTCTGCGAGGCTCTGTGTGCTGTATGTTTTATGTGTGTTTGGAGTGATGTGTGCACTGTGTGAAATGTGTGTTGCATAAATTCGGTGTTCTTTCTGTGGTGGTTTGTGTGTGTTTTGCATGGGGGTTGCTATGTGTGTGGTTGTGTTTGACAGGTTGTGTGCGTGGTTGGCTCCTTGAGCAATGAGTGTACTTTGTGATGCGTGTACTGTGTATGGTCAAGCTTGGTCAGTGGGCCTCACTGTGGGTGTTGTGTTCACTCTGAGAACCGTGGTTCATGTGTATAGCGTGCAGTTATGTTCTCGGTGTGATGTGCTGTGCGTTGAGGGACTTCTGCATTCAAGTGCACAGAAGGTAGCCTCTCATGCTTGTCCGTTTTCGCCACAGGTTTGTAATCCTCCAGGAGGGCGTTGTTTCCTGAGGGTGCAAAGAGCCACGTCATCCCTTTAATAGCAAGGCCCTGACGATGCCTTTGTAGTAATCTGTCAGAAACTGCTGCGGGAGAGCCTTGTGCCAAACTCTGCTGGGGAAACAATCCACCGTGCACTGAGGAGACCCTCCCTGAGAGAATACTAGGCTGCTTTCGCCTTGCATGCAACTTGCTCCTACGTGATAAGGAAAACAGTAAACATTGCAGTAGAAGGCGGTCTTCTCTGTACGCCCTCTGTCTCAGAGACCGAAGTGAGCCGCGAATAGGCCTTCGCACTAGCCACACAGGAAGCTGCAGAACAAGATGCTTTGAAATGACAGCAGTGGAGGCAAGCCAGCTATGGATTCAGCTTATGTGAGTGAAAGAAACCAGTGCGGGATGGCCCATCCAAGGAATCATTGAAGCCGTGGCGGTGGAAGTTGAAACTGAGCTTGCAATGTGCTTTCCGTGTCTGTCATGTGCGCGTGCACTCTAAGCGCCTGAGTGACGTCTGCTGCGCAGAGCTCTGTGTGTGCCGAGCGGCGTGCGCTCGCTTGGGTGGCCATTCGCGTGAGGCCTTGCTGAGGCAGCCTGGCTGTCAGAAAGTTGCCCGCATACAACGAATTCCGCTTGCAAAGTGCTTCCCGTGTCTGCCCTGTGTGCCTGCACTCTAAGCACCTGAGTGGAGTCTGCTGCGCAGAGCTCTGTGTGTGCCGAGCGGCGTGCGCTCGCTTGGGTGGCCATTCGCGTGAGGCCTTGCTGAGGCAGCCTGGCTGTCAGAAAGTTGCCCGCATACAACGAATTCCGCTTGCAATGTGCTTCCCGTGTGTGGCGTGTGTGCCTGCACTCTAAGCGCCTGAGTGGAGTCTGCTGCGCAGAGCTCTGTGTGTGCTGAGCGGCGTGCGCTCGCTTGGGTGGCCATTCGCGCGAGGCCTTGCTGAGGAAGCCTGGCTGTCAGGAAAACGCCCGCATACAACGAATTTAGCTTGGCAGTGCAAAAAGTCGCTTTCGTCTGCTACTACGTGGCCGCTCCAGAGAGGCCCAGGTTGGTCTGTGTGGTATGTAAGCCGGTTTCCCATGCCACAGTCTGAGCTTTGAAAACTAAGTGCCCATTGGCTTCAGTCCCCAACCATCATGTCAGCGAGAGGTGTGTGCAAGCTTCTGCAAAGCCTGGTGGCGGATGGGCCCTAAGCGTCAGGGCCGTTGTCCTGCAGAGAAGGATCTGAGGCTGTCTCAGTTCAAGGGATTTCCTGCTCAGCCATATCCAGACTGGCAGCTAAACACTGCTGTGTCAAGGCGAGCTTCTTATACACACTTCTACTCCCAGACACAGGGATACTGTGAAGAGGTCTTCCGCCCAGCCTCAGGGGAAGAGGCGGGGCAAGTTGCTTTCTGTACAGCATTCATTGGAAGCAGGACGTTTGGAGGTTCTGTTCCACAGGCGAAAAGCAGGCAGCACTAGGAGAATCTGTCAAGGAAGCTCCTCTTTATGGCTAGCGAGGCTTAATTCAAACGTGCAATGGAAAATTGTTCTGGGGTAACTGAGCTCTAACTTCACGCTCTAACACTTGCAGCTACTTTCTCCTAACTCATACAGAGTGGAATCGCCAAATACAGAGTAGAATTCTGTTGCGGTACGCTGTGTTCTTGTGTGCTTGGCGATGTATTGCCGACGGCCTGCGGGACCTGCTTGTCTTCTGTGTTGTGTGTTGTCCGTGCTGTGTGTATCTTGTATGTAGTATGTGCGGTATGTGTTCCTCACTGCTTGCTGAGTGCACAGTTCTGTGTATTTTTCACTGTGCTGTGTGTTATGTGAGATGTTGGTATTTGTGAGTGGTGTGTGTTGAGTGGTTCTTCGTGCATTGTACATTTCGCCTTTTTTGATGAGTTCTCTGTTGGCGGTTGCATATGTTGTGCGTTTGGTGTGTGGCTTCCCGTCTAATGTGTAGTGTGAAATGTGTGTCTGGTCTTTCTGTTGTCTGCTGTGTTGTGTACTGTGTTCTGGGTTGTGCGAGTGCTGTCTTTCGGCTTTCCGTGTGTTGCATACTGGGTCGATGTTGGGTGGGCTGTGTAATTTGAGCACTGTGTGCAAAGTTGAGTTTGCCTTGTGTCGGACGTGTTGTGTGCATGTGCATGTTGTGTGTGTGTGTTTGTGCGTTTTCGTTCGTGCTGTCTGCGTGTGGGTCTGCGTGTGCGCAGTATTGTATGCTTGTGGTTGTGCGTGTTGTGTGTAGTGCGTTCTATGTGTGTTGCATGTGTTTTCGTCAGTTGCGTGTGTGCACTTGTAGGTGCTGTGTCAGTTTTGTGTGTGTGAGATTGTGATTTGTGTGCTGTTGTGTTAGAGAGGCTGTGTGTGTGTGTTTGGCTGTTTGAGTTATGCACGTGATGTGAGATGTGTTGACTGTGTGTGGTTGTGCTTGTTTTGTACGTCTCTTGTGCGCAGTCTGCGGTCTGTGCAGTGTTTATCGCGCGTATTGTGAGCAGTAGCTATGTGCCTGCCTTTCAAGGGTGTGGTGTGTTTATGGTGTCTGTTGTGTGGCGTGTTTCTGTGTTGTGTGTGTGTGCACTGCGTTGTGCTCCTGTGTGAGGATGTATGTGTGGTGTGTCTGTGCGTGATTGTGTGTGTAGTGCGTAGTGTGTGAAATGGGTGCTACTTGTCTTCTTGGTTGGTTATATGTGTTTTGCCCATGGATTTGGGAGTGTCGTGTGTGTTAGGAGTTGTGGTACTTTCTGTGTGTGTCGTGTGCTGTGTTGTTCTGTGATTTGTGTTTGTGCTGTGTGTGTCCTACTCTGTGTGTTCTGTGGTCTGTGTGTTTTGCAAGTTGAGTGAGATATTGCGTGTTAGGACCGATATCTTGTGTATATGTTGCGTGTTTGGCATTGTGCATTCTGCGAGGCTCTGTGTGCTGTATGTTTTATGTGTGTTTGGAGTGATGTGTGCACTGTGTGAAATGTGTGTTGCATAAATTCGGTGTTCTTTCTGTGGTGGTTTGTGTGTGTTTTGCATGGGGGTTGCTATGTGTGTGGTTGTGTTTGACAGGTTGTGTGCGTGGTTGGCTCCTTGAGCAATGAGTGTACTTTGTGATGCGTGTACTGTGTATGGTCAAGCTTGGTCAGTGGGCCTCACTGTGGGTGTTGTGTTCACTCTGAGAACCGTGGTTCATGTGTATAGCGTGCAGTTATGTTCTCGGTGTGATGTGCTGTGCGTTGAGGGACTTCTGCATTCAAGTGCACAGAAGGTAGCCTCTCATGCTTGTCCGTTTTCGCCACAGGTTTGTAATCCTCCAGGAGGGCGTTGTTTCCTGAGGGTGCAAAGAGCCACGTCATCCCTTTAATAGCAAGGCCCTGACGATGCCTTTGTAGTAATCTGTCAGAAACTGCTGCGGGAGAGCCTTGTGCCAAACTCTGCTGGGGAAACAATCCACCGTGCACTGAGGAGACCCTCCCTGAGAGAATACTAGGCTGCTTTCGCCTTGCATGCAACTTGCTCCTACGTGATAAGGAAAACAGTAAACATTGCAGTAGAAGGCGGTCTTCTCTGTACGCCCTCTGTCTCAGAGACCGAAGTGAGCCGCGAATAGGCCTTCGCACTAGCCAAACAGGAAGCTGCAGAACAAGATGCTTTGAAATGACAGCAGTGGAGGCAAGCCAGCTATGGATTCAGCTTATGTGAGTGAAAGAAACCAGTGCGGGATGGCCCATCCAAGGAATCATTGAAGCCGTGGCGGTGGAAGTTGAAACTGAGCTTGCAATGTGCTTTCCGTGTCTGTCGTGTGCGCGTGCACTCTAAGCGCCTGAGTGACGTCTGCTGCGCAGAGCTCTGTGTGTGCCGAGTGGCGTGCGCTCGCTTGGGTGGCCATTCGCGTGAGGCCTTGCTGAGGCAGCCTGGCTGTCAGAAAGTTGCCCGCATACAACGAATTCCGCTTGCAAAGTGCTTCCCGTGTCTGCCCTGTGTGCCTGCACTCTAAGCACCTGAGTGGAGTCTGCTGCACAGAGCTCTGTGTGTGCCGAGCGGCGTGCGCTCGCTTGGGTGGCCATTCGCGTGAGGCCTTGCTGAGGCAGCCTGGCTGTCAGAAAGTTGCCCGCATACAACGAATTCCGCTTGCAATGTGCTTCCCGTGTCTGCCCTGTGTGCCTGCACTCTAAGCGCCTGAGTGGAGTCTGCTGCGCAGAGCTCTGTGTGTGCCGAGCGGCGTGCGCTCGCTTGGGTGGCCATTCGCGTGAGGCCTTGCTGAGGCAGCCTGGCTGTCAGAAAGTTGCCCGCATACAACGAATTCCGCTTGCAATGTGCTTCCCGTGTCTGCCGTGTGTGCCTGCACGCTAAGCGCCTGAGTGGAGTCTGCTGCGCAGAGCTCTGTGTGTGCTGAGCGGCGTGCGCTCGCTTGGGTGGCCATTCGCGCGAGGCCTTGCTGAGGAAGCCTGGCTGTCAGGAAAACGCCCGCATACAACGAATTTAGCTTGGCAGTGCAAAAAGTCGCTTTCGTCTGCTACTACGTGGCCGCTCCAGAGAGGCCCAGGTTGGTCTGTGTGGTATGTAAGCCGGTTTCCCATGCCACAGTCTGAGCTTTGAAAACTAAGTGCCCATTGGCTTCAGTCCCCAACCATCATGTCAGCGAGAGGTGTGTGCAAGCTTCTGCAAAGCCTGGTGGCGGATGGGCCCTAAGCGTCAGGGCCGTTGTCCTGCAGAGAAGGATCTGAGGCTGTCTCAGTTCAAGGGATTTCCTGCTCAGCCATATCCAGACTGGCAGCTAAACACTGCTGTGTCAAGGCGAGCTTCTTATACACACTTCTACTCCCAGACACAGGGATACTGTGAAGAGGTCTTCCGCCCAGCCTCAGGGGAAGAGGCGGGGCAAGTTGCTTTCTGTACAGCATTCATTGGAAGCAGGACGTTTGGAGGTTCTGTTCCACAGGCGAAAAGCAGGCAGCACTAGGAGAATCTGTCAAGGAAGCTCCTCTTTATGGCTAGCGAGGCTTAATTCAAACGTGCAATGGAAAATTGTTCTGGGGTAACTGAGCTCTAACTTCACGCTCTAACACTTGCAGCTACTTTCTCCTAACTCATACAGAGTGGAATCGCCAAATACAGAGTAGAATTCTGTTGCGGTACGCTGTGTTCTTGTGTGCTTGGCGATGTATTGCCGACGGCCTGCGGGACCTGCTTGTCTTCTGTGTTGTGTGTTGTCCGTGCTGTGTGTATCTTGTATGTAGTATGTGCGGTATGTGTTCCTCACTGCTTGCTGAGTGCACAGTTCTGTGTATTTTTCACTGTGCTGTGTGTTATGTGAGATGTTGGTATTTGTGAGTGGTGTGTGTTGAGTGGTTCTTCGTGCATTGTACATTTCGCCTTTTTTGATGAGTTCTCTGTTGGCGGTTGCATATGTTGTGCGTTTGGTGTGTGGCTTCCCGTCTAATGTGTAGTGTGAAATGTGTGTCTGGTCTTTCTGTTGTCTGCTGTGTTGTGTACTGTGTTCTGGGTTGTGCGAGTGCTGTCTTTCGGCTTTCCGTGTGTTGCATACTGGGTCGATGTTGGGTGGGCTGTGTAATTTGAGCACTGTGTGCAAAGTTGAGTTTGCCTTGTGTCGGACGTGTTGTGTGCATGTGCATGTTGTGTGTGTGTGTTTGTGCGTTTTCGTCCGTGCTGTCTGCGTGTGGGTCTGCGTGTGCGCAGTATTGTATGCTTGTGGTTGTGCGTGTTGTGTGTAGTGCGTTCTATGTGTGTTGCATGTGTTTTCGTCAGTTGCGTGTGTGCACTTGTAGGTGCTGTGTCAGTTTTGTGTGTGTGAGATTGTGATTTGTGTGCTGTTGTGTTAGAGAGGCTGTGTGTGTGTGTTTGGCTGTTTGAGTTATGCACGTGATGTGAGATGTGTTGACTGTGTGTGGTTGTGCTTGTTTTGTACGTCTCTTGTGCGCAGTCTGCGGTCTGTGCAGTGTTTATCGCGCGTATTGTGAGCAGTAGCTATGTGCCTGCCTTTCAAGGGTGTGGTGTGTTTATGGTGTCTGTTGTGTGGCGTGTTTCTGTGTTGTGTGTGTGTGCACTGCGTTGTGCTCCTGTGTGAGGATGTATGTGTGGTGTGTCTGTGCGTGATTGTGTGTGTAGTGCGTAGTGTGTGAAATGGGTGCTACTTGTCTTCTTGGTTGGTTATATGTGTTTTGCCCATGGATTTGGGAGTGTCGTGTGTGTTAGGAGTTGTGGTACTTTCTGTGTGTGTCGTGTGCTGTGTTGTTCTGTGATTTGTGTTTGTGCTGTGTGTGTCCTACTCTGTGTGTTCTGTGGTCTGTGTGTTTTGCAAGTTGAGTGAGATATTGCGTGTTAGGACCGATATCTTGTGTATATGTTGCGTGTTTGGCATTGTGCATTCTGCGAGGCTCTGTGTGCTGTATGTTTTATGTGTGTTTGGAGTGATGTGTGCACTGTGTGAAATGTGTGTTGCATAAATTCGGTGTTCTTTCTGTGGTGGTTTGTGTGTGTTTTGCATGGGGGTTGCTATGTGTGTGGTTGTGTTTGACAGGTTGTGTGCGTGGTTGGCTCCTTGAGCAATGAGTGTACTTTGTGATGCGTGTACTGTGTATGGTCAAGCTTGGTCAGTGGGCCTCACTGTGGGTGTTGTGTTCACTCTGAGAACCGTGGTTCATGTGTATAGCGTGCAGTTATGTTCTCGGTGTGATGTGCTGTGCGTTGAGGGACTTCTGCATTCAAGTGCACAGAAGGTAGCCTCTCATGCTTGTCCGTTTTCGCCACAGGTTTGTAATCCTCCAGGAGGGCGTTGTTTCCTGAGGGTGCAAAGAGCCACGTCATCCCTTTAATAGCAAGGCCCTGACGATGCCTTTGTAGTAATCTGTCAGAAACTGCTGCGGGAGAGCCTTGTGCCAAACTCTGCTGGGGAAACAATCCACCGTGCACTGAGGAGACCCTCCCTGAGAGAATACTAGGCTGCTTTCGCCTTGCATGCAACTTGCTCCTACGTGATAAGGAAAACAGTAAACATTGCAGTAGAAGGCGGTCTTCTCTGTACGCCCTCTGTCTCAGAGACCGAAGTGAGCCGCGAATAGGCCTTCGCACTAGCCACACAGGAAGCTGCAGAACAAGATGCTTTGAAATGACAGCAGTGGAGGCAAGCCAGCTATGGATTCAGCTTATGTGAGTGAAAGAAACCAGTGCGGGATGGCCCATCCAAGGAATCATTGAAGCCGTGGCGGTGGAAGTTGAAACTGAGCTTGCAATGTGCTTTCCGTGTCTGTCGTGTGCGCGTGCACTCTAAGCGCCTGAGTGACGTCTGCTGCGCAGAGCTCTGTGTGTGCCGAGCGGCGTGCGCTCGCTTGGGTGGCCATTCGCGTGAGGCCTTGCTGAGGCAGCCTGGCTGTCAGAAAGTTGCCCGCATACAACGAATTCCGCTTGCAAAGTGCTTCCCGTGTCTGCCCTGTGTGCCTGCACTCTAAGCACCTGAGTGGAGTCTGCTGCGCAGAGCTCTGTGTGTGCCGAGCGGCGTGCGCTCGCTTGGGTGGCCATTCGCGTGAGGCCTTGCTGAGGCAGCCTGGCTGTCAGAAAGTTGCCCGCATACAACGAATTCCGCTTGCAATGTGCTTCCCGTGTCTGCCGTGTGTGCCTGCACGCTAAGCGCCTGAGTGGAGTCTGCTGCGCAGAGCTCTGTGTGTGCTGAGCGGCGTGCGCTCGCTTGGGTGGCCATTCGCGCGAGGCCTTGCTGAGGAAGCCTGGCTGTCAGGAAAACGCCCGCATACAACGAATTTAGCTTGGCAGTGCAAAAAGTCGCTTTCGTCTGCTACTACGTGGCCGCTCCAGAGAGGCCCAGGTTGGTCTGTGTGGTATGTAAGCCGGTTTCCCATGCCACAGTCTGAGCTTTGAAAACTAAGTGCCCATTGGCTTCAGTCCCCAACCATCATGTCAGCGAGAGGTGTGTGCAAGCTTCTGCAAAGCCTGGTGGCGGATGGGCCCTAAGCGTCAGGGCCGTTGTCCTGCAGAGAAGGATCTGAGGCTGTCTCAGTTCAAGGGATTTCCTGCTCAGCCATATCCAGACTGGCAGCTAAACACTGCTGTGTCAAGGCGAGCTTCTTATACACACTTCTACTCCCAGACACAGGGATACTGTGAAGAGGTCTTCCGCCCAGCCTCAGGGGAAGAGGCGGGGCAAGTTGCTTTCTGTACAGCATTCATTGGAAGCAGGACGTTTGGAGGTTCTGTTCCACAGGCGAAAAGCAGGCAGCACTAGGAGAATGTGTCAAGGAAGCTCCTCTTTATGGCTAGCGAGGCTTAATTCAAACGTGCAATGGAAAATTGTTCTGGGGTAACTGAGCTCTAACTTCACGCTCTAACACTTGCAGCTACTTTCTCCTAACTCATAC
Source organism: Manis javanica (assembly GCF_040802235.1). Lineage (NCBI taxonomy): Eukaryota > Metazoa > Chordata > Mammalia > Pholidota > Manidae > Manis > Manis javanica. Next base: position 80,173,889 of record NC_133163.1, read on the forward strand.
AGAGTGGAATCGCCAAATACAGAGTAGAATTCTGTTGCGGTACGCTGTGTTCTTGTGTGCTTGGCGATGTATTGCCGACGGCCTGCGGGACCTGCTTGTCTTCTGTGTTGTGTGTTGTCCGTGCTGTGTGTATCTTGTATGTAGTATGTGCGGTATGTGTTCCTCACTGCTTGCTGAGTGCACAGTTCTGTGTATTTTTCACTGTGCTGTGTGTTATGTGAGATGTTGGTATTTGTGAGTGGTGTGTGTTGAGTGGTTCTTCGTGCATTGTACATTTCGCCTTTTTTGATGAGTTCTCTGTTGGCGGTTGCATATGTTGTGCGTTTGGTGTGTGGCTTCCCGTCTAATGTGTAGTGTGAAATGTGTGTCTGGTCTTTCTGTTGTCTGCTGTGTTGTGTACTGTGTTCTGGGTTGTGCGAGTGCTGTCTTTCGGCTTTCCGTGTGTTGCATACTGGGTCGATGTTGGGTGGGCTGTGTAATTTGAGCACTGTGTGCAAAGTTGAGTTTGCCTTGTGTCGGACGTGTTGTGTGCATGTGCATGTTGTGTGTGTGTGTTTGTGCGTTTTCGTTCGTGCTGTCTGCGTGTGGGTCTGCGTGTGCGCAGTATTGTATGCTTGTGGTTGTGCGTGTTGTGTGTAGTGCGTTCTATGTGTGTTGCATGTGTTTTCGTCAGTTGCGTGTGTGCACTTGTAGGTGCTGTGTCAGTTTTGTGTGTGTGAGATTGTGATTTGTGTGCTGTTGTGTTAGAGAGGCTGTGTGTGTGTGTTTGGCTGTTTGAGTTATGCACGTGATGTGAGATGTGTTGACTGTGTGTGGTTGTGCTTGTTTTGTACGTCTCTTGTGCGCAGTCTGCGGTCTGTGCAGTGTTTATCGCGCGTATTGTGAGCAGTAGCTATGTGCCTGCCTTTCAAGGGTGTGGTGTGTTTATGGTGTCTGTTGTGTGGCGTGTTTCTGTGTTGTGTGTGTGTGCACTGCGTTGTGCTCCTGTGTGAGGATGTATGTGTGGTGTGTCTGTGCGTGATTGTGTGTGTAGTGCGTAGTGTGTGAAATGGGTGCTACTTGTCTTCTTGGTTGGTTATATGTGTTTTGCCCATGGATTTGGGAGTGTCGTGTGTGTTAGGAGTTGTGGTACTTTCTGTGTGTGTCGTGTGCTGTGTTGTTCTGTGATTTGTGTTTGTGCTGTGTGTGTCCTACTCTGTGTGTTCTGTGGTCTGTGTGTTTTGCAAGTTGAGTGAGATATTGCGTGTTAGGACCGATATCTTGTGTATATGTTGCGTGTTTGGCATTGTGCATTCTGCGAGGCTCTGTGTGCTGTATGTTTTATGTGTGTTTGGAGTGATGTGTGCACTGTGTGAAATGTGTGTTGCATAAATTCGGTGTTCTTTCTGTGGTGGTTTGTGTGTGTTTTGCATGGGGGTTGCTATGTGTGTGGTTGTGTTTGACAGGTTGTGTGCGTGGTTGGCTCCTTGAGCAATGAGTGTACTTTGTGATGCGTGTACTGTGTATGGTCAAGCTTGGTCAGTGGGCCTCACTGTGGGTGTTGTGTTCACTCTGAGAACCGTGGTTCATGTGTATAGCGTGCAGTTATGTTCTCGGTGTGATGTGCTGTGCGTTGAGGGACTTCTGCATTCAAGTGCACAGAAGGTAGCCTCTCATGCTTGTCCGTTTTCGCCACAGGTTTGTAATCCTCCAGGAGGGCGTTGTTTCCTGAGGGTGCAAAGAGCCACGTCATCCCTTTAATAGCAAGGCCCTGACGATGCCTTTGTAGTAATCTGTCAGAAACTGCTGCGGGAGAGCCTTGTGCCAAACTCTGCTGGGGAAACAATCCACCGTGCACTGAGGAGACCCTCCCTGAGAGAATACTAGGCTGCTTTCGCCTTGCATGCAACTTGCTCCTACGTGATAAGGAAAACAGTAAACATTGCAGTAGAAGGCGGTCTTCTCTGTACGCCCTCTGTCTCAGAGACCGAAGTGAGCCGCGAATAGGCCTTCGCACTAGCCACACAGGAAGCTGCAGAACAAGATGCTTTGAAATGACAGCAGTGGAGGCAAGCCAGCTATGGATTCAGCTTATGTGAGTGAAAGAAACCAGTGCGGGATGGCCCATCCAAGGAATCATTGAAGCCGTGGCGGTGGAAGTTGAAACTGAGCTTGCAATGTGCTTTCCGTGTCTGTCGTGTGCGCGTGCACTCTAAGCGCCTGAGTGACGTCTGCTGCGCAGAGCTCTGTGTGTGCCGAGCGGCGTGCGCTCGCTTGGGTGGCCATTCGCGTGAGGCCTTGCTGAGGCAGCCTGGCTGTCAGAAAGTTGCCCGCATACAACGAATTCCGCTTGCAAAGTGCTTCCCGTGTCTGCCCTGTGTGCCTGCACTCTAAGCACCTGAGTGGAGTCTGCTGCGCAGAGCTCTGTGTGTGCCGAGCGGCGTGCGCTCGCTTGGGTGGCCATTCGCGTGAGGCCTTGCTGAGGCAGCCTGGCTGTCAGAAAGTTGCCCGCATACAACGAATTCCGCTTGCAATGTGCTTCCCGTGTCTGCCGTGTGTGCCTGCACTCTAAGCGCCTGAGTGGAGTCTGCTGCGCAGAGCTCTGTGTGTGCTGAGCGGCGTGCGCTCGCTTGGGTGGCCATTCGCGCGAGGCCTTGCTGAGGAAGCCTGGCTGTCAGGAAAACGCCCGCATACAACGAATTTAGCTTGGCAGTGCAAAAAGTCGCTTTCGTCTGCTACTACGTGGCCGCTCCAGAGAGGCCCAGGTTGGTCTGTGTGGTATGTAAGCCGGTTTCCCATGCCACAGTCTGAGCTTTGAAAACTAAGTGCCCATTGGCTTCAGTCCCCAACCATCATGTCAGCGAGAGGTGTGTGCAAGCTTCTGCAAAGCCTGGTGGCGGATGGGCCCTAAGCGTCAGGGCCGTTGTCCTGCAGAGAAGGATCTGAGGCTGTCTCAGTTCAAGGGATTTCCTGCTCAGCCATATCCAGACTGGCAGCTAAACACTGCTGTGTCAAGGCGAGCTTCTTATACACACTTCTACTCCCAGACACAGGGATACTGTGAAGAGGTCTTCCGCCCAGCCTCAGGGGAAGAGGCGGGGCAAGTTGCTTTCTGTACAGCATTCATTGGAAGCAGGACGTTTGGAGGTTCTGTTCCACAGGCGAAAAGCAGGCAGCACTAGGAGAATCTGTCAAGGAAGCTCCTCTTTATGGCTAGCGAGGCTTAATTCAAACGTGCAATGGAAAATTGTTCTGGGGTAACTGAGCTCTAACTTCACGCTCTAACACTTGCAGCTACTTTCTCCTAACTCATACAGAGTGGAATCGCCAAATACAGAGTAGAATTCTGTTGCGGTACGCTGTGTTCTTGTGTGCTTGGCGATGTATTGCCGACGGCCTGCGGGACCTGCTTGTCTTCTGTGTTGTGTGTTGTCCGTGCTGTGTGTATCTTGTATGTAGTATGTGCGGTATGTGTTCCTCACTGCTTGCTGAGTGCACAGTTCTGTGTATTTTTCACTGTGCTGTGTGTTATGTGAGATGTTGGTATTTGTGAGTGGTGTGTGTTGAGTGGTTCTTCGTGCATTGTACATTTCGCCTTTTTTGATGAGTTCTCTGTTGGCGGTTGCATATGTTGTGCGTTTGGTGTGTGGCTTCCCGTCTAATGTGTAGTGTGAAATGTGTGTCTGGTCTTTCTGTTGTCTGCTGTGTTGTGTACTGTGTTCTGGGTTGTGCGAGTGCTGTCTTTCGGCTTTCCGTGTGTTGCATACTGGGTCGATGTTGGGTGGGCTGTGTAATTTGAGCACTGTGTGCAAAGTTGAGTTTGCCTTGTGTCGGACGTGTTGTGTGCATGTGCATGTTGTGTGTGTGTGTTTGTGCGTTTTCGTTCGTGCTGTCTGCGTGTGGGTCTGCGTGTGCGCAGTATTGTATGCTTGTGGTTGTGCGTGTTGTGTGTAGTGCGTTCTATGTGTGTTGCATGTGTTTTCGTCAGTTGCGTGTGTGCACTTGTAGGTGCTGTGTCAGTTTTGTGTGTGTGAGATTGTGATTTGTGTGCTGTTGTGTTAGAGAGGCTGTGTGTGTGTGTTTGGCTGTTTGAGTTATGCACGTGATGTGAGATGTGTTGACTGTGTGTGGTTGTGCTTGTTTTGTACGTCTCTTGTGCGCAGTCTGCGGTCTGTGCAGTGTTTATCGCGCGTATTGTGAGCAGTAGCTATGTGCCTGCCTTTCAAGGGTGTGGTGTGTTTATGGTGTCTGTTGTGTGGCGTGTTTCTGTGTTGTGTGTGTGTGCACTGCGTTGTGCTCCTGTGTGAGGATGTATGTGTGGTGTGTCTGTGCGTGATTGTGTGTGTAGTGCGTAGTGTGTGAAATGGGTGCTACTTGTCTTCTTGGTTGGTTATATGTGTTTTGCCCATGGATTTGGGAGTGTCGTGTGTGTTAGGAGTTGTGGTACTTTCTGTGTGTGTCGTGTGCTGTGTTGTTCTGTGATTTGTGTTTGTGCTGTGTGTGTCCTACTCTGTGTGTTCTGTGGTCTGTGTGTTTTGCAAGTTGAGTGAGATATTGCGTGTTAGGACCGATATCTTGTGTATATGTTGCGTGTTTGGCATTGTGCATTCTGCGAGGCTCTGTGTGCTGTATGTTTTATGTGTGTTTGGAGTGATGTGTGCACTGTGTGAAATGTGTGTTGCATAAATTCGGTGTTCTTTCTGTGGTGGTTTGTGTGTGTTTTGCATGGGGGTTGCTATGTGTGTGGTTGTGTTTGACAGGTTGTGTGCGTGGTTGGCTCCTTGAGCAATGAGTGTACTTTGTGATGCGTGTACTGTGTATGGTCAAGCTTGGTCAGTGGGCCTCACTGTGGGTGTTGTGTTCACTCTGAGAACCGTGGTTCATGTGTATAGCGTGCAGTTATGTTCTCGGTGTGATGTGCTGTGCGTTGAGGGACTTCTGCATTCAAGTGCACAGAAGGTAGCCTCTCATGCTTGTCCGTTTTCGCCACAGGTTTGTAATCCTCCAGGAGGGCGTTGTTTCCTGAGGGTGCAAAGAGCCACGTCATCCCTTTAATAGCAAGGCCCTGACGATGCCTTTGTAGTAATCTGTCAGAAACTGCTGCGGGAGAGCCTTGTGCCAAACTCTGCTGGGGAAACAATCCACCGTGCACTGAGGAGACCCTCCCTGAGAGAATACTAGGCTGCTTTCGCCTTGCATGCAACTTGCTCCTACGTGATAAGGAAAACAGTAAACATTGCAGTAGAAGGCGGTCTTCTCTGTACGCCCTCTGTCTCAGAGACCGAAGTGAGCCGCGAATAGGCCTTCGCACTAGCCACACAGGAAGCTGCAGAACAAGATGCTTTGAAATGACAGCAGTGGAGGCAAGCCAGCTATGGATTCAGCTTATGTGAGTGAAAGAAACCAGTGCGGGATGGCCCATCCAAGGAATCATTGAAGCCGTGGCGGTGGAAGTTGAAACTGAGCTTGCAATGTGCTTTCCGTGTCTGTCGTGTGCGCGTGCACTCTAAGCGCCTGAGTGACGTCTGCTGCGCAGAGCTCTGTGTGTGCCGAGCGGCGTGCGCTCGCTTGGGTGGCCATTCGCGTGAGGCCTTGCTGAGGCAGCCTGGCTGTCAGAAAGTTGCCCGCATACAACGAATTCCGCTTGCAAAGTGCTTCCCGTGTCTGCCCTGTGTGCCTGCACTCTAAGCACCTGAGTGGAGTCTGCTGCGCAGAGCTCTGTGTGTGCCGAGCGGCGTGCGCTCGCTTGGGTGGCCATTCGCGTGAGGCCTTGCTGAGGCAGCCTGGCTGTCAGAAAGTTGCCCGCATACAACGAATTCCGCTTGCAATGTGCTTCCCGTGTCTGCCGTGTGTGCCTGCACTCTAAGCGCCTGAGTGGAGTCTGCTGCGCAGAGCTCTGTGTGTGCTGAGCGGCGTGCGCTCGCTTGGGTGGCCATTCGCGCGAGGCCTTGCTGAGGAAGCCTGGCTGTCAGGAAAACGCCCGCATACAACGAATTTAGCTTGGCAGTGCAAAAAGTCGCTTTCGTCTGCTACTACGTGGCCGCTCCAGAGAGGCCCAGGTTGGTCTGTGTGGTATGTAAGCCGGTTTCCCATGCCACAGTCTGAGCTTTGAAAACTAAGTGCCCATTGGCTTCAGTCCCCAACCATCATGTCAGCGAGAGGTGTGTGCAAGCTTCTGCAAAGCCTGGTGGCGGATGGGCCCTAAGCGTCAGGGCCGTTGTCCTGCAGAGAAGGATCTGAGGCTGTCTCAGTTCAAGGGATTTCCTGCTCAGCCATATCCAGACTGGCAGCTAAACACTGCTGTGTCAAGGCGAGCTTCTTATACACACTTCTACTCCCAGACACAGGGATACTGTGAAGAGGTCTTCCGCCCAGCCTCAGGGGAAGAGGCGGGGCAAGTTGCTTTCTGTACAGCATTCATTGGAAGCAGGACGTTTGGAGGTTCTGTTCCACAGGCGAAAAGCAGGCAGCACTAGGAGAATCTGTCAAGGAAGCTCCTCTTTATGGCTAGCGAGGCTTAATTCAAACGTGCAATGGAAAATTGTTCTGGGGTAACTGAGCTCTAACTTCACGCTCTAACACTTGCAGCTACTTTCTCCTAACTCATACAGAGTGGAATCGCCAAATACAGAGTAGAATTCTGTTGCGGTACGCTGTGTTCTTGTGTGCTTGGCGATGTATTGCCGACGGCCTGCGGGACCTGCTTGTCTTCTGTGTTGTGTGTTGTCCGTGCTGTGTGTATCTTGTATGTAGTATGTGCGGTATGTGTTCCTCACTGCTTGCTGAGTGCACAGTTCTGTGTATTTTTCACTGTGCTGTGTGTTATGTGAGATGTTGGTATTTGTGAGTGGTGTGTGTTGAGTGGTTCTTCGTGCATTGTACATTTCGCCTTTTTTGATGAGTTCTCTGTTGGCGGTTGCATATGTTGTGCGTTTGGTGTGTGGCTTCCCGTCTAATGTGTAGTGTGAAATGTGTGTCTGGTCTTTCTGTTGTCTGCTGTGTTGTGTACTGTGTTCTGGGTTGTGCGAGTGCTGTCTTTCGGCTTTCCGTGTGTTGCATACTGGGTCGATGTTGGGTGGGCTGTGTAATTTGAGCACTGTGTGCAAAGTTGAGTTTGCCTTGTGTCGGACGTGTTGTGTGCATGTGCATGTTGTGTGTGTGTGTTTGTGCGTTTTCGTTCGTGCTGTCTGCGTGTGGGTCTGCGTGTGCGCAGTATTGTATGCTTGTGGTTGTGCGTGTTGTGTGTAGTGCGTTCTATGTGTGTTGCATGTGTTTTCGTCAGTTGCGTGTGTGCACTTGTAGGTGCTGTGTCAGTTTTGTGTGTGTGAGATTGTGATTTGTGTGCTGTTGTGTTAGAGAGGCTGTGTGTGTGTGTTTGGCTGTTTGAGTTATGCACGTGATGTGAGATGTGTTGACTGTGTGTGGTTGTGCTTGTTTTGTACGTCTCTTGTGCGCAGTCTGCGGTCTGTGCAGTGTTTATCGCGCGTATTGTGAGCAGTAGCTATGTGCCTGCCTTTCAAGGGTGTGGTGTGTTTATGGTGTCTGTTGTGTGGCGTGTTTCTGTGTTGTGTGTGTGTGCACTGCGTTGTGCTCCTGTGTGAGGATGTATGTGTGGTGTGTCTGTGCGTGATTGTGTGTGTAGTGCGTAGTGTGTGAAATGGGTGCTACTTGTCTTCTTGGTTGGTTATATGTGTTTTGCCCATGGATTTGGGAGTGTCGTGTGTGTTAGGAGTTGTGGTACTTTCTGTGTGTGTCGTGTGCTGTGTTGTTCTGTGATTTGTGTTTGTGCTGTGTGTGTCCTACTCTGTGTGTTCTGTGGTCTGTGTGTTTTGCAAGTTGAGTGAGATATTGCGTGTTAGGACCGATATCTTGTGTATATGTTGCGTGTTTGGCATTGTGCATTCTGCGAGGCTCTGTGTGCTGTATGTTTTATGTGTGTTTGGAGTGATGTGTGCACTGTGTGAAATGTGTGTTGCATAAATTCGGTGTTCTTTCTGTGGTGGTTTGTGTGTGTTTTGCATGGGGGTTGCTATGTGTGTGGTTGTGTTTGACAGGTTGTGTGCGTGGTTGGCTCCTTGAGCAATGAGTGTACTTTGTGATGCGTGTACTGTGTATGGTCAAGCTTGGTCAGTGGGCCTCACTGTGGGTGTTGTGTTCACTCTGAGAACCGTGGTTCATGTGTATAGCGTGCAGTTATGTTCTCGGTGTGATGTGCTGTGCGTTGAGGGACTTCTGCATTCAAGTGCACAGAAGGTAGCCTCTCATGCTTGTCCGTTTTCGCCACAGGTTTGTAATCCTCCAGGAGGGCGTTGTTTCCTGAGGGTGCAAAGAGCCACGTCATCCCTTTAATAGCAAGGCCCTGACGATGCCTTTGTAGTAATCTGTCAGAAACTGCTGCGGGAGAGCCTTGTGCCAAACTCTGCTGGGGAAACAATCCACCGTGCACTGAGGAGACCCTCCCTGAGAGAATACTAGGCTGCTTTCGCCTTGCATGCAACTTGCTCCTACGTGATAAGGAAAACAGTAAACATTGCAGTAGAAGGCGGTCTTCTCTGTACGCCCTCTGTCTCAGAGACCGAAGTGAGCCGCGAATAGGCCTTCGCACTAGCCACACAGGAAGCTGCAGAACAAGATGCTTTGAAATGACAGCAGTGGAGGCAAGCCAGCTATGGATTCAGCTTATGTGAGTGAAAGAAACCAGTGCGGGATGGCCCATCCAAGGAATCATTGAAGCCGTGGCGGTGGAAGTTGAAACTGAGCTTGCAATGTGCTTTCCGTGTCTGTCGTGTGCGCGTGCACTCTAAGCGCCTGAGTGACGTCTGCTGCGCAGAGCTCTGTGTGTGCCGAGCGGCGTGCGCTCGCTTGGGTGGCCATTCGCGTGAGGCCTTGCTGAGGCAGCCTGGCTGTCAGAAAGTTGCCCGCATACAACGAATTCCGCTTGCAAAGTGCTTCCCGTGTCTGCCCTGTGTGCCTGCACTCTAAGCACCTGAGTGGAGTCTGCTGCGCAGAGCTCTGTGTGTGCCGAGCGGCGTGCGCTCGCTTGGGTGGCCATTCGCGTGAGGCCTTGCTGAGGCAGCCTGGCTGTCAGAAAGTTGCCCGCATACAACGAATTCCGCTTGCAATGTGCTTCCCGTGTCTGCCGTGTGTGCCTGCACTCTAAGCGCCTGAGTGGAGTCTGCTGCGCAGAGCTCTGTGTGTGCTGAGCGGCGTGCGCTCGCTTGGGTGGCCATTCGCGCGAGGCCTTGCTGAGGAAGCCTGGCTGTCAGGAAAACGCCCGCATACAACGAATTTAGCTTGGCAGTGCAAAAAGTCGCTTTCGTCTGCTACTACGTGGCCGCTCCAGAGAGGCCCAGGTTGGTCTGTGTGGTATGTAAGCCGGTTTCCCATGCCACAGTCTGAGCTTTGAAAACTAAGTGCCCATTGGCTTCAGTCCCCAACCATCATGTCAGCGAGAGGTGTGTGCAAGCTTCTGCAAAGCCTGGTGGCGGATGGGCCCTAAGCGTCAGGGCCGTTGTCCTGCAGAGAAGGATCTGAGGCTGTCTCAGTTCAAGGGATTTCCTGCTCAGCCATATCCAGACTGGCAGCTAAACACTGCTGTGTCAAGGCGAGCTTCTTATACACACTTCTACTCCCAGACACAGGGATACTGTGAAGAGGTCTTCCGCCCAGCCTCAGGGGAAGAGGCGGGGCAAGTTGCTTTCTGTACAGCATTCATTGGAAGCAGGACGTTTGGAGGTTCTGTTCCACAGGCGAAAAGCAGGCAGCACTAGGAGAATCTGTCAAGGAAGCTCCTCTTTATGGCTAGCGAGGCTTAATTCAAACGTGCAATGGAAAATTGTTCTGGGGTAACTGAGCTCTAACTTCACGCTCTAACACTTGCAGCTACTTTCTCCTAACTCATACAGAGTGGAATCGCCAAATACAGAGTAGAATTCTGTTGCGGTACGCTGTGTTCTTGTGTGCTTGGCGATGTATTGCCGACGGCCTGCGGGACCTGCTTGTCTTCTGTGTTGTGTGTTGTCCGTGCTGTGTGTATCTTGTATGTAGTATGTGCGGTATGTGTTCCTCACTGCTTGCTGAGTGCACAGTTCTGTGTATTTTTCACTGTGCTGTGTGTTATGTGAGATGTTGGTATTTGTGAGTGGTGTGTGTTGAGTGGTTCTTCGTGCATTGTACATTTCGCCTTTTTTGATGAGTTCTCTGTTGGCGGTTGCATATGTTGTGCGTTTGGTGTGTGGCTTCCCGTCTAATGTGTAGTGTGAAATGTGTGTCTGGTCTTTCTGTTGTCTGCTGTGTTGTGTACTGTGTTCTGGGTTGTGCGAGTGCTGTCTTTCGGCTTTCCGTGTGTTGCATACTGGGTCGATGTTGGGTGGGCTGTGTAATTTGAGCACTGTGTGCAAAGTTGAGTTTGCCTTGTGTCGGACGTGTTGTGTGCATGTGCATGTTGTGTGTGTGTGTTTGTGCGTTTTCGTTCGTGCTGTCTGCGTGTGGGTCTGCGTGTGCGCAGTATTGTATGCTTGTGGTTGTGCGTGTTGTGTGTAGTGCGTTCTATGTGTGTTGCATGTGTTTTCGTCAGTTGCGTGTGTGCACTTGTAGGTGCTGTGTCAGTTTTGTGTGTGTGAGATTGTGATTTGTGTGCTGTTGTGTTAGAGAGGCTGTGTGTGTGTGTTTGGCTGTTTGAGTTATGCACGTGATGTGAGATGTGTTGACTGTGTGTGGTTGTGCTTGTTTTGTACGTCTCTTGTGCGCAGTCTGCGGTCTGTGCAGTGTTTATCGCGCGTATTGTGAGCAGTAGCTATGTGCCTGCCTTTCAAGGGTGTGGTGTGTTTATGGTGTCTGTTGTGTGGCGTGTTTCTGTGTTGTGTGTGTGTGCACTGCGTTGTGCTCCTGTGTGAGGATGTATGTGTGGTGTGTCTGTGCGTGATTGTGTGTGTAGTGCGTAGTGTGTGAAATGGGTGCTACTTGTCTTCTTGGTTGGTTATATGTGTTTTGCCCATGGATTTGGGAGTGTCGTGTGTGTTAGGAGTTGCGGTACTTTCTGTGTGTGTCGTGTGCTGTGTTGTTCTGTGATTTGTGTTTGTGCTGTGTGTGTCCTACTCTGTGTGTTCTGTGGTCTGTGTGTTTTGCAAGTTGAGTGAGATATTGCGTGTTAGGACCGATATCTTGTGTATATGTTGCGTGTTTGGCATTGTGCATTCTGCGAGGCTCTGTGTGCTGTATGTTTTATGTGTGTTTGGAGTGATGTGTGCACTGTGTGAAATGTGTGTTGCATAAATTCGGTGTTCTTTCTGTGGTGGTTTGTGTGTGTTTTGCATGGGGGTTGCTATGTGTGTGGTTGTGTTTGACAGGTTGTGTGCGTGGTTGGCTCCTTGAGCAATGAGTGTACTTTGTGATGCGTGTACTGTGTATGGTCAAGCTTGGTCAGTGGGCCTCACTGTGGGTGTTGTGTTCACTCTGAGAACCGTGGTTCATGTGTATAGCGTGCAGTTATGTTCTCGGTGTGATGTGCTGTGCGTTGAGGGACTTCTGCATTCAAGTGCACAGAAGGTAGCCTCTCATGCTTGTCCGTTTTCGCCACAGGTTTGTAATCCTCCAGGAGGGCGTTGTTTCCTGAGGGTGCAAAGAGCCACGTCATCCCTTTAATAGCAAGGCCCTGACGATGCCTTTGTAGTAATCTGTCAGAAACTGCTGCGGGAGAGCCTTGTGCCAAACTCTGCTGGGGAAACAATCCACCGTGCACTGAGGAGACCCTCCCTGAGAGAATACTAGGCTGCTTTCGCCTTGCATGCAACTTGCTCCTACGTGATAAGGAAAACAGTAAACATTGCAGTAGAAGGCGGTCTTCTCTGTACGCCCTCTGTCTCAGAGACCGAAGTGAGCCGCGAATAGGCCTTCGCACTAGCCACACAGGAAGCTGCAGAACAAGATGCTTTGAAATGACAGCAGTGGAGGCAAGCCAGCTATGGATTCAGCTTATGTGAGTGAAAGAAACCAGTGCGGGATGGCCCATCCAAGGAATCATTGAAGCCGTGGCGGTGGAAGTTGAAACTGAGCTTGCAATGTGCTTTCCGTGTCTGTCGTGTGCGCGTGCACTCTAAGCGCCTGAGTGACGTCTGCTGCGCAGAGCTCTGTGTGTGCCGAGCGGCGTGCGCTCGCTTGGGTGGCCATTCGCGTGAGGCCTTGCTGAGGCAGCCTGGCTGTCAGAAAGTTGCCCGCATACAACGAATTCCGCTTGCAAAGTGCTTCCCGTGTCTGCCCTGTGTGCCTGCACTCTAAGCACCTGAGTGGAGTCTGCTGCGCAGAGCTCTGTGTGTGCCGAGCGGCGTGCGCTCGCTTGGGTGGCCATTCGCGTGAGGCCTTGCTGAGGCAGCCTGGCTGTCAGAAAGGTGCCCGCATACAACGAATTCCGCTTGCAATGTGCTTCCCGTGTCTGCCGTGTGTGCCTGCACTCTAAGCGCCTGAGTGGAGTCTGCTGCGCAGAGCTCTGTGTGTGCTGAGCGGCGTGCGCTCGCTTGGGTGGCCATTCGCGCGAGGCCTTGCTGAGGAAGCCTGGCTGTCAGGAAAACGCCCGCATACAACGAATTTAGCTTGGCAGTGCAAAAAGTCGCTTTCGTCTGCTACTACGTGGCCGCTCCAGAGAGGCCCAGGTTGGTCTGTGTGGTATGTAAGCCGGTTTCCCATGCCACAGTCTGAGCTTTGAAAACTAAGTGCCCATTGGCTTCAGTCCCCAACCATCATGTCAGCGAGAGGTGTGTGCAAGCTTCTGCAAAGCCTGGTGGCGGATGGGCCCTAAGCGTCAGGGCCGTTGTCCTGCAGAGAAGGATCTGAGGCTGTCTCAGTTCAAGGGATTTCCTGCTCAGCCATATCCAGACTGGCAGCTAAACACTGCTGTGTCAAGGCGAGCTTCTTATACACACTTCTACTCCCAGACACAGGGATACTGTGAAGAGGTCTTCCGCCCAGCCTCAGGGGAAGAGGCGGGGCAAGTTGCTTTCTGTACAGCATTCATTGGAAGCAGGACGTTTGGAGGTTCTGTTCCACAGGCGAAAAGCAGGCAGCACTAGGAGAATCTGTCAAGGAAGCTCCTCTTTATGGCTAGCGAGGCTTAATTCAAACGTGCAATGGAAAATTGTTCTGGGGTAACTGAGCTCTAACTTCACGCTCTAACACTTGCAGCTACTTTCTCCTAACTCATACAGAGTGGAATCGCCAAATACAGAGTAGAATTCTGTTGCGGTACGCTGTGTTCTTGTGTGCTTGGCGATGTATTGCCGACGGCCTGCGGGACCTGCTTGTCTTCTGTGTTGTGTGTTGTCCGTGCTGTGTGTATCTTGTATGTAGTATGTGCGGTATGTGTTCCTCACTGCTTGCTGAGTGCACAGTTCTGTGTATTTTTCACTGTGCTGTGTGTTATGTGAGATGTTGGTATTTGTGAGTGGTGTGTGTTGAGTGGTTCTTCGTGCATTGTACATTTCGCCTTTTTTGATGAGTTCTCTGTTGGCGGTTGCATATGTTGTGCGTTTGGTGTGTGGCTTCCCGTCTAATGTGTAGTGTGAAATGTGTGTCTGGTCTTTCTGTTGTCTGCTGTGTTGTGTACTGTGTTCTGGGTTGTGCGAGTGCTGTCTTTCAGCTTTCCGTGTGTTGCATACTGGGTCGATGTTGGGTGGGCTGTGTAATTTGAGCACTGTGTGCAAAGTTGAGTTTGCCTTGTGTCGGACGTGTTGTGTGCATGTGCATGTTGTGTGTGTGTGTTTGTGCGTTTTCGTTCGTGCTGTCTGCGTGTGGGTCTGCGTGTGCGCAGTATTGTATGCTTGTGGTTGTGCGTGTTGTGTGTAGTGCGTTCTATGTGTGTTGCATGTGTTTTCGTCAGTTGCGTGTGTGCACTTGTAGGTGCTGTGTCAGTTTTGTGTGTGTGAGATTGTGATTTGTGTGCTGTTGTGTTAGAGAGGCTGTGTGTGTGTGTTTGGCTGTTTGAGTTATGCACGTGATGTGAGATGTGTTGACTGTGTGTGGTTGTGCTTGTTTTGTACGTCTCTTGTGCGCAGTCTGCGGTCTGTGCAGTGTTTATCGCGCGTATTGTGAGCAGTAGCTATGTGCCTGCCTTTCAAGGGTGTGGTGTGTTTATGGTGTCTGTTGTGTGGCGTGTTTCTGTGTTGTGTGTGTGTGCACTGCGTTGTGCTCCTGTGTGAGGATGTATGTGTGGTGTGTCTGTGCGTGATTGTGTGTGTAGTGCGTAGTGTGTGAAATGGGTGCTACTTGTCTTCTTGGTTGGTTATATGTGTTTTGCCCATGGATTTGGGAGTGTCGTGTGTGTTAGGAGTTGCGGTACTTTCTGTGTGTGTCGTGTGCTGTGTTGTTCTGTGATTTGTGTTTGTGCTGTGTGTGTCCTACTCTGTGTGTTCTGTGGTCTGTGTGTTTTGCAAGTTGAGTGAGATATTGCGTGTTAGGACCGATATCTTGTGTATATGTTGCGTGTTTGGCATTGTGCATTCTGCGAGGCTCTGTGTGCTGTATGTTTTATGTGTGTTTGGAGTGATGTGTGCACTGTGTGAAATGTGTGTTGCATAAATTCGGTGTTCTTTCTGTGGTGGTTTGTGTGTGTTTTGCATGGGGGTTGCTATGTGTGTGGTTGTGTTTGACAGGTTGTGTGCGTGGTTGGCTCCTTGAGCAATGAGTGTACTTTGTGATGCGTGTACTGTGTATGGTCAAGCTTGGTCAGTGGGCCTCACTGTGGGTGTTGTGTTCACTCTGAGAACCGTGGTTCATGTGTATAGCGTGCAGTTATGTTCTCGGTGTGATGTGCTGTGCGTTGAGGGACTTCTGCATTCAAGTGCACAGAAGGTAGCCTCTCATGCTTGTCCGTTTTCGCCACAGGTTTGTAATCCTCCAGGAGGGCGTTGTTTCCTGAGGGTGCAAAGAGCCACGTCATCCCTTTAATAGCAAGGCCCTGACGATGCCTTTGTAGTAATCTGTCAGAAACTGCTGCGGGAGAGCCTTGTGCCAAACTCTGCTGGGGAAACAATCCACCGTGCACTGAGGAGACCCTCCCTGAGAGAATACTAGGCTGCTTTCGCCTTGCATGCAACTTGCTCCTACGTGATAAGGAAAACAGTAAACATTGCAGTAGAAGGCGGTCTTCTCTGTACGCCCTCTGTCTCAGAGACCGAAGTGAGCCGCGAATAGGCCTTCGCACTAGCCACACAGGAAGCTGCAGAACAAGATGCTTTGAAATGACAGCAGTGGAGGCAAGCCAGCTATGGATTCAGCTTATGTGAGTGAAAGAAACCAGTGCGGGATGGCCCATCCAAGGAATCATTGAAGCCGTGGCGGTGGAAGTTGAAACTGAGCTTGCAATGTGCTTTCCGTGTCTGTCGTGTGCGCGTGCACTCTAAGCGCCTGAGTGACGTCTGCTGCGCAGAGCTCTGTGTGTGCCGAGCGGCGTGCGCTCGCTTGGGTGGCCATTCGCGTGAGGCCTTGCTGAGGCAGCCTGGCTGTCAGAAAGTTGCCCGCATACAACGAATTCCGCTTGCAAAGTGCTTCCCGTGTCTGCCCTGTGTGCCTGCACTCTAAGCACCTGAGTGGAGTCTGCTGCGCAGAGCTCTGTGTGTGCCGAGCGGCGTGCGCTCGCTTGGGTGGCCATTCGCGTGAGGCCTTGCTGAGGCAGCCTGGCTGTCAGAAAGGTGCCCGCATACAACGAATTCCGCTTGCAATGTGCTTCCCGTGTCTGCCGTGTGTGCCTGCACTCTAAGCGCCTGAGTGGAGTCTGCTGCGCAGAGCTCTGTGTGTGCTGAGCGGCGTGCGCTCGCTTGGGTGGCCATTCGCGCGAGGCCTTGCTGAGGAAGCCTGGCTGTCAGGAAAACGCCCGCATACAACGAATTTAGCTTGGCAGTGCAAAAAGTCGCTTTCGTCTGCTACTACGTGGCCGCTCCAGAGAGGCCCAGGTTGGTCTGTGTGGTATGTAAGCCGGTTTCCCATGCCACAGTCTGAGCTTTGAAAACTAAGTGCCCATTGGCTTCAGTCCCCAACCATCATGTCAGCGAGAGGTGTGTGCAAGCTTCTGCAAAGCCTGGTGGCGGATGGGCCCTAAGCGTCAGGGCCGTTGTCCTGCAGAGAAGGATCTGAGGCTGTCTCAGTTCAAGGGATTTCCTGCTCAGCCATATCCAGACTGGCAGCTAAACACTGCTGTGTCAAGGCGAGCTTCTTATACACACTTCTACTCCCAGACACAGGGATACTGTGAAGAGGTCTTCCGCCCAGCCTCAGGGGAAGAGGCGGGGCAAGTTGCTTTCTGTACAGCATTCATTGGAAGCAGGACGTTTGGAGGTTCTGTTCCACAGGCGAAAAGCAGGCAGCACTAGGAGAATCTGTCAAGGAAGCTCCTCTTTATGGCTAGCGAGGCTTAATTCAAACGTGCAATGGAAAATTGTTCTGGGGTAACTGAGCTCTAACTTCACGCTCTAACACTTGCAGCTACTTTCTCCTAACTCATACAGAGTGGAATCGCCAAATACAGAGTAGAATTCTGTTGCGGTACGCTGTGTTCTTGTGTGCTTGGCGATGTATTGCCGACGGCCTGCGGGACCTGCTTGTCTTCTGTGTTGTGTGTTGTCCGTGCTGTGTGTATCTTGTATGTAGTATGTGCGGTATGTGTTCCTCACTGCTTGCTGAGTGCACAGTTCTGTGTATTTTTCACTGTGCTGTGTGTTATGTGAGATGTTGGTATTTGTGAGTGGTGTGTGTTGAGTGGTTCTTCGTGCATTGTACATTTCGCCTTTTTTGATGAGTTCTCTGTTGGCGGTTGCATATGTTGTGCGTTTGGTGTGTGGCTTCCCGTCTAATGTGTAGTGTGAAATGTGTGTCTGGTCTTTCTGTTGTCTGCTGTGTTGTGTACTGTGTTCTGGGTTGTGCGAGTGCTGTCTTTCAGCTTTCCGTGTGTTGCATACTGGGTCGATGTTGGGTGGGCTGTGTAATTTGAGCACTGTGTGCAAAGTTGAGTTTGCCTTGTGTCGGACGTGTTGTGTGCATGTGCATGTTGTGTGTGTGTGTTTGTGCGTTTTCGTTCGTGCTGTCTGCGTGTGGGTCTGCGTGTGCGCAGTATTGTATGCTTGTGGTTGTGCGTGTTGTGTGTAGTGCGTTCTATGTGTGTTGCATGTGTTTTCGTCAGTTGCGTGTGTGCACTTGTAGGTGCTGTGTCAGTTTTGTGTGTGTGAGATTGTGATTTGTGTGCTGTTGTGTTAGAGAGGCTGTGTGTGTGTGTTTGGCTGTTTGAGTTATGCACGTGATGTGAGATGTGTTGACTGTGTGTGGTTGTGCTTGTTTTGTACGTCTCTTGTGCGCAGTCTGCGGTCTGTGCAGTGTTTATCGCGTGTATTGTGAGCAGTAGCTATGTGCCTGCCTTTCAAGGGTGTGGTGTGTTTATGGTGTCTGTTGTGTGGCGTGTTTCTGTGTTGTGTGTGTGTGCACTGCGTTGTGCTCCTGTGTGAGGATGTATGTGTGGTGTGTCTGTGCGTGATTGTGTGTGTAGTGCGTAGTGTGTGAAATGGGTGCTACTTGTCTTCTTGGTTGGTTATATGTGTTTTGCCCATGGATTTGGGAGTGTCGTGTGTGTTAGGAGTTGCGGTACTTTCTGTGTGTGTCGTGTGCTGTGTTGTTCTGTGATTTGTGTTTGTGCTGTGTGTGTCCTACTCTGTGTGTTCTGTGGTCTGTGTGTTTTGCAAGTTGAGTGAGATATTGCGTGTTAGGACCGATATCTTGTGTATATGTTGCGTGTTTGGCATTGTGCATTCTGCGAGTCTCTGTGTGCTGTATGTTTTATGTGTGTTTGGAGTGATGTGTGCACTGTGTGAAATGTGTGTTGCATAAATTCGGTGTTCTTTCTGTGGTGGTTTGTGTGTGTTTTGCATGGGGGTTGCTATGTGTGTGGTTGTGTTTGACAGGTTGTGTGCGTGGTTGGCTCCTTGAGCAATGAGTGTACTTTGTGATGCGTGTACTGTGTATGGTCAAGCTTGGTCAGTGGGCCTCACTGTGGGTGTTGTGTTCACTCTGAGAACCGTGGTTCATGTGTATAGCGTGCAGTTATGTTCTCGGTGTGATGTGCTGTGCGTTGAGGGACTTCTGCATTCAAGTGCACAGAAGGTAGCCTCTCATGCTTGTCCGTTTTCGCCACAGGTTTGTAATCCTCCAGGAGGGCGTTGTTTCCTGAGGGTGCAAAGAGCCACGTCATCCCTTTAATAGCAAGGCCCTGACGATGCCTTTGTAGTAATCTGTCAGAAACTGCTGCGGGAGAGCCTTGTGCCAAACTCTGCTGGGGAAACAATCCACCGTGCACTGAGGAGACCCTCCCTGAGAGAATACTAGGCTGCTTTCGCCTTGCATGCAACTTGCTCCTACGTGATAAGGAAAACAGTAAACATTGCAGTAGAAGGCGGTCTTCTCTGTACGCCCTCTGTCTCAGAGACCGAAGTGAGCCGCGAATAGGCCTTCGCACTAGCCACACAGGAAGCTGCAGAACAAGATGCTTTGAAATGACAGCAGTGGAGGCAAGCCAGCTATGGATTCAGCTTATGTGAGTGAAAGAAACCAGTGCGGGATGGCCCATCCAAGGAATCATTGAAGCCGTGGCGGTGGAAGTTGAAACTGAGCTTGCAATGTGCTTTCCGTGTCTGTCGTGTGCGCGTGCACTCTAAGCGCCTGAGTGACGTCTGCTGCGCAGAGCTCTGTGTGTGCCGAGCGGCGTGCGCTCGCTTGGGTGGCCATTCGCGTGAGGCCTTGCTGAGGCAGCCTGGCTGTCAGAAAGTTGCCCGCATACAACGAATTCCGCTTGCAAAGTGCTTCCCGTGTCTGCCCTGTGTGCCTGCACTCTAAGCACCTGAGTGGAGTCTGCTGCGCAGAGCTCTGTGTGTGCCGAGCGGCGTGCGCTCGCTTGGGTGGCCATTCGCGTGAGGCCTTGCTGAGGCAGCCTGGCTGTCAGAAAGTTCCCCGCATACAACGAATTCCGCTTGCAATGTGCTTCCCGTGTCTGCCGTGTGTGCCTGCACTCTAAGCGCCTGAGTGGAGTCTGCTGCGCAGAGCTCTGTGTGTGCTGAGCGGCGTGCGCTCGCTTGGGTGGCCATTCGCGCGAGGCCTTGCTGAGGAAGCCTGGCTGTCAGGAAAACGCCCGCATACAACGAATTTAGCTTGGCAGTGCAAAAAGTCGCTTTCGTCTGCTACTACGTGGCCGCTCCAGAGAGGCCCAGGTTGGTCTGTGTGGTATGTAAGCCGGTTTCCCATGCCACAGTCTGAGCTTTGAAAACTAAGTGCCCATTGGCTTCAGTCCCCAACCATCATGTCAGCGAGAGGTGTGTGCAAGCTTCTGCAAAGCCTGGTGGCGGATGGGCCCTAAGCGTCAGGGCCGTTGTCCTGCAGAGAAGGATCTGAGGCTGTCTCAGTTCAAGGGATTTCCTGCTCAGCCATATCCAGACTGGCAGCTAAACACTGCTGTGTCAAGGCGAGCTTCTTATACACACTTCTACTCCCAGACACAGGGATACTGTGAAGAGGTCTTCCGCCCAGCCTCAGGGGAAGAGGCGGGGCAAGTTGCTTTCTGTACAGCATTCATTGGAAGCAGGACGTTTGGAGGTTCTGTTCCACAGGCGAAAAGCAGGCAGCACTAGGAGAATCTGTCAAGGAAGCTCCTCTTTATGGCTAGCGAGGCTTAATTCAAACGTGCAATGGAAAATTGTTCTGGGGTAACTGAGCTCTAACTTCACGCTCTAACACTTGCAGCTACTTTCTCCTAACTCATACAGAGTGGAATCGCCAAATACAGAGTAGAATTCTGTTGCGGTACGCTGTGTTCTTGTGTGCTTGGCGATGTATTGCCGACGGCCTGCGGGACCTGCTTGTCTTCTGTGTTGTGTGTTGTCCGTGCTGTGTGTATCTTGTATGTAGTATGTGCGGTATGTGTTCCTCACTGCTTGCTGAGTGCACAGTTCTGTGTATTTTTCACTGTGCTGTGTGTTATGTGAGATGTTGGTATTTGTGAGTGGTGTGTGTTGAGTGGTTCTTCGTGCATTGTACATTTCGCCTTTTTTGATGAGTTCTCTGTTGGCGGTTGCATATGTTGTGCGTTTGGTGTGTGGCTTCCCGTCTAATGTGTAGTGTGAAATGTGTGTCTGGTCTTTCTGTTGTCTGCTGTGTTGTGTACTGTGTTCTGGGTTGTGCGAGTGCTGTCTTTCGGCTTTCCGTGTGTTGCATACTGGGTCGATGTTGGGTGGGCTGTGTAATTTGAGCACTGTGTGCAAAGTTGAGTTTGCCTTGCGTCGGACGTGTTGTGCGCATGTGCATGTTGTGTGTGTGTGTTTGTGCGTTTTCGTCCGTCCTGGCTGCGTGTGCGTCTGCGTGTGCGCAGTATTGTATGCTTGTGGTTGTGCGTGTTGTGTGTAGTGCGTTCTATGTGTGTTGCATGTGTTTTCGTCAGTTGCGTGTGTGCACTTGTAGGTGCTGTGTCAGTTTTGTGTGTGTGAGATTGTGATTTGTGTGCTGTTGTGTTAGAGAGGCTGTGTGTGTGTGTTTGGCTGTTTGAGTTATGCACGTGATGTGAGATGTGTTGACTGTGTGTGGTTGTGCTTGTTTTGTACGTCTCTTGTGCGCAGTCTGCGGTCTGTGCAGTGTTTATCGCGCGTATTGTGAGCAGTAGCTATGTGCCTGCCTTTCAAGGGTGTGGTGTGTTTATGGTGTCTGTTGTGTGGCGTGTTTCTGTGTTGTGTGTGTGTGCACTGCGTTGTGCTCCTGTGTGAGGATGTATGTGTGGTGTGTCTGTGCGTGATTGTGTGTGTAGTGCGTAGTGTGTGAAATGGGTGCTACTTGTCTTCTTGGTTGGTTATATGTGTTTTGCCCATGGATTTGGGAGTGTCGTGTGTGTTAGGAGTTGTGGTACTTTCTGTGTGTGTCGTGTGCTGTGTTGTTCTGTGATTTGTGTTTGTGCTGTGTGTGTCCTACTCTGTGTGTTCTGTGGTCTGTGTGTTTTGCAAGTTGAGTGAGATATTGCGTGTTAGGACCGATATCTTGTGTATATGTTGCGTGTTTGGCATTGTGCATTCTGCGAGGCTCTGTGTGCTGTATGTTTTATGTGTGTTTGGAGTGATGTGTGCACTGTGTGAAATGTGTGTTGCATAAATTCGGTGTTCTTTCTGTGGTGGTTTGTGTGTGTTTTGCATGGGGGTTGCTATGTGTGTGGTTGTGTTTGACAGGTTGTGTGCGTGGTTGGCTCCTTGAGCAATGAGTGTACTTTGTGATGCGTGTACTGTGTATGGTCAAGCTTGGTCAGTGGGCCTCACTGTGGGTGTTGTGTTCACTCTGAGAACCGTGGTTCATGTGTATAGCGTGCAGTTATGTTCTCGGTGTGATGTGCTGTGCGTTGAGGGACTTCTGCATTCAAGTGCACAGAAGGTAGCCTCTCATGCTTGTCCGTTTTCGCCACAGGTTTGTAATCCTCCAGGAGGGCGTTGTTTCCTGAGGGTGCAAAGAGCCACGTCATCCCTTTAATAGCAAGGCCCTGACGATGCCTTTGTAGTAATCTGTCAGAAACTGCTGCGGGAGAGCCTTGTGCCAAACTCTGCTGGGGAAACAATCCACCGTGCACTGAGGAGACCCTCCCTGAGAGAATACTAGGCTGCTTTCGCCTTGCATGCAACTTGCTCCTACGTGATAAGGAAAACAGTAAACATTGCAGTAGAAGGCGGTCTTCTCTGTACGCCCTCTGTCTCAGAGACCGAAGTGAGCCGCGAATAGGCCTTCGCACTAGCCACACAGGAAGCTGCAGAACAAGATGCTTTGAAATGACAGCAGTGGAGGCAAGCCAGCTATGGATTCAGCTTATGTGAGTGAAAGAAACCAGTGCGGGATGGCCCATCCAAGGAATCATTGAAGCCGTGGCGGTGGAAGTTGAAACTGAGCTTGCAATGTGCTTTCCGTGTCTGTCGTGTGCGCGTGCACTCTAAGCGCCTGAGTGACGTCTGCTGCGCAGAGCTCTGTGTGTGCCGAGCGGCGTGCGCTCGCTTGGGTGGCCATTCGCGTGAGGCCTTGCTGAGGCAGCCTGGCTGTCAGAAAGTTGCCCGCATACAACGAATTCCGCTTGCAAAGTGCTTCCCGTGTCTGCCCTGTGTGCCTGCACTCTAAGCACCTGAGTGGAGTCTGCTGCGCAGAGCTCTGTGTGTGCCGAGCGGCGTGCGCTCGCTTGGGTGGCCATTCGCGTGAGGCCTTGCTGAGGCAGCCTGGCTGTCAGAAAGTTGCCCGCATACAACGAATTCCGCTTGCAATGTGCTTCCCGTGTCTGCCGTGTGTGCCTGCACTCTAAGCGCCTGAGTGGAGTCTGCTGCGCAGAGCTCTGTGTGTGCTGAGCGGCGTGCGCTCGCTTGGGTGGCCATTCGCGCGAGGCCTTGCTGAGGAAGCCTGGCTGTCAGGAAAACGCCCGCATACAACGAATTTAGCTTGGCAGTGCAAAAAGTCGCTTTCGTCTGCTGCTACGTGGCCGCTCCAGAGAGGCCCAGGTTGGTCTGTGTGGTATGTAAGCCGGTTTCCCATGCCACAGTCTGAGCTTTGAAAACTAAGTGCCCATTGGCTTCAGTCCCCAACCATCATGTCAGCGAGAGGTGTGTGCAAGCTTCTGCAAAGCCTGGTGGCGGATGGGCCCTAAGCGTCAGGGCCGTTGTCCTGCAGAGAAGGATCTGAGGCTGTCTCAGTTCAAGGGATTTCCTGCTCAGCCATATCCAGACTGGCAGCTAAACACTGCTGTGTCAAGGCGAGCTTCTTATACACACTTCTACTCCCAGACACAGGGATACTGTGAAGAGGTCTTCCGCCCAGCCTCAGGGGAAGAGGCGGGGCAAGTTGCTTTCTGTACAGCATTCATTGGAAGCAGGACGTTTGGAGGTTCTGTTCCACAGGCGAAAAGCAGGCAGCACTAGGAGAATCTGTCAAGGAAGCTCCTCTTTATGGCTAGCGAGGCTTAATTCAAACGTGCAATGGAAAATTGTTCTGGGGTAACTGAGCTCTAACTTCACGCTCTAACACTTGCAGCTACTTTCTCCTAACTCATACAGAGTGGAATCGCCAAATACAGAGTAGAATTCTGTTGCGGTACGCTGTGTTCTTGTGTGCTTGGCGATGTATTGCCGACGGCCTGCGGGACCTGCTTGTCTTCTGTGTTGTGTGTTGTCCGTGCTGTGTGTATCTTGTATGTAGTATGTGCGGTATGTGTTCCTCACTGCTTGCTGAGTGCACAGTTCTGTGTATTTTTCACTGTGCTGTGTGTTATGTGAGATGTTGGTATTTGTGAGTGGTGTGTGTTGAGTGGTTCTTCGTGCATTGTACATTTCGCCTTTTTTGATGAGTTCTCTGTTGGCGGTTGCATATGTTGTGCGTTTGGTGTGTGGCTTCCCGTCTAATGTGTAGTGTGAAATGTGTGTCTGGTCTTTCTGTTGTCTGCTGTGTTGTGTACTGTGTTCTGGGTTGTGCGAGTGCTGTCTTTCGGCTTTCCGTGTGTTGCATACTGGGTCGATGTTGGGTGGGCTGTGTAATTTGAGCACTGTGTGCAAAGTTGAGTTTGCCTTGTGTCGGACGTGTTGTGTGCATGTGCATGTTGTGTGTGTGTGTTTGTGCGTTTTCGTTCGTGCTGTCTGCGTGTGGGTCTGCGTGTGCGCAGTATTGTATGCTTGTGGTTGTGCGTGTTGTGTGTAGTGCGTTCTATGTGTGTTGCATGTGTTTTCGTCAGTTGCGTGTGTGCACTTGTAGGTGCTGTGTCAGTTTTGTGTGTGTGAGATTGTGATTTGTGTGCTGTTGTGTTAGAGAGGCTGTGTGTGTGTGTTTGGCTGTTTGAGTTATGCACGTGATGTGAGATGTGTTGACTGTGTGTGGTTGTGCTTGTTTTGTACGTCTCTTGTGCGCAGTCTGCGGTCTGTGCAGTGTTTATCGCGCGTATTGTGAGCAGTAGCTATGTGCCTGCCTTTCAAGGGTGTGGTGTGTTTATGGTGTCTGTTGTGTGGCGTGTTTCTGTGTTGTGTGTGTGTGCACTGCGTTGTGCTCCTGTGTGAGGATGTATGTGTGGTGTGTCTGTGCGTGATTGTGTGTGTAGTGCGTAGTGTGTGAAATGGGTGCTACTTGTCTTCTTGGTTGGTTATATGTGTTTTGCCCATGGATTTGGGAGTGTCGTGTGTGTTAGGAGTTGTGGTACTTTCTGTGTGTGTCGTGTGCTGTGTTGTTCTGTGATTTGTGTTTGTGCTGTGTGTGTCCTACTCTGTGTGTTCTGTGGTCTGTGTGTTTTGCAAGTTGAGTGAGATATTGCGTGTTAGGACCGATATCTTGTGTATATGTTGCGTGTTTGGCATTGTGCATTCTGCGAGGCTCTGTGTGCTGTATGTTTTATGTGTGTTTGGAGTGATGTGTGCACTGTGTGAAATGTGTGTTGCATAAATTCGGTGTTCTTTCTGTGGTGGTTTGTGTGTGTTTTGCATGGGGGTTGCTATGTGTGTGGTTGTGTTTGACAGGTTGTGTGCGTGGTTGGCTCCTTGAGCAATGAGTGTACTTTGTGATGCGTGTACTGTGTATGGTCAAGCTTGGTCAGTGGGCCTCACTGTGGGTGTTGTGTTCACTCTGAGAACCGTGGTTCATGTGTATAGCGTGCAGTTATGTTCTCGGTGTGATGTGCTGTGCGTTGAGGGACTTCTGCATTCAAGTGCACAGAAGGTAGCCTCTCATGCTTGTCCGTTTTCGCCACAGGTTTGTAATCCTCCAGGAGGGCGTTGTTTCCTGAGGGTGCAAAGAGCCACGTCATCCCTTTAATAGCAAGGCCCTGACGATGCCTTTGTAGTAATCTGTCAGAAACTGCTGCGGGAGAGCCTTGTGCCAAACTCTGCTGGGGAAACAATCCACCGTGCACTGAGGAGACCCTCCCTGAGAGAATACTAGGCTGCTTTCGCCTTGCATGCAACTTGCTCCTACGTGATAAGGAAAACAGTAAACATTGCAGTAGAAGGCGGTCTTCTCTGTACGCCCTCTGTCTCAGAGACCGAAGTGAGCCGCGAATAGGCCTTCGCACTAGCCACACAGGAAGCTGCAGAACAAGATGCTTTGAAATGACAGCAGTGGAGGCAAGCCAGCTATGGATTCAGCTTATGTGAGTGAAAGAAACCAGTGCGGGATGGCCCATCCAAGGAATCATTGAAGCCGTGGCGGTGGAAGTTGAAACTGAGCTTGCAATGTGCTTTCCGTGTCTGTCGTGTGCGCGTGCACTCTAAGCGCCTGAGTGACGTCTGCTGCGCAGAGCTCTGTGTGTGCCGAGCGGCGTGCGCTCGCTTGGGTGGCCATTCGCGTGAGGCCTTGCTGAGGCAGCCTGGCTGTCAGAAAGTTGCCCGCATACAACGAATTCCGCTTGCAAAGTGCTTCCCGTGTCTGCCCTGTGTGCCTGCACTCTAAGCACCTGAGTGGAGTCTGCTGCGCAGAGCTCTGTGTGTGCCGAGCGGCGTGCGCTCGCTTGGGTGGCCATTCGCGTGAGGCCTTGCTGAGGCAGCCTGGCTGTCAGAAAGTTGCCCGCATACAACGAATTCCGCTTGCAATGTGCTTCCCGTGTCTGCCGTGTGTGCCTGCACTCTAAGCGCCTGAGTGGAGTCTGCTGCGCAGAGCTCTGTGTGTGCTGAGCGGCGTGCGCTCGCTTGGGTGGCCATTCGCGCGAGGCCTTGCTGAGGAAGCCTGGCTGTCAGGAAAACGCCCGCATACAACGAATTTAGCTTGGCAGTGCAAAAAGTCGCTTTCGTCTGCTACTACGTGGCCGCTCCAGAGAGGCCCAGGTTGGTCTGTGTGGTATGTAAGCCGGTTTCCCATGCCACAGTCTGAGCTTTGAAAACTAAGTGCCCATTGGCTTCAGTCCCCAACCATCATGTCAGCGAGAGGTGTGTGCAAGCTTCTGCAAAGCCTGGTGGCGGATGGGCCCTAAGCGTCAGGGCCGTTGTCCTGCAGAGAAGGATCTGAGGCTGTCTCAGTTCAAGGGATTTCCTGCTCAGCCATATCCAGACTGGCAGCTAAACACTGCTGTGTCAAGGCGAGCTTCTTATACACACTTCTACTCCCAGACACAGGGATACTGTGAAGAGGTCTTCCGCCCAGCCTCAGGGGAAGAGGCGGGGCAAGTTGCTTTCTGTACAGCATTCATTGGAAGCAGGACGTTTGGAGGTTCTGTTCCACAGGCGAAAAGCAGGCAGCACTAGGAGAATCTGTCAAGGAAGCTCCTCTTTATGGCTAGCGAGGCTTAATTCAAACGTGCAATGGAAAATTGTTCTGGGGTAACTGAGCTCTAACTTCACGCTCTAACACTTGCAGCTACTTTCTCCTAACTCATACAGAGTGGAATCGCCAAATACAGAGTAGAATTCTGTTGCGGTACGCTGTGTTCTTGTGTGCTTGGCGATGTATTGCCGACGGCCTGCGGGACCTGCTTGTCTTCTGTGTTGTGTGTTGTCCGTGCTGTGTGTATCTTGTATGTAGTATGTGCGGTATGTGTTCCTCACTGCTTGCTGAGTGCACAGTTCTGTGTATTTTTCACTGTGCTGTGTGTTATGTGAGATGTTGGTATTTGTGAGTGGTGTGTGTTGAGTGGTTCTTCGTGCATTGTACATTTCGCCTTTTTTGATGAGTTCTCTGTTGGCGGTTGCATATGTTGTGCGTTTGGTGTGTGGCTTCCCGTCTAATGTGTAGTGTGAAATGTGTGTCTGGTCTTTCTGTTGTCTGCTGTGTTGTGTACTGTGTTCTGGGTTGTGCGAGTGCTGTCTTTCGGCTTTCCGTGTGTTGCATACTGGGTCGATGTTGGGTGGGCTGTGTAATTTGAGCACTGTGTGCAAAGTTGAGTTTGCCTTGTGTCGGACGTGTTGTGTGCATGTGCATGTTGTGTGTGTGTGTTTGTGCGTTTTCGTTCGTGCTGTCTGCGTGTGGGTCTGCGTGTGCGCAGTATTGTATGCTTGTGGTTGTGCGTGTTGTGTGTAGTGCGTTCTATGTGTGTTGCATGTGTTTTCGTCAGTTGCGTGTGTGCACTTGTAGGTGCTGTGTCAGTTTTGTGTGTGTGAGATTGTGATTTGTGTGCTGTTGTGTTAGAGAGGGTGTGTGTGTGTGTTTGGCTGTTTGAGTTATGCACGTGATGTGAGATGTGTTGACTGTGTGTGGTTGTGCTTGTTTTGTACGTCTCTTGTGCGCAGTCTGCGGTCTGTGCAGTGTTTATCGCGCGTATTGTGAGCAGTAGCTATGTGCCTGCCTTTCAAGGGTGTGGTGTGTTTATGGTGTCTGTTGTGTGGCGTGTTTCTGTGTTGTGTGTGTGTGCACTGCGTTGTGCTCCTGTGTGAGGATGTATGTGTGGTGTGTCTGTGCGTGATTGTGTGTGTAGTGCGTAGTGTGTGAAATGGGTGCTACTTGTCTTCTTGGTTGGTTATATGTGTTTTGCCCATGGATTTGGGAGTGTCGTGTGTGTTAGGAGTTGTGGTACTTTCTGTGTGTGTCGTGTGCTGTGTTGTTCTGTGATTTGTGTTTGTGCTGTGTGTGTCCTACTCTGTGTGTTCTGTGGTCTGTGTGTTTTGCAAGTTGAGTGAGATATTGCGTGTTAGGACCGATATCTTGTGTATATGTTGCGTGTTTGGCATTGTGCATTCTGCGAGGCTCTGTGTGCTGTATGTTTTATGTGTGTTTGGAGTGATGTGTGCACTGTGTGAAATGTGTGTTGCATAAATTCGGTGTTCTTTCTGTGGTGGTTTGTGTGTGTTTTGCATGGGGGTTGCTATGTGTGTGGTTGTGTTTGACAGGTTGTGTGCGTGGTTGGCTCCTTGAGCAATGAGTGTACTTTGTGATGCGTGTACTGTGTATGGTCAAGCTTGGTCAGTGGGCCTCACTGTGGGTGTTGTGTTCACTCTGAGAACCGTGGTTCATGTGTATAGCGTGCAGTTATGTTCTCGGTGTGATGTGCTGTGCGTTGAGGGACTTCTGCATTCAAGTGCACAGAAGGTAGCCTCTCATGCTTGTCCGTTTTCGCCACAGGTTTGTAATCCTCCAGGAGGGCGTTGTTTCCTGAGGGTGCAAAGAGCCACGTCATCCCTTTAATAGCAAGGCCCTGACGATGCCTTTGTAGTAATCTGTCAGAAACTGCTGCGGGAGAGCCTTGTGCCAAACTCTGCTGGGGAAACAATCCACCGTGCACTGAGGAGACTCTCCCTGAGAGAATACTAGGCTGCTTTCGCCTTGCATGCAACTTGCTCCTACGTGATAAGGAAAACAGTAAACATTGCAGTAGAAGGCGGTCTTCTCTGTACGCCCTCTGTCTCAGAGACCGAAGTGAGCCGCGAATAGGCCTTCGCACTAGCCACACAGGAAGCTGCAGAACAAGATGCTTTGAAATGACAGCAGTGGAGGCAAGCCAGCTATGGATTCAGCTTATGTGAGTGAAAGAAAC
Organism: Manis javanica; assembly: GCF_040802235.1. Classification (NCBI taxonomy): domain Eukaryota; kingdom Metazoa; phylum Chordata; class Mammalia; order Pholidota; family Manidae; genus Manis; species Manis javanica. Next base: position 80,202,330 of record NC_133163.1, read on the forward strand.
CAGTGCGGGATGGCCCATCCAAGGAATCATTGAAGCCGTGGCGGTGGAAGTTGAAACTGAGCTTGCAATGTGCTTTCCGTGTCTGTCGTGTGCGCGTGCACTCTAAGCGCCTGAGTGACGTCTGCTGCGCAGAGCTCTGTGTGTGCCGAGCGGCGTGCGCTCGCTTGGGTGGCCATTCGCGTGAGGCCTTGCTGAGGCAGCCTGGCTGTCAGAAAGTTGCCCGCATACAACGAATTCCGCTTGCAAAGTGCTTCCCGTGTCTGCCCTGTGTGCCTGCACTCTAAGCACCTGAGTGGAGTCTGCTGCGCAGAGCTCTGTGTGTGCCGAGCGGCGTGCGCTCGCTTGGGTGGCCATTCGCGTGAGGCCTTGCTGAGGCAGCCTGGCTGTCAGAAAGTTGCCCGCATACAACGAATTCCGCTTGCAATGTGCTTCCCGTGTCTGCCGTGTGTGCCTGCACTCTAAGCGCCTGAGTGGAGTCTGCTGCGCAGAGCTCTGTGTGTGCTGAGCGGCGTGCGCTCGCTTGGGTGGCCATTCGCGCGAGGCCTTGCTGAGGAAGCCTGGCTGTCAGGAAAACGCCCGCATACAACGAATTTAGCTTGGCAGTGCAAAAAGTCGCTTTCGTCTGCTACTACGTGGCCGCTCCAGAGAGGCCCAGGTTGGTCTGTGTGGTATGTAAGCCGGTTTCCCATGCCACAGTCTGAGCTTTGAAAACTAAGTGCCCATTGGCTTCAGTCCCCAACCATCATGTCAGCGAGAGGTGTGTGCAAGCTTCTGCAAAGCCTGGTGGCGGATGGGCCCTAAGCGTCAGGGCCGTTGTCCTGCAGAGAAGGATCTGAGGCTGTCTCAGTTCAAGGGATTTCCTGCTCAGCCATATCCAGACTGGCAGCTAAACACTGCTGTGTCAAGGCGAGCTTCTTATACACACTTCTACTCCCAGACACAGGGATACTGTGAAGAGGTCTTCCGCCCAGCCTCAGGGGAAGAGGCGGGGCAAGTTGCTTTCTGTACAGCATTCATTGGAAGCAGGACGTTTGGAGGTTCTGTTCCACAGGCGAAAAGCAGGCAGCACTAGGAGAATCTGTCAAGGAAGCTCCTCTTTATGGCTAGCGAGGCTTAATTCAAACGTGCAATGGAAAATTGTTCTGGGGTAACTGAGCTCTAACTTCACGCTCTAACACTTGCAGCTACTTTCTCCTAACTCATACAGAGTGGAATCGCCAAATACAGAGTAGAATTCTGTTGCGGTACGCTGTGTTCTTGTGTGCTTGGCGATGTATTGCCGACGGCCTGCGGGACCTGCTTGTCTTCTGTGTTGTGTGTTGTCCGTGCTGTGTGTATCTTGTATGTAGTATGTGCGGTATGTGTTCCTCACTGCTTGCTGAGTGCACAGTTCTGTGTATTTTTCACTGTGCTGTGTGTTATGTGAGATGTTGGTATTTGTGAGTGGTGTGTGTTGAGTGGTTCTTCGTGCATTGTACATTTCGCCTTTTTTGATGAGTTCTCTGTTGGCGGTTGCATATGTTGTGCGTTTGGTGTGTGGCTTCCCGTCTAATGTGTAGTGTGAAATGTGTGTCTGGTCTTTCTGTTGTCTGCTGTGTTGTGTACTGTGTTCTGGGTTGTGCGAGTGCTGTCTTTCGGCTTTCCGTGTGTTGCATACTGGGTCGATGTTGGGTGGGCTGTGTAATTTGAGCACTGTGTGCAAAGTTGAGTTTGCCTTGTGTCGGTCGTGTTGTGTGCATGTGCATGTTGTGTGTGTGTGTTTGTGCGTTTTCGTTCGTGCTGTCTGCGTGTGGGTCTGCGTGTGCGCAGTATTGTATGCTTGTGGTTGTGCGTGTTGTGTGTAGTGCGTTCTATGTGTGTTGCATGTGTTTTCGTCAGTTGCGTGTGTGCACTTGTAGGTGCTGTGTCAGTTTTGTGTGTGTGAGATTGTGATTTGTGTGCTGTTGTGTTAGAGAGGCTGTGTGTGTGTGTTTGGCTGTTTGAGTTATGCACGTGATGTGAGATGTGTTGACTGTGTGTGGTTGTGCTTGTTTTGTACGTCTCTTGTGCGCAGTCTGCGGTCTGTGCAGTGTTTATCGCGCGTATTGTGAGCAGTAGCTATGTGCCTGCCTTTCAAGGGTGTGGTGTGTTTATGGTGTCTGTTGTGTGGCGTGTTTCTGTGTTGTGTGTGTGTGCACTGCGTTGTGCTCCTGTGTGAGGATGTATGTGTGGTGTGTCTGTGCGTGATTGTGTGTGTAGTGCGTAGTGTGTGAAATGGGTGCTACTTGTCTTCTTGGTTGGTTATATGTGTTTTGCCCATGGATTTGGGAGTGTCGTGTGTGTTAGGAGTTGTGGTACTTTCTGTGTGTGTCGTGTGCTGTGTTGTTCTGTGATTTGTGTTTGTGCTGTGTGTGTCCTACTCTGTGTGTTCTGTGGTCTGTGTGTTTTGCAAGTTGAGTGAGATATTGCGTGTTAGGACCGATATCTTGTGTATATGTTGCGTGTTTGGCATTGTGCATTCTGCGAGGCTCTGTGTGCTGTATGTTTTATGTGTGTTTGGAGTGATGTGTGCACTGTGTGAAATGTGTGTTGCATAAATTCGGTGTTCTTTCTGTGGTGGTTTGTGTGTGTTTTGCATGGGGGTTGCTATGTGTGTGGTTGTGTTTGACAGGTTGTGTGCGTGGTTGGCTCCTTGAGCAATGAGTGTACTTTGTGATGCGTGTACTGTGTATGGTCAAGCTTGGTCAGTGGGCCTCACTGTGGGTGTTGTGTTCACTCTGAGAACCGTGGTTCATGTGTATAGCGTGCAGTTATGTTCTCGGTGTGATGTGCTGTGCGTTGAGGGACTTCTGCATTCAAGTGCACAGAAGGTAGCCTCTCATGCTTGTCCGTTTTCGCCACAGGTTTGTAATCCTCCAGGAGGGCGTTGTTTCCTGAGGGTGCAAAGAGCCACGTCATCCCTTTAATAGCAAGGCCCTGACGATGCCTTTGTAGTAATCTGTCAGAAACTGCTGCGGGAGAGCCTTGTGCCAAACTCTGCTGGGGAAACAATCCACCGTGCACTGAGGAGACCCTCCCTGAGAGAATACTAGGCTGCTTTCGCCTTGCATGCAACTTGCTCCTACGTGATAAGGAAAACAGTAAACATTGCAGTAGAAGGCGGTCTTCTCTGTACGCCCTCTGTCTCAGAGACCGAAGTGAGCCGCGAATAGGCCTTCGCACTAGCCACACAGGAAGCTGCAGAACAAGATGCTTTGAAATGACAGCAGTGGAGGCAAGCCAGCTATGGATTCAGCTTATGTGAGTGAAAGAAACCAGTGCGGGATGGCCCATCCAAGGAATCATTGAAGCCGTGGCGGTGGAAGTTGAAACTGAGCTTGCAATGTGCTTTCCGTGTCTGTCGTGTGCGCGTGCACTCTAAGCGCCTGAGTGACGTCTGCTGCGCAGAGCTCTGTGTGTGCCGAGCGGCGTGCGCTCGCTTGGGTGGCCATTCGCGTGAGGCCTTGCTGAGGCAGCCTGGCTGTCAGAAAGTTGCCCGCATACAACGAATTCCGCTTGCAAAGTGCTTCCCGTGTCTGCCCTGTGTGCCTGCACTCTAAGCACCTGAGTGGAGTCTGCTGCGCAGAGCTCTGTGTGTGCCGAGCGGCGTGCGCTCGCTTGGGTGGCCATTCGCGTGAGGCCTTGCTGAGGCAGCCTTGTCAGAAAGTTGCCCGCATACAACGAATTCCGCTTGCAATGTGCTTCCCGTGGCCGTGTGTGCACTCTAAGCGCCTGAGTGGAGTCTGCTGCGCAGAGCTCTGTGTGTGCTGAGCGGCGTGCGCTCGCTTGGGTGGCCATTCGCGCGAGGCCTTGCTGAGGAAGCCTGGCTGTCAGGAAAACGCCCGCATACAACGAATTTAGCTTGGCAGTGCAAAAAGTCGCTTTCGTCTGCTACTACGTGGCCGCTCCAGAGAGGCCCAGGTTGGTCTGTGTGGTATGTAAGCCGGTTTCCCATGCCACAGTCTGAGCTTTGAAAACTAAGTGCCCATTGGCTTCAGTCCCCAACCATCATGTCAGGGAGAGGTGTGTGCAAGCTTCTGCAAACCGTGGTGGCGGATGGGCCCTAAGCGTCAGGGCCGTTGTCCTGCAGAGAAGGATCTGAGGCTGTCTCAGTTCAAGGGATTTCCTGCTCAGCCATATCCAGACTGGCAGCTAAACACTGCTGTGTCAAGGCGAGCTTCTTATACACACTTCTACTCCCAGACACAGGGATACTGTGAAGAGGTCTTCCGCCCAGCCTCAGGGGAAGAGGCGGGGCAAGTTGCTTTCTGTACAGCATTCATTGGAAGCAGGACGTTTGGAGGTTCTGTTCCACAGGCGAAAAGCAGGCAGCACTAGGAGAATCTGTCAAGGAAGCTCCTCTTTATGGCTAGCGAGGCTTAATTCAAACGTGCAATGGAAAATTGTTCTGGGGTAACTGAGCTCTAACTTCACGCTCTAACACTTGCAGCTACTTTCTCCTAACTCATACAGAGTGGAATCGCCAAATACAGAGTAGAATTCTGTTGCGGTACGCTGTGTTCTTGTGTGCTTGGCGATGTATTGCCGACGGCCTGCGGGACCTGCTTGTCTTCTGTGTTGTGTGTTGTCCGTGCTGTGTGTATCTTGTATGTAGTATGTGCGGTATGTGTTCCTCACTGCTTGCTGAGTGCACAGTTCTGTGTATTTTTCACTGTGCTGTGTGTTATGTGAGATGTTGGTATTTGTGAGTGGTGTGTGTTGAGTGGTTCTTCGTGCATTGTACATTTCGCCTTTTTTGATGAGTTCTCTGTTGGCGGTTGCATATGTTGTGCGTTTGGTGTGTGGCTTCCCGTCTAATGTGTAGTGTGAAATGTGTGTCTGGTCTTTCTGTTGTCTGCTGTGTTGTGTACTGTGTTCTGGGTTGTGCGAGTGCTGTCTTTCGGCTTTCTGTGTGTTGCATACTGGGTCGATGTTGGGTGGGCTGTGTAATTTGAGCACTGTGTGCAAAGTTGAGTTTGCCTTGTGTCGGACGTGTTGTGTGCATGTGCATGTTGTGTGTGTGTGTTTGTGCGTTTTCGTTCGTGCTGTCTGCGTGTGGGTCTGCGTGTGCGCAGTATTGTATGCTTGTGGTTGTGCGTGTTGTGTGTAGTGCGTTCTATGTGTGTTGCATGTGTTTTCGTCAGTTGCGTGTGTGCACTTGTAGGTGCTGTGTCAGTTTTGTGTGTGTGAGATTGTGATTTGTGTGCTGTTGTGTTAGAGAGGCTGTGTGTGTGTGTTTGGCTGTTTGAGTTATGCACGTGATGTGAGATGTGTTGACTGTGTGTGGTTGTGCTTGTTTTGTACGTCTCTTGTGCGCAGTCTGCGGTCTGTGCAGTGTTTATCGCGCGTATTGTGAGCAGTAGCTATGTGCCTGCCTTTCAAGGGTGTGGTGTGTTTATGGTGTCTGTTGTGTGGCGTGTTTCTGTGTTGTGTGTGTGTGCACTGCGTTGTGCTCCTGTGTGAGGATGTATGTGTGGTGTGTCTGTGCGTGATTGTGTGTGTAGTGCGTAGTGTGTGAAATGGGTGCTACTTGTCTTCTTGGTTGGTTATATGTGTTTTGCCCATGGATTTGGGAGTGTCGTGTGTGTTAGGAGTTGTGGTACTTTCTGTGTGTGTCGTGTGCTGTGTTGTTCTGTGATTTGTGTTTGTGCTGTGTGTGTCCTACTCTGTGTGTTCTGTGGTCTGTGTGTTTTGCAAGTTGAGTGAGATATTGCGTGTTAGGACCGATATCTTGTGTATATGTTGCGTGTTTGGCATTGTGCATTCTGCGAGGCTCTGTGTGCTGTATGTTTTATGTGTGTTTGGAGTGATGTGTGCACTGTGTGAAATGTGTGTTGCATAAATTCGGTGTTCTTTCTGTGGTGGTTTGTGTGTGTTTTGCATGGGGGTTGCTATGTGTGTGGTTGTGTTTGACAGGTTGTGTGCGTGGTTGGCTCCTTGAGCAATGAGTGTACTTTGTGATGCGTGTACTGTGTATGGTCAAGCTTGGTCAGTGGGCCTCACTGTGGGTGTTGTGTTCACTCTGAGAACCGTGGTTCATGTGTATAGCGTGCAGTTATGTTCTCGGTGTGATGTGCTGTGCGTTGAGGGACTTCTGCATTCAAGTGCACAGAAGGTAGCCTCTCATGCTTGTCCGTTTTCGCCACAGGTTTGTAATCCTCCAGGAGGGCGTTGTTTCCTGAGGGTGCAAAGAGCCACGTCATCCCTTTAATAGCAAGGCCCTGACGATGCCTTTGTAGTAATCTGTCAGAAACTGCTGCGGGAGAGCCTTGTGCCAAACTCTGCTGGGGAAACAATCCACCGTGCACTGAGGAGACCCTCCCTGAGAGAATACTAGGCTGCTTTCGCCTTGCATGCAACTTGCTCCTACGTGATAAGGAAAACAGTAAACATTGCAGTAGAAGGCGGTCTTCTCTGTACGCCCTCTGTCTCAGAGACCGAAGTGAGCCGCGAATAGGCCTTCGCACTAGCCACACAGGAAGCTGCAGAACAAGATGCTTTGAAATGACAGCAGTGGAGGAAGCCAGCTATGGATTCAGCTTATGTGAGTGAAAGAAACCAGTGCGGGATGGCCCATCCAAGGAATCATTGAAGCCGTGGCGGTGGAAGTTGAAACTGAGCTTGCAATGTGCTTTCCGTGTCTGTCGTGTGCGCGTGCACTCTAAGCGCCTGAGTGACGTCTGCTGCGCAGAGCTCTGTGTGTGCCGAGCGGCGTGCGCTCGCTTGGGTGGCCATTCGCGTGAGGCCTTGCTGAGGCAGCCTGGCTGTCAGAAAGTTGCCCGCATACAACGAATTCCGCTTGCAAAGTGCTTCCCGTGTCTGCCCTGTGTGCCTGCACTCTAAGCACCTGAGTGGAGTCTGCTGCGCAGAGCTCTGTGTGTGCCGAGCGGCGTGCGCTCGCTTGGGTGGCCATTCGCGTGAGGCCTTGCTGAGGCAGCCTGGCTGTCAGAAAGTTGCCCGCATACAACGAATTCCGCTTGCAATGTGCTTCCCGTGTCTGCCGTGTGTGCCTGCACTCTAAGCGCCTGAGTGGAGTCTGCTGCGCAGAGCTCTGTGTGTGCTGAGCGGCGTGCGCTCGCTTGGGTGGCCATTCGCGCGAGGCCTTGCTGAGGAAGCCTGGCTGTCAGGAAAACGCCCGCATACAACGAATTTAGCTTGGCAGTGCAAAAAGTCGCTTTCGTCTGCTACTACGTGGCCGCTCCAGAGAGGCCCAGCTTGTTCTGTGTGGTATCTAAGCCGGCTTCCCATGCCACAGTCTGAGCTTTGAAAACTAAGTGCCCATTGGCTTCAGTCCCCAACCATCATGTCAGCGAGAGGTGTGTGCAAGCTTCTGCAAAGCCTGGTGGCGGATGGGCCCTAAGCGTCAGGGCCGTTGTCCTGCAGAGAAGGATCTGAGGCTGTCTCAGTTCAAGGGATTTCCTGCTCAGCCATATCCAGACTGGCAGCTAAACACTGCTGTGTCAAGGCGAGCTTCTTATACACACTTCTACTCCCAGACACAGGGATACTGTGAAGAGGTCTTCCGCCCAGCCTCAGGGGAAGAGGCGGGGCAAGTTGCTTTCTGTACAGCATTCATTGGAAGCAGGACGTTTGGAGGTTCTGTTCCACAGGCGAAAAGCAGGCAGCACTAGGAGAATCTGTCAAGGAAGCTCCTCTTTATGGCTAGCGAGGCTTAATTCAAACGTGCAATGGAAAATTGTTCTGGGGTAACTGAGCTCTAACTTCACGCTCTAACACTTGCAGCTACTTTCTCCTAACTCATACAGAGTGGAATCGCCAAATACAGAGTAGAATTCTGTTGCGGTACGCTGTGTTCTTGTGTGCTTGGCGATGTATTGCCGACGGCCTGCGGGACCTGCTTGTCTTCTGTGTTGTGTGTTGTCCGTGCTGTGTGTATCTTGTATGTAGTATGTGCGGTATGTGTTCCTCACTGCTTGCTGAGTGCACAGTTCTGTGTATTTTTCACTGTGCTGTGTGTTATGTGAGATGTTGGTATTTGTGAGTGGTGTGTGTTGAGTGGTTCTTCGTGCATTGTACATTTCGCCTTTTTTGATGAGTTCTCTGTTGGCGGTTGCATATGTTGTGCGTTTGGTGTGTGGCTTCCCGTCTAATGTGTAGTGTGAAATGTGTGTCTGGTCTTTCTGTTGTCTGCTGTGTTGTGTACTGTGTTCTGGGTTGTGCGAGTGCTGTCTTTCGGCTTTCTGTGTGTTGCATACTGGGTCGATGTTGGGTGGGCTGTGTAATTTGAGCACTGTGTGCAAAGTTGAGTTTGCCTTGTGTCGGACGTGTTGTGTGCATGTGCATGTTGTGTGTGTGTGTTTGTGCGTTTTCGTTCGTGCTGTCTGCGTGTGGGTCTGCGTGTGCGCAGTATTGTATGCTTGTGGTTGTGCGTGTTGTGTGTAGTGCGTTCTATGTGTGTTGCATGTGTTTTCGTCAGTTGCGTGTGTGCACTTGTAGGTGCTGTGTCAGTTTTGTGTGTGTGAGATTGTGATTTGTGTGCTGTTGTGTTAGAGAGGCTGTGTGTGTGTGTTTGGCTGTTTGAGTTATGCACGTGATGTGAGATGTGTTGACTGTGTGTGGTTGTGCTTGTTTTGTACGTCTCTTGTGCGCAGTCTGCGGTCTGTGCAGTGTTTATCGCGCGTATTGTGAGCAGTAGCTATGTGCCTGCCTTTCAAGGGTGTGGTGTGTTTATGGTGTCTGTTGTGTGGCGTGTTTCTGTGTTGTGTGTGTGTGCACTGCGTTGTGCTCCTGTGTGAGGATGTATGTGTGGTGTGTCTGTGCGTGATTGTGTGTGTAGTGCGTAGTGTGTGAAATGGGTGCTACTTGTCTTCTTGGTTGGTTATATGTGTTTTGCCCATGGATTTGGGAGTGTCGTGTGTGTTAGGAGTTGTGGTACTTTCTGTGTGTGTCGTGTGCTGTGTTGTTCTGTGATTTGTGTTTGTGCTGTGTGTGTCCTACTCTGTGTGTTCTGTGGTCTGTGTGTTTTGCAAGTTGAGTGAGATATTGCGTGTTAGGACCGATATCTTGTGTATATGTTGCGTGTTTGGCATTGTGCATTCTGCGAGGCTCTGTGTGCTGTATGTTTTATGTGTGTTTGGAGTGATGTGTGCACTGTGTGAAATGTGTGTTGCATAAATTCGGTGTTCTTTCTGTGGTGGTTTGTGTGTGTTTTGCATGGGGGTTGCTATGTGTGTGGTTGTGTTTGACAGGTTGTGTGCGTGGTTGGCTCCTTGAGCAATGAGTGTACTTTGTGATGCGTGTACTGTGTATGGTCAAGCTTGGTCAGTGGGCCTCACTGTGGGTGTTGTGTTCACTCTGAGAACCGTGGTTCATGTGTATAGCGTGCAGTTATGTTCTCGGTGTGATGTGCTGTGCGTTGAGGGACTTCTGCATTCAAGTGCACAGAAGGTAGCCTCTCATGCTTGTCCGTTTTCGCCACAGGTTTGTAATCCTCCAGGAGGGCGTTGTTTCCTGAGGGTGCAAAGAGCCACGTCATCCCTTTAATAGCAAGGCCCTGACGATGCCTTTGTAGTAATCTGTCAGAAACTGCTGCGGGAGAGCCTTGTGCCAAACTCTGCTGGGGAAACAATCCACCGTGCACTGAGGAGACCCTCCCTGAGAGAATACTAGGCTGCTTTCGCCTTGCATGCAACTTGCTCCTACGTGATAAGGAAAACAGTAAACATTGCAGTAGAAGGCGGTCTTCTCTGTACGCCCTCTGTCTCAGAGACCGAAGTGAGCCGCGAATAGGCCTTCGCACTAGCCACACAGGAAGCTGCAGAACAAGATGCTTTGAAATGACAGCAGTGGAGGCAAGCCAGCTATGGATTCAGCTTATGTGAGTGAAAGAAACCAGTGCGGGATGGCCCATCCAAGGAATCATTGAAGCCGTGGCGGTGGAAGTTGAAACTGAGCTTGCAATGTGCTTTCCGTGTCTGTCGTGTGCGCGTGCACTCTAAGCGCCTGAGTGACGTCTGCTGCGCAGAGCTCTGTGTGTGCCGAGCGGCGTGCGCTCGCTTGGGTGGCCATTCGCGTGAGGCCTTGCTGAGGCAGCCTGGCTGTCAGAAAGTTGCCCGCATACAACGAATTCCGCTTGCAAAGTGCTTCCCGTGTCTGCCCTGTGTGCCTGCACTCTAAGCACCTGAGTGGAGTCTGCTGCGCAGAGCTCTGTGTGTGCCGAGCGGCGTGCGCTCGCTTGGGTGGCCATTCGCGTGAGGCCTTGCTGAGGCAGCCTGGCTGTCAGAAAGTTGCCCGCATACAACGAATTCCGCTTGCAATGTGCTTCCCGTGTCTGCCGTGTGTGCCTGCACTCTAAGCGCCTGAGTGGAGTCTGCTGCGCAGAGCTCTGTGTGTGCTGAGCGGCGTGCGCTCGCTTGGGTGGCCATTCGCGCGAGGCCTTGCTGAGGAAGCCTGGCTGTCAGGAAAACGCCCGCATACAACGAATTTAGCTTGGCAGTGCAAAAAGTCGCTTTCGTCTGCTACTACGTGGCCGCTCCAGAGAGGCCCAGGTTGGTCTGTGTGGTATGTAAGCCGGTTTCCCATGCCACAGTCTGAGCTTTGAAAACTAAGTGCCCATTGGCTTCAGTCCCCAACCATCATGTCAGCGAGAGGTGTGTGCAAGCTTCTGCAAAGCCTGGTGGCGGATGGGCCCTAAGCGTCAGGGCCGTTGTCCTGCAGAGAAGGATCTGAGGCTGTCTCAGTTCAAGGGATTTCCTGCTCAGCCATATCCAGACTGGCAGCTAAACACTGCTGTGTCAAGGCGAGCTTCTTATACACACTTCTACTCCCAGACACAGGGATACTGTGAAGAGGTCTTCCGCCCAGCCTCAGGGGAAGAGGCGGGGCAAGTTGCTTTCTGTACAGCATTCATTGGAAGCAGGACGTTTGGAGGTTCTGTTCCACAGGCGAAAAGCAGGCAGCACTAGGAGAATCTGTCAAGGAAGCTCCTCTTTATGGCTAGCGAGGCTTAATTCAAACGTGCAATGGAAAATTGTTCTGGGGTAACTGAGCTCTAACTTCACGCTCTAACACTTGCAGCTACTTTCTCCTAACTCATACAGAGTGGAATCGCCAAATACAGAGTAGAATTCTGTTGCGGTACGCTGTGTTCTTGTGTGCTTGGCGATGTATTGCCGACGGCCTGCGGGACCTGCTTGTCTTCTGTGTTGTGTGTTGTCCGTGCTGTGTGTATCTTGTATGTAGTATGTGCGGTATGTGTTCCTCACTGCTTGCTGAGTGCACAGTTCTGTGTATTTTTCACTGTGCTGTGTGTTATGTGAGATGTTGGTATTTGTGAGTGGTGTGTGTTGAGTGGTTCTTCGTGCATTGTACATTTCGCCTTTTTTGATGAGTTCTCTGTTGGCGGTTGCATATGTTGTGCGTTTGGTGTGTGGCTTCCCGTCTAATGTGTAGTGTGAAATGTGTGTCTGGTCTTTCTGTTGTCTGCTGTGTTGTGTACTGTGTTCTGGGTTGTGCGAGTGCTGTCTTTCGGCTTTCTGTGTGTTGCATACTGGGTCGATGTTGGGTGGGCTGTGTAATTTGAGCACTGTGTGCAAAGTTGAGTTTGCCTTGTGTCGGACGTGTTGTGTGCATGTGCATGTTGTGTGTGTGTGTTTGTGCGTTTTCGTTCGTGCTGTCTGCGTGTGGGTCTGCGTGTGCGCAGTATTGTATGCTTGTGGTTGTGCGTGTTGTGTGTAGTGCGTTCTATGTGTGTTGCATGTGTTTTCGTCAGTTGCGTGTGTGCACTTGTAGGTGCTGTGTCAGTTTTGTGTGTGTGAGATTGTGATTTGTGTGCTGTTGTGTTAGAGAGGCTGTGTGTGTGTGTTTGGCTGTTTGAGTTATGCACGTGATGTGAGATGTGTTGACTGTGTGTGGTTGTGCTTGTTTTGTACGTCTCTTGTGCGCAGTCTGCGGTCTGTGCAGTGTTTATCGCGCGTATTGTGAGCAGTAGCTATGTGCCTGCCTTTCAAGGGTGTGGTGTGTTTATGGTGTCTGTTGTGTGGCGTGTTTCTGTGTTGTGTGTGTGTGCACTGCGTTGTGCTCCTGTGTGAGGATGTATGTGTGGTGTGTCTGTGCGTGATTGTGTGTGTAGTGCGTAGTGTGTGAAATGGGTGCTACTTGTCTTCTTGGTTGGTTATATGTGTTTTGCCCATGGATTTGGGAGTGTCGTGTGTGTTAGGAGTTGTGGTACTTTCTGTGTGTGTCGTGTGCTGTGTTGTTCTGTGATTTGTGTTTGTGCTGTGTGTGTCCTACTCTGTGTGTTCTGTGGTCTGTGTGTTTTGCAAGTTGAGTGAGATATTGCGTGTTAGGACCGATATCTTGTGTATATGTTGCGTGTTTGGCATTGTGCATTCTGCGAGGCTCTGTGTGCTGTATGTTTTATGTGTGTTTGGAGTGATGTGTGCACTGTGTGAAATGTGTGTTGCATAAATTCGGTGTTCTTTCTGTGGTGGTTTGTGTGTGTTTTGCATGGGGGTTGCTATGTGTGTGGTTGTGTTTGACAGGTTGTGTGCGTGGTTGGCTCCTTGAGCAATGAGTGTACTTTGTGATGCGTGTACTGTGTATGGTCAAGCTTGGTCAGTGGGCCTCACTGTGGGTGTTGTGTTCACTCTGAGAACCGTGGTTCATGTGTATAGCGTGCAGTTATGTTCTCGGTGTGATGTGCTGTGCGTTGAGGGACTTCTGCATTCAAGTGCACAGAAGGTAGCCTCTCATGCTTGTCCGTTTTCGCCACAGGTTTGTAATCCTCCAGGAGGGCGTTGTTTCCTGAGGGTGCAAAGAGCCACGTCATCCCTTTAATAGCAAGGCCCTGACGATGCCTTTGTAGTAATCTGTCAGAAACTGCTGCGGGAGAGCCTTGTGCCAAACTCTGCTGGGGAAACAATCCACCGTGCACTGAGGAGACCCTCCCTGAGAGAATACTAGGCTGCTTTCGCCTTGCATGCAACTTGCTCCTACGTGATAAGGAAAACAGTAAACATTGCAGTAGAAGGCGGTCTTCTCTGTACGCCCTCTGTCTCAGAGACCGAAGTGAGCCGCGAATAGGCCTTCGCACTAGCCACACAGGAAGCTGCAGAACAAGATGCTTTGAAATGACAGCAGTGGAGGCAAGCCAGCTATGGATTCAGCTTATGTGAGTGAAAGAAACCAGTGCGGGATGGCCCATCCAAGGAATCATTGAAGCCGTGGCGGTGGAAGTTGAAACTGAGCTTGCAATGTGCTTTCCGTGTCTGTCGTGTGCGCGTGCACTCTAAGCGCCTGAGTGACGTCTGCTGCGCAGAGCTCTGTGTGTGCCGAGCGGCGTGCGCTCGCTTGGGTGGCCATTCGCGTGAGGCCTTGCTGAGGCAGCCTGGCTGTCAGAAAGTTGCCCGCATACAACGAATTCCGCTTGCAAAGTGCTTCCCGTGTCTGCCCTGTGTGCCTGCACTCTAAGCACCTGAGTGGAGTCTGCTGCGCAGAGCTCTGTGTGTGCCGAGCGGCGTGCGCTCGCTTGGGTGGCCATTCGCGTGAGGCCTTGCTGAGGCAGCCTGGCTGTCAGAAAGTTGCCCGCATACAACGAATTCCGCTTGCAATGTGCTTCCCGTGTCTGCCGTGTGTGCCTGCACTCTAAGCGCCTGAGTGGAGTCTGCTGCGCAGAGCTCTGTGTGTGCTGAGCGGCGTGCGCTCGCTTGGGTGGCCATTCGCGCGAGGCCTTGCTGAGGAAGCCTGGCTGTCAGGAAAACGCCCGCATACAACGAATTTAGCTTGGCAGTGCAAAAAGTCGCTTTCGTCTGCTACTACGTGGCCGCTCCAGAGAGGCCCAGGTTGGTCTGTGTGGTATGTAAGCCGGTTTCCCATGCCACAGTCTGAGCTTTGAAAACTAAGTGCCCATTGGCTTCAGTCCCCAACCATCATGTCAGCGAGAGGTGTGTGCAAGCTTCTGCAAAGCCTGGTGGCGGATGGGCCCTAAGCGTCAGGGCCGTTGTCCTGCAGAGAAGGATCTGAGGCTGTCTCAGTTCAAGGGATTTCCTGCTCAGCCATATCCAGACTGGCAGCTAAACACTGCTGTGTCAAGGCGAGCTTCTTATACACACTTCTACTCCCAGACACAGGGATACTGTGAAGAGGTCTTCCGCCCAGCCTCAGGGGAAGAGGCGGGGCAAGTTGCTTTCTGTACAGCATTCATTGGAAGCAGGACGTTTGGAGGTTCTGTTCCACAGGCGAAAAGCAGGCAGCACTAGGAGAATCTGTCAAGGAAGCTCCTCTTTATGGCTAGCGAGGCTTAATTCAAACGTGCAATGGAAAATTGTTCTGGGGTAACTGAGCTCTAACTTCACGCTCTAACACTTGCAGCTACTTTCTCCTAACTCATACAGAGTGGAATCGCCAAATACAGAGTAGAATTCTGTTGCGGTACGCTGTGTTCTTGTGTGCTTGGCGATGTATTGCCGACGGCCTGCGGGACCTGCTTGTCTTCTGTGTTGTGTGTTGTCCGTGCTGTGTGTATCTTGTATGTAGTATGTGCGGTATGTGTTCCTCACTGCTTGCTGAGTGCACAGTTCTGTGTATTTTTCACTGTGCTGTGTGTTATGTGAGATGTTGGTATTTGTGAGTGGTGTGTGTTGAGTGGTTCTTCGTGCATTGTACATTTCGCCTTTTTTGATGAGTTCTCTGTTGGCGGTTGCATATGTTGTGCGTTTGGTGTGTGGCTTCCCGTCTAATGTGTAGTGTGAAATGTGTGTCTGGTCTTTCTGTTGTCTGCTGTGTTGTGTACTGTGTTCTGGGTTGTGCGAGTGCTGTCTTTCGGCTTTCCGTGTGTTGCATACTGGGTCGATGTTGGGTGGGCTGTGTAATTTGAGCACTGTGTGCAAAGTTGAGTTTGCCTTGTGTCGGACGTGTTGTGTGCATGTGCATGTTGTGTGTGTGTGTTTGTGCGTTTTCGTTCGTGCTGTCTGCGTGTGGGTCTGCGTGTGCGCAGTATTGTATGCTTGTGGTTGTGCGTGTTGTGTGTAGTGCGTTCTATGTGTGTTGCATGTGTTTTCGTCAGTTGCGTGTGTGCACTTGTAGGTGCTGTGTCAGTTTTGTGTGTGTGAGATTGTGATTTGTGTGCTGTTGTGTTAGAGAGGCTGTGTGTGTGTGTTTGGCTGTTTGAGTTATGCACGTGATGTGAGATGTGTTGACTGTGTGTGGTTGTGCTTGTTTTGTACGTCTCTTGTGCGCAGTCTGCGGTCTGTGCAGTGTTTATCGCGCGTATTGTGAGCAGTAGCTATGTGCCTGCCTTTCAAGGGTGTGGTGTGTTTATGGTGTCTGTTGTGTGGCGTGTTTCTGTGTTGTGTGTGTGTGCACTGCGTTGTGCTCCTGTGTGAGGATGTATGTGTGGTGTGTCTGTGCGTGATTGTGTGTGTAGTGCGTAGTGTGTGAAATGGGTGCTACTTGTCTTCTTGGTTGGTTATATGTGTTTTGCCCATGGATTTGGGAGTGTCGTGTGTGTTAGGAGTTGTGGTACTTTCTGTGTGTGTCGTGTGCTGTGTTGTTCTGTGATTTGTGTTTGTGCTGTGTGTGTCCTACTCTGTGTGTTCTGTGGTCTGTGTGTTTTGCAAGTTGAGTGAGATATTGCGTGTTAGGACCGATATCTTGTGTATATGTTGCGTGTTTGGCATTGTGCATTCTGCGAGGCTCTGTGTGCTGTATGTTTTATGTGTGTTTGGAGTGATGTGTGCACTGTGTGAAATGTGTGTTGCATAAATTCGGTGTTCTTTCTGTGGTGGTTTGTGTGTGTTTTGCATGGGGGTTGCTATGTGTGTGGTTGTGTTTGACAGGTTGTGTGCGTGGTTGGCTCCTTGAGCAATGAGTGTACTTTGTGATGCGTGTACTGTGTATGGTCAAGCTTGGTCAGTGGGCCTCACTGTGGGTGTTGTGTTCACTCTGAGAACCGTGGTTCATGTGTATAGCGTGCAGTTATGTTCTCGGTGTGATGTGCTGTGCGTTGAGGGACTTCTGCATTCAAGTGCACAGAAGGTAGCCTCTCATGCTTGTCCGTTTTCGCCACAGGTTTGTAATCCTCCAGGAGGGCGTTGTTTCCTGAGGGTGCAAAGAGCCACGTCATCCCTTTAATAGCAAGGCCCTGACGATGCCTTTGTAGTAATCTGTCAGAAACTGCTGCGGGAGAGCCTTGTGCCAAACTCTGCTGGGGAAACAATCCACCGTGCACTGAGGAGACCCTCCCTGAGAGAATACTAGGCTGCTTTCGCCTTGCATGCAACTTGCTCCTACGTGATAAGGAAAACAGTAAACATTGCAGTAGAAGGCGGTCTTCTCTGTACGCCCTCTGTCTCAGAGACCGAAGTGAGCCGCGAATAGGCCTTCGCACTAGCCACACAGGAAGCTGCAGAACAAGATGCTTTGAAATGACAGCAGTGGAGGCAAGCCAGCTATGGATTCAGCTTATGTGAGTGAAAGAAACCAGTGCGGGATGGCCCATCCAAGGAATCATTGAAGCCGTGGCGGTGGAAGTTGAAACTGAGCTTGCAATGTGCTTTCCGTGTCTGTCGTGTGCGCGTGCACTCTAAGCGCCTGAGTGACGTCTGCTGCGCAGAGCTCTGTGTGTGCCGAGCGGCGTGCGCTCGCTTGGGTGGCCATTCGCGTGAGGCCTTGCTGAGGCAGCCTGGCTGTCAGAAAGTTGCCCGCATACAACGAATTCCGCTTGCAAAGTGCTTCCCGTGTCTGCCCTGTGTGCCTGCACTCTAAGCACCTGAGTGGAGTCTGCTGCGCAGAGCTCTGTGTGTGCCGAGCGGCGTGCGCTCGCTTGGGTGGCCATTCGCGTGAGGCCTTGCTGAGGCAGCCTGGCTGTCAGAAAGTTGCCCGCATACAACGAATTCCGCTTGCAATGTGCTTCCCGTGTCTGCCGTGTGTGCCTGCACTCTAAGCGCCTGAGTGGAGTCTGCTGCGCAGAGCTCTGTGTGTGCTGAGCGGCGTGCGCTCGCTTGGGTGGCCATTCGCGCGAGGCCTTGCTGAGGAAGCCTGGCTGTCAGGAAAACGCCCGCATACAACGAATTTAGCTTGGCAGTGCAAAAAGTCGCTTTCGTCTGCTACTACGTGGCCGCTCCAGAGAGGCCCAGGTTGGTCTGTGTGGTATGTAAGCCGGTTTCCCATGCCACAGTCTGAGCTTTGAAAACTAAGTGCCCATTGGCTTCAGTCCCCAACCATCATGTCAGCGAGAGGTGTGTGCAAGCTTCTGCAAAGCCTGGTGGCGGATGGGCCCTAAGCGTCAGGGCCGTTGTCCTGCAGAGAAGGATCTGAGGCTGTCTCAGTTCAAGGGATTTCCTGCTCAGCCATATCCAGACTGGCAGCTAAACACTGCTGTGTCAAGGCGAGCTTCTTATACACACTTCTACTCCCAGACACAGGGATACTGTGAAGAGGTCTTCCGCCCAGCCTCAGGGGAAGAGGCGGGGCAAGTTGCTTTCTGTACAGCATTCATTGGAAGCAGGACGTTTGGAGGTTCTGTTCCACAGGCGAAAAGCAGGCAGCACTAGGAGAATCTGTCAAGGAAGCTCCTCTTTATGGCTAGCGAGGCTTAATTCAAACGTGCAATGGAAAATTGTTCTGGGGTAACTGAGCTCTAACTTCACGCTCTAACACTTGCAGCTACTTTCTCCTAACTCATACAGAGTGGAATCGCCAAATACAGAGTAGAATTCTGTTGCGGTACGCTGTGTTCTTGTGTGCTTGGCGATGTATTGCCGACGGCCTGCGGGACCTGCTTGTCTTCTGTGTTGTGTGTTGTCCGTGCTGTGTGTATCTTGTATGTAGTATGTGCGGTATGTGTTCCTCACTGCTTGCTGAGTGCACAGTTCTGTGTATTTTTCACTGTGCTGTGTGTTATGTGAGATGTTGGTATTTGTGAGTGGTGTGTGTTGAGTGGTTCTTCGTGCATTGTACATTTCGCCTTTTTTGATGAGTTCTCTGTTGGCGGTTGCATATGTTGTGCGTTTGGTGTGTGGCTTCCCGTCTAATGTGTAGTGTGAAATGTGTGTCTGGTCTTTCTGTTGTCTGCTGTGTTGTGTACTGTGTTCTGGGTTGTGCGAGTGCTGTCTTTCGGCTTTCCGTGTGTTGCATACTGCGTCGATGTTGGGTGGGCTGTGTAATTTGAGCACTGTGTGCAAAGTTGAGTTTGCCTTGTGTCGGACGTGTTGTGTGCATGTGCATGTTGTGTGTGTGTGTTTGTGCGTTTTCGTTCGTGCTGTCTGCGTGTGGGTCTGCGTGTGCGCAGTATTGTATGCTTGTGGTTGTGCGTGTTGTGTGTAGTGCGTTCTATGTGTGTTGCATGTGTTTTCGTCAGTTGCGTGTGTGCACTTGTAGGTGCTGTGTCAGTTTTGTGTGTGTGAGATTGTGATTTGTGTGCTGTTGTGTTAGAGAGGCTGTGTGTGTGTGTTTGGCTGTTTGAGTTATGCACGTGATGTGAGATGTGTTGACTGTGTGTGGTTGTGCTTGTTTTGTACGTCTCTTGTGCGCAGTCTGCGGTCTGTGCAGTGTTTATCGCGCGTATTGTGAGCAGTAGCTATGTGCCTGCCTTTCAAGGGTGTGGTGTGTTTATGGTGTCTGTTGTGTGGCGTGTTTCTGTGTTGTGTGTGTGTGCACTGCGTTGTGCTCCTGTGTGAGGATGTATGTGTGGTGTGTCTGTGCGTGATTGTGTGTGTAGTGCGTAGTGTGTGAAATGGGTGCTACTTGTCTTCTTGGTTGGTTATATGTGTTTTGCCCATGGATTTGGGAGTGTCGTGTGTGTTAGGAGTTGTGGTACTTTCTGTGTGTGTCGTGTGCTGTGTTGTTCTGTGATTTGTGTTTGTGCTGTGTGTGTCCTACTCTGTGTGTTCTGTGGTCTGTGTGTTTTGCAAGTTGAGTGAGATATTGCGTGTTAGGACCGATATCTTGTGTATATGTTGCGTGTTTGGCATTGTGCATTCTGCGAGGCTCTGTGTGCTGTATGTTTTATGTGTGTTTGGAGTGATGTGTGCACTGTGTGAAATGTGTGTTGCATAAATTCGGTGTTCTTTCTGTGGTGGTTTGTGTGTGTTTTGCATGGGGGTTGCTATGTGTGTGGTTGTGTTTGACAGGTTGTGTGCGTGGTTGGCTCCTTGAGCAATGAGTGTACTTTGTGATGCGTGTAGTGTGTATGGTCAAGCTTGGTCAGTGGGCCTCACTGTGGGTGTTGTGTTCACTCTGAGAACCGTGGTTCATGTGTATAGCGTGCAGTTATGTTCTCGGTGTGATGTGCTGTGCGTTGAGGGACTTCTGCATTCAAGTGCACAGAAGGTAGCCTCTCATGCTTGTCCGTTTTCGCCACAGGTTTGTAATCCTCCAGGAGGGCGTTGTTTCCTGAGGGTGCAAAGAGCCACGTCATCCCTTTAATAGCAAGGCCCTGACGATGCCTTTGTAGTAATCTGTCAGAAACTGCTGCGGGAGAGCCTTGTGCCAAACTCTGCTGGGGAAACAATCCACCGTGCACTGAGGAGACCCTCCCTGAGAGAATACTAGGCTGCTTTCGCCTTGCATGCAACTTGCTCCTACGTGATAAGGAAAACAGTAAACATTGCAGTAGAAGGCGGTCTTCTCTGTACGCCCTCTGTCTCAGAGACCGAAGTGAGCCGCGAATAGGCCTTCGCACTAGCCACACAGGAAGCTGCAGAACAAGATGCTTTGAAATGACAGCAGTGGAGGCAAGCCAGCTATGGATTCAGCTTATGTGAGTGAAAGAAACCAGTGCGGGATGGCCCATCCAAGGAATCATTGAAGCCGTGGCGGTGGAAGTTGAAACTGAGCTTGCAATGTGCTTTCCGTGTCTGTCGTGTGCGCGTGCACTCTAAGCGCCTGAGTGACGTCTGCTGCGCAGAGCTCTGTGTGTGCCGAGCGGCGTGCGCTCGCTTGGGTGGCCATTCGCGTGAGGCCTTGCTGAGGCAGCCTGGCTGTCAGAAAGTTGCCCGCATACAACGAATTCCGCTTGCAAAGTGCTTCCCGTGTCTGCCCTGTGTGCCTGCACTCTAAGCACCTGAGTGGAGTCTGCTGCGCAGAGCTCTGTGTGTGCCGAGCGGCGTGCGCTCGCTTGGGTGGCCATTCGCGTGAGGCCTTGCTGAGGCAGCCTGGCTGTCAGAAAGTTGCCCGCATACAACGAATTCCGCTTGCAATGTGCTTCCCGTGTCTGCCGTGTGTGCCTGCACTCTAAGCGCGTGAGTGGAGTCTGCTGCGCAGAGCTCTGTGTGTGCTGAGCGGCGTGCGCTCGCTTGGGTGGCCATTCGCGCGAGGCCTTGCTGAGGAAGCCTGGCTGTCAGGAAAACGCCCGCATACAACGAATTTAGCTTGGCAGTGCAAAAAGTCGCTTTCGTCTGCTACTACGTGGCCGCTCCAGAGAGGCCCAGGTTGGTCTGTGTGGTATGTAAGCCGGTTTCCCATGCCACAGTCTGAGCTTTGAAAACTAAGTGCCCATTGGCTTCAGTCCCCAACCATCATGTCAGCGAGAGGTGTGTGCAAGCTTCTGCAAAGCCTGGTGGCGGATGGGCCCTAAGCGTCAGGGCCGTTGTCCTGCAGAGAAGGATCTGAGGCTGTCTCAGTTCAAGGGATTTCCTGCTCAGCCATATCCAGACTGGCAGCTAAACACTGCTGTGTCAAGGCGAGCTTCTTATACACACTTCTACTCCCAGACACAGGGATATTGTGAAGAGGTCTTCCGCCCAGCCTCAGGGGAAGAGGCGGGGCAAGTTGCTTTCTGTACAGCATTCATTGGAAGCAGGACGTTTGGAGGTTCTGTTCCACAGGCGAAAAGCAGGCAGCACTAGGAGAATCTGTCAAGGAAGCTCCTCTTTATGGCTAGCGAGGCTTAATTCAAACGTGCAATGGAAAATTGTTCTGGGGTAACTGAGCTCTAACTTCACGCTCTAACACTTGCAGCTACTTTCTCCTAACTCATACAGAGTGGAATCGCCAAATACAGAGTAGAATTCTGTTGCGGTACGCTGTGTTCTTGTGTGCTTGGCGATGTATTGCCGACGGCCTGCGGGACCTGCTTGTCTTCTGTGTTGTGTGTTGTCCGTGCTGTGTGTATCTTGTATGTAGTATGTGCGGTATGTGTTCCTCACTGCTTGCTGAGTGCACAGTTCTGTGTATTTTTCACTGTGCTGTGTGTTATGTGAGATGTTGGTATTTGTGAGTGGTGTGTGTTGAGTGGTTCTTCGTGCATTGTACATTTCGCCTTTTTTGATGAGTTCTCTGTTGGCGGTTGCATATGTTGTGCGTTTGGTGTGTGGCTTCCCGTCTAATGTGTAGTGTGAAATGTGTGTCTGGTCTTTCTGTTGTCTGCTGTGTTGTGTACTGTGTTCTGGGTTGTGCGAGTGCTGTCTTTCGGCTTTCCGTGTGTTGCATACTGGGTCGATGTTGGGTGGGCTGTGTAATTTGAGCACTGTGTGCAAAGTTGAGTTTGCCTTGTGTCGGACGTGTTGTGTGCATGTGCATGTTGTGTGTGTGTGTTTGTGCGTTTTCGTTCGTGCTGTCTGCGTGTGGGTCTGCGTGTGCGCAGTATTGTATGCTTGTGGTTGTGCGTGTTGTGTGTAGTGCGTTCTATGTGTGTTGCATGTGTTTTCGTCAGTTGCGTGTGTGCACTTGTAGGTGCTGTGTCAGTTTTGTGTGTGTGAGATTGTGATTTGTGTGCTGTTGTGTTAGAGAGGCTGTGTGTGTGTGTGTTTGGCTGTTTGAGTTATGCACGTGATGTGAGATGTGTTGACTGTGTGTGGTTGTGCTTGTTTTGTACGTCTCTTGTGCGCAGTCTGCGGTCTGTGCAGTGTTTATCGCGCGTATTGTGAGCAGTAGCTATGTGCCTGCCTTTCAAGGGTGTGGTGTGTTTATGGTGTCTGTTGTGTGGCGTGTTTCTGTGTTGTGTGTGTGTGCACTGCGTTGTGCTCCTGTGTGAGGATGTATGTGTGGTGTGTCTGTGCGTGATTGTGTGTGTAGTGCGTAGTGTGTGAAATGGGTGCTACTTGTCTTCTTGGTTGGTTATATGTGTTTTGCCCATGGATTTGGGAGTGTCGTGTGTGTTAGGAGTTGTGGTACTTTCTGTGTGTGTCGTGTGCTGTGTTGTTCTGTGATTTGTGTTTGTGCTGTGTGTGTCCTACTCTGTGTGTTCTGTGGTCTGTGTGTTTTGCAAGTTGAGTGAGATATTGCGTGTTAGGACCGATATCTTGTGTATATGTTGCGTGTTTGGCATTGTGCATTCTGCGAGGCTCTGTGTGCTGTATGTTTTATGTGTGTTTGGAGTGATGTGTGCACTGTGTGAAATGTGTGTTGCATAAATTCGGTGTTCTTTCTGTGGTGGTTTGTGTGTGTTTTGCATGGGGGTTGCTATGTGTGTGGTTGTGTTTGACAGGTTGTGTGCGTGGTTGGCTCCTTGAGCAATGAGTGTACTTTGTGATGCGTGTACTGTGTATGGTCAAGCTTGGTCAGTGGGCCTCACTGTGGGTGTTGTGTTCACTCTGAGAACCGTGGTTCATGTGTATAGCGTGCAGTTATGTTCTCGGTGTGATGTGCTGTGCGTTGAGGGACTTCTGCATTCAAGTGCACAGAAGGTAGCCTCTCATGCTTGTCCGTTTTCGCCACAGGTTTGTAATCCTCCAGGAGGGCGTTGTTTCCTGAGGGTGCAAAGAGCCACGTCATCCCTTTAATAGCAAGGCCCTGACGATGTCTTTGTAGTAATCTGTCAGAAACTGCTGCGGGAGAGCCTTGTGCCAAACTCTGCTGGGGAAACAATCCACCGTGCACTGAGGAGACCCTCCCTGAGAGAATACTAGGCTGCTTTCGCCTTGCATGCAACTTGCTCCTACGTGATAAGGAAAACAGTAAACATTGCAGTAGAAGGCGGTCTTCTCTGTACGCCCTCTGTCTCAGAGACCGAAGTGAGCCGCGAATAGGCCTTCGCACTAGCCACACAGGAAGCTGCAGAACAAGATGCTTTGAAATGACAGCAGTGGAGGCAAGCCAGCTATGGATTCAGCTTATGTGAGTGAAAGAAACCAGTGCGGGATGGCCCATCCAAGGAATCATTGAAGCCGTGGCGGTGGAAGTTGAAACTGAGCTTGCAATGTGCTTTCCGTGTCTGTCGTGTGCGCGTGCACTCTAAGCGCCTGAGTGACGTCTGCTGCGCAGAGCTCTGTGTGTGCCGAGCGGCGTGCGCTCGCTTGGGTGGCCATTCGCGTGAGGCCTTGCTGAGGCAGCCTGGCTGTCAGAAAGTTGCCCGCATACAACGAATTCCGCTTGCAAAGTGCTTCCCGTGTCTGCCCTGTGTGCCTGCACTCTAAGCACCTGAGTGGAGTCTGCTGCGCAGAGCTCTGTGTGTGCCGAGCGGCGTGCGCTCGCTTGGGTGGCCATTCGCGTGAGGCCTTGCTGAGGCAGCCTGGCTGTCAGAAAGTTGCCCGCATACAACGAATTCCGCTTGCAATGTGCTTCCCGTGTCTGCCGTGTGTGCCTGCACTCTAAGCGCCTGAGTGGAGTCTGCTGCGCAGAGCTCTGTGTGTGCTGAGCGGCGTGCGCTCGCTTGGGTGGCCATTCGCGCGAGGCCTTGCTGAGGAAGCCTGGCTGTCAGGAAAACGCCCGCATACAACGAATTTAGCTTGGCAGTGCAAAAAGTCGCTTTCGTCTGCTACTACGTGGCCGCTCCAGAGAGGCCCAGGTTGGTCTGTGTGGTATGTAAGCCGGTTTCCCATGCCACAGTCTGAGCTTTGAAAACTAAGTGCCCATTGGCTTCAGTCCCCAACCATCATGTCAGCGAGAGGTGTGTGCAAGCTTCTGCAAAGCCTGGTGGCGGATGGGCCCTAAGCGTCAGGGCCGTTGTCCTGCAGAGAAGGATCTGAGGCTGTCTCAGTTCAAGGGATTTCCTGCTCAGCCATATCCAGACTGGCAGCTAAACACTGCTGTGTCAAGGCGAGCTTCTTATACACACTTCTACTCCCAGACACAGGGATACTGTGAAGAGGTCTTCCGCCCAGCCTCAGGGGAAGAGGCGGGGCAAGTTGCTTTCTGTACAGCATTCATTGGAAGCAGGACGTTTGGAGGTTCTGTTCCACAGGCGAAAAGCAGGCAGCACTAGGAGAATCTGTCAAGGAAGCTCCTCTTTATGGCTAGCGAGGCTTAATTCTAACGTGCAATGGAAAATTGTTCTGGGGTAACTGAGCTCTAACTTCACGCTCTAACACTTGCAGCTACTTTCTCCTAACTCATACAGAGTGGAATCGCCAAATACAGAGTAGAATTCTGTTGCGGTACGCTGTGTTCTTGTGTGCTTGGCGATGTATTGCCGACGGCCTGCGGGACCTGCTTGTCTTCTGTGTTGTGTGTTGTCCGTGCTGTGTGTATCTTGTATGTAGTATGTGCGGTATGTGTTCCTCACTGCTTGCTGAGTGCACAGTTCTGTGTATTTTTCACTGTGCTGTGTGTTATGTGAGATGTTGGTATTTGTGAGTGGTGTGTGTTGAGTGGTTCTTCGTGCATTGTACATTTCGCCTTTTTTGATGAGTTCTCTGTTGGCGGTTGCATATGTTGTGCGTTTGGTGTGTGGCTTCCCGTCTAATGTGTAGTGTGAAATGTGTGTCTGGTCTTTCTGTTGTCTGCTGTGTTGTGTACTGTGTTCTGGGTTGTGCGAGTGCTGTCTTTCGGCTTTCCGTGTGTTGCATACTGGGTCGATGTTGGGTGGGCTGTGTAATTTGAGCACTGTGTGCAAAGTTGAGTTTGCCTTGTGTCGGACGTGTTGTGTGCATGTGCATGTTGTGTGTGTGTGTTTGTGCGTTTTCGTTCGTGCTGTCTGCGTGTGGGTCTGCGTGTGCGCAGTATTGTATGCTTGTGGTTGTGCGTGTTGTGTGTAGTGCGTTCTATGTGTGTTGCATGTGTTTTCGTCAGTTGCGTGTGTGCACTTGTAGGTGCTGTGTCAGTTTTGTGTGTGTGAGATTGTGATTTGTGTGCTGTTGTGTTAGAGAGGCTGTGTGTGTGTGTGTTTGGCTGTTTGAGTTATGCACGTGATGTGAGATGTGTTGACTGTGTGTGGTTGTGCTTGTTTTGTACGTCTCTTGTGCGCAGTCTGCGGTCTGTGCAGTGTTTATCGCGCGTATTGTGAGCAGTAGCTATGTGCCTGCCTTTCAAGGGTGTGGTGTGTTTATGGTGTCTGTTGTGTGGCGTGTTTCTGTGTTGTGTGTGTGTGCACTGCGTTGTGCTCCTGTGTGAGGATGTATGTGTGGTGTGTCTGTGCGTGATTGTGTGTGTAGTGCGTAGTGTGTGAAATGGGTGCTACTTGTCTTCTTGGTTGGTTATATGTGTTTTGCCCATGGATTTGGGAGTGTCGTGTGTGTTAGGAGTTGTGGTACTTTCTGTGTGTGTCGTGTGCTGTGTTGTTCTGTGATTTGTGTTTGTGCTGTGTGTGTCCTACTCTGTGTGTTCTGTGGTCTGTGTGTTTTGCAAGTTGAGTGAGATATTGCGTGTTAGGACCGATATCTTGTGTATATGTTGCGTGTTTGGCATTGTGCATTCTGCGAGGCTCTGTGTGCTGTATGTTTTATGTGTGTTTGGAGTGATGTGTGCACTGTGTGAAATGTGTGTTGCATAAATTCGGTGTTCTTTCTGTGGTGGTTTGTGTGTGTTTTGCATGGGGGTTGCTATGTGTGTGGTTGTGTTTGACAGGTTGTGTGCGTGGTTGGCTCCTTGAGCAATGAGTGTACTTTGTGATGCGTGTACTGTGTATGGTCAAGCTTGGTCAGTGGGCCTCACTGTGGGTGTTGTGTTCACTCTGAGAACCGTGGTTCATGTGTATAGCGTGCAGTTATGTTCTCGGTGTGATGTGCTGTGCGTTGAGGGACTTCTGCATTCAAGTGCACAGAAGGTAGCCTCTCATGCTTGTCCGTTTTCGCCACAGGTTTGTAATCCTCCAGGAGGGCGTTGTTTCCTGAGGGTGCAAAGAGCCACGTCATCCCTTTAATAGCAAGGCCCTGACGATGCCTTTGTAGTAATCTGTCAGAAACTGCTGCGGGAGAGCCTTGTGCCAAACTCTGCTGGGGAAACAATCCACCGTGCACTGAGGAGACCCTCCCTGAGAGAATACTAGGCTGCTTTCGCCTTGCATGCAACTTGCTCCTACGTGATAAGGAAAACAGTAAACATTGCAGTAGAAGGCGGTCTTCTCTGTACGCCCTCTGTCTCAGAGACCGAAGTGAGCCGCGAATAGGCCTTCGCACTAGCCACACAGGAAGCTGCAGAACAAGATGCTTTGAAATGACAGCAGTGGAGGCAAGCCAGCTATGGATTCAGCTTATGTGAGTGAAAGAAACCAGTGCGGGATGGCCCATCCAAGGAATCATTGAAGCCGTGGCGGTGGAAGTTGAAACTGAGCTTGCAATGTGCTTTCCGTGTCTGTCGTGTGCGCGTGCACTCTAAGCGCCTGAGTGACGTCTGCTGCGCAGAGCTCTGTGTGTGCCGAGCGGCGTGCGCTCGCTTGGGTGGCCATTCGCGTGAGGCCTTGCTGAGGCAGCCTGGCTGTCAGAAAGTTGCCCGCATACAACGAATTCCGCTTGCAAAGTGCTTCCCGTGTCTGCCCTGTGTGCCTGCACTCTAAGCACCTGAGTGGAGTCTGCTGCGCAGAGCTCTGTGTGTGCCGAGCGGCGTGCGCTCGCTTGGGTGGCCATTCGCGTGAGGCCTTGCTGAGGCAGCCTGGCTGTCAGAAAGTTGCCCGCATACAACGAATTCCGCTTGCAATGTGCTTCCCGTGTCTGCCGTGTGTGCCTGCACTCTAAGCGCCTGAGTGGAGTCTGCTGCGCAGAGCTCTGTGTGTGCTGAGCGGCGTGCGCTCGCTTGGGTGGCCATTCGCGCGAGGCCTTGCTGAGGAAGCCTGGCTGTCAGGAAAACGCCCGCATACAACGAATTTAGCTTGGCAGTGCAAAAAGTCGCTTTCGTCTGCTACTACGTGGCCGCTCCAGAGAGGCCCAGGTTGGTCTGTGTGGTATGTAAGCCGGTTTCCCATGCCACAGTCTGAGCTTTGAAAACTAAGTGCCCATTGGCTTCAGTCCCCAACCATCATGTCAGCGAGAGGTGTGTGCAAGCTTCTGCAAAGCCTGGTGGCGGATGGGCCCTAAGCGTCAGGGCCGTTGTCCTGCAGAGAAGGATCTGAGGCTGTCTCAGTTCAAGGGATTTCCTGCTCAGCCATATCCAGACTGGCAGCTAAACACTGCTGTGTCAAGGCGAGCTTCTTATACACACTTCTACTCCCAGACACAGGGATACTGTGAAGAGGTCTTCCGCCCAGCCTCAGGGGAAGAGGCGGGGCAAGTTGCTTTCTGTACAGCATTCATTGGAAGCAGGACGTTTGGAGGTTCTGTTCCACAGGCGAAAAGCAGGCAGCACTAGGAGAATCTGTCAAGGAAGCTCCTCTTTATGGCTAGCGAGGCTTAATTCAAACGTGCAATGGAAAATTGTTCTGGGGTAACTGAGCTCTAACTTCACGCTCTAACACTTGCAGCTACTTTCTCCTAACTCATACAGAGTGGAATCGCCAAATACAGAGTAGAATTCTGTTGCGGTACGCTGTGTTCTTGTGTGCTTGGCGATGTATTGCCGACGGCCTGCGGGACCTGCTTGTCTTCTGTGTTGTGTGTTGTCCGTGCTGTGTGTATCTTGTATGTAGTATGTGCGGTATGTGTTCCTCACTGCTTGCTGAGTGCACAGTTCTGTGTATTTTTCACTGTGCTGTGTGTTATGTGAGATGTTGGTATTTGTGAGTGGTGTGTGTTGAGTGGTTCTTCGTGCATTGTACATTTCGCCTTTTTTGATGAGTTCTCTGTTGGCGGTTGCATATGTTGTGCGTTTGGTGTGTGGCTTCCCGTCTAATGTGTAGTGTGAAATGTGTGTCTGGTCTTTCTGTTGTCTGCTGTGTTGTGTACTGTGTTCTGGGTTGTGCGAGTGCTGTCTTTCGGCTTTCCGTGTGTTGCATACTGGGTCGATGTTGGGTGGGCTGTGTAATTTGAGCACTGTGTGCAAAGTTGAGTTTGCCTTGTGTCGG
The DNA here is from genome assembly GCF_040802235.1 of Manis javanica. Taxonomy (NCBI): domain Eukaryota; kingdom Metazoa; phylum Chordata; class Mammalia; order Pholidota; family Manidae; genus Manis; species Manis javanica. The sequence continues at coordinate 80,230,399 of NC_133163.1, forward strand.
ACGTGTTGTGTGCATGTGCATGTTGTGTGTGTGTGTTTGTGCGTTTTCGTTCGTGCTGTCTGCGTGTGGGTCTGCGTGTGCGCAGTATTGTATGCTTGTGGTTGTGCGTGTTGTGTGTAGTGCGTTCTATGTGTGTTGCATGTGTTTTCGTCAGTTGCGTGTGTGCACTTGTAGGTGCTGTGTCAGTTTTGTGTGTGTGAGATTGTGATTTGTGTGCTGTTGTGTTAGAGAGGCTGTGTGTGTGTGTTTGGCTGTTTGAGTTATGCACGTGATGTGAGATGTGTTGACTGTGTGTGGTTGTGCTTGTTTTGTACGTCTCTTGTGCGCAGTCTGCGGTCTGTGCAGTGTTTATCGCGCGTATTGTGAGCAGTAGCTATGTGCCTGCCTTTCAAGGGTGTGGTGTGTTTATGGTGTCTGTTGTGTGGCGTGTTTCTGTGTTGTGTGTGTGTGCACTGCGTTGTGCTCCTGTGTGAGGATGTATGTGTGGTGTGTCTGTGCGTGATTGTGTGTGTAGTGCGTAGTGTGTGAAATGGGTGCTACTTGTCTTCTTGGTTGGTTATATGTGTTTTGCCCATGGATTTGGGAGTGTCGTGTGTGTTAGGAGTTGTGGTACTTTCTGTGTGTGTCGTGTGCTGTGTTGTTCTGTGATTTGTGTTTGTGCTGTGTGTGTCCTACTCTGTGTGTTCTGTGGTCTGTGTGTTTTGCAAGTTGAGTGAGATATTGCGTGTTAGGACCGATATCTTGTGTATATGTTGCGTGTTTGGCATTGTGCATTCTGCGAGGCTCTGTGTGCTGTATGTTTTATGTGTGTTTGGAGTGATGTGTGCACTGTGTGAAATGTGTGTTGCATAAATTCGGTGTTCTTTCTGTGGTGGTTTGTGTGTGTTTTGCATGGGGGTTGCTATGTGTGTGGTTGTGTTTGACAGGTTGTGTGCGTGGTTGGCTCCTTGAGCAATGAGTGTACTTTGTGATGCGTGTACTGTGTATGGTCAAGCTTGGTCAGTGGGCCTCACTGTGGGTGTTGTGTTCACTCTGAGAACCGTGGTTCATGTGTATAGCGTGCAGTTATGTTCTCGGTGTGATGTGCTGTGCGTTGAGGGACTTCTGCATTCAAGTGCACAGAAGGTAGCCTCTCATGCTTGTCCGTTTTCGCCACAGGTTTGTAATCCTCCAGGAGGGCGTTGTTTCCTGAGGGTGCAAAGAGCCACGTCATCCCTTTAATAGCAAGGCCCTGACGATGCCTTTGTAGTAATCTGTCAGAAACTGCTGCGGGAGAGCCTTGTGCCAAACTCTGCTGGGGAAACAATCCACCGTGCACTGAGGAGACCCTCCCTGAGAGAATACTAGGCTGCTTTCGCCTTGCATGCAACTTGCTCCTACGTGATAAGGAAAACAGTAAACATTGCAGTAGAAGGCGGTCTTCTCTGTACGCCCTCTGTCTCAGAGACCGAAGTGAGCCGCGAATAGGCCTTCGCACTAGCCACACAGGAAGCTGCAGAACAAGATGCTTTGAAATGACAGCAGTGGAGGCAAGCCAGCTATGGATTCAGCTTATGTGAGTGAAAGAAACCAGTGCGGGATGGCCCATCCAAGGAATCATTGAAGCCGTGGCGGTGGAAGTTGAAACTGAGCTTGCAATGTGCTTTCCGTGTCTGTCGTGTGCGCGTGCACTCTAAGCGCCTGAGTGACGTCTGCTGCGCAGAGCTCTGTGTGTGCCGAGCGGCGTGCGCTCGCTTGGGTGGCCATTCGCGTGAGGCCTTGCTGAGGCAGCCTGGCTGTCAGAAAGTTGCCCGCATACAACGAATTCCGCTTGCAAAGTGCTTCCCGTGTCTGCCCTGTGTGCCTGCACTCTAAGCACCTGAGTGGAGTCTGCTGCGCAGAGCTCTGTGTGTGCCGAGCGGCGTGCGCTCGCTTGGGTGGCCATTCGCGTGAGGCCTTGCTGAGGCAGCCTGGCTGTCAGAAAGTTGCCCGCATACAACGAATTCCGCTTGCAATGTGCTTCCCGTGTCTGCCGTGTGTGCCTGCACTCTAAGCGCCTGAGTGGAGTCTGCTGCGCAGAGCTCTGTGTGTGCTGAGCGGCGTGCGCTCGCTTGGGTGGCCATTCGCGCGAGGCCTTGCTGAGGAAGCCTGGCTGTCAGGAAAACGCCCGCATACAACGAATTTAGCTTGGCAGTGCAAAAAGTCGCTTTCGTCTGCTACTACGTGGCCGCTCCAGAGAGGCCCAGGTTGGTCTGTGTGGTATGTAAGCCGGTTTCCCATGCCACAGTCTGAGCTTTGAAAACTAAGTGCCCATTGGCTTCAGTCCCCAACCATCATGTCAGCGAGAGGTGTGTGCAAGCTTCTGCAAAGCCTGGTGGCGGATGGGCCCTAAGCGTCAGGGCCGTTGTCCTGCAGAGAAGGATCTGAGGCTGTCTCAGTTCAAGGGATTTCCTGCTCAGCCATATCCAGACTGGCAGCTAAACACTGCTGTGTCAAGGCGAGCTTCTTATACACACTTCTACTCCCAGACACAGGGATACTGTGAAGAGGTCTTCCGCCCAGCCTCAGGGGAAGAGGCGGGGCAAGTTGCTTTCTGTACAGCATTCATTGGAAGCAGGACGTTTGGAGGTTCTGTTCCACAGGCGAAAAGCAGGCAGCACTAGGAGAATCTGTCAAGGAAGCTCCTCTTTATGGCTAGCGAGGCTTAATTCAAACGTGCAATGGAAAATTGTTCTGGGGTAACTGAGCTCTAACTTCACGCTCTAACACTTGCAGCTACTTTCTCCTAACTCATACAGAGTGGAATCGCCAAATACAGAGTAGAATTCTGTTGCGGTACGCTGTGTTCTTGTGTGCTTGGCGATGTATTGCCGACGGCCTGCGGGACCTGCTTGTCTTCTGTGTTGTGTGTTGTCCGTGCTGTGTGTATCTTGTATGTAGTATGTGCGGTATGTGTTCCTCACTGCTTGCTGAGTGCACAGTTCTGTGTATTTTTCACTGTGCTGTGTGTTATGTGAGATGTTGGTATTTGTGAGTGGTGTGTGTTGAGTGGTTCTTCGTGCATTGTACATTTCGCCTTTTTTGATGAGTTCTCTGTTGGCGGTTGCATATGTTGTGCGTTTGGTGTGTGGCTTCCCGTCTAATGTGTAGTGTGAAATGTGTGTCTGGTCTTTCTGTTGTCTGCTGTGTTGTGTACTGTGTTCTGGGTTGTGCGAGTGCTGTCTTTCGGCTTTCCGTGTGTTGCATACTGGGTCGATGTTGGGTGGGCTGTGTAATTTGAGCACTGTGTGCAAAGTTGAGTTTGCCTTGTGTCGGACGTGTTGTGTGCATGTGCATGTTGTGTGTGTGTGTTTGTGCGTTTTCGTTCGTGCTGTCTGCGTGTGGGTCTGCGTGTGCGCAGTATTGTATGCTTGTGGTTGTGCGTGTTGTGTGTAGTGCGTTCTATGTGTGTTGCATGTGTTTTCGTCAGTTGCGTGTGTGCACTTGTAGGTGCTGTGTCAGTTTTGTGTGTGTGAGATTGTGATTTGTGTGCTGTTGTGTTAGAGAGGCTGTGTGTGTGTGTTTGGCTGTTTGAGTTATGCACGTGATGTGAGATGTGTTGACTGTGTGTGGTTGTGCTTGTTTTGTACGTCTCTTGTGCGCAGTCTGCGGTCTGTGCAGTGTTTATCGCGCGTATTGTGAGCAGTAGCTATGTGCCTGCCTTTCAAGGGTGTGGTGTGTTTATGGTGTCTGTTGTGTGGCGTGTTTCTGTGTTGTGTGTGTGTGCACTGCGTTGTGCTCCTGTGTGAGGATGTATGTGTGGTGTGTCTGTGCGTGATTGTGTGTGTAGTGCGTAGTGTGTGAAATGGGTGCTACTTGTCTTCTTGGTTGGTTATATGTGTTTTGCCCATGGATTTGGGAGTGTCGTGTGTGTTAGGAGTTGTGGTACTTTCTGTGTGTGTCGTGTGCTGTGTTGTTCTGTGATTTGTGTTTGTGCTGTGTGTGTCCTACTCTGTGTGTTCTGTGGTCTGTGTGTTTTGCAAGTTGAGTGAGATATTGCGTGTTAGGACCGATATCTTGTGTATATGTTGCGTGTTTGGCATTGTGCATTCTGCGAGGCTCTGTGTGCTGTATGTTTTATGTGTGTTTGGAGTGATGTGTGCACTGTGTGAAATGTGTGTTGCATAAATTCGGTGTTCTTTCTGTGGTGGTTTGTGTGTGTTTTGCATGGGGGTTGCTATGTGTGTGGTTGTGTTTGACAGGTTGTGTGCGTGGTTGGCTCCTTGAGCAATGAGTGTACTTTGTGATGCGTGTACTGTGTATGGTCAAGCTTGGTCAGTGGGCCTCACTGTGGGTGTTGTGTTCACTCTGAGAACCGTGGTTCATGTGTATAGCGTGCAGTTATGTTCTCGGTGTGATGTGCTGTGCGTTGAGGGACTTCTGCATTCAAGTGCACAGAAGGTAGCCTCTCATGCTTGTCCGTTTTCGCCACAGGTTTGTAATCCTCCAGGAGGGCGTTGTTTCCTGAGGGTGCAAAGAGCCACGTCATCCCTTTAATAGCAAGGCCCTGACGATGCCTTTGTAGTAATCTGTCAGAAACTGCTGCGGGAGAGCCTTGTGCCAAACTCTGCTGGGGAAACAATCCACCGTGCACTGAGGAGACCCTCCCTGAGAGAATACTAGGCTGCTTTCGCCTTGCATGCAACTTGCTCCTACGTGATAAGGAAAACAGTAAACATTGCAGTAGAAGGCGGTCTTCTCTGTACGCCCTCTGTCTCAGAGACCGAAGTGAGCCGCGAATAGGCCTTCGCACTAGCCACACAGGAAGCTGCAGAACAAGATGCTTTGAAATGACAGCAGTGGAGGCAAGCCAGCTATGGATTCAGCTTATGTGAGTGAAAGAAACCAGTGCGGGATGGCCCATCCAAGGAATCATTGAAGCCGTGGCGGTGGAAGTTGAAACTGAGCTTGCAATGTGCTTTCCGTGTCTGTCGTGTGCGCGTGCACTCTAAGCGCCTGAGTGACGTCTGCTGCGCAGAGCTCTGTGTGTGCCGAGCAGCGTGCGCTCGCTTGGGTGGCCATTCGCGTGAGGCCTTGCTGAGGCAGCCTGGCTGTCAGAAAGTTGCCCGCATACAACGAATTCCGCTTGCAAAGTGCTTCCCGTGTCTGCCCTGTGTGCCTGCACTCTAAGCACCTGAGTGGAGTCTGCTGCGCAGAGCTCTGTGTGTGCCGAGCGGCGTGCGCTCGCTTGGGTGGCCATTCGCGTGAGGCCTTGCTGAGGCAGCCTGGCTGTCAGAAAGTTGCCCGCATACAACGAATTCCGCTTGCAATGTGCTTCCCGTGTCTGCCGTGTGTGCCTGCACTCTAAGCGCCTGAGTGGAGTCTGCTGCGCAGAGCTCTGTGTGTGCTGAGCGGCGTGCGCTCGCTTGGGTGGCCATTCGCGCGAGGCCTTGCTGAGGAAGCCTGGCTGTCAGGAAAACGCCCGCATACAACGAATTTAGCTTGGCAGTGCAAAAAGTCGCTTTCGTCTGCTACTACGTGGCCGCTCCAGAGAGGCCCAGGTTGGTCTGTGTGGTATGTAAGCCGGTTTCCCATGCCACAGTCTGAGCTTTGAAAACTAAGTGCCCATTGGCTTCAGTCCCCAACCATCATGTCAGCGAGAGGTGTGTGCAAGCTTCTGCAAAGCCTGGTGGCGGATGGGCCCTAAGCATCAGGGCCGTTGTCCTGCAGAGAAGGATCTGAGGCTGTCTCAGTTCAAGGGATTTCCTGCTCAGCCATATCCAGACTGGCAGCTAAACACTGCTGTGTCAAGGCGAGCTTCTTATACACACTTCTACTCCCAGACACAGGGATACTGTGAAGAGGTCTTCCGCCCAGCCTCAGGGGAAGAGGCGGGGCAAGTTGCTTTCTGTACAGCATTCATTGGAAGCAGGACGTTTGGAGGTTCTGTTCCACAGGCGAAAAGCAGGCAGCACTAGGAGAATCTGTCAAGGAAGCTCCTCTTTATGGCTAGCGAGGCTTAATTCAAACGTGCAATGGAAAATTGTTCTGGGGTAACTGAGCTCTAACTTCACGCTCTAACACTTGCAGCTACTTTCTCCTAACTCATACAGAGTGGAATCGCCAAATACAGAGTAGAATTCTGTTGCGGTACGCTGTGTTCTTGTGTGCTTGGCGATGTATTGCCGACGGCCTGCGGGACCTGCTTGTCTTCTGTGTTGTGTGTTGTCCGTGCTGTGTGTATCTTGTATGTAGTATGTGCGGTATGTGTTCCTCACTGCTTGGTGAGTGCACAGTTTTGTGTTTTTTTCACTGTGCTGTGTGTTATGTGAGATGTTGGTATTTGTGAGTGGTGTGTGTTGAGTGGTTCTTCGTGCATTGTACATTTCCCCTTTTTTGATGAGTTCTCTGTTGGCGGTTGCATATGTTGTGCGTTTGGTGTGTGGCTTCCCGTCTAATGTGTAGTGTGAAATGTGTGTCTGGTCTTTCTGTTGTCTGCTGTGTTGTGTACTGTGTTCTGGGTTGTGCGAGTGCTGTCTTTCGGCTTTCCGTGTGTTGCATACTGGGTCGATGTTGGGTGGGCTGTGTAATTTGAGCACTGTGTGCAAAGTTGAGTTTGCCTTGTGTCGGACGTGTTGTGTGCATGTGCATGTTGTGTGTGTGTGTTTGTGCGTTTTCGTTCGTGCTGGCTGCGTGTGGGTCTGCGTGTGCGCAGTATTGTATGCTTGTGGTTGTGCGTGTTGTGTGTAGTGCGTTCTATGTGTGTTGCATGTGTTTTCGTCAGTTGCGTGTGTGCACTTGTAGGTGCTGTGTCAGTTTTGTGTGTGTGAGATTGTGATTTGTGTGCTGTTGTGTTAGAGAGGCTGTGTGTGTGTGTTTGGCTGTTTGAGTTATGCACGTGATGTGAGATGTGTTGACTGTGTGTGGTTGTGCTTGTTTTGTACGTCTCTTGTGCGCAGTCTGCGGTCTGTGCAGTGTTTATCGCGCGTATTGTGAGCAGTAGCTATGTGCCTGCCTTTCAAGGGTGTGGTGTGTTTATGGTGTCTGTTGTGTGGCGTGTTTCTGTGTTGTGTGTGTGTGCACTGCGTTGTGCTCCTGTGTGAGGATGTATGTGTGGTGTGTCTGTGCGTGATTGTGTGTGTAGTGCGTAGTGTGTGAAATGGGTGCTACTTGTCTTCTTGGTTGGTTATATGTGTTTTGCCCATGGATTTGGGAGTGTCGTGTGTGTTAGGAGTTGTGGTACTTTCTGTGTGTGTCGTGTGCTGTGTTGTTCTGTGATTTGTGTTTGTGCTGTGTGTGTCCTACTCTGTGTGTTCTGTGGTCTGTGTGTTTTGCAAGTTGAGTGAGATATTGCGTGTTAGGACCGATATCTTGTGTATATGTTGCGTGTTTGGCATTGTGCATTCTGCGAGGCTCTGTGTGCTGTATGTTTTATGTGTGTTTGGAGTGATGTGTGCACTGTGTGAAATGTGTGTTGCATAAATTCGGTGTTCTTTCTGTGGTGGTTTGTGTGTGTTTTGCATGGGGGTTGCTATGTGTGTGGTTGTGTTTGACAGGTTGTGTGCGTGGTTGGCTCCTTGAGCAATGAGTGTACTTTGTGATGCGTGTACTGTGTATGGTCAAGCTTGGTCAGTGGGCCTCACTGTGGGTGTTGTGTTCACTCTGAGAACCGTGGTTCATGTGTATAGCGTGCAGTTATGTTCTCGGTGTGATGTGCTGTGCGTTGAGGGACTTCTGCATTCAAGTGCACAGAAGGTAGCCTCTCATGCTTGTCCGTTTTCGCCACAGGTTTGTAATCCTCCAGGAGGGCGTTGTTTCCTGAGGGTGCAAAGAGCCACGTCATCCCTTTAATAGCAAGGCCCTGACGATGCCTTTGTAGTAATCTGTCAGAAACTGCTGCGGGAGAGCCTTGTGCCAAACTCTGCTGGGGAAACAATCCACCGTGCACTGAGGAGACCCTCCCTGAGAGAATACTAGGCTGCTTTCGCCTTGCATGCAACTTGCTCCTACGTGATAAGGAAAACAGTAAACATTGCAGTAGAAGGCGGTCTTCTCTGTACGCCCTCTGTCTCAGAGACCGAAGTGAGCCGCGAATAGGCCTTCGCACTAGCCACACAGGAAGCTGCAGAACAAGATGCTTTGAAATGACAGCAGTGGAGGCAAGCCAGCTATGGATTCAGCTTATGTGAGTGAAAGAAACCAGTGCGGGATGGCCCATCCAAGGAATCATTGAAGCCGTGGCGGTGGAAGTTGAAACTGAGCTTGCAATGTGCTTTCCGTGTCTGTCGTGTGCGCGTGCACTCTAAGCGCCTGAGTGACGTCTGCTGCGCAGAGCTCTGTGTGTGCCGAGCGGCGTGCGCTCGCTTGGGTGGCCATTCGCGTGAGGCCTTGCTGAGGCAGCCTGGCTGTCAGAAAGTTGCCCGCATACAACGAATTCCGCTTGCAAAGTGCTTCCCGTGTCTGCCCTGTGTGCCTGCACTCTAAGCACCTGAGTGGAGTCTGCTGCGCAGAGCTCTGTGTGTGCCGAGCGGCGTGCGCTCGCTTGGGTGGCCATTCGCGTGAGGCCTTGCTGAGGCAGCCTGGCTGTCAGAAAGTTGCCCGCATACAACGAATTCCGCTTGCAATGTGCTTCCCGTGTCTGCCGTGTGTGCCTGCACTCTAAGCGCCTGAGTGGAGTCTGCTGCGCAGAGCTCTGTGTGTGCTGAGCGGCGTGCGCTCGCTTGGGTGGCCATTCGCGCGAGGCCTTGCTGAGGAAGCCTGGCTGTCAGGAAAACGCCCGCATACAACGAATTTAGCTTGGCAGTGCAAAAAGTCGCTTTCGTCTGCTACTACGTGGCCGCTCCAGAGAGGCCCAGGTTGGTCTGTGTGGTATGTAAGCCGGTTTCCCATGCCACAGTCTGAGCTTTGAAAACTAAGTGCCCATTGGCTTCAGTCCCCAACCATCATGTCAGCGAGAGGTGTGTGCAAGCTTCTGCAAAGCCTGGTGGCGGATGGGCCCTAAGCATCAGGGCCGTTGTCCTGCAGAGAAGGATCTGAGGCTGTCTCAGTTCAAGGGATTTCCTGCTCAGCCATATCCAGACTGGCAGCTAAACACTGCTGTGTCAAGGCGAGCTTCTTATACACACTTCTACTCCCAGACACAGGGATACTGTGAAGAGGTCTTCCGCCCAGCCTCAGGGGAAGAGGCGGGGCAAGTTGCTTTCTGTACAGCATTCATTGGAAGCAGGACGTTTGGAGGTTCTGTTCCACAGGCGAAAAGCAGGCAGCACTAGGAGAATCTGTCAAGGAAGCTCCTCTTTATGGCTAGCGAGGCTTAATTCAAACGTGCAATGGAAAATTGTTCTGGGGTAACTGAGCTCTAACTTCACGCTCTAACACTTGCAGCTACTTTCTCCTAACTCATACAGAGTGGAATCGCCAAATACAGAGTAGAATTCTGTTGCGGTACGCTGTGTTCTTGTGTGCTTGGCGATGTATTGCCGACGGCCTGCGGGACCTGCTTGTCTTCTGTGTTGTGTGTTGTCCGTGCTGTGTGTATCTTGTATGTAGTATGTGCGGTATGTGTTCCTCACTGCTTGCTGAGTGCACAGTTCTGTGTATTTTTCATTGTGCTGTGTGTTATGTGAGATGTTGGTATTTGTGAGTGGTGTGTGTTGAGTGGTTCTTCGTGCATTGTACATTTCGCCTTTTTTGATGAGTTCTCTGTTGGCGGTTGCATATGTTGTGCGTTTGGTGTGTGGCTTCCCGTTTAATGTGTAGTGTGAAATGTGTGTCTGGTCTTTCTGTTGTCTGCTGTGTTGTGTACTGTGTTCTGGGTTGTGCGAGTGCTGTCTTTCGGCTTTCCGTGTGTTGCATACTGGGTCGATGTTGGGTGGGCTGTGTAATTTGAGCACTGTGTGCAAAGTTGAGTTTGCCTTGTGTCGGACGTGTTGTGTGCATGTGCATGTTGTGTGTGTGTGTTTGTGCGTTTTCGTTCGTGCTGTCTGCGTGTGGGTCTGCGTGTGCGCAGTATTGTATGCTTGTGGTTGTGCGTGTTGTGTGTAGTGCGTTCTATGTGTGTTGCATGTGTTTTCGTCAGTTGCGTGTGTGCACTTGTAGGTGCTGTGTCAGTTTTGTGTGTGTGAGATTGTGATTTGTGTGCTGTTGGGTTAGAGAGGCTGTGTGTGTGTGTTTGGCTGTTTGAGTTATGCACGTGATGTGAGATGTGTTGACTGTGTGTGGTTGTGCTTGTTTTGTACGTCTCTTGTGCGCAGTCTGCGGTCTGTGCAGTGTTTATCGCGCGTATTGTGAGCAGTAGCTATGTGCCTGCCTTTCAAGGGTGTGGTGTGTTTATGGTGTCTGTTGTGTGGCGTGTTTCTGTGTTGTGTGTGTGTGCACTGCGTTGTGCTCCTGTGTGAGGATGTATGTGTGGTGTGTCTGTGCGTGATTGTGTGTGTAGTGCGTAGTGTGTGAAATGGGTGCTACTTGTCTTCTTGGTTGGTTATATGTGTTTTGCCCATGGATTTGGGAGTGTCGTGTGTGTTAGGAGTTGTGGTACTTTCTGTGTGTGTCGTGTGCTGTGTTGTTCTGTGATTTGTGTTTGTGCTGTGTGTGTCCTACTCTGTGTGTTCTGTGGTCTGTGTGTTTTGCAAGTTGAGTGAGATATTGCGTGTTAGGACCGATATCTTGTGTATATGTTGCGTGTTTGGCATTGTGCATTCTGCGAGGCTCTGTGTGCTGTATGTTTTATGTGTGTTTGGAGTGATGTGTGCACTGTGTGAAATGTGTGTTGCATAAATTCGGTGTTCTTTCTGTGGTGGTTTGTGTGTGTTTTGCATGGGGGTTGCTATGTGTGTGGTTGTGTTTGACAGGTTGTGTGCGTGGTTGGCTCCTTGAGCAATGAGTGTACTTTGTGATGCGTGTACTGTGTATGGTCAAGCTTGGTCAGTGGGCCTCACTGTGGGTGTTGTGTTCACTCTGAGAACCGTGGTTCATGTGTATAGCGTGCAGTTATGTTCTCGGTGTGATGTGCTGTGCGTTGAGGGACTTCTGCATTCAAGTGCACAGAAGGTAGCCTCTCATGCTTGTCCGTTTTCGCCACAGGTTTGTAATCCTCCAGGAGGGCGTTGTTTCCTGAGGGTGCAAAGAGCCACGTCATCCCTTTAATAGCAAGGCCCTGACGATGCCTTTGTAGTAATCTGTCAGAAACTGCTGCGGGAGAGCCTTGTGCCAAACTCTGCTGGGGAAACAATCCACCGTGCACTGAGGAGACCCTCCCTGAGAGAATACTAGGCTGCTTTCGCCTTGCATGCAACTTGCTCCTACGTGATAAGGAAAACAGTAAACATTGCAGTAGAAGGCGGTCTTCTCTGTACGCCCTCTGTCTCAGAGACCGAAGTGAGCCGCGAATAGGCCTTCGCACTAGCCACACAGGAAGCTGCAGAACAAGATGCTTTGAAATGACAGCAGTGGAGGCAAGCCAGCTATGGATTCAGCTTATGTGAGTGAAAGAAACCAGTGCAGGATGGCCCATCCAAGGAATCATTGAAGCCGTGGCGGTGGAAGTTGAAACTGAGCTTGCAATGTGCTTTCCGTGTCTGTCGTGTGCGCGTGCACTCTAAGCGCCTGAGTGACGTCTGCTGCGCAGAGCTCTGTGTGTGCCGAGCGGCGTGCGCTCGCTTGGGTGGCCATTCGCGTGAGGCCTTGCTGAGGCAGCCTGGCTGTCAGAAAGTTGCCCGCATACAACGAATTCCGCTTGCAAAGTGCTTCCCGTGTCTGCCCTGTGTGCCTGCACTCTAAGCACCTGAGTGGAGTCTGCTGCGCAGAGCTCTGTGTGTGCCGAGCGGCGTGCGCTCGCTTGGGTGGCCATTCGCGTGAGGCCTTGCTGAGGCAGCCTGGCTGTCAGAAAGTTGCCCGCATACAACGAATTCCGCTTGCAATGTGCTTCCCCTGTCTGCCGTGTGTGCCTGCACTCTAAGCGCCTGAGTGGAGTCTGCTGCGCAGAGCTCTGTGTGTGCTGAGCGGCGTGCGCTCGCTTGGGTGGCCATTCGCGCGAGGCCTTGCTGAGGAAGCCTGGCTGTCAGGAAAACGCCCGCATACAACGAATTTAGCTTGGCAGTGCAAAAAGTCGCTTTCGTCTGCTACTACGTGGCCGCTCCAGAGAGGCCCAGGTTGGTCTGTGTGGTATGTAAGCCGGTTTCCCATGCCACAGTCTGAGCTTTGAAAACTAAGTGCCCATTGGCTTCAGTCCCCAACCATCATGTCAGCGAGAGGTGTGTGCAAGCTTCTGCAAAGCCTGGTGGCGGATGGGCCCTAAGCATCAGGGCCGTTGTCCTGCAGAGAAGGATCTGAGGCTGTCTCAGTTCAAGGGATTTCCTGCTCAGCCATATCCAGACTGGCAGCTAAACACTGCTGTGTCAAGGCGAGCTTCTTATACACACTTCTACTCCCAGACACAGGGATACTGTGAAGAGGTCTTCCGCCCAGCCTCAGGGGAAGAGGCGGGGCAAGTTGCTTTCTGTACAGCATTCATTGGAAGCAGGACGTTTGGAGGTTCTGTTCCACAGGCGAAAAGCAGGCAGCACTAGGAGAATCTGTCAAGGAAGCTCCTCTTTATGGCTAGCGAGGCTTAATTCAAACGTGCAATGGAAAATTGTTCTGGGGTAACTGAGCTCTAACTTCACGCTCTAACACTTGCAGCTACTTTCTCCTAACTCATACAGAGTGGAATCGCCAAATACAGAGTAGAATTCTGTTGCGGTACGCTGTGTTCTTGTGTGCTTGGCGATGTATTGCCGACGGCCTGCGGGACCTGCTTGTCTTCTGTGTTGTGTGTTGTCCGTGCTGTGTGTATCTTGTATGTAGTATGTGCGGTATGTGTTCCTCACTGCTTGCTGAGTGCACAGTTCTGTGTATTTTTCACTGTGCTGTGTGTTATGTGAGAGGTTGGTATTTGTGAGTGGTGTGTGTTGAGTGGTTCTTCGTGCATTGTACATTTCGCCTTTTTTGATGAGTTCTCTGTTGGCGGTTGCATATGTTGTGCGTTTGGTGTGTGGCTTCCCGTCTAATGTGTAGTGTGAAATGTGTGTCTGGTCTTTCTGTTGTCTGCTGTGTTGTGTACTGTGTTCTGGGTTGTGCGAGTGCTGTCTTTCGGCTTTCCGTGTGTTGCATACTGGGTCGATGTTGGGTGGGCTGTGTAATTTGAGCACTGTGTGCAAAGTTGAGTTTGCCTTGTGTCGGACGTGTTGTGTGCATGTGCATGTTGTGTGTGTGTGTTTGTGCGTTTTCGTTCGTGCTGTCTGCGTGTGGGTCTGCGTGTGCGCAGTATTGTATGCTTGTGGTTGTGCGTGTTGTGTGTAGTGCGTTCTATGTGTGTTGCATGTGTTTTCGTCAGTTGCGTGTGTGCACTTGTAGGTGCTGTGTCAGTTTTGTGTGTGTGAGATTGTGATTTGTGTGCTGTTGGGTTAGAGAGGCTGTGTGTGTGTGTTTGGCTGTTTGAGTTATGCACGTGATGTGAGATGTGTTGACTGTGTGTGGTTGTGCTTGTTTTGTACGTCTCTTGTGCGCAGTCTGCGGTCTGTGCAGTGTTTATCGCGCGTATTGTGAGCAGTAGCTATGTGCCTGCCTTTCAAGGGTGTGGTGTGTTTATGGTGTCTGTTGTGTGGCGTGTTTCTGTGTTGTGTGTGTGTGCACTGCGTTGTGCTCCTGTGTGAGGATGTATGTGTGGTGTGTCTGTGCGTGATTGTGTGTGTAGTGCGTAGTGTGTGAAATGGGTGCTACTTGTCTTCTTGGTTGGTTATATGTGTTTTGCCCATGGATTTGGGAGTGTCGTGTGTGTTAGGAGTTGTGGTACTTTCTGTGTGTGTCGTGTGCTGTGTTGTTCTGTGATTTGTGTTTGTGCTGTGTGTGTCCTACTCTGTGTGTTCTGTGGTCTGTGTGTTTTGCAAGTTGAGTGAGATATTGCGTGTTAGGACCGATATCTTGTGGATATGTTGCGTGTTTGGCATTGTGCATTCTGCGAGGCTCTGTGTGCTGTATGTTTTATGTGTGTTTGGAGTGATGTGTGCACTGTGTGAAATGTGTGTTGCATAAATTCGGTGTTCTTTCTGTGGTGGTTTGTGTGTGTTTTGGATGGGGGTTGCTATGTGTGTGGTTGTGTTTGACAGGTTGTGTGCGTGGTTGGCTCCTTGAGCAGTGAGTGTATTTTGTGATGGGTGTACTGTGTATGGTCAAGCTTGGTCAGTGGGCCTCACTGTGGGTGTTGTGTTCACTCTGAGAACCGTGGTTCATGTGTATAGCGTGCAGTTATGTTCTCGGTGTGATGTGCTGTGCGTTGAGGGACTTCTGCATTCAAGTGCACAGAAGGTAGCCTCTCATGCTTGTCCGTTTTCGCCACAGGTTTGTAATCCTCCAGGAGGGCGTTGTTTCCTGAGGGTGCAAAGAGCCACGTCATCCCTTTAATAGCAAGGCCCTGACGATGCCTTTGTAGTAATCTGTCAGAAACTGCTGCGGGAGAGCCTTGTGCCAAACTCTGCTGGGGAAACAATCCACCGTGCACTGAGGAGACCCTCCCTGAGAGAATACTAGGCTGCTTTCGCCTTGCATGCAACTTGCTCCTACGTGATAAGGAAAACAGTAAACATTGCAGTAGAAGGCGGTCTTCTCTGTACGCCCTCTGTCTCAGAGACCGAAGTGAGCCGCGAATAGGCCTTCGCACTAGCCACACAGGAAGCTGCAGAACAAGATGCTTTGAAATGACAGCAGTGGAGGCAAGCCAGCTATGGATTCAGCTTATGTGAGTGAAAGAAACCAGTGCGGGATGGCCCATCCAAGGAATCATTGAAGCCGTGGCGGTGGAAGTTGAAACTGAGCTTGCAATGTGCTTTCCGTGTCTGTCGTGTGCGCGTGCACTCTAAGCGCCTGAGTGACGTCTGCTGCGCAGAGCTCTGTGTGTGCCGAGCGGCGTGCGCTCGCTTGGGTGGCCATTCGCGTGAGGCCTTGCTGAGGCAGCCTGGCTGTCAGAAAGTTGCCCGCATACAACGAATTCCGCTTGCAATGTGCTTCCCGTGTCTGCCCTGTGTGCCTGCACTCTAAGCGCCTGAGTGGAGTCTGCTGCGCAGAGCTCTGTGTGTGCTGAGCGGCGTGCGCTCGCTTGGGTGGCCATTCGCGCGAGGCCTTGCTGAGGAAGCCTGGCTGTCAGGAAAACGCCCGCATACAACGAATTTAGCTTGGCAGTGCAAAAAGTCGCTTTCGTCTGCTACTACGTGGCCGCTCCAGAGAGGCCCAGGTTGGTCTGTGTGGTATGTAAGCCGGTTTCCCATGCCACAGTCTGAGCTTTGAAAACTAAGTGCCCATTGGCTTCAGTCCCCAACCATCATGTCAGCGAGAGGTGTGTGCAAGCTTCTGCAAAGCCTGGTGGCGGATGGGCCCTAAGCGTCAGGGCCGTTGTCCTGCAGAGAAGGATCTGAGGCTGTCTCAGTTCAAGGGATTTCCTGCTCAGCCATATCCAGACTGGCAGCTAAACACTGCTGTGTCAAGGCGAGCTTCTTATACACACTTCTACTCCCAGACACAGGGATACTGTGAAGAGGTCTTCCGCCCAGCCTCAGGGGAAGAGGCGGGGCAAGTTGCTTTCTGTACAGCATTCATTGGAAGCAGGACGTTTGGAGGTTCTGTTCCACAGGCGAAAAGCAGGCAGCACTAGGAGAATCTGTCAAGGAAGCTCCTCTTTATGGCTAGCGAGGCTTAATTCAAACGTGCAATGGAAAATTGTTCTGGGGTAACTGAGCTCTAACTTCACGCTCTAACACTTGCAGCTACTTTCTCCTAACTCATACAGAGTGGAATCGCCAAATACAGAGTAGAATTCTGTTGCGGTACGCTGTGTTCTTGTGTGCTTGGCGATGTATTGCCGACGGCCTGCGGGACCTGCTTGTCTTCTGTGTTGTGTGTTGTCCGTGCTGTGTGTATCTTGTATGTAGTATGTGCGGTATGTGTTCCTCACTGCTTGCTGAGTGCACAGTTCTGTGTATTTTTCACTGTGCTGTGTGTTATGTGAGATGTTGGTATTTGTGAGTGGTGTGTGTTGAGTGGTTCTTCGTGCATTGTACATTTCGCCTTTTTTGATGAGTTCTCTGTTGGCGGTTGCATATGTTGTGCGTTTGGTGTGTGGCTTCCCGTCTAATGTGTAGTGTGAAATGTGTGTCTGGTCTTTCTGTTGTCTGCTGTGTTGTGTACTGTGTTCTGGGTTGTGCGAGTGCTGTCTTTCGGCTTTCCGTGTGTTGCATACTGGGTCGATGTTGGGTGGGCTGTGTAATTTGAGCACTGTGTGCAAAGTTGAGTTTGCCTTGTGTCGGACGTGTTGTGTGCATGTGCATGTTGTGTGTGTGTGTTTGTGCGTTTTCGTTCGTGCTGTCTGCGTGTGGGTCTGCGTGTGCGCAGTATTGTATGCTTGTGGTTGTGCGTGTTGTGTGTAGTGCGTTCTATGTGTGTTGCATGTGTTTTCGTCAGTTGCGTGTGTGCACTTGTAGGTGCTGTGTCAGTTTTGTGTGTGTGAGATTGTGATTTGTGTGCTGTTGGGTTAGAGAGGCTGTGTGTGTGTGTTTGGCTGTTTGAGTTATGCACGTGATGTGAGATGTGTTGACTGTGTGTGGTTGTGCTTGTTTTGTACGTCTCTTGTGCGCAGTCTGCGGTCTGTGCAGTGTTTATCGCGTGTATTGTGAGCAGTAGCTATGTGCCTGCCTTTCAAGGGTGTGGTGTGTTTATGGTGTCTGTTGTGTGGCGTGTTTCTGTGTTGTGTGTGTGTGCACTGCGTTGTGCTCCTGTGTGAGGATGTATGTGTGGTGTGTCTGTGCGTGATTGTGTGTGTAGTGCGTAGTGTGTGAAATGGGTGCTACTTGTCTTCTTGGTTGGTTATATGTGTTTTGCCCATGGATTTGGGAGTGTCGTGTGTGTTAGGAGTTGTGGTACTTTCTGTGTGTGTCGTGTGCTGTGTTGTTCTGTGATTTGTGTTTGTGCTGTGTGTGTCCTACTCTGTGTGTTCTGTGGTCTGTGTGTTTTGCAAGTTGAGTGAGATATTGCGTGTTATGACCGATATCTTGTGTATATGTTGCGTGTTTGGCATTGTGCATTCTGCGAGGCTCTGTGTGCTGTATGTTTTATGTGTGTTTGGAGTGATGCGTGCACTGTGTGAAATGTGTGTTGCATAAATTCAGTGTTCTTTCTGTGGTGGTTTGTGTGTGTTTTGCATGGGGGTTGCTATGTGTGTGGTTGTGTTTGACAGGTTGTGTGCGTGGTTGGCTCCTTGAGCAATGAGTGTACTTTGTGATGCGTGTACTGTGTATGGTCAAGCTTGGTCAGTGGGCCTCACTGTGGGTGTTGTGTTCACTCTGAGAACCGTGGTTCATGTGTATAGCGTGCAGTTATGTTCTCGGTGTGATGTGCTGTGCGTTGAGGGACTTCTGCATTCAAGTGCACAGAAGGTAGCCTCTCATGCTTGTCCGTTTTCGCCACAGGTTTGTAATCCTCCAGGAGGGCGTTGTTTCCTGAGGGTGCAAAGAGCCACGTCATCCCTTTAATAGCAAGGCCCTGACGATGCCTTTGTAGTAATCTGTCAGAAACTGCTGCGGGAGAGCCTTGTGCCAAACTCTGCTGGGGAAACAATCCACCGTGCACTGAGGAGACCCTCCCTGAGAGAATACTAGGCTGCTTTCGCCTTGCATGCAACTTGCTCCTACGTGATAAGGAAAACAGTAAACATTGCAGTAGAAGGCGGTCTTCTCTGTACGCCCTCTGTCTCAGAGACCGAAGTGAGCCGCGAATAGGCCTTCGCACTAGCCACACAGGAAGCTGCAGAACAAGATGCTTTGAAATGACAGCAGTGGAGGCAAGCCAGCTATGGATTCAGCTTATGTGAGTGAAAGAAACCAGTGCGGGATGGCCCATCCAAGGAATCATTGAAGCCGTGGCGGTGGAAGTTGAAACTGAGCTTGCAATGTGCTTTCCGTGTCTGTCGTGTGCGCGTGCACTCTAAGCGCCTGAGTGACGTCTGCTGCGCAGAGCTCTGTGTGTGCCGAGTGGCGTGCGCTCGCTTGGGTGGCCATTCGCGTGAGGCCTTGCTGAGGCAGCCTGGCTGTCAGAAAGTTGCCCGCATACAACGAATTCCGCTTGCAATGTGCTTCCCGTGTCTGCCGTGTGTGCCTGCACTCTAAGCGCCTGAGTGGAGTCTGCTGCGCAGAGCTCTGTGTGTGCTGAGCGGTGTGCGCTCGCTTGGGTGGCCATTCGCGCGAGGCCTTGCTGAGGAAGCCTGGCTGTCAGGAAAACGCCCGCATACAACGAATTTAGCTTGGCAGTGCAAAAAGTCGCTTTTGTCTGCTACTACGTGGCCGCTCCAGAGAGGCCCAGGTTGGTCTGTGTGGTATGTAAGCCGGTTTCCCATGCCACAGTCTGAGCTTTGAAAACTAAGTGCCCATTGGCTTCAGTCCCCAACCATCATGTCAGCGAGAGGTGTGTGCAAGCTTCTGCAAAGCCTGGTGGCGGATGGGCCCTAAGCGTCAGGGCCGTTGTCCTGCAGAGAAGGATCTGAGGCTGTCTCAGTTCAAGGGATATCCTGCTCAGCCATATCCAGACTGGCAGCTAAACACTGCTGTGTCAAGGCGAGCTTCTTATACACACTTCTACTCCCAGACACAGGGATACTGTGAAGAGGTCTTCCGCCCAGCCTCAGGGGAAGAGGCGGGGCAAGTTGCTTTCTGTACAGCATTCATTGGAAGCAGGACGTTTGGAGGTTCTGTTCCACAGGCGAAAAGCAGGCAGCACTAGGAGAATCTGTCAAGGAAGCTCCTCTTTATGGCTAGCGAGGCTTAATTCAAACGTGCAATGGAAAATTGTTCTGGGGTAACTGAGCTCTAACTTCACGCTCTAACACTTGCAGCTACTTTCTCCTAACTCATACAGAGTGGAATCGCCAAATACAGAGTAGAATTCTGTTGCGGTACGCTGTGTTCTTGTGTGCTTGGCGATGTATTGCCGACGGCCTGCGGGACCTGCTTGTCTTCTGTGTTGTGTGTTGTCCGTGCTGTGTGTATCTTGTATGTAGTATGTGCGGTATGTGTTCCTCACTGCTTGCTGAGTGCACAGTTCTGTGTATTTTTCACTGTGCTGTGTGTTATGTGAGATGTTGGTATTTGTGAGTGGTGTGTGTTGAGTGGTTCTTCGTGCATTGTACATTTCGCCTTTTTTGATGAGTTCTCTGTTGGCGGTTGCATATGTTGTGCGTTTGGTGTGTGGCTTCCCGTCTAATGTGTAGTGTGAAATGTGTGTCTGGTCTTTCTGTTGTCTGCTGTGTTGTGTACTGTGTTCTGGGTTGTGCGAGTGCTGTCTTTCGGCTTTCCGTGTGTTGCATACTGGGTCGATGTTGGGTGGGCTGTGTAATTTGAGCACTGTGTGCAAAGTTGAGTTTGCCTTGTGTCGGACGTGTTGTGTGCATGTGCATGTTGTGTGTGTGTGTTTGTGCGTTTTCGTTCGTGCTGTCTGCGTGTGGGTCTGCGTGTGCGCAGTATTGTATGCTTGTGGTTGTGCGTGTTGTGTGTAGTGCGTTCTATGTGTGTTGCATGTGTTTTCGTCAGTTGCGTGTGTGCACTTGTAGGTGCTGTGTCAGTTTTGTGTGTGTGAGATTGTGATTTGTGTGCTGTTGTGTTAGAGAGGCTGTGTGTGTGTGTTTGGCTGTTTGAGTTATGCACGTGATGTGAGATGTGTTGACTGTGTGTGGTTGTGCTTGTTTTGTACGTCTCTTGTGCGCAGTCTGCGGTCTGTGCAGTGTTTATCGCGCGTATTGTGAGCAGTAGCTATGTGCCTGCCTTTCAAGGGTGTGGTGTGTTTATGGTGTCTGTTGTGTGGCGTGTTTCTGTGTTGTGTGTGTGTGCACTGCGTTGTGCTCCTGTGTGAGGATGTATGTGTGGTGTGTCTGTGCGTGATTGTGTGTGTAGTGCGTAGTGTGTGAAATGGGTGCTACTTGTCTTCTTGGTTGGTTATATGTGTTTTGCCCATGGATTTGGGAGTGTCGTGTGTGTTAGGAGTTGTGGTACTTTCTGTGTGTGTCATGTGCTGTGTTGTTCTGTGATTTGTGTTTGTGCTGTGTGTGTCCTACTCTGTGTGTTCTGTGGTCTGTGTGTTTTGCAAGTTGAGTGAGATATTGCGTGTTATGACCGATATCTTGTGTATATGTTGCGTGTTTGGCATTGTGCATTCTGCGAGGCTCTGTGTGCTGTATGTTTTATGTGTGTTTGGAGTGATGTGTGCACTGTGTGAAATGTGTGTTGCATAAATTCGGTGTTCTTTCTGTGGTGGTTTGTGTGTGTTTTGCATGGGGGTTGCTATGTGTGTGGTTGTGTTTGACAGGTTGTGTGCGTGGTTGGCTCCTTGAGCAATGAGTGTACTTTGTGATGCGTGTACTGTGTATGGTCAAGCTTGGTCAGTGGGCCTCACTGTGGGTGTTGTGTTCACTCTGAGAACCGTGGTTCATGTGTATAGCGTGCAGTTATGTTCTCGGTGTGATGTGCTGTGCGTTGAGGGACTTCTGCATTCAAGTGCACAGAAGGTAGCCTCTCATGCTTGTCCGTTTTCGCCACAGGTTTGTAATCCTCCAGGAGGGCGTTGTTTCCTGAGGGTGCAAAGAGCCACGTCATCCCTTTAATAGCAAGGCCCTGACGATGCCTTTGTAGTAATCTGTCAGAAACTGCTGCGGGAGAGCCTTGTGCCAAACTCTGCTGGGGAAACAATCCACCGTGCACTGAGGAGACCCTCCCTGAGAGAATACTAGGCTGCTTTCGCCTTGCATGCAACTTGCTCCTACGTGATAAGGAAAACAGTAAACATTGCAGTAGAAGGCGGTCTTCTCTGTACGCCCTCTGTCTCAGAGACCGAAGTGAGCCGCGAATAGGCCTTCGCACTAGCCACACAGGAAGCTGCAGAACAAGATGCTTTGAAATGACAGCAGTGGAGGCAAGCCAGCTATGGATTCAGCTTATGTGAGTGAAAGAAACCAGTGCGGGATGGCCCATCCAAGGAATCATTGAAGCCGTGGCGGTGGAAGTTGAAACTGAGCTTGCAATGTGCTTTCCGTGTCTGTCGTGTGCGCGTGCACTCTAAGCGCCTGAGTGACGTCTGCTGCGCAGAGCTCTGTGTGTGCCAAGCGGCGTGCGCTCGCTTGGGTGGCCATTCGCGTGAGGCCTTGCTGAGGCAGCCTGGCTGTCAGAAAGTTGCCCGCATACAACGAATTCCGCTTGCAATGTGCTTCCCGTGTCTGCCGTGTGTGCCTGCACTCTAAGCGCCTGAGTGGAGTCTGCTGCGCAGAGCTCTGTGTGTGCCGAGCGGCGTGCGCTCGCTTGGGTGGCCATTCGCGTGAGGCCTTGCTGAGGCAGCCTGGCTGTCAGAAAGTTGCCCGCATACAACGAATTCCGCTTGCAATGTGCTTCCCGTGTCTGCCGTGTGTGCCTGCACTCTAAGTGCCTGAGTGGAGTCTGCTGCGCAGAGCTCTGTGTGTGCTGAGCGGCGTGCGCTCGCTTGGGTGGCCATTCGCGCGAGGCCTTGCTGAGGAAGCCTGGCTGTCAGGAAAACGCCCGCATACAACGAATTTAGCTTGGCAGTGCAAAAAGTCGCTTTCGTCTGCTACTACGTGGCCGCTCCAGAGAGGCCCAGGTTGGTCTGTGTGGTATGTAAGCCGGTTTCCCATGCCACAGTCTGAGCTTTGAAAACTAAGTGCCCATTGGCTTCAGTCCCCAACCATCATGTCAGCGAGAGGTGTGTGCAAGCTTCTGCAAAGCCTGGTGGCGGATGGGCCCTAAGCGTCAGGGCCGTTGTCCTGCAGAGAAGGATCTGAGGCTGTCTCAGTTCAAGGGATTTCCTGCTCAGCCATATCCAGACTGGCAGCTAAACACTGCTGTGTCAAGGCGAGCTTCTTATACACACTTCTACTCCCAGACACAGGGATACTGTGAAGAGGTCTTCCGCCCAGCCTCAGGGGAAGAGGCGGGGCAAGTTGCTTTCTGTACAGCATTCATTGGAAGCAGGACGTTTGGAGGTTCTGTTCCACAGGCGAAAAGCAGGCAGCACTAGGAGAATCTGTCAAGGAAGCTCCTCTTTATGGCTAGCGAGGCTTAATTCAAACGTGCAATGGAAAATTGTTCTGGGGTAACTGAGCTCTAACTTCACGCTCTAACACTTGCAGCTACTTTCTCCTAACTCATACAGAGTGGAATCGCCAAATACAGAGTAGAATTCTGTTGCGGTACGCTGTGTTCTTGTGTGCTTGGCGATGTATTGCCGACGGCCTGCGGGACCTGCTTGTCTTCTGTGTTGTGTGTTGTCCGTGCTGTGTGTATCTTGTATGTAGTATGTGCGGTATGTGTTCCTCACTGCTTGCTGAGTGCACAGTTCTGTGTATTTTTCACTGTGCTGTGTGTTATGTGAGATGTTGGTATTTGTGAGTGGTGTGTGTTGAGTGGTTCTTCGTGCATTGTACATTTCGCCTTTTTTGATGAGTTCTCTGTTGGCGGTTGCATATGTTGTGCGTTTGGTGTGTGGCTTCCCGTCTAATGTGTAGTGTGAAATGTGTGTCTGGTCTTTCTGTTGTCTGCTGTGTTGTGTACTGTGTTCTGGGTTGTGCGAGTGCTGTCTTTCGGCTTTCCGTGTGTTGCATACTGGGTCGATGTTGGGTGGGCTGTGTAATTTGAGCACTGTGTGCAAAGTTGAGTTTGCCTTGTGTCGGACGTGTTGTGTGCAGGTGCATGTTGTGTGTGTGTGTTTGTGCGTTTCCGTTCGTGCTGTCTGCGTGTGGGTCTGCGTGTGCGCAGTATTGTAAGCTTGTGGTTGTGCGTGTTGTGTGTAGTGCGTTCTATGTGTGTTGGATGTGTTTTCGTCAGTTGCGTGTGTGCTCTTGTAGAGACTGTGTCAGCTTTGTGTGTGGGTGATTGTGATTTGGGTGCTGTTGTGTTAGAGAGGCTGTGTGTGTGTGTTTGGCTGTTTGAGTTATGCAAGTGATGTGAGATGTGTTCACTGTGTGTGGTTGTGCTTGTTTTGTACGTCTCTAGTGCGCAGTCTGCGGACTGTGCAGTGTTTATCGCGCGTATTGTGAGCAGTAGCTATGTGCCTGCCTTTCAAGGGTGTGGTCTGTTTATGGTGTCTGTTGTGTGGCGTGTTTCTGTGTTGTGTGTGTGTGCACTGCGTTGTGCTCCTGTGTGAGGCTGTATGTGTGGTGTGTCTGTGCGTGATTGTGTGTGTAGTGCGTAGTGTGTGAAATGGGTGCTACTTGTCTTCTTGGTTGGTTATATGTGTTTTGCCCATGGATTTGGGAGTGTCGTGTGTGTTAGGAGTTGTGGTACTTTCTGTGTGTGTCGTGTGCTGTGTTGTTCTGTGATTTGTGTTTGTGCTGTGTGTGTCCTACTCTGTGTGTTCTGTGGTCTGTGTGTTTTGCAAGTTGAGTGAGATATTGCGTGTTATGACCGATATCTTGTGTATATGTTGCGTGTTTGGCATTGTGCATTCTGCGAGGCTCTGTGTGCTGTATGTTTTATGTGTGTTTGGAGTGATGTGTGCACTGTGTGAAATGTGTGTTGCATAAATTCGGTGTTCTTTCTGTGGTGGTTTGTGTGTGTTTTGCATGGGGGTTGCTATGTGTGTGGTTGTGTTTGACAGGTTGTGTGCGTGGTTGGCTCCTTGAGCAATGAGTGTACTTTGTGATGCGTGTACTGTGTATGGTCAAGCTTGGTCAGTGGGCCTCACTGTGGGTGTTGTGTTCACTCTGAGAACCGTGGTTCATGTGTATAGCGTGCAGTTATGTTCTCGGTGTGATGTGCTGTGCGTTGAGGGACTTCTGCATTCAAGTGCACAGAAGGTAGCCTCTCATGCTTGTCCGTTTTCGCCACAGGTTTGTAATCCTCCAGGAGGGCGTTGTTTCCTGAGGGTGCAAAGAGCCACGTCATCCCTTTAATAGCAAGGCCCTGACGATGCCTTTGTAGTAATCTGTCAGAAACTGCTGCGGGAGAGCCTTGTGCCAAACTCTGCTGGGGAAACAATCCACCGTGCACTGAGGAGACCCTCCCTGAGAGAATACTAGGCTGCTTTCGCCTTGCATGCAACTTGCTCCTACGTGATAAGGAAAACAGTAAACATTGCAGTAGAAGGCGGTCTTCTCTGTACGCCCTCTGTCTCAGAGACCGAAGTGAGCCGCGAATAGGCCTTCGCACTAGCCACACAGGAAGCTGCAGAACAAGATGCTTTGAAATGACAGCAGTGGAGGCAAGCCAGCTATGGATTCAGCTTATGTGAGTGAAAGAAACCAGTGCGGGATGGCCCATCCAAGGAATCATTGAAGCCGTGGCGGTGGAAGTTGAAACTGAGCTTGCAATGTGCTTTCCGTGTCTGTCGTGTGCGCGTGCACTCTAAGCGCCTGAGTGACGTCTGCTGCGCAGAGCTCTGTGTGTGCCAAGCGGCGTGCGCTCGCTTGGGTGGCCATTCGCGTGAGGCCTTGCTGAGGCAGCCTGGCTGTCAGAAAGTTGCCCGCATACAACGAATTCCGCTTGCAATGTGCTTCCCGTGTCTGCCGTGTGTGCCTGCACTCTAAGCGCCTGAGTGGAGTCTGCTGCGCAGAGCTCTGTGTGTGCCGAGCGGCGTGCGCTCGCTTGGGTGGCCATTCGCGTGAGGCCTTGCTGAGGCAGCCTGGCTGTCAGAAAGTTGCCCGCATACAACGAATTCCGCTTGCAATGTGCTTCCCGTGTCTGCCGTGTGTGCCTGCACTCTAAGTGCCTGAGTGGAGTCTGCTGCGCAGAGCTCTGTGTGTGCTGAGCGGCGTGCGCTCGCTTGGGTGGCCATTCGCGCGAGGCCTTGCTGAGGAAGCCTGGCTGTCAGGAAAACGCCCGCATACAACGAATTTAGCTTGGCAGTGCAAAAAGTCGCTTTCGTCTGCTACTACGTGTCCGCTCCAGAGAGGCCCAGGTTGGTCTGTGTGGTATGTAAGCCGGTTTCCCATGCCACAGTCTGAGCTTTGAAAACTAAGTGCCCATTGGCTTCAGTCCCCAACCATCATGTCAGCGAGAGGTGTGTGCAAGCTTCTGCAAAGCCTGGTGGCGGATGGGCCCTAAGCGTCAGGGCCGTTGTCCTGCAGAGAAGGATCTGAGGCTGTCTCAGTTCAAGGGATTTCCTGCTCAGCCATATCCAGACTGGCAGCTAAACACTGCTGTGTCAAGGCGAGCTTCTTATACACACTTCTACTCCCAGACACAGGGATACTGTGAAGAGGTCTTCCGCCCAGCCTCAGGGGAAGAGGCGGGGCAAGTTGCTTTCTGTACAGCATTCATTGGAAGCAGGACGTTTGGAGGTTCTGTTCCACAGGCGAAAAGCAGGCAGCACTAGGAGAATCTGTCAAGGAAGCTCCTCTTTATGGCTAGCGAGGCTTAATTCAAACGTGCAATGGAAAATTGTTCTGGGGTAACTGAGCTCTAACTTCACGCTCTAACACTTGCAGCTACTTTCTCCTAACTCATACAGAGTGGAATCGCCAAATACAGAGTAGAATTCTGTTGCGGTACGCTGTGTTCTTGTGTGCTTGGCGATGTATTGCCGACGGCCTGCGGGACCTGCTTGTCTTCTGTGTTGTGTGTTGTCCGTGCTGTGTGTATCTTGTATGTAGTATGTGCGGTATGTGTTCCTCACTGCTTGCTGAGTGCACAGTTCTGTGTATTTTTCACTGTGCTGTGTGTTATGTGAGATGTTGGTATTTGTGAGTGGTGTGTGTTGAGTGGTTCTTCGTGCATTGTACATTTCGCCTTTTTTGATGAGTTCTCTGTTGGCGGTTGCATATGTTGTGCGTTTGGTGTGTGGCTTCCCGTCTAATGTGTAGTGTGAAATGTGTGTCTGGTCTTTCTGTTGTCTGCTGTGTTGTGTACTGTGTTCTGGGTTGTGCGAGTGCTGTCTTTCGGCTTTCCGTGTGTTGCATACTGGGTCGATGTTGGGTGGGCTGTGTAATTTGAGCACTGTGTGCAAAGTTGAGTTTGCCTTGTGTCGGACGTGTTGTGTGCATGTGCATGTTGTGTGTGTGTGTTTGTGCGTTTTCGTTCGTGCTGTCTGCGTGTGGGTCTGCGTGTGCGCAGTATTGTATGCTTGTGGTTGTGCGTGTTGTGTGTAGTGCGTTCTATGTGTGTTGCATGTGTTTTCGTCAGTTGCGTGTGTGCACTTGTAGGTGCTGTGTCAGTTTTGTGTGTGTGAGAGTGTGATTTGTGTGCTGTTGTGTTAGAGAGGCTGTGTGTGTGTGTTTGGCTGTTTGAGTTATGCACGTGATGTGAGATGTGTTGACTGTGTGTGGTTGTGCTTGTTTTGTACGTCTCTTGTGCGCAGTCTGCGGTCTGTGCAGTGTTTATCGCGCGTATTGTGAGCAGTAGCTATGTGCCTGCCTTTCAAGGGTGTGGTGTGTTTATGGTGTCTGTTGTGTGGCGTGTTTCTGTGTTGTGTGTGTGTGCACTGCGTTGTGCTCCTGTGTGAGGATGTATGTGTGGTGTGTCTGTGCGTGATTGTGTGTGTAGTGCGTAGTGTGTGAAATGGGTGCTACTTGTCTTCTTGGTTGGTTATATGTGTTTTGCCCATGGATTTGGGAGTGTCGTGTGTGTTAGGAGTTGTGGTACTTTCTGTGTGTGTCGTGTGCTGTGTTGTTCTGTGATTTGTGTTTGTGCTGTGTGTGTCCTACTCTGTGTGTTCTGTGGTCTGTGTGTTTTGCAAGTTGAGTGAGATATTGCGTGTTATGACCGATATCTTGTGTATATGTTGCGTGTTTGGCATTGTGCATTCTGCGAGGCTCTGTGTGCTGTATGTTTTATGTGTGTTTGGAGTGATGTGTGCACTGTGTGAAATGTGTGTTGCATAAATTCGGTGTTCTTTCTGTGGTGGTTTGTGTGTGTTTTGCATGGGGGTTGCTATGTGTGTGGTTGTGTTTGACAGGTTGTGTGCGTGGTTGGCTCCTTGAGCAATGAGTGTACTTTGTGATGCGTGTACTGTGTATGGTCAAGCTTGGTCAGTGGGCCTCACTGTGGGTGTTGTGTTCACTCTGAGAACCGTGGTTCATGTGTATAGCGTGCAGTTATGTTCTCGGTGTGATGTGCTGTGCGTTGAGGGACTTCTGCATTCAAGTGCACAGAAGGTAGCCTCTCATGCTTGTCCGTTTTCGCCACAGGTTTGTAATCCTCCAGGAGGGCGTTGTTTCCTGAGGGTGCAAAGAGCCACGTCATCCCTTTAATAGCAAGGCCCTGACGATGCCTTTGTAGTAATCTGTCAGAAACTGCTGTGGGAGAGCCTTGTGCCAAACTCTGCTGATGAAACAATCCACCGTGCACTGAGGAGACCCTCCCTGAGAGAATACTAGGCTGCTTTCGCCTTGCATGCAACTTGCTCCTACGTGATAAGGAAAACAGTAAACATTGCAGTAGAAGGCGGTCTTCTCTGTACGCCCTCTGTCTCAGAGACCGAAGTGAGCCGCGAATAGGCCTTCGCACTAGCCACACAGGAAGCTGCAGAACAAGATGCTTTGAAATGACAGCAGTGGAGGCAAGCCAGCTATGGATTCAGCTTATGTGAGTGAAAGAAACCAGTGCGGGATGGCCCATCCAAGGAATCATTGAAGCCGTGGCGGTGGAAGTTGAAACTGAGCTTGCAATGTGCTTTCCGTGTCTGTCGTGTGCGCGTGCACTCTAAGCGCCTGAGTGACGTCTGCTGCGCAGAGCTCTGTGTGTGCCGAGCGGCGTGCGCTCGCTTGGGTGGCCATTCGCGTGAGGCCTTGCTGAGGCAGCCTGGCTGTCAGAAAGTTGCCCGCATACAACGAATTCCGCTTGCAATGTGCTTCCCGTGTCTGCCGTGTGTGCCTGCACTCTAAGCGCCTGAGTGGAGTCTGCTGCGCAGAGCTCTGTGTGTGCTGAGCGGCGTGCGCTCGCTTGGGTGGCCATTCGCGCGAGGCCTTGCTGAGGAAGCCTGGCTGTCAGGAAAACGCCCGCATACAACGAATTTAGCTTGGCAATGCAAAAAGTCGCTTTCGTCTGCTACTACGTGGCCGCTCCAGAGAGGCCCAGGTTGTTCTGTGTGGTATGTAAGCCGGTTTCCCATGCCACAGTCTGAGCTTTGAAAACTAAGTGCCCATTGGCTTCAGTCCCCAACCATCATGTCAGCGAGAGGTGTGTGCAAGCTTCTGCAAAGCCTGGTGGCGGATGGGCCCTAAGCGTCAGGGCCGTTGTCCTGCAGAGAAGGATCTGAGGCTGTCTCAGTTCAAGGGATTTCCTGCTCAGCCATATCCAGACTGGCAGCTAAACACTGCTGTGTCAAGGCGAGCTTCTTATACACACTTCTACTCCCAGACACAGGGATACTGTGAAGAGGTCTTCCGCCCAGCCTCAGGGGAAGAGGCGGGGCAAGTTGCTTTCTGTACAGCATTCATTGGAAGCAGGACGTTTGGAGGTTCTGTTCCACAGGCGAAAAGCAGGCAGCACTAGGAGAATCTGTCAAGGAAGCTCCTCTTTATGGCTAGCGAGGCTTAATTCAAACGTGCAATGGAAAATTGTTCTGGGGTAACTGAGCTCTAACTTCACGCTCTAACACTTGCAGCTACTTTCTCCTAACTCATACAGAGTGGAATCGCCAAATACAGAGTAGAATTCTGTTGCGGTACGCTGTGTTCTTGTGTGCTTGGCGATGTATTGCCGACGGCCTGCGGGACCTGCTTGTCTTCTGTGTTGTGTGTTGTCCGTGCTGTGTGTATCTTGTATGTAGTATGTGCGGTATGTGTTCCTCACTGCTTGCTGAGTGCACAGTTCTGTGTATTTTTCACTGTGCTGTGTGTTATGTGAGATGTTGGTATTTGTGAGTGGTGTGTGTTGAGTGGTTCTTCGTGCATTGTACATTTCGCCTTTTTTGATGAGTTCTCTGTTGGCGGTTGCATATGTTGTGCGTTTGGTGTGTGGCTTCCCGTCTAATGTGTAGTGTGAAATGTGTGTCTGGTCTTTCTGTTGTCTGCTGTGTTGTGTACTGTGTTCTGGGTTGTGCGAGTGCTGTCTTTCGGCTTTCCGTGTGTTGCATACTGGGTCGATGTTGGGTGGGCTGTGTAATTTGAGCACTGTGTGCAAAGTTGAGTTTGCCTTGTGTCGGACGTGTTGTGTGCATGTGCATGTTGTGTGTGTGTGTTTGTGCGTTTTCGTTCGTGCTGTCTGCGTGTGGGTCTGCGTGTGCGCAGTATTGTATGCTTGTGGTTGTGCGTGTTGTGTGTAGTGCGTTCTATGTGTGTTGCATGTGTTTTCGTCAGTTGCGTGTGTGCACTTGTAGGTGCTGTGTCAGTTTTGTGTGTGTGAGATTGTGATTTGTGTGCTGTTGGGTTAGAGAGGCTGTGTGTGTGTGTTTGGCTGTTTGAGTTATGCACGTGATGTGAGATGTGTTGACTGTGTGTGGTTGTGCTTGTTTTGTACGTCTCTTGTGCGCAGTCTGCGGTCTGTGCAGTGTTTATCGCGCGTATTGTGAGCAGTAGCTATGTGCCTGCCTTTCAAGGGTGTGGTGTGTTTATGGTGTCTGTTGTGTGGCGTGTTTCTGTGTTGTGTGTGTGTGCACTGCGTTGTGCTCCTGTGTGAGGATGTATGTGTGGTGTGTCTGTGCGTGATTGTGTGTGTAGTGCGTAGTGTGTGAAATGGGTGCTACTTGTCTTCTTGGTTGGTTATATGTGTTTTGCCCATGGATTTGGGAGTGTCGTGTGTGTTAGGAGTTGTGGTACTTTCTGTGTGTGTCGTGTGCTGTGTTGTTCTGTGATTTGTGTTTGTGCTGTGTGTGTCCTACTCTGTGTGTTCTGTGGTCTGTGTGTTTTGCAAGTTGAGTGAGATATTGCGTGTTATGACCGATATCTTGTGTATATGTTGCGTGTTTGGCATTGTGCATTCTGCGAGGCTCTGTGTGCTGTATGTTTTATGTGTGTTTGGAGTGATGTGTGCACTGTGTGAAATGTGTGTTGCATAAATTCGGTGTTCTTTCTGTGGTGGTTTGTGTGTGTTTTGCATGGGGGTTGCTATGTGTGTGGTTGTGTTTGACAGGTTGTGTGCGTGGTTGGCTCCTTGAGCAATGAGTGTACTTTGTGATGCGTGTACTGTGTATGGTCAAGCTTGGTCAGTGGGCCTCACTGTGGGTGTTGTGTTCACTCTGAGAACCGTGGTTCATGTGTATAGCGTGCAGTTATGTTCTCGGTGTGATGTGCTGTGCGTTGAGGGACTTCTGCATTCAAGTGCACAGAAGGTAGCCTCTCATGCTTGTCCGTTTTCGCCACAGGTTTGTAATCCTCCAGGAGGGCGTTGTTTCCTGAGGGTGCAAAGAGCCACGTCATCCCTTTAATAGCAAGGCCCTGACGATGCCTTTGTAGTAATCTGTCAGAAACTGCTGCGGGAGAGCCTTGTGCCAAACTCTGCTGGGGAAACAATCCACCGTGCACTGAGGAGACCCTCCCTGAGAGAATACTAGGCTGCTTTCGCCTTGCATGCAACTTGCTCCTACGTGATAAGGAAAACAGTAAACATTGCAGTAGAAGGCGGTCTTCTCTGTACGCCCTCTGTCTCAGAGACCGAAGTGAGCCGCGAATAGGCCTTCGCACTAGCCACACAGGAAGCTGCAGAACAAGATGCTTTGAAATGACAGCAGTGGAGGCAAGCCAGCTATGGATTCAGCTTATGTGAGTGAAAGAAACCAGTGCGGGATGGCCCATCCAAGGAATCATTGAAGCCGTGGCGGTGGAAGTTGAAACTGAGCTTGCAATGTGCTTTCCGTGTCTGTCGTGTGCGCGTGCACTCTAAGCGCCTGAGTGACGTCTGCTGCGCAGAGCTCTGTGTGTGCCAAGCGGAGTGCGCTCGCTTGGGTGGCCATTCGCGTGAGGCCTTGCTGAGGCAGCCTGGCTGTCAGAAAGTTGCCCGCATACAACGAATTCCGCTTGCAATGTGCTTCCCGTGTCTGCCGTGTGTGCCTGCACTCTAAGCGCCTGAGTGGAGTCTGCTGCGCAGAGCTCTGTGTGTGCCGAGCGGCGTGCGCTCGCTTGGGTGGCCATTCGCGTGAGGCCTTGCTGAGGCAGCCTGGCTGTCAGAAAGTTGCCCGCATACAACGAATTCCGCTTGCAATGTGCTTCCCGTGTCTGCCGTGTGTGCCTGCACTCTAAGCGCCTGAGTGGAGTCTGCTGCGCAGAGCTCTGTGTGTGCTGAGCGGCGTGCGCTCGCTTGGGTGGCCATTCGCGCGAGGCCTTGCTGAGGAAGCCTGGCTGTCAGGAAAACGCCCGCATACAACGAATTTAGCTTGGCAGTGCAAAAAGTCGCTTTCGTCTGCTACTACGTGGCCGCTCCAGAGAGGCCCAGGTTGGTCTGTGTGGTATGTAAGCCGGTTTCCCATGCCACAGTCTGAGCTTTGAAAACTAAGTGCCCATTGGCTTCAGTCCCCAACCATCATGTCAGCGAGAGGTGTGTGCAAGCTTCTGCAAAGCCTGGTGGCGGATGGGCCCTAAGCGTCAGGGCCGTTGTCCTGCAGAGAAGGATCTGAGGCTGTCTCAGTTCAAGGGATTTCCTGCTCAGCCATATCCAGACTGGCAGCTAAACACTGCTGTGTCAAGGCGAGCTTCTTATACACACTTCTACTCCCAGACACAGGGATACTGTGAAGAGGTCTTCCGCCCAGCCTCAGGGGAAGAGGCGGGGCAAGTTGCTTTCTGTACAGCATTCATTGGAAGCAGGACGTTTGGAGGTTCTGTTCCACAGGCGAAAAGCAGGCAGCACTAGGAGAATCTGTCAAGGAAGCTCCTCTTTATGGCTAGCGAGGCTTAATTCAAACGTGCAATGGAAAATTGTTCTGGGGTAACTGAGCTCTAACTTCACGCTCTAACACTTGCAGCTACTTTCTCCTAACTCATACAGAGTGGAATCGCCAAATACAGAGTAGAATTCTGTTGCGGTACGCTGTGTTCTTGTGTGCTTGGCGATGTATTGCCGACGGCCTGCGGGACCTGCTTGTCTTCTGTGTTGTGTGTTGTCCGTGCTGTGTGTATCTTGTATGTAGTATGTGCGGTATGTGTTCCTCACTGCTTGCTGAGTGCACAGTTCTGTGTATTTTTCACTGTGCTGTGTGTTATGTGAGATGTTGGTATTTGTGAGTGGTGTGTGTTGAGTGGTTCTTCGTGCATTGTACATTTCGCCTTTTTTGATGAGTTCTCTGTTGGCGGTTGCATATGTTGTGCGTTTGGTGTGTGGCTTCCCGTCTAATGTGTAGTGTGAAATGTGTGTCTGGTCTTTCTGTTGTCTGCTGTGTTGTGTACTGTGTTCTGGGTTGTGCGAGTGCTGTCTTTCGGCTTTCCGTGTGTTGCATACTGGGTCGATGTTGGGTGGGCTGTGTAATTTGAGCACTGTGTGCAAAGTTGAGTTTGCCTTGTGTCGGACGTGTTGTGTGCATGTGCATGTTGTGTGTGTGTGTTTGTGCGTTTTCGTTCGTGCTGTCTGCGTGTGGGTCTGCGTGTGCGCAGTATTGTATGCTTGTGGTTGTGCGTGTTGTGTGTAGTGCGTTCTATGTGTGTTGCATGTGTTTTCGTCAGTTGCGTGTGTGCACTTGTAGGTGCTGTGTCAGTTTTGTGTGTGTGAGATTGTGATTTGTGTGCTGTTGTGTTAGAGAGGCTGTGTGTGTGTGTTTGGCTGTTTGAGTTATGCACGTGATGTGAGATGTGTTGACTGTGTGTGGTTGTGCTTGTTTTGTACGTCTCTTGTGCGCAGTCTGCGGTCTGTGCAGTGTTTATCGCGCGTATTGTGAGCAGTAGCTATGTGCCTGCCTTTCAAGGGTGTGGTGTGTTTATGGTGTCTGTTGTGTGGCGTGTTTCTGTGTTGTGTGTGTGTGCACTGCGTTGTGCTCCTGTGTGAGGATGTATGTGTGGTGTGTCTGTGCGTGATTGTGTGTGTAGTGCGTAGTGTGTGAAATGGGTGCTACTTGTCTTCTTGGTTGGTTATATGTGTTTTGCCCATGGATTTGGGAGTGTCGTGTGTGTTAGGAGTTGTGGTACTTTCTGTGTGTGTCGTGTGCTGTGTTGTTCTGTGATTTGTGTTTGTGCTGTGTGTGTCCTACTCTGTGTGTTCTGTGGTCTGTGTGTTTTGCAAGTTGAGTGAGATATTGCGTGTTAGGACCGATATCTTGTGTATATGTTGCGTGTTTGGCATTGTGCATTCTGCGAGGCTCTGTGTGCTGTATGTTTTATGTGTGTTTGGAGTGATGTGTGCACTGTGTGAAATGTGTGTTGCATAAATTCGGTGTTCTTTCTGTGGTGGTTTGTGTGTGTTTTGCATGGGGGTTGCTATGTGTGTGGTTGTGTTTGACAGGTTGTGTGCGTGGTTGGCTCCTTGAGCAATGAGTGTACTTTGTGATGCGTGTACTGTGTATGGTCAAGCTTGGTCAGTGGGCCTCACTGTGGGTGTTGTGTTCACTCTGAGAACCGTGGTTCATGTGTATAGCGTGCAGTTATGTTCTCGGTGTGATGTGCTGTGCGTTGAGGGACTTCTGCATTCAAGTGCACAGAAGGTAGCCTCTCATGCTTGTCCGTTTTCGCCACAGGTTTGTAATCCTCCAGAAGGGCGTTGTTTCCTGAGGGTGCAAAGAGCCACGTCATCCCTTTAATAGCAAGGCCCTGACGATGCCTTTGTAGTAATCTGTCAGAAACTGCTGCGGGAGAGCCTTGTGCCAAACTCTGCTGGGGAAACAATCCACCGTGCACTGAGGAGACCCTCCCTGAGAGAATACTAGGCTGCTTTCGCCTTGCATGCAACTTGCTCCTACGTGATAAGGAAAACAGTAAACATTGCAGTAGAAGGCGGTCTTCTCTGTACGCCCTCTGTCTCAGAGACCGAAGTGAGCCGCGAATAGGCCTTCGCACTAGCCACACAGGAAGCTGCAGAACAAGATGCTTTGAAATGACAGCAGTGGAGGCAAGCCAGCTATGGATTCAGCTTATGTGAGTGAAAGAAACCAGTGCGGGATGGCCCATCCAAGGAATCATTGAAGCCGTGGCGGTGGAAGTTGAAACTGAGCTTGCAATGTGCTTTCCGTGTCTGTCGTGTGCGCGTGCACTCTAAGCGCCTGAGTGACGTCTGCTGCGCAGAGCTCTGTGTGTGCCGAGCGGCGTGCGCTCGCTTGGGTGGCCATTCGCGTGAGGCCTTGCTGAGGCAGCCTGGCTGTCAGAAAGTTGCCCGCATACAACGAATTCCGCTTGCAATGTGCTTCCCGTGTCTGCCGTGTGTGCCTGCACTCTAAGCGCCTGAGTGGAGTCTGCTGCGCAGAGCTCTGTGTGTGCTGAGCGGCGTGCGCTCGCTTGGGTGGCCATTCGCGCGAGGCCTTGCTGAGGAAGCCTGGCTGTCAGGAAAACGCCCGCATACAACGAATTTAGCTTGGCAATGCAAAAAGTCGCTTTCGTCTGCTACTACGTGGCCGCTCCAGAGAGGCCCAGGTTGTTCTGTGTGGTATGTAAGCCGGTTTCCCATGCCACAGTCTGAGCTTTGAAAACTAAGTGCCCATTGGCTTCAGTCCCCAACCATCATGTCAGCGAGAGGTGTGTGCAAGCTTCTGCAAAGCCTGGTGGCGGATGGGCCCTAAGCGTCAGGGCCGTTGTCCTGCAGAGAAGGATCTGAGGCTGTCTCAGTTCAAGGGATTTCCTGCTCAGCCATATCCAGACTGGCAGCTAAACACTGCTGTGTCAAGGCGAGCTTCTTATACACACTTCTACTCCCAGACACAGGGATACTGTGAAGAGGTCTTCCGCCCAGCCTCAGGGGAAGAGGCGGGGCAAGTTGCTTTCTGTACAGCATTCATTGGAAGCAGGACGTTTGGAGGTTCTGTTCCACAGGCGAAAAGCAGGCAGCACTAGGAGAATCTGTCAAGGAAGCTCCTCTTTATGGCTAGCGAGGCTTAATTCAAACGTGCAATGGAAAATTGTTCTGGGGTAACTGAGCTCTAACTTCACGCTCTAACACTTGCAGCTACTTTCTCCTAACTCATACAGAGTGGAATCGCCAAATACAGAGTAGAATTCTGTTGCGGTACGCTGTGTTCTTGTGTGCTTGGCGATGTATTGCCGACGGCCTGCGGGACCTGCTTGTCTTCTGTGTTGTGTGTTGTCCGTGCTGTGTGTATCTTGTATGTAGTATGTGCGGTATGTGTTCCTCACTGCTTGCTGAGTGCACAGTTCTGTGTATTTTTCACTGTGCTGTGTGTTATGTGAGATGTTGGTATTTGTGAGTGGTGTGTGTTGAGTGGTTCTTCGTGCATTGTACATTTCGCCTTTTTTGATGAGTTCTCTGTTGGCGGTTGCATATGTTGTGCGTTTGGTGTGTGGCTTCCCGTCTAATGTGTAGTGTGAAATGTGTGTCTGGTCTTTCTGTTGTCTGCTGTGTTGTGTACTGTGTTCTGGGTTGTGCGAGTGCTGTCTTTCGGCTTTCCGTGTGTTGCATACTGGGTCGATGTTGGGTGGGCTGTGTAATTTGAGCACTGTGTGCAAAGTTGAGTTTGCCTTGTGTCGGACGTGTTGTGTGCATGTGCATGTTGTGTGTGTGTGTTTGTGCGTTTTCGTTCGTGCTGTCTGCGTGTGGGTCTGCGTGTGCGCAGTATTGTATGCTTGTGGTTGTGCGTGTTGTGTGTAGTGCGTTCTATGTGTGTTGCATGTGTTTTCGTCAGTTGCGTGTGTGCACTTGTAGGTGCTGTGTCAGTTTTGTGTGTGTGAGATTGTGATTTGTGTGCTGTTGGGTTAGAGAGGCTGTGTGTGTGTGTTTGGCTGTTTGAGTTATGCACGTGATGTGAGATGTGTTGACTGTGTGTGGTTGTGCTTGTTTTGTACGTCTCTTGTGCGCAGTCTGCGGTCTGTGCAGTGTTTATCGCGCGTATTGTGAGCAGTAGCTATGTGCCTGCCTTTCAAGGGTGTGGTGTGTTTATGGTGTCTGTTGTGTGGCGTGTTTCTGTGTTGTGTGTGTGTGCACTGCGTTGTGCTCCTGTGTGAGGATGTATGTGTGGTGTGTCTGTGCGTGATTGTGTGTGTAGTGCGTAGTGTGTGAAATGGGTGCTACTTGTCTTCTTGGTTGGTTATATGTGTTTTGCCCATGGATTTGGGAGTGTCGTGTGTGTTAGGAGTTGTGGTACTTTCTGTGTGTGTCGTGTGCTGTGTTGTTCTGTGATTTGTGTTTGTGCTGTGTGTGTCCTACTCTGTGTGTTCTGTGGTCTGTGTGTTTTGCAAGTTGAGTGAGATATTGCGTGTTAGGACCGATATCTTGTGTATATGTTGCGTGTTTGGCATTGTGCATTCTGCGAGGCTCTGTGTGCTGTATGTTTTATGTGTGTTTGGAGTGATGTGTGCACTGTGTGAAATGTGTGTTGCATAAATTCGGTGTTCTTTCTGTGGTGGTTTGTGTGTGTTTTGCATGGGGGTTGCTATGTGTGTGGTTGTGTTTGACAGGTTGTGTGCGTGGTTGGCTCCTTGAGCAATGAGTGTACTTTGTGATGCGTGTACTGTGTATGGTCAAGCTTGGTCAGTGGGCCTCACTGTGGGTGTTGTGTTCACTCTGAGAACCGTGGTTCATGTGTATAGCGTGCAGTTATGTTCTCGGTGTGATGTGCTGTGCGTTGAGGGACTTCTGCATTCAAGTGCACAGAAGGTAGCCTCTCATGCTTGTCCGTTTTCGCCACAGGTTTGTAATCCTCCAGGAGGGCGTTGTTTCCTGAGGGTGCAAAGAGCCACGTCATCCCTTTAATAGCAAGGCCCTGACGATGCCTTTGTAGTAATCTGTCAGAAACTGCTGCGGGAGAGCCTTGTGCCAAACTCTGCTGGGGAAACAATCCACCGTGCACTGAGGAGACCCTCCCTGAGAGAATACTAGGCTGCTTTCGCCTTGCATGCAACTTGCTCCTACGTGATAAGGAAAACAGTAAACATTGCAGTAGAAGGCGGTCTTCTCTGTACGCCCTCTGTCTCAGAGACCGAAGTGAGCCGCGAATAGGCCTTCGCACTAGCCACACAGGAAGCTGCAGAACAAGATGCTTTGAAATGACAGCAGTGGAGGCAAGCCAGCTATGGATTCAGCTTATGTGAGTGAAAGAAACCAGTGCGGGATGGCCCATCCAAGGAATCATTGAAGCCGTGGCAGTGGAAGTTGAAACTGAGCTTGCAATGTGCTTTCCGTGTCTGTCGTGTGCGCGTGCACTCTAAGCGCCTGAGTGACGTCTGCTGCGCAGAGCTCTGTGTGTGCCGAGCGGCGTGCGCTCGCTTGGGTGGCCATTCGCGTGAGGCCTTGCTGAGGCAGCCTGGCTGTCAGAAAGTTGCCCGCATACAACGAATTCCGCTTGCAAAGTGCTTCCCGTGTCTGCCCTGTGTGCCTGCACTCTAAGCACCTGAGTGGAGTCTGCTGCGCAGAGCTCTGTGTGTGCCGAGCGGCGTGCGCTCGCTTGGGTGGCCATTCGCGTGAGGCCTTGCTGAGGCAGCCTGGCTGTCAGAAAGTTGCCCGCATACAACGAATTCCGCTTGCAATGTGCTTCCCGTGTCTGCCGTGTGTGCCTGCACTCTAAGCGCCTGAGTGGAGTCTGCTGCGCAGAGCTCTGTGTGTGCTGAGCGGCGGGCGCTCGCTTGGGTGGCCATTCGCGCGAGGCCTTGCTGAGGACGCCTGGCTGTCAGCAAAACGCCCGCATACAACGAATTTAGCTTGGCAGTGCAAAAAGTCGCTTTCGTCTGCTACTACGTGGCCGCTCCAGAGAGGCCCAGGTTGGTCTGTGTGGTATGTAAGCCGGTTTCCCATGCCACAGTCTGAGCTTTGAAAACTAAGTGCCCATTGGCTTCAGTCCCCAACCATCATGTCAGCGAGAGGTGTGTGCAAGCTTCTGCAAAGCCTGGTGGCGGATGGGCCCTAAGCGTCAGGGCCGTTGTCCTGCAGAGAAGGATCTGAGGCTGTCTCAGTTCAAGGGATTTCCTGCTCAGCCATATCCAGACTGGCAGCTAAACACTGCTGTGTCAAGGCGAGCTTCTTATACACACTTCTACTCCCAGACACAGGGATACTGTGAAGAGGTCTTCCGCCCAGCCTCAGGGGAAGAGGCGGGGCAAGTTGCTTTCTGTACAGCATTCATTGGAAGCAGGACGTTTGGAGGTTCTGTTCCACAGGCGAAAAGCAGGCAGCACTAGGAGAATCTGTCAAGGAAGCTCCTCTTTATGGCTAGCGAGGCTTAATTCAAACGTGCAATGGAAAATTGTTCTGGGGTAACTGAGCTCTAACTTCACGCTCTAACACTTGCAGCTACTTTCTCCTAACTCATACAGAGTGGAATCGCCAAATACAGAGTAGAATTCTGTTGCGGTACGCTGTGTTCTTGTGTGCTTGGCGATGTATTGCCGACGGCCTGCGGGACCTGCTTGTCTTCTGTGTTGTGTGTTGTCCGTGCTGTGTGTATCTTGTATGTAGTATGTGCGGTATGTGTTCCTCACTGCTTGCTGAGTGCACAGTTCTGTGTATTTTTCACTGTGCTGTGTGTTATGTGAGATGTTGGTATTTGTGAGTGGTGTGTGTTGAGTGGTTCTTCGTGCATTGTACATTTCGCCTTTTTTGATGAGTTCTCTGTTGGCGGTTGCATATGTTGTGCGTTTGGTGTGTGGCTTCCCGTCTAATGTGTAGTGTGAAATGTGTGTCTGGTCTTTCTGTTGTCTGCTGTGTTGTGTACTGTGTTCTGGGTTGTGCGAGTGCTGTCTTTCGGCTTTCCGTGTGTTGCATACTGGGTCGATGTTGGGTGGGCTGTGTAATTTGAGCACTGTGTGCAAAGTTGAGTTTGCCTTGTGTCGGACGTGTTGTGTGCATGTGCATGTTGTGTGTGTGTGTTTGTGCGTTTTCGTTCGTGCTGTCTGCGTGTGGGTCTGCGTGTGCGCAGTATTGTATGCTTGTGGTTGTGCGTGTTGTGTGTAGTGCGTTCTATGTGTGTTGCATGTGTTTTCGTCAGTTGCGTGTGTGCACTTGTAGGTGCTGTGTCAGTTTTGTGTGTGTGAGATTGTGATTTGTGTGCTGTTGGGTTAGAGAGGCTGTGTGTGTGTGTTTGGCTGTTTGAGTTATGCACGTGATGTGAGATGTGTTGACTGTGTGTGGTTGTGCTTGTTTTGTACGTCTCTTGTGCGCAGTCTGCGGTCTGTGCAGTGTTTATCGCGCGTATTGTGAGCAGTAGCTATGTGCCTGCCTTTCAAGGGTGTGGTGTGTTTATGGTGTCTGTTGTGTGGCGTGTTTCTGTGTTGTGTGTGTGTGCACTGCGTTGTGCTCCTGTGTGAGGATGTATGTGTGGTGTGTCTGTGCGTGATTGTGTGTGTAGTGCGTAGTGTGTGAAATGGGTGCTACTTGTCTTCTTGGTTGGTTATATGTGTTTTGCCCATGGATTTGGGAGTGTCGTGTGTGTTAGGAGTTGTGGTACTTTCTGTGTGTGTCGTGTGCTGTGTTGTTCTGTGATTTGTGTTTGTGCTGTGTGTGTCCTACTCTGTGTGTTCTGTGGTCTGTGTGTTTTGCAAGTTGAGTGAGATATTGCGTGTTAGGACCGATATCTTGTGTATATGTTGCGTGTTTGGCATTGTGCATTCTGCGAGGCTCTGTGTGCTGTATGTTTTATGTGTGTTTGGAGTGATGTGTGCACTGTGTGAAATGTGTGTTGCATAAATTCGGTGTTCTTTCTGTGGTGGTTTGTGTGTGTTTTGCATGGGGGTTGCTATGTGTGTGGTTGTGTTTGACAGGTTGTGTGCGTGGTTGGCTCCTTGAGCAATGAGTGTACTTTGTGATGCGTGTACTGTGTATGGTCAAGCTTGGTCAGTGGGCCTCACTGTGGGTGTTGTGTTCACTCTGAGAACCGTGGTTCATGTGTATAGCGTGCAGTTATGTTCTCGGTGTGATGTGCTGTGCGTTGAGGGACTTCTGCATTCAAGTGCACAGAAGGTAGCCTCTCATGCTTGTCCGTTTTCGCCACAGGTTTGTAATCCTCCAGGAGGGCGTTGTTTCCTGAGGGTGCAAAGAGCCACGTCATCCCTTTAATAGCAAGGCCCTGACGATGCCTTTGTAGTAATCTGTCAGAAACTGCTGCGGGAGAGCCTTGTGCCAAACTCTGCTGGGGAAACAATCCACCGTGCACTGAGGAGACCCTCCCTGAGAGAATACTAGGCTGCTTTCGCCTTGCATGCAACTTGCTCCTACGTGATAAGGAAAACAGTAAACATTGCAGTAGAAGGCGGTCTTCTCTGTACGCCCTCTGTCTCAGAGACCGAAGTGAGCCGCGAATAGGCCTTCGCACTAGCCACACAGGAAGCTGCAGAACAAGATGCTTTGAAATGACAGCAGTGGAGGCAAGCCAGCTATGGATTCAGCTTATGTGAGTGAAAGAAACCAGTGCGGGATGGCCCATCCAAGGAATCATTGAAGCCGTGGCGGTGGAAGTTGAAACTGAGCTTGCAATGTGCTTTCCGTGTCTGTCGTGTGCGCGTGCACTCTAAGCGCCTGAGTGACGTCTGCTGCGCAGAGCTCTGTGTGTGCCGAGCGGCGTGCGCTCGCTTGGGTGGCCATTCGCGTGAGGCCTTGCTGAGGCAGCCTGGCTGTCAGAAAGTTGCCCGCATACAACGAATTCCGCTTGCAAAGTGCTTCCCGTGTCTGCCCTGTGTGCCTGCACTCTAAGCACCTGAGTGGAGTCTGCTGCGCAGAGCTCTGTGTGTGCCGAGCGGCGTGCGCTCGCTTGGGTGGCCATTCGCGTGAGGCCTTGCTGAGGCAGCCTGGCTGTCAGAAAGTTGCCCGCATACAACGAATTCCGCTTGCAATGTGCTTCCCGTGTCTGCCGTGTGTGCCTGCACTCTAAGCGCCTGAGTGGAGTCTGCTGCGCAGAGCTCTGTGTGTGCTGAGCGGCGTGCGCTCGCTTGGGTGGCCATTCGCGCGAGGCCTTGCTGAGGAAGCCTGGCTGTCAGGAAAACGCCCGCATACAACGAATTTAGCTTGGCAGTGCAAAAAGTCGCTTTCGTCTGCTACTACGTGGCCGCTCCAGAGAGGCCCAGGTTGGTCTGTGTGGTATGTAAGCCGGTTTCCCATGCCACAGTCTGAGCTTTGAAAACTAAGTGCCCATTGGCTTCAGTCCCCAACCATCATGTCAGCGAGAGGTGTGTGCAAGCTTCTGCAAAGCCTGGTGGCGGATGGGCCCTAAGCGTCAGGGCCGTTGTCCTGCAGAGAAGGATCTGAGGCTGTCTCAGTTCAAGGGATTTCCTGCTCAGCCATATCCAGACTGGCAGCTAAACACTGCTGTGTCAAGGCGAGCTTCTTATACACACTTCTACTCCCAGACACAGGGATACTGTGAAGAGGTCTTCCGCCCAGCCTCAGGGGAAGAGGCGGGGCAAGTTGCTTTCTGTACAGCATTCATTGGAAGCAGGACGTTTGGAGGTTCTGTTCCACAGGCGAAAAGCAGGCAGCACTAGGAGAATCTGTCAAGGAAGCTCCTCTTTATGGCTAGCGAGGCTTAATTCAAACGTGCAATGGAAAATTGTTCTGGGGTAACTGAGCTCTAACTTCACGCTCTAACACTTGCAGCTACTTTCTCCTAACTCATACAGAGTGGAATCGCCAAATACAGAGTAGAATTCTGTTGCGGTACGCTGTGTTCTTGTGTGCTTGGCGATGTATTGCCGACGGCCTGCGGGACCTGCTTGTCTTCTGTGTTGTGTGTTGTCCGTGCTGTGTGTATCTTGTATGTAGTATGTGCGGTATGTGTTCCTCACTGCTTGCTGAGTGCACAGTTCTGTGTATTTTTCACTGTGCTGTGTGTTATGTGAGATGTTGGTATTTGTGAGTGGTGTGTGTTGAGTGGTTCTTCGTGCATTGTACATTTCGCCTTTTTTGATGAGTTCTCTGTTGGCGGTTGCATATGTTGTGCGTTTGGTGTGTGGCTTCCCGTCTAATGTGTAGTGTGAAATGTGTGTCTGGTCTTTCTGTTGTCTGCTGTGTTGTGTACTGTGTTCTGGGTTGTGCGAGTGCTGTCTTTCGGCTTTCCGTGTGTTGCATACTGGGTCGATGTTGGGTGGGCTGTGTAATTTGAGCACTGTGTGCAAAGTTGAGTTTGCCTTGTGTCGGACGTGTTGTGTGCATGTGCATGTTGTGTGTGTGTGTTTGTGCGTTTTCGTTCGTGCTGTCTGCGTGTGGGTCTGCGTGTGCGCAGTATTGTATGCTTGTGGTTGTGCGTGTTGTGTGTAGTGCGTTCTATGTGTGTTGCATGTGTTTTCGTCAGTTGCGTGTGTGCACTTGTAGGTGCTGTGTCAGTTTTGTGTGTGTGAGATTGTGATTTGTGTGCTGTTGGGTTAGAGAGGCTGTGTGTGTGTGTTTGGCTGTTTGAGTTATGCACGTGATGTGAGATGTGTTGACTGTGTGTGGTTGTGCTTGTTTTGTACGTCTCTTGTGCGCAGTCTGCGGTCTGTGCAGTGTTTATCGCGCGTATTGTGAGCAGTAGCTATGTGCCTGCCTTTCAAGGGTGTGGTGTGTTTATGGTGTCTGTTGTGTGGCGTGTTTCTGTGTTGTGTGTGTGTGCACTGCGTTGTGCTCCTGTGTGAGGATGTATGTGTGGTGTGTCTGTGCGTGATTGTGTGTGTAGTGCGTAGTGTGTGAAATGGGTGCTACTTGTCTTCTTGGTTGGTTATATGTGTTTTGCCCATGGATTTGGGAGTGTCGTGTGTGTTAGGAGTTGTGGTACTTTCTGTGTGTGTCGTGTGCTGTGTTGTTCTGTGATTTGTGTTTGTGCTGTGTGTGTCCTACTCTGTGTGTTCTGTGGTCTGTGTGTTTTGCAAGTTGAGTGAGATATTGCGTGTTAGGACCGATATCTTGTGTATATGTTGCGTGTTTGGCATTGTGCATTCTGCGAGGCTCTGTGTGCTGTATGTTTTATGTGTGTTTGGAGTGATGTGTGCACTGTGTGAAATGTGTGTTGCATAAATTCGGTGTTCTTTCTGTGGTGGTTTGTGTGTGTTTTGCATGGGGGTTGCTATGTGTGTGGTTGTGTTTGACAGGTTGTGTGCGTGGTTGCCTCCTTGAGCAATGAGTGTACTTTGTGCTGGGTGTACTGTGTATGGTCAAGCTTGGTCAGTGGTCCTCACTGTGAGTGTTGTGTTCACTCTGAGACACGTAGTTCATGTGTATAGCGTGCAGTTATGTTCTCGGTGTGATGTGCTGTGCGTTGAGGGACTTCTGCATTCAAGTGCACAGAAGGTAGCCTCTCATGCTTGTCCGTTTTCGCCACAGGTTTGTAATCCTCCAGGAGGGCGTTGTTTCCTGAGGGTGCAAAGAGCCACGTCATCCCTTTAATAGCAAGGCCCTGACGATGCCTTTGTAGTAATCTGTCAGAAACTGCTGCGGGAGAGCCTTGTGCCAAACTCTGCTGGGGAAACAATCCACCGTGCACTGAGGAGACCCTCCCTGAGAGAATACTAGGCTGCTTTCGCCTTGCATGCAACTTGCTCCTACGTGATAAGGAAAACAGTAAACATTGCAGTAGAAGGCGGTCTTCTCTGTACGCCCTCTGTCTCAGAGACCGAAGTGAGCCGCGAATAGGCCTTCGCACTAGCCACACAGGAAGCTGCAGAACAAGATGCTTTGAAATGACAGCAGTGGAGGCAAGCCATCTATGGATTCAGCTTATGTGAGTGAAAGAAACCAGTGCGGGATGGCCCATCCAAGGAATCATTGAAGCCGTGGCGGTGGAAGTTGAAACTGAGCTTGCAATGTGCTTTCCGTGTCTGTCGTGTGCGCGTGCACTCTAAGCGCCTGAGTGACGTCTGCTGCGCAGAGCTCTGTGTGTGCCGAGCGGCGTGCGCTCGCTTGGGTGGCCATTCGCGTGAGGCCTTGCTGAGGCAGCCTGGCTGTCAGAAAGTTGCCAGCATACAACGAATTCCGCTTGCAAAGTGCTTCCCGTGTCTGCCCTGTGTGCCTGCACTCTAAGCACCTGAGTGGAGTCTGCTGCGCAGAGCTCTGTGTGTGCCGAGCGGCGTGCGCTCGCTTGGGTGGCCATTCGCGTGAGGCCTTGCTGAGGCAGCCTGGCTGTCAGAAAGTTGCCCGCATACAACGAATTCCGCTTGCAATGTGCTTCCCGTGTCTGCCGTGTGTGCCTGCA
Source organism: Manis javanica (assembly GCF_040802235.1). NCBI lineage: Eukaryota > Metazoa > Chordata > Mammalia > Pholidota > Manidae > Manis > Manis javanica. The sequence continues at coordinate 80,274,535 of NC_133163.1, forward strand.
CTCTAAGCGCCTGAGTGGAGTCTGCTGCGCAGAGCTCTGTGTGTGCTGAGCGGCGTGCGCTCGCTTGGGTGGCCATTCGCGCGAGGCCTTGCTGAGGAAGCCTGGCTGTCAGGAAAACGCCCGCATACAACGAATTTAGCTTGGCAGTGCAAAAAGTCGCTTTCGTCTGCTACTACGTGGCCGCTCCAGAGAGGCCCAGGTTGGTCTGTGTGGTATCTAAGCCGGTTTCCCATGCCACAGTCTGAGCTTTGAAAACTAAGTGCCCATTGGCTTCAGTCCCCAACCATCATGTCAGCGAGAGGTGTGTGCAAGCTTCTGCAAAGCCTGGTGGCGGATGGGCCCTAAGCGTCAGGGCCGTTGTCCTGCAGAGAAGGATCTGAGGCTGTCTCAGTTCAAGGGATTTCCTGCTCAGCCATATCCAGACTGGCAGCTAAACACTGCTGTGTCAAGGCGAGCTTCTTATACACACTTCTACTCCCAGACACAGGGATACTGTGAAGAGGTCTTCCGCCCAGCCTCAGGGGAAGAGGCGGGGCAAGTTGCTTTCTGTACAGCATTCATTGGAAGCAGGACGTTTGGAGGTTCTGTTCCACAGGCGAAAAGCAGGCAGCACTAGGAGAATCTGTCAAGGAAGCTCCTCTTTATGGCTAGCGAGGCTTAATTCAAACGTGCAATGGAAAATTGTTCTGGGGTAACTGAGCTCTAACTTCACGCTCTAACACTTGCAGCTACTTTCTCCTAACTCATACAGAGTGGAATCGCCAAATACAGAGTAGAATTCTGTTGCGGTACGCTGTGTTCTTGTGTGCTTGGCGATGTATTGCCGACGGCCTGCGGGACCTGCTTGTCTTCTGTGTTGTGTGTTGTCCGTGCTGTGTGTATCTTGTGTGTAGTATGTGCGGTATGTGTTCCTCACTGCTTGCTGAGTGCACAGTTCTGTGTATTTTTCACTGTGCTGTGTGTTATGTGAGATGTTGGTATTTGTGAGTGGTGTGTGTTGAGTGGTTCTTCGTGCATTGTACATTTCGCCTTTTTTGATGAGTTCTCTGTTGGCGGTTGCATATGTTGTGCGTTTGGTGTGTGGCTTCCCGTCTAATGTGTAGTGTGAAATGTGTGTCTGGTCTTTCTGTTGTCTGCTGTGTTGTGTACTGTGTTCTGGGTTGTGCGAGTGCTGTCTTTCGGCTTTCCGTGTGTTGCATACTGGGTCGATGTTGGGTGGGCTGTGTAATTTGAGCACTGTGTGCAAAGTTGAGTTTGCCTTGTGTCGGACGTGTTGTGTGCATGTGCATGTTGTGTGTGTGTGTTTGTGCGTTTTCGTTCGTGCTGTCTGCGTGTGGGTCTGCGTGTGCGCAGTAGTGTATGCTTGTGGTTGTGCGTGTTGTGTGTAGTGCGTTCTATGTGTGTTGCATGTGTTTTCGTCAGTTGCGTGTGTGCACTTGTAGGTGCTGTGTCAGTTTTGTGTGTGTGAGATTGTGATTTGTGTGCTGTTGTGTTAGAGAGGCTGTGTGTGTGTGTTTGGCTGTTTGAGTTATGCACGTGATGTGAGATGTGTTGACTGTGTGTGGTTGTGCTTGTTTTGTACGTCTCTTGTGCGCAGTCTGCGGTCTGTGCAGTGTTTATCGCGCGTATTGTGAGCAGTAGCTATGTGCCTGCCTTTCAAGGGTGTGGTGTGTTTATGGTGTCTGTTGTGTGGCGTGTTTCTGTGTTGTGTGTGTGTGCACTGCGTTGTGCTCCTGTGTGAGGATGTATGTGTGGTGTGTCTGTGCGTGATTGTGTGTGTAGTGCGTAGTGTGTGAAATGGGTGCTACTTGTCTTCTTGGTTGGTTATATGTGTTTTGCCCATGGATTTGGGAGTGTCGTGTGTGTTAGGAGTTGTGGTACTTTCTGTGTGTGTCGTGTGCTGTGTTGTTCTGTGATTTGTGTTTGTGCTGTGTGTGTCCTACTCTGTGTGTTCTGTGGTCTGTGTGTTTTGCAAGTTGAGTGAGATATTGCGTGTTAGGACCGATATCTTGTGTATATGTTGCGTGTTTGGCATTGTGCATTCTGCGAGGCTCTGTGTGCTGTATGTTTTATGTGTGTTTGGAGTGATGTGTGCACTGTGTGAAATGTGTGTTGCATAAATTCGGTGTTCTTTCTGTGGTGGTTTGTGTGTGTTTTGCATGGGGGTTGCTATGTGTGTGGTTGTGTTTGACAGGTTGTGTGCGTGGTTGGCTCCTTGAGCAATGAGTGTACTTTGTGATGCGTGTACTGTGTATGGTCAAGCTTGGTCAGTGGGCCTCACTGTGGGTGTTGTGTTCACTCTGAGAACCGTGGTTCATGTGTATAGCGTGCAGTTATGTTCTCGGTGTGATGTGCTGTGCGTTGAGGGACTTCTGCATTCAAGTGCATAGAAGGTAGCCTCTCATGCTTGTCCGTTTTCGCCACAGGTTTGTAATCCTCCAGGAGGGCGTTGTTTCCTGAGGGTGCAAAGAGCCACGTCATCCCTTTAATAGCAAGGCCCTGACGATGCCTTTGTAGTAATCTGTCAGAAACTGCTGCGGGAGAGCCTTGTGCCAAACTCTGCTGGGGAAACAATCCACCGTGCACTGAGGAGACCCTCCCTGAGAGAATACTAGGCTGCTTTCGCCTTGCATGCAACTTGCTCCTACGTGATAAGGAAAACAGTAAACATTGCAGTAGAAGGCGGTCTTCTCTGTACGCCCTCTGTCTCAGAGACCGAAGTGAGCCGCGAATAGGCCTTCGCACTAGCCACACAGGAAGCTGCAGAACAAGATGCTTTGAAATGACAGCAGTGGAGGCAAGCCAGCTATGGATTCAGCTTATGTGAGTGAAAGAAACCAGTGCGGGATGGCCCATCCAAGGAATCATTGAAGCCGTGGCGGTGGAAGTTGAAACTGAGCTTGCAATGTGCTTTCCGTGTCTGTCGTGTGCGCGTGCACTCTAAGCGCCTGAGTGACGTCTGCTGCGCAGAGCTCTGTGTGTGCCGAGCGGCGTGCGCTCGCTTGGGTGGCCATTCGCGTGAGGCCTTGCTGAGGCAGCCTGGCTGTCAGAAAGTTGCCCGCATACAACGAATTCCGCTTGCAATGTGCTTCCCGTGTCTGCCGTGTGTGCCTGCACTCTAAGCGCCTGAGTGGAGTCTGCTGCGCAGAGCTCTGTGTGTGCTGAGCGGCGTGCGCTCGCTTGGGTGGCCATTCGCGCGAGGCCTTGCTGAGGAAGCCTGGCTGTCAGGAAAACGCCCGCATACAACGAATTTAGCTTGGCAATGCAAAAAGTCGCTTTCGTCTGCTACTACGTGGCCGCTCCAGAGAGGCCCAGGTTGTTCTGTGTGGTATGTAAGCCGGTTTCCCATGCCACAGTCTGAGCTTTGAAAACTAAGTGCCCATTGGCTTCAGTCCCCAACCATCATGTCAGCGAGAGGTGTGTGCAAGCTTCTGCAAAGCCTGGTGGCGGATGGGCCCTAAGCGTCAGGGCCGTTGTCCTGCAGAGAAGGATCTGAGGCTGTCTCAGTTCAAGGGATTTCCTGCTCAGCCATATCCAGACTGGCAGCTAAACACTGCTGTGTCAAGGCGAGCTTCTTATACACACTTCTACTCCCAGACACAGGGATACTGTGAAGAGGTCTTCCGCCCAGCCTCAGGGGAAGAGGCGGGGCAAGTTGCTTTCTGTACAGCATTCATTGGAAGCAGGACGTTTGGAGGTTCTGTTCCACAGGCGAAAAGCAGGCAGCACTAGGAGAATCTGTCAAGGAAGCTCCTCTTTATGGCTAGCGAGGCTTAATTCAAACGTGCAATGGAAAATTGTTCTGGGGTAACTGAGCTCTAACTTCACGCTCTAACACTTGCAGCTACTTTCTCCTAACTCATACAGAGTGGAATCGCCAAATACAGAGTAGAATTCTGTTGCGGTACGCTGTGTTCTTGTGTGCTTGGCGATGTATTGCCGACGGCCTGCGGGACCTGCTTGTCTTCTGTGTTGTGTGTTGTCCGTGCTGTGTGTATCTTGTATGTAGTATGTGCGGTATGTGTTCCTCACTGCTTGCTGAGTGCACAGTTCTGTGTATTTTTCACTGTGCTGTGTGTTATGTGAGATGTTGGTATTTGTGAGTGGTGTGTGTTGAGTGGTTCTTCGTGCATTGTACATTTCGCCTTTTTTGATGAGTTCTCTGTTGGCGGTTGCATATGTTGTGCGTTTGGTGTGTGGCTTCCCGTCTAATGTGTAGTGTGAAATGTGTGTCTGGTCTTTCTGTTGTCTGCTGTGTTGTGTACTGTGTTCTGGGTTGTGCGAGTGCTGTCTTTCGGCTTTCCGTGTGTTGCATACTGGGTCGATGTTGGGTGGGCTGTGTAATTTGAGCACTGTGTGCAAAGTTGAGTTTGCCTTGTGTCGGACGTGTTGTGTGCATGTGCATGTTGTGTGTGTGTGTTTGTGCGTTTTCGTTCGTGCTGTCTGCGTGTGGGTCTGCGTGTGCGCAGTATTGTATGCTTGTGGTTGTGCGTGTTGTGTGTAGTGCGTTCTATGTGTGTTGCATGTGTTTTCGTCAGTTGCGTGTGTGCACTTGTAGGTGCTGTGTCAGTTTTGTGTGTGTGAGATTGTGATTTGTGTGCTGTTGGGTTAGAGAGGCTGTGTGTGTGTGTTTGGCTGTTTGAGTTATGCACGTGATGTGAGATGTGTTGACTGTGTGTGGTTGTGCTTGTTTTGTACGTCTCTTGTGCGCAGTCTGCGGTCTGTGCAGTGTTTATCGCGCGTATTGTGAGCAGTAGCTATGTGCCTGCCTTTCAAGGGTGTGGTGTGTTTATGGTGTCTGTTGTGTGGCGTGTTTCTGTGTTGTGTGTGTGTGCACTGCGTTGTGCTCCTGTGTGAGGATGTATGTGTGGTGTGTCTGTGCGTGATTGTGTGTGTAGTGCGTAGTGTGTGAAATGGGTGCTACTTGTCTTCTTGGTTGGTTATATGTGTTTTGCCCATGGATTTGGGAGTGTCGTGTGTGTTAGGAGTTGTGGTACTTTCTGTGTGTGTCGTGTGCTGTGTTGTTCTGTGATTTGTGTTTGTGCTGTGTGTGTCCTACTCTGTGTGTTCTGTGGTCTGTGTGTTTTGCAAGTTGAGTGAGATATTGCGTGTTAGGACCGATATCTTGTGTATATGTTGCGTGTTTGGCATTGTGCATTCTGCGAGGCTCTGTGTGCTGTATGTTTTATGTGTGTTTGGAGTGATGTGTGCACTGTGTGAAATGTGTGTTGCATAAATTCGGTGTTCTTTCTGTGGTGGTTTGTGTGTGTTTTGCATGGGGGTTGCTATGTGTGTGGTTGTGTTTGACAGGTTGTGTGCGTGGTTGGCTCCTTGAGCAATGAGTGTACTTTGTGATGCGTGTACTGTGTATGGTCAAGCTTGGTCAGTGGGCCTCACTGTGGGTGTTGTGTTCACTCTGAGAACCGTGGTTCATGTGTATAGCGTGCAGTTATGTTCTCGGTGTGATGTGCTGTGCGTTGAGGGACTTCTGCATTCAAGTGCACAGAAGGTAGCCTCTCATGCTTGTCCGTTTTCGCCACAGGTTTGTAATCCTCCAGGAGGGCGTTGTTTCCTGAGGGTGCAAAGAGCCACGTCATCCCTTTAATAGCAAGGCCCTGACGATGCCTTTGTAGTAATCTGTCAGAAACTGCTGCGGGAGAGCCTTGTGCCAAACTCTGCTGGGGAAACAATCCACCGTGCACTGAGGAGACCCTCCCTGAGAGAATACTAGGCTGCTTTCGCCTTGCATGCAACTTGCTCCTACGTGATAAGGAAAACAGTAAACATTGCAGTAGAAGGCGGTCTTCTCTGTACGCCCTCTGTCTCAGAGACCGAAGTGAGCCGCGAATAGGCCTTCGCACTAGCCACACAGGAAGCTGCAGAACAAGATGCTTTGAAATGACAGCAGTGGAGGCAAGCCAGCTATGGATTCAGCTTATGTGAGTGAAAGAAACCAGTGCGGGATGGCCCATCCAAGGAATCATTGAAGCCGTGGCAGTGGAAGTTGAAACTGAGCTTGCAATGTGCTTTCCGTGTCTGTCGTGTGCGCGTGCACTCTAAGCGCCTGAGTGACGTCTGCTGCGCAGAGCTCTGTGTGTGCCGAGCGGCGTGCGCTCGCTTGGGTGGCCATTCGCGTGAGGCCTTGCTGAGGCAGCCTGGCTGTCAGAAAGTTGCCCGCATACAACGAATTCCGCTTGCAAAGTGCTTCCCGTGTCTGCCCTGTGTGCCTGCACTCTAAGCACCTGAGTGGAGTCTGCTGCGCAGAGCTCTGTGTGTGCCGAGCGGCGTGCGCTCGCTTGGGTGGCCATTCGCGTGAGGCCTTGCTGAGGCAGCCTGGCTGTCAGAAAGTTGCCCGCATACAACGAATTCCGCTTGCAATGTGCTTCCCGTGTCTGCCGTGTGTGCCTGCACTCTAAGCGCCTGAGTGGACTCTGCTGCGCAGAGCTCTGTGTGTGCTGAGCGGCGTGCGCTCGCTTGGGTGGCCATTCGCGCGAGGCCTTGCTGAGGAAGCCTGGCTGTCAGGAAAACGCCCGCATACAACGAATTTAGCTTGGCAGTGCAAAAAGTCGCTTTCGTCTGCTACTACGTGGCCGCTCCAGAGAGGCCCAGGTTGGTCTGTGTGGTATGTAAGCCGGTTTCCCATGCCACAGTCTGAGCTTTGAAAACTAAGTGCCCATTGGCTTCAGTCCCCAACCATCATGTCAGCGAGAGGTGTGTGCAAGCTTCTGCAAAGCCTGGTGGCGGATGGGCCCTAAGCGTCAGGGCCGTTGTCCTGCAGAGAAGGATCTGAGGCTGTCTCAGTTCAAGGGATTTCCTGCTCAGCCATATCCAGACTGGCAGCTAAACACTGCTGTGTCAAGGCGAGCTTCTTATACACACTTCTACTCCCAGACACAGGGATACTGTGAAGAGGTCTTCCGCCCAGCCTCAGGGGAAGAGGCGGGGCAAGTTGCTTTCTGTACAGCATTCATTGGAAGCAGGACGTTTGGAGGTTCTGTTCCACAGGCGAAAAGCAGGCAGCACTAGGAGAATCTGTCAAGGAAGCTCCTCTTTATGGCTAGCGAGGCTTAATTCAAACGTGCAATGGAAAATTGTTCTGGGGTAACTGAGCTCTAACTTCACGCTCTAACACTTGCAGCTACTTTCTCCTAACTCATACAGAGTGGAATCGCCAAATACAGAGTAGAATTCTGTTGCGGTACGCTGTGTTCTTGTGTGCTTGGCGATGTATTGCCGACGGCCTGCGGGACCTGCTTGTCTTCTGTGTTGTGTGTTGTCCGTGCTGTGTGTATCTTGTATGTAGTATGTGCGGTATGTGTTCCTCACTGCTTGCTGAGTGCACAGTTCTGTGTATTTTTCACTGTGCTGTGTGTTATGTGAGATGTTGGTATTTGTGAGTGGTGTGTGTTGAGTGGTTCTTCGTGCATTGTACATTTCGCCTTTTTTGATGAGTTCTCTGTTGGCGGTTGCATATGTTGTGCGTTTGGTGTGTGGCTTCCCGTCTAATGTGTAGTGTGAAATGTGTGTCTGGTCTTTCTGTTGTCTGCTGTGTTGTGTACTGTGTTCTGGGTTGTGCGAGTGCTGTCTTTCGGCTTTCCGTGTGTTGCATACTGGGTCGATGTTGGGTGGGCTGTGTAATTTGAGCACTGTGTGCAAAGTTGAGTTTGCCTTGTGTCGGACGTGTTGTGTGCATGTGCATGTTGTGTGTGTGTGTTTGTGCGTTTTCGTTCGTGCTGTCTGCGTGTGGGTCTGCGTGTGCGCAGTATTGTATGCTTGTGGTTGTGCGTGTTGTGTGTAGTGCGTTCTATGTGTGTTGCATGTGTTTTCGTCAGTTGCGTGTGTGCACTTGTAGGTGCTGTGTCAGTTTTGTGTGTGTGAGATTGTGATTTGTGTGCTGTTGGGTTAGAGAGGCTGTGTGTGTGTGTTTGGCTGTTTGAGTTATGCACGTGATGTGAGATGTGTTGACTGTGTGTGGTTGTGCTTGTTTTGTACGTCTCTTGTGCGCAGTCTGCGGTCTGTGCAGTGTTTATCGCGCGTATTGTGAGCAGTAGCTATGTGCCTGCCTTTCAAGGGTGTGGTGTGTTTATGGTGTCTGTTGTGTGGCGTGTTTCTGTGTTGTGTGTGTGTGCACTGCGTTGTGCTCCTGTGTGAGGATGTATGTGTGGTGTGTCTGTGCGTGATTGTGTGTGTAGTGCGTAGTGTGTGAAATGGGTGCTACTTGTCTTCTTGGTTGGTTATATGTGTTTTGCCCATGGATTTGGGAGTGTCGTGTGTGTTAGGAGTTGTGGTACTTTCTGTGTGTGTCGTGTGCTGTGTTGTTCTGTGATTTGTGTTTGTGCTGTGTGTGTCCTACTCTGTGTGTTCTGTGGTCTGTGTGTTTTGCAAGTTGAGTGAGATATTGCGTGTTAGGACCGATATCTTGTGTATATGTTGCGTGTTTGGCATTGTGCATTCTGCGAGGCTCTGTGTGCTGTATGCTTTATGTGTGTTTGGAGTGATGTGTGCACTGTGTGAAATGTGTGTTGCATAAATTCGGTGTTCTTTCTGTGGTGGTTTGTGTGTGTTTTGCATGGGGGTTGCTATGTGTGTGGTTGTGTTTGACAGGTTGTGTGCGTGGTTGGCTCCTTGAGCAATGAGTGTACTTTGTGATGCGTGTACTGTGTATGGTCAAGCTTGGTCAGTGGGCCTCACTGTGGGTGTTGTGTTCACTCTGAGAACCGTGGTTCATGTGTATAGCGTGCAGTTATGTTCTCGGTGTGATGTGCTGTGCGTTGAGGGACTTCTGCATTCAAGTGCACAGAAGGTAGCCTCTCATGCTTGTCCGTTTTCGCCACAGGTTTGTAATCCTCCAGGAGGGCGTTGTTTCCTGAGGGTGCAAAGAGCCACGTCATCCCTTTAATAGCAAGGCCCTGACGATGCCTTTGTAGTAATCTGTCAGAAACTGCTGCGGGAGAGCCTTGTGCCAAACTCTGCTGGGGAAACAATCCACCGTGCACTGAGGAGACCCTCCCTGAGAGAATACTAGGCTGCTTTCGCCTTGCATGCAACTTGCTCCTACGTGATAAGGAAAACAGTAAACATTGCAGTAGAAGGCGGTCTTCTCTGTACGCCCTCTGTCTCAGAGACCGAAGTGAGCCGCGAATAGGCCTTCGCACTAGCCACACAGGAAGCTGCAGAACAAGATGCTTTGAAATGACAGCAGTGGAGGCAAGCCAGCTATGGATTCAGCTTATGTGAGTGAAAGAAACCAGTGCGGGATGGCCCATCCAAGGAATCATTGAAGCCGTGGCGGTGGAAGTTGAAACTGAGCTTGCAATGTGCTTTCCGTGTCTGTCGTGTGCGCGTGCACTCTAAGCGCCTGAGTGACGTCTGCTGCGCAGAGCTCTGTGTGTGCCGAGCGGCGTGCGCTCGCTTGGGTGGCCATTCGCGTGAGGCCTTGCTGAGGCAGCCTGGCTGTCAGAAAGTTGCCCGCATACAACGAATTCCGCTTGCAAAGTGCTTCCCGTGTCTGCCCTGTGTGCCTGCACTCTAAGCACCTGAGTGGAGTCTGCTGCGCAGAGCTCTGTGTGTGCCGAGCGGCGTGCGCTCGCTTGGGTGGCCATTCGCGTGAGGCCTTGCTGAGGCAGCCTGGCTGTCAGAAAGTTGCCCGCATACAACGAATTCCGCTTGCAATGTGCTTCCCGTGTCTGCCGTGTGTGCCTGCACTCTAAGCGCCTGAGTGGAGTCTGCTGCGCAGAGCTCTGTGTGTGCTGAGCGGCGTGCGCTCGCTTGGGTGGCCATTCGCGCGAGGCCTTGCTGAGGAAGCCTGGCTGTCAGGAAAACGCCCGCATACAACGAATTTAGCTTGGCAGTGCAAAAAGTCGCTTTCGTCTGCTACTACGTGGCCGCTCCAGAGAGGCCCAGGTTGGTCTGTGTCGTATGTAAGCCGGCTTCCCATGCCACAGTCTGAGCTTTGAAAACTAAGTGCCCATTGGCTTCAGTCCCCAACCATCATGTCAGCGAGAGGTGTGTGCAAGCTTCTGCAAAGCCTGGTGGCGGATGGGCCCTAAGCGTCAGGGCCGTTGTCCTGCAGAGAAGGATCTGAGGCTGTCTCAGTTCAAGGGATTTCCTGCTCAGCCATATCCAGACTGGCAGCTAAACACTGCTGTGTCAAGGCGAGCTTCTTATACACACTTCTACTCCCAGACACAGGGATACTGTGAAGAGGTCTTCCGCCCAGCCTCAGGGGAAGAGGCGGGGCAAGTTGCTTTCTGTACAGCATTCATTGGAAGCAGGACGTTTGGAGGTTCTGTTCCACAGGCGAAAAGCAGGCAGCACTAGGAGAATCTGTCAAGGAAGCTCCTCTTTATGGCTAGCGAGGCTTAATTCAAACGTGCAATGGAAAATTGTTCTGGGGTAACTGAGCTCTAACTTCACGCTCTAACACTTGCAGCTACTTTCTCCTAACTCATACAGAGTGGAATCGCCAAATACAGAGTAGAATTCTGTTGCGGTACGCTGTGTTCTTGTGTGCTTGGCGATGTATTGCCGACGGCCTGCGGGACCTGCTTGTCTTCTGTGTTGTGTGTTGTCCGTGCTGTGTGTATCTTGTGTGTAGTATGTGCGGTATGTGTTCCTCACTGCTTGCTGAGTGCACAGTTCTGTGTATTTTTCACTGTGCTGTGTGTTATGTGAGATGTTGGTATTTGTGAGTGGTGTGTGTTGAGTGGTTCTTCGTGCATTGTACATTTCGCCTTTTTTGATGAGTTCTCTGTTGGCGGTTGCATATGTTGTGCGTTTGGTGTGTGGCTTCCCGTCTAATGTGTAGTGTGAAATGTGTGTCTGGTCTTTCTGTTGTCTGCTGTGTTGTGTACTGTGTTCTGGGTTGTGCGAGTGCTGTCTTTCGGCTTTCCGTGTGTTGCATACTGGGTCGATGTTGGGTGGGCTGTGTAATTTGAGCACTGTGTGCAAAGTTGAGTTTGCCTTGTGTCGGACGTGTTGTGTGCATGTGCATGTTGTGTGTGTGTGTTTGTGCGTTTTCGTTCGTGCTGTCTGCGTGTGGGTCTGCGTGTGCGCAGTATTGTATGCTTGTGGTTGTGCGTGTTGTGTGTAGTGCGTTCTATGTGTGTTGCATGTGTTTTCGTCAGTTGCGTGTGTGCACTTGTAGGTGCTGTGTCAGTTTTGTGTGTGTGAGATTGTGATTTGTGTGCTGTTGTGTTAGAGAGGCTGTGTGTGTGTGTTTGGCTGTTTGAGTTATGCACGTGATGTGAGATGTGTTGACTGTGTGTGGTTGTGCTTGTTTTGTACGTCTCTTGTGCGCAGTCTGCGGTCTGTGCAGTGTTTATCGCGCGTATTGTGAGCAGTAGCTATGTGCCTGCCTTTCAAGGGTGTGGTGTGTTTATGGTGTCTGTTGTGTGGCGTGTTTCTGTGTTGTGTGTGTGTGCACTGCGTTGTGCTCCTGTGTGAGGATGTATGTGTGGTGTGTCTGTGCGTGATTGTGTGTGTAGTGCGTAGTGTGTGAAATGGGTGCTACTTGTCTTCTTGGTTGGTTATATGTGTTTTGCCCATGGATTTGGGAGTGTCGTGTGTGTTAGGAGTTGTGGTACTTTCTGTGTGTGTCGTGTGCTGTGTTGTTCTGTGATTTGTGTTTGTGCTGTGTGTGTCCTACTCTGTGTGTTCTGTGGTCTGTGTGTTTTGCAAGTTGAGTGAGATATTGCGTGTTAGGACCGATATCTTGTGTATATGTTGCGTGTTTGGCATTGTGCATTCTGCGAGGCTCTGTGTGCTGTATGTTTTATGTGTGTTTGGAGTGATGTGTGCACTGTGTGAAATGTGTGTTGCATAAATTCGGTGTTCTTTCTGTGGTGGTTTGTGTGTGTTTTGCATGGGGGTTGCTATGTGTGTGGTTGTGTTTGACAGGTTGTGTGCGTGGTTGGCTCCTTGAGCAATGAGTGTACTTTGTGATGCGTGTACTGTGTATGGTCAAGCTTGGTCAGTGGGCCTCACTGTGGGTGTTGTGTTCACTCTGAGAACCGTGGTTCATGTGTATAGCGTGCAGTTATGTTCTCGGTGTGATGTGCTGTGCGTTGAGGGACTTCTGCATTCAAGTGCACAGAAGGTAGCCTCTCATGCTTGTCCGTTTTCGCCACAGGTTTGTAATCCTCCAGGAGGGCGTTGTTTCCTGAGGGTGCAAAGAGCCACGTCATCCCTTTAATAGCAAGGCCCTGACGATGCCTTTGTAGTAATCTGTCAGAAACTGCTGCGGGAGAGCCTTGTGCCAAACTCTGCTGGGGAAACAATCCACCGTGCACTGAGGAGACCCTCCCTGAGAGAATACTAGGCTGCTTTCGCCTTGCATGCAACTTGCTCCTACGTGATAAGGAAAACAGTAAACATTGCAGTAGAAGGCGGTCTTCTCTGTACGCCCTCTGTCTCAGAGACCGAAGTGAGCCGCGAATAGGCCTTCGCACTAGCCACACAGGAAGCTGCAGAACAAGATGCTTTGAAATGACAGCAGTGGAGGCAAGCCAGCTATGGATTCAGCTTATGTGAGTGAAAGAAACCAGTGCGGGATGGCCCATCCAAGGAATCATTGAAGCCGTGGCGGTGGAAGTTGAAACTGAGCTTGCAATGTGCTTTCCGTGTCTGTCGTGTGCGCGTGCACTCTAAGCGCCTGAGTGACGTCTGCTGCGCAGAGCTCTGTGTGTGCCGAGCGGCGTGCGCTCGCTTGGGTGGCCATTCGCGTGAGGCCTTGCTGAGGCAGCCTGGCTGTCAGAAAGTTGCCCGCATACAACGAATTCCGCTTGCAAAGTGCTTCCCGTGTCTGCCCTGTGTGCCTGCACTCTAAGCACCTGAGTGGAGTCTGCTGCGCAGAGCTCTGTGTGTGCCGAGCGGCGTGCGCTCGCTTGGGTGGCCATTCGCGTGAGGCCTTGCTGAGGCAGCCTGGCTGTCAGAAAGTTGCCCGCATACAACGAATTCCGCTTGCAAAGTGCTTCCCGTGTCTGCCCTGTGTGCCTGCACCCTAAGCGCCTGAGTGGAGTCTGCTGCGCAGAGCTCTGTGTGTGCCGAGCGGCGTGCGCTCGCTTGGGTGGCCATTCGCGTGAGGCCTTGCTGAGGCAGCCTGGCTGTCAGAAAGTTGCCCGCATACAACGAATTCCGCTTGCAATGTGCTTCCCGTGTCTGCCGTGTGTGCCTGCACTCTAAGCGCCTGAGTGGAGTCTGCTGCGCAGAGCTCTGTGTGTGCTGAGCGGCGTGCGCTCGCTTGGGTGGCCATTCGCGCGAGGCCTTGCTGAGGAAGCCTGGCTGTCAGGAAAACGCCCGCATACAACGAATTTAGCTTGGCAGTGCAAAAAGTCGCTTTCGTCTGCTACTACGTGGCCGCTCCAGAGAGGCCCAGGTTGGTCTGTGTGGTATGTAAGCCGGTTTCCCATGCCACAATCTGAGCTTTGAAAACTAAGTGCCCATTGGGTTCAGTCCCCAACCATCATGTCAGCGAGAGATGTGTGCAAGCTTCTGCAAAGCCTGGTGGCGGATGGGCCCTAAGCGTCAGGGCCGTTGTCCTGCAGAGAAGGATCTGAGGCTGTCTCAGTTCAAGGGATTTCCTGCTCAGCCATATCCAGACTGGCAGCTAAACACTGCTGTGTCAAGGCGAGCTTCTTATACACACTTCTACTCCCAGACACAGGGATACTGTGAAGAGGTCTTCCGCCCAGCCTCAGGGGAAGAGGCGGGGCAAGTTGCTTTCTGTACAGCATTCATTGGAAGCAGGACGTTTGGAGGTTCTGTTCCACAGGCGAAAAGCAGGCAGCACTAGGAGAATCTGTCAAGGAAGCTCCTCTTTATGGCTAGCGAGGCTTAATTCAAACGTGCAATGGAAAATTGTTCTGGGGTAACTGAGCTCTAACTTCACGCTCTAACACTTGCAGCTACTTTCTCCTAACTCATACAGAGTGGAATCGCCAAATACAGAGTAGAATTCTGTTGCGGTACGCTGTGTTCTTGTGTGCTTGGCGATGTATTGCCGACGGCCTGCGGGACCTGCTTGTCTTCTGTGTTGTGTGTTGTCCGTGCTGTGTGTATCTTGTATGTAGTATGTGCGGTATGTGTTCCTCACTGCTTGCTGAGTGCACAGTTCTGTGTATTTTTCACTGTGCTGTGTGTTATGTGAGATGTTGGTATTTGTGAGTGGTGTGTGTTGAGTGGTTCTTCGTGCATTGTACATTTCGCCTTTTTTGATGAGTTCTCTGTTGGCGGTTGCATATGTTGTGCGTTTGGTGTGTGGCTTCCCGTCTAATGTGTAGTGTGAAATGTGTGTCTGGTCTTTCTGTTGTCTGCTGTGTTGTGTACTGTGTTCTGGGTTGTGCGAGTGCTGTCTTTCGGCTTTCCGTGTGTTGCATACTGGGTCGATGTTGGGTGGGCTGTGTAATTTGAGCACTGTGTGCAAAGTTGAGTTTGCCTTGTGTCGGACGTGTTGTGTGCATGTGCATGTTGTGTGTGTGTGTTTGTGCGTTTTCGTTCGTGCTGTCTGCGTGTGGGTCTGCGTGTGCGCAGTATTGTATGCTTGTGGTTGTGCGTGTTGTGTGTAGTGCGTTCTATGTGTGTTGCATGTGTTTTCGTCAGTTGCGTGTGTGCACTTGTAGGTGCTGTGTCAGTTTTGTGTGTGTGAGATTGTGATTTGTGTGCTGTTGTGTTAGAGAGGTTGTGTGTGTGTGTTTGGCTGTTTGAGTTATGCACGTGATGTGAGATGTGTTGACTGTGTGTGGTTGTGCTTGTTTTGTACGTCTCTTGTGCGCAGTCTGCGGTCTGTGCAGTGTTTATCGCGCGTATTGTGAGCAGTAGCTATGTGCCTGCCTTTCAAGGGTGTGGTGTGTTTATGGTGTCTGTTGTGTGGCGTGTTTCTGTGTTGTGTGTGTGTGCACTGCGTTGTGCTCCTGTGTGAGGATGTATGTGTGGTGTGTCTGTGCGTGATTGTGTGTGTAGTGCGTAGTGTGTGAAATGGGTGCTACTTGTCTTCTTGGTTGGTTATATGTGTTTTGCCCATGGATTTGGGAGTGTCGTGTGTGTTAGGAGTTGTGGTACTTTCTGTGTGTGTCGTGTGCTGTGTTGTTCTGTGATTTGTGTTTGTGCTGTGTGTGTCCTACTCTGTGTGTTCTGTGGTCTGTGTGTTTTGCAAGTTGAGTGAGATATTGCGTGTTAGGACCGATATCTTGTGTATATGTTGCGTGTTTGGCATTGTGCATTCTGCGAGGCTCTGTGTGCTGTATGTTTTATGTGTGTTTGGAGTGATGTGTGCACTGTGTGAAATGTGTGTTGCATAAATTCGGTGTTCTTTCTGTGGTGGTTTGTGTGTGTTTTGCATGGGGGTTGCTATGTGTGTGGTTGTGTTTGACAGGTTGTGTGCGTGGTTGGCTCCTTGAGCAATGAGTGTACTTTGTGATGCGTGTACTGTGTATGGTCAAGCTTGGTCAGTGGGCCTCACTGTGGGTGTTGTGTTCACTCTGAGAACCGTGGTTCATGTGTATAGCGTGCAGTTATGTTCTCGGTGTGATGTGCTGTGCGTTGAGGGACTTCTGCATTCAAGTGCACAGAAGGTAGCCTCTCATGCTTGTCCGTTTTCGCCACAGGTTTGTAATCCTCCAGGAGGGCGTTGTTTCCTGAGGGTGCAAAGAGCCACGTCATCCCTTTAATAGCAAGGCCCTGACGATGCCTTTGTAGTAATCTGTCAGAAACTGCTGCGGGAGAGCCTTGTGCCAAACTCTGCTGGGGAAACAATCCACCGTGCACTGAGGAGACCCTCCCTGAGAGAATACTAGGCTGCTTTCGCCTTGCATGCAACTTGCTCCTACGTGATAAGGAAAACAGTAAACATTGCAGTAGAAGGCGGTCTTCTCTGTACGCCCTCTGTCTCAGAGACCTAAGTGAGCCGCGAATAGGCCTTCGCACTAGCCACACAGGAAGCTGCAGAACAAGATGCTTTGAAATGACAGCAGTGGAGGCAAGCCAGCTATGGATTCAGCTTATGTGAGTGAAAGAAACCAGTGCGGGATGGCCCATCCAAGGAATCATTGAAGCCGTGGCGGTGGAAGTTGAAACTGAGCTTGCAATGTGCTTTCCGTGTCTGTCGTGTGCGCGTGCACTCTAAGCGCCTGAGTGACGTCTGCTGCGCAGAGCTCTGTGTGTGCCGAGCGGCGTGCGCTCGCTTGGGTGGCCATTCGCGTGAGGCCTTGCTGAGGCAGCCTGGCTGTCAGAAAGTTGCCCGCATACAACGAATTCCGCTTGCAAAGTGCTTCCCGTGTCTGCCCTGTGTGCCTGCACTCTAAGCACCTGAGTGGAGTCTGCTGCGCAGAGCTCTGTGTGTGCCGAGCGGCGTGCGCTCGCTTGGGTGGCCATTCGCGTGAGGCCTTGCTGAGGCAGCCTGGCTGTCAGAAAGTTGCCCGCATACAACGAATTCCGCTTGCAATGTGCTTCCCGTGTCTGCCGTGTGTGCCTGCACTCTAAGCGCCTGAGTGGAGTCTGCTGCGCAGAGCTCTGTGTGTGCTGAGCGGCGTGCGCTCGCTTGGGTGGCCATTCGCGCGAGGCCTTGCTGAGGAAGCCTGGCTGTCAGGAAAACGCCCGCATACAACGAATTTAGCTTGGCAGTGCAAAAAGTCGCTTTCGTCTGCTACTACGTGGCCGCTCCAGAGAGGCCCAGGTTGGTCTGTGTGGTATGTAAGCCGGTTTCCCATGTCACAGTCTGAGGTTTGAAAACTAAGTGCCCATTGGCTTCAGTGCCCAACCATCATGTCAGCGAGAGGTGTGTGCAAGCTTCTGCAAAGCCTGGTGGCGGATGGGCCCTAAGCGTCAGGGCCGTTGTCCTGCAGAGAAGGATCTGAGGCTGTCTCAGTTCAAGGGATTTCCTGCTCAGCCATATCCAGACTGGCAGCTAAACACTGCTGTGTCAAGGCGAGCTTCTTATACACACTTCTACTCCCAGACACAGGGATACTGTGAAGAGGTCTTCCGCCCAGCCTCAGGGGAAGAGGCGGGGCAAGTTGCTTTCTGTACAGCATTCATTGGAAGCAGGACGTTTGGAGGTTCTGTTCCACAGGCGAAAAGCAGGCAGCACTAGGAGAATCTGTCAAGGAAGCTCCTCTTTATGGCTAGCGAGGCTTAATTCAAACGTGCAATGGAAAATTGTTCTGGGGTAACTGAGCTCTAACTTCACGCTCTAACACTTGCAGCTACTTTCTCCTAACTCATACAGAGTGGAATCGCCAAATACAGAGTAGAATTCTGTTGCGGTACGCTGTGTTCTTGTGTGCTTGGCGATGTATTGCCGACGGCCTGCGGGACCTGCTTGTCTTCTGTGTTGTGTGTTGTCCGTGCTGTGTGTATCTTGTGTGTAGTATGTGCGGTATGTGTTCCTCACTGCTTGCTGAGTGCACAGTTCTGTGTATTTTTCACTGTGCTGTGTGTTATGTGAGATGTTGGTATTTGTGAGTGGTGTGTGTTGAGTGGTTCTTCGTGCATTGTACATTTCGCCTTTTTTGATGAGTTCTCTGTTGGCGGTTGCATATGTTGTGCGTTTGGTGTGTGGCTTCCCGTCTAATGTGTAGTGTGAAATGTGTGTCTGGTCTTTCTGTTGTCTGCTGTGTTGTGTACTGTGTTCTGGGTTGTGCGAGTGCTGTCTTTCGGCTTTCCGTGTGTTGCATACTGGGTCGATGTTGGGTGGGCTGTGTAATTTGAGCACTGTGTGTAAAGTTGAGTTTGCCTCGTGCGGGACGTGTTGTGTGCATGTGCATGTTGTGTGTGTGTGTTTGTGCGTTTTCGTTCGTGCTGTCTGCGTGTGGGTCTGCGTGTGCGCAGTATTGTATGCTTGTGGTTGTGCGTGTTGTGTGTAGTGCGTTCTATGTGTGTTGCATGTGTTTTCGTCAGTTGCGTGTGTGCACTTGTAGGTGCTGTGTCAGTTTTGTGTGTGTGAGATTGTGATTTGTGTGCTGTTGTGTTAGAGAGGCTGTGTGTGTGTGTTTGGCTGTTTGAGTTATGCACGTGATGTGAGATGTGTTGACTGTGTGTGGTTGTGCTTGTTTTGTACGTCTCTTGTGCGCAGTCTGCGGTCTGTGCAGTGTTTATCGCGCGTATTGTGAGCAGTAGCTATGTGCCTGCCTTTCAAGGGTGTGGTGTGTTTATGGTGTCTGTTGTGTGGCGTGTTTCTGTGTTGTGTGTGTGTGCACTGCGTTGTGCTCCTGTGTGAGGATGTATGTGTGGTGTGTCTGTGCGTGATTGTGTGTGTAGTGCGTAGTGTGTGAAATGGGTGCTACTTGTCTTCTTGGTTGGTTATATGTGTTTTGCCCATGGATTTGGGAGTGTCGTGTGTGTTAGGAGTTGTGGTACTTTCTGTGTGTGTCGTGTGCTGTGTTGTTCTGTGATTTGTGTTTGTGCTGTGTGTGTCCTACTCTGTGTGTTCTGTGGTCTGTGTGTTTTGCAAGTTGAGTGAGATATTGCGTGTTAGGACCGATATCTTGTGTATATGTTGCGTGTTTGGCATTGTGCATTCTGCGAGGCTCTGTGTGCTGTATGTTTTATGTGTGTTTGGAGTGATGTGTGCACTGTGTGAAATGTGTGTTGCATAAATTCGGTGTTCTTTCTGTGGTGGTTTGTGTGTGTTTTGCATGGGGGTTGCTATGTGTGTGGTTGTGTTTGACAGGTTGTGTGCGTGGTTGGCTCCTTGAGCAATGAGTGTACTTTGTGATGCGTGTACTGTGTATGGTCAAGCTTGGTCAGTGGGCCTCACTGTGGGTGTTGTGTTCACTCTGAGAACCGTGGTTCATGTGTATAGCGTGCAGTTATGTTCTCGGTGTGATGTGCTGTGCGTTGAGGGACTTCTGCATTCAAGTGCACAGAAGGTAGCCTCTCATGCTTGTCCGTTTTCGCCACAGGTTTGTAATCCTCCAGGAGGGCGTTGTTTCCTGAGGGTGCAAAGAGCCACGTCATCCCTTTAATAGCAAGGCCCTGACGATGCCTTTGTAGTAATCTGTCAGAAACTGCTGCGGGAGAGCCTTGTGCCAAACTCTGCTGGGGAAACAATCCACCGTGCACTGAGGAGACCCTCCCTGAGAGAATACTAGGCTGCTTTCGCCTTGCATGCAACTTGCTCCTACGTGATAAGGAAAACAGTAAACATTGCAGTAGAAGGCGGTCTTCTCTGTACGCCCTCTGTCTCAGAGACCGAAGTGAGCCGCGAATAGGCCTTCGCACTAGCCACACAGGAAGCTGCAGAACAAGATGCTTTGAAATGACAGCAGTGGAGGCAAGCCAGCTATGGATTCAGCTTATGTGAGTGAAAGAAACCAGTGCGGGATGGCCCATCCAAGGAATCATTGAAGCCGTGGCGGTGGAAGTTGAAACTGAGCTTGCAATGTGCTTTCCGTGTCTGTCGTGTGCGCGTGCACTCTAAGCGCCTGAGTGACGTCTGCTGCGCAGAGCTCTGTGTGTGCCGAGCGGCGTGCGCTCGCTTGGGTGGCCATTCGCGTGAGGCCTTGCTGAGGCAGCCTGGCTGTCAGAAAGTTGCCCGCATACAACGAATTCCGCTTGCAAAGTGCTTCCCGTGTCTGCCCTGTGTGCCTGCACTCTAAGCACCTGAGTGGAGTCTGCTGCGCAGAGCTCTGTGTGTGCCGAGCGGCGTGCGCTCGCTTGGGTGGCCATTCGCGTGAGGCCTTGCTGAGGCAGCCTGGCTGTCAGAAAGTTGCCCGCATACAACGAATTCCGCTTGCAATGTGCTTCCCGTGTCTGCCGTGTGTGCCTGCACTCTAAGCGCCTGAGTGGAGTCTGCTGCGCAGAGCTCTGTGTGTGCTGAGCGGCGTGCGCTCGCTTGGGTGGCCATTCGCGCGAGGCCTTGCTGAGGAAGCCTGGCTGTCAGGAAAACGCCCGCATACAACGAATTTAGCTTGGCAGTGCAAAAAGTCGCTTTCGTCTGCTACTACGTGGCCGCTCCAGAGAGGCCCAGGTTGGTCTGTGTGGTATGTAAGCCGGTTTCCCATGCCACAGTCTGAGCTTTGAAAACTAAGTGCCCATTGGCTTCAGTCCCCAACCATCATGTCAGCGAGAGGTGTGTGCAAGCTTCTGCAAAGCCTGGTGGCGGATGGGCCCTAAGCGTCAGGGCCGTTGTCCTGCAGAGAAGGATCTGAGGCTGTCTCAGTTCAAGGGATTTCCTGCTCAGCCATATCCAGACTGGCAGCTAAACACTGCTGTGTCAAGGCGAGCTTCTTATACACACTTCTACTCCCAGACACAGGGATACTGTGAAGAGGTCTTCCGCCCAGCCTCAGGGGAAGAGGCGGGGCAAGTTGCTTTCTGTACAGCATTCATTGGAAGCAGGACGTTTGGAGGTTCTGTTCCACAGGCGAAAAGCAGGCAGCACTAGGAGAATCTGTCAAGGAAGCTCCTCTTTATGGCTAGCGAGGCTTAATTCAAACGTGCAATGGAAAATTGTTCTGGGGTAACTGAGCTCTAACTTCACGCTCTAACACTTGCAGCTACTTTCTCCTAACTCATACAGAGTGGAATCGCCAAATACAGAGTAGAATTCTGTTGCGGTACGCTGTGTTCTTGTGTGCTTGGCGATGTATTGCCGACGGCCTGCGGGACCTGCTTGTCTTCTGTGTTGTGTGTTGTCCGTGCTGTGTGTATCTTGTGTGTAGTATGTGCGGTATGTGTTCCTCACTGCTTGCTGAGTGCACAGTTCTGTGTATTTTTCACTGTGCTGTGTGTTATGTGAGATGTTGGTATTTGTGAGTGGTGTGTGTTGAGTGGTTCTTCGTGCATTGTACATTTCGCCTTTTTTGATGAGTTCTCTGTTGGCGGTTGCATATGTTGTGCGTTTGGTGTGTGGCTTCCCGTCTAATGTGTAGTGTGAAATGTGTGTCTGGTCTTTCTGTTGTCTGCTGTGTTGTGTACTGTGTTCTGGGTTGTGCGAGTGCTGTCTTTCGGCTTTCCGTGTGTTGCATACTGGGTCGATGTTGGGTGGGCTGTGTAATTTGAGCACTGTGTGCAAAGTTGAGTTTGCCTTGTGTCGGACGTGTTGTGTGCATGTGCATGTTGTGTGTGTGTGTTTGTGCGTTTTCGTTCGTGCTGTCTGCGTGTGGGTCTGCGTGTGCGCAGTATTGTATGCTTGTGGTTGTGCGTGTTGTGTGTAGTGCGTTCTATGTGTGTTGCATGTGTTTTCGTCAGTTGCGTGTGTGCACTTGTAGGTGCTGTGTCAGTTTTGTGTGTGTGAGATTGTGATTTGTGTGCTGTTGTGTTAGAGAGGCTGTGTGTGTGTGTTTGGCTGTTTGAGTTATGCACGTGATGTGAGATGTGTTGACTGTGTGTGGTTGTGCTTGTTTTGTACGTCTCTTGTGCGCAGTCTGCGGTCTGTGCAGTGTTTATCGCGCGTATTGTGAGCAGTAGCTATGTGCCTGCCTTTCAAGGGTGTGGTGTGTTTATGGTGTCTGTTGTGTGGCGTGTTTCTGTGTTGTGTGTGTGTGCACTGCGTTGTGCTCCTGTGTGAGGATGTATGTGTGGTGTGTCTGTGCGTGATTGTGTGTGTAGTGCGTAGTGTGTGAAATGGGTGCTACTTGTCTTCTTGGTTGGTTATATGTGTTTTGCCCATGGATTTGGGAGTGTCGTGTGTGTTAGGAGTTGTGGTACTTTCTGTGTGTGTCGTGTGCTGTGTTGTTCTGTGATTTGTGTTTGTGCTGTGTGTGTCCTACTCTGTGTGTTCTGTGGTCTGTGTGTTTTGCAAGTTGAGTGAGATATTGCGTGTTAGGACCGATATCTTGTGTATATGTTGCGTGTTTGGCATTGTGCATTCTGCGAGGCTCTGTGTGCTGTATGTTTTATGTGTGTTTGGAGTGATGTGTGCACTGTGTGAAATGTGTGTTGCAGAAATTCGGTGTTCTTTCTGTGGTGGTTTGTGTGTGTTTTGCATGGGGGTTGCTATGTGTGTGGTTGTGTTTGACAGGTTGTGTGCGTGGTTGGCTCCTTGAGCAATGAGTGTACTTTGTGATGCGTGTACTGTGTATGGTCAAGCTTGGTCAGTGGGCCTCACTGTGGGTGTTGTGTTCACTCTGAGAACCGTGGTTCATGTGTATAGCGTGCAGTTATGTTCTCGGTGTGATGTGCTGTGCGTTGAGGGACTTCTGCATTCAAGTGCACAGAAGGTAGCCTCTCATGCTTGTCCATTTTCGCCACAGGTTTGTAATCCTCCAGGAGGGCGTTGTTTCCTGAGGGTGCAAAGAGCCACGTCATCCCTTTAATAGCAAGGCCCTGACGATGCCTTTGTAGTAATCTGTCAGAAACTGCTGCGGGAGAGCCTTGTGCCAAACTCTGCTGGGGAAACAATCCACCGTGCACTGAGGAGACCCTCCCTGAGAGAATACTAGGCTGCTTTCGCCTTGCATGCAACTTGCTCCTACGTGATAAGGAAAACAGTAAACATTGCAGTAGAAGGCGGTCTTCTCTGTACGCCCTCTGTCTCAGAGACCGAAGTGAGCCGCGAATAGGCCTTCGCACTAGCCACACAGGAAGCTGCAGAACAAGATGCTTTGAAATGACAGCAGTGGAGGCAAGCCAGCTATGGATTCAGCTTATGTGAGTGAAAGAAACCAGTGCGGGATGGCCCATCCAAGGAATCATTGAAGCCGTGGCGGTGGAAGTTGAAACTGAGCTTGCAATGTGCTTTCCGTGTCTGTCGTGTGCGCGTGCACTCTAAGCGCCTGAGTGACGTCTGCTGCGCAGAGCTCTGTGTGTGCCGAGCGGCGTGCGCTCGCTTGGGTGGCCATTCGCGTGAGGCCTTGCTGAGGCAGCCTGGCTGTCAGAAAGTTGCCCGCATACAACGAATTCCGCTTGCAAAGTGCTTCCCGTGTCTGCCCTGTGTGCCTGCACTCTAAGCACCTGAGTGGAGTCTGCTGCGCAGAGCTCTGTGTGTGCCGAGCGGCGTGCGCTCGCTTGGGTGGCCATTCGCGTGAGGCCTTGCTGAGGCAGCCTGGCTGTCAGAAAGTTGCCCGCATACAACGAATTCCGCTTGCAATGTGCTTCCCGTGTCTGCCGTGAGTGCCTGCACTCTAAGCGCCTGAGTGGAGTCTGCTGCGCAGAGCTCTGTGTGTGCTGAGCGGCGTGCGCTCGCTTGGGTGGCCATTCGCGCGAGGCCTTGCTGAGGAAGCCTGGCTGTCAGGAAAACGCCCGCATACAACGAATTTAGCTTGGCAGTGCAAAAAGTCGCTTTCGTCTGCTACTACGTGGCCGCTCCAGAGAGGCCCAGGTTGATCTGTGTGGTATGTAAGCCGGTTTCCCATGCCACAGTCTGAGCTTTGAAAACTAAGTGCCCATTGGGTTCAGTCGCCAACCATCATGTCAGCGAGAGGTGTGTGCAAGCTTCTGCAAAGCCTGGTGGCGGATGGGCCCTAAGCGTCAGGGCCGTTGTCCTGCAGAGAAGGATCTGAGGCTGTCTCAGTTCAAGGGATTTCCTGCTCAGCCATATCCAGACTGGCAGCTAAACACTGCTGTGTCAAGGCGAGCTTCTTATACACACTTCTACTCCCAGACACAGGGATACTGTGAAGAGGTCTTCCGCCCAGCCTCAGGGGAAGAGGCGGGGCAAGTTGCTTTCTGTACAGCATTCATTGGAAGCAGGACGTTTGGAGGTTCTGTTCCACAGGCGAAAAGCAGGCAGCACTAGGAGAATCTGTCAAGGAAGCTCCTCTTTATGGCTAGCGAGGCTTAATTCAAACGTGCAATGGAAAATTGTTCTGGGGTAACTGAGCTCTAACTTCACGCTCTAACACTTGCAGCTACTTTCTCCTAACTCATACAGAGTGGAATCGCCAAATACAGAGTAGAATTCTGTTGCGGTACGCTGTGTTCTTGTGTGCTTGGCGATGTATTGCCGACGGCCTGCGGGACCTGCTTGTCTTCTGTGTTGTGTGTTGTCCGTGCTGTGTGTATCTTGTGTGTAGTATGTGCGGTATGTGTTCCTCACTGCTTGCTGAGTGCACAGTTCTGTGTATTTTTCACTGTGCTGTGTGTTATGTGAGATGTTGGTATTTGTGAGTGGTGTGTGTTGAGTGGTTCTTCGTGCATTGTACATTTCGCCTTTTTTGATGAGTTCTCTGTTGGCGGTTGCATATGTTGTGCGTTTGGTGTGTGGCTTCCCGTCTAATGTGTAGTGTGAAATGTGTGTCTGGTCTTTCTGTTGTCTGCTGTGTTGTGTACTGTGTTCTGGGTTGTGCGAGTGCTGTCTTTCGGCTTTCCGTGTGTTGCATACTGGGTCGATGTTGGGTGGGCTGTGTAATTTGAGCACTGTGTGCAAAGTTGAGTTTGCCTTGTGTCGGACGTGTTGTGTGCATGTGCATGTTGTGTGTGTGTGTTTGTGCGTTTTCGTTCGTGCTGTCTGCGTGTGGGTCTGCGTGTGCGCAGTATTGTATGCTTGTGGTTGTGCGTGTTGTGTGTAGTGCGTTCTATGTGTGTTGCATGTGTTTTCGTCAGTTGCGTGTGTGCACTTGTAGGTGCTGTGTCAGTTTTGTGTGTGTGAGATTGTGATTTGTGTGCTGTTGTGTTAGAGAGGCTGTGTGTGTGTGTTTGGCTGTTTGAGTTATGCACGTGATGTGAGATGTGTTGACTGTGTGTGGTTGTGCTTGTTTTGTACGTCTCTTGTGCGCAGTCTGCGGTCTGTGCAGTGTTTATCGCGCGTATTGTGAGCAGTAGCTATGTGCCTGCCTTTCAAGGGTGTGGTGTGTTTATGGTGTCTGTTGTGTGGCGTGTTTCTGTGTTGTGTGTGTGTGCACTGCGTTGTGCTCCTGTGTGAGGATGTATGTGTGGTGTGTCTGTGCGTGATTGTGTGTGTAGTGCGTAGTGTGTGAAATGGGTGCTACTTCTCTTCTTGGTTGGTTATATGTGTTTTGCCCATGGATTTGGGAGTGTCGTGTGTGTTAGGAGTTGTGGTACTTTCTGTGTGTGTCATGTGCTGTGTTGTTCTGTGATTTGTGTTTGTGCTGTGTGTGTCCTACTCTGTGTGTTCTGTGGTCTGTGTGTTTTGCAAGTTGAGTGAGATATTGCGTGTTATGACCGATATCTTGTGTATATGTTGCGTGTTTGGCATTGTGCATTCTGCGAGGCTCTGTGTGCTGTATGTTTTATGTGTGTTTGGAGTGATGTGTGCACTGTGTGAAATGTGTGTTGCATAAATTCGGTGTTCTTTCTGTGGTGGTTTGTGTGTGTTTTGCATGGGGGTTGCTATGTGTGTGGTTGTGTTTGACAGGTTGTGTGCGTGGTTGGCTCCTTGAGCAATGAGTGTACTTTGTGATGCGTGTACTGTGTATGGTCAAGCTTGGTCAGTGGGCCTCACTGTGGGTGTTGTGTTCACTCTGAGAACCGTGGTTCATGTGTATAGCGTGCAGTTATGTTCTCGGTGTGATGTGCTGTGCGTTGAGGGACTTCTGCATTCAAGTGCACAGAAGGTAGCCTCTCATGCTTGTCCGTTTTCGCCACAGGTTTGTAATCCTCCAGGAGGGCGTTGTTTCCTGAGGGTGCAAAGAGCCACGTCATCCCTTTAATAGCAAGGCCCTGACGATGCCTTTGTAGTAATCTGTCAGAAACTGCTGCGGGAGAGCCTTGTGCCAAACTCTGCTGGGGAAACAATCCACCGTGCACTGAGGAGACCCTCCCTGAGAGAATACTAGGCTGCTTTCGCCTTGCATGCAACTTGCTCCTACGTGATAAGGAAAACAGTAAACATTGCAGTAGAAGGCGGTCTTCTCTGTACGCCCTCTGTCTCAGAGACCGAAGTGAGCCACGAATAGGCCTTCGCACTAGCCACACAGGAAGCTGCAGAACAAGATGCTTTGAAATGACAGCAGTGGAGGCAAGCCAGCTATGGATTCAGCTTATGTGAGTGAAAGAAACCAGTGCGGGATGGCCCATCCAAGGAATCATTGAAGCCGTGGCGGTGGAAGTTGAAACTGAGCTTGCAATGTGCTTTCCGTGTCTGTCGTGTGCGCGTGCACTCTAAGCGCCTGAGTGACGTCTGCTGCGCAGAGCTCTGTGTGTGCCGAGCGGCGTGCGCTCGCTTGGGTGGCCATTCGCGTGAGGCCTTGCTGAGGCAGCCTGGCTGTCAGAAAGTTGCCCGCATACAACGAATTCCGCTTGCAAAGTGCTTCCCGTGTCTGCCCTGTGTGCCTGCACTCTAAGCACCTGAGTGGAGTCTGCTGCGCAGAGCTCTGTGTGTGCCGACCGGCGTGCGCTCGCTTGGGTGGCCATTCGCGTGAGGCCTTGCTGAGGCAGCCTGGCTGTCAGAAAGTTGCCCGCATACAACGAATTCCGCTTGCAATGTGCTTCCCGTGTCTGCCGTGTGTGCCTGCACTCTAAGCGCCTGAGTGGAGTCTGCTGCGCAGAGCTCTGTGTGTGCTGAGCGGCGTGCGCTCGCTTGGGTGGCCATTCGCGCGAGGCCTTGCTGAGGAAGCCTGGCTGTCAGGAAAACGCCCGCATACAACGAATTTAGCTTGGCAGTGCAAAAAGTCGCTTTCGTCTGCTACTACGTGGCCGCTCCAGAGAGGCCCAGGTTGGTCTGTGTGGTATGTAAGCCGGTTTCCCATGCCACAGTCTGAGCTTTGAAAACTAAGTGCCCATTGGCTTCAGTCCCCAACCATCATGTCAGCGAGAGGTGTGTGCAAGCTTCTGCAAAGCCTGGTGGCGGATGGGCCCTAAGCGTCAGGGCCGTTGTCCTGCAGAGAAGGATCTGAGGCTGTCTCAGTTCAAGGGATTTCCTGCTCAGCCATATCCAGACTGGCAGCTAAACACTGCTGTGTCAAGGCGAGCTTCTTATACACACTTCTACTCCCAGACACAAGGATACTGTGAAGAGGTCTTCCGCCCAGCCTCAGGGGAAGAGGCGGGGCAAGTTGCTTTCTGTACAGCATTCATTGGAAGCAGGACGTTTGGAGGTTCTGTTCCACAGGCGAAAAGCAGGCAGCACTAGGAGAATCTGTCAAGGAAGCTCCTCTTTATGGCTAGCGAGGCTTAATTCAAACGTGCAATGGAAAATTGTTCTGGGGTAACTGAGCTCTAACTTCACGCTCTAACACTTGCAGCTACTTTCTCCTAACTCATACAGAGTGGAATCGCCAAATACAGAGTAGAATTCTGTTGCGGTACGCTGTGTTCTTGTGTGCTTGGCGATGTATTGCCGACGGCCTGCGGGACCTGCTTGTCTTCTGTGTTGTGTGTTGTCCGTGCTGTGTGTATCTTGTGTGTAGTATGTGCGGTATGTGTTCCTCACTGCTTGCTGAGTGCACAGTTCTGTGTATTTTTCACTGTGCTGTGTGTTATGTGAGATGTTGGTATTTGTGAGTGGTGTGTGTTGAGTGGTTCTTCGTGCATTGTACATTTCGCCTTTTTTGATGAGTTCTCTGTTGGCGGTTGCATATGTTGTGCGTTTGGTGTGTGGCTTCCCGTCTAATGTGTAGTGTGAAATGTGTGTCTGGTCTTTCTGTTGTCTGCTGTGTTGTGTACTGTGTTCTGGGTTGTGCGAGTGCTGTCTTTCGGCTTTCCGTGTGTTGCATACTGGGTCGATGTTGGGTGGGCTGTGTAATTTGAGCACTGTGTGCAAAGTTGAGTTTGCCTTGTGTCGGACGTGTTGTGTGCATGTGCATGTTGTGTGTGTGTGTTTGTGCGTTTTCGTTCGTGCTGTCTGCGTGTGGGTCTGCGTGTGCGCAGTATTGTATGCTTGTGGTTGTGCGTGTTGTGTGTAGTGCGTTCTATGTGTGTTGCATGTGTTTTCGTCAGTTGCGTGTGTGCACTTGTAGGTGCTGTGTCAGTTTTGTGTGTGTGAGATTGTGATTTGTGTGCTGTTGTGTTAGAGAGGCTGTGTGTGTGTGTTTGGCTGTTTGAGTTATGCACGTGATGTGAGATGTGTTGACTGTGTGTGGTTGTGCTTGTTTTGTACGTCTCTTGTGCGCAGTCTGCGGTCTGTGCAGTGTTTATCGCGCGTATTGTGAGCAGTAGCTATGTGCCTGCCTTTCAAGGGTGTGGTGTGTTTATGGTGTCTGTTGTGTGGCGTGTTTCTGTGTTGTGTGTGTGTGCACTGCGTTGTGCTCCTGTGTGAGGATGTATGTGTGGTGTGTCTGTGCGTGATTGTGTGTGTAGTGCGTAGTGTGTGAAATGGGTGCTACTTCTCTTCTTGGTTGGTTATATGTGTTTTGCCCATGGATTTGGGAGTGTCGTGTGTGTTAGGAGTTGTGGTACTTTCTGTGTGTGTCATGTGCTGTGTTGTTCTGTGATTTGTGTTTGTGCTGTGTGTGTCCTACTCTGTGTGTTCTGTGGTCTGTGTGTTTTGCAAGTTGAGTGAGATATTGCGTGTTATGACCGATATCTTGTGTATATGTTGCGTGTTTGGCATTGTGCATTCTGCGAGGCTCTGTGTGCTGTATGTTTTATGTGTGTTTGGAGTGATGTGTGCACTGTGTGAAATGTGTGTTGCATAAATTCGGTGTTCTTTCTGTGGTGGTTTGTGTGTGTTTTGCATGGGGGTTGCTATGTGTGTGGTTGTGTTTGACAGGTTGTGTGCGTGGTTGGCTCCTTGAGCAATGAGTGTACTTTGTGATGCGTGTACTGTGTATGGTCAAGCTTGGTCAGTGGGCCTCACTGTGGGTGTTGTGTTCACTCTGAGAACCGTGGTTCATGTGTATAGCGTGCAGTTATGTTCTCGGTGTGATGTGCTGTGCGTTGAGGGACTTCTGCATTCAAGTGCACAGAAGGTAGCCTCTCATGCTTGTCCGTTTTCGCCACAGGTTTGTAATCCTCCAGGAGGGCGTTGTTTCCTGAGGGTGCAAAGAGCCACGTCATCCCTTTAATAGCAAGGCCCTGACGATGCCTTTGTAGTAATCTGTCAGAAACTGCTGCGGGAGAGCCTTGTGCCAAACTCTGCTGGGGAAACAATCCACCGTGCACTGAGGAGACCCTCCCTGAGAGAATACTAGGCTGCTTTCGCCTTGCATGCAACTTGCTCCTACGTGATAAGGAAAACAGTAAACATTGCAGTAGAAGGCGGTCTTCTCTGTACGCCCTCTGTCTCAGAGACCGAAGTGAGCCACGAATAGGCCTTCGCACTAGCCACACAGGAAGCTGCAGAACAAGATGCTTTGAAATGACAGCAGTGGAGGCAAGCCAGCTATGGATTCAGCTTATGTGAGTGAAAGAAACCAGTGCGGGATGGCCCATCCAAGGAATCATTGAAGCCGTGGCGGTGGAAGTTGAAACTGAGCTTGCAATGTGCTTTCCGTGTCTGTCGTGTGCGCGTGCACTCTAAGCGCCTGAGTGACGTCTGCTGCGCAGAGCTCTGTGTGTGCCGAGCGGCGTGCGCTCGCTTGGGTGGCCATTCGCGTGAGGCCTTGCTGAGGCAGCCTGGCTGTCAGAAAGTTGCCCGCATACAACGAATTCCGCTTGCAAAGTGCTTCCCGTGTCTGCCCTGTGTGCCTGCACTCTAAGCACCTGAGTGGAGTCTGCTGCGCAGAGCTCTGTGTGTGCCGAGCGGCGTGCGCTCGCTTGGGTGGCCATTCGCGTGAGGCCTTGCTGAGGCAGCCTGGCTGTCAGAAAGTTGCCCGCATACAACGAATTCCGCTTGCAATGTGCTTCCCGTGTCTGCCGTGTGTGCCTGCACTCTAAGCGCCTGAGTGGAGTCTGCTGCGCAGAGCTCTGTGTGTGCTGAGCGGCGTGCGCTCGCTTGGGTGGCCATTCGCGCGAGGCCTTGCTGAGGAAGCCTGGCTGTCAGGAAAACGCCCGCATACAACGAATTTAGCTTGGCAGTGCAAAAAGTCGCTTTCGTCTGCTACTACGTGGCCGCTCCAGAGAGGCCCAGGTTGGTCTGTGTGGTATGTAAGCCGGTTTCCCATGCCACAGTCTGAGCTTTGAAAACTAAGTGCCCATTGGCTCCAGTCCCCAACCATCATGTCAGCGAGAGGTGTGTGCAAGCTTCTGCAAAGCCTGGTGGCGGATGGGCCCTAAGCGTCAGGGCCGTTGTCCTGCAGAGAAGGATCTGAGGCTGTCTCAGTTCAAGGGATTTCCTGCTCAGCCATATCCAGACTGGCAGCTAAACACTGCTGTGTCAAGGCGAGCTTCTTATACACACTTCTACTCCCAGACACAGGGATACTGTGAAGAGGTCTTCCGCCCAGCCTCAGGGGAAGAGGCGGGGCAAGTTGCTTTCTGTACAGCATTCATTGGAAGCAGGACGTTTGGAGGTTCTGTTCCACAGGCGAAAAGCAGGCAGCACTAGGAGAATCTGTCAAGGAAGCTCCTCTTTATGGCTAGCGAGGCTTAATTCAAACGTGCAATGGAAAATTGTTCTGGGGTAACTGAGCTCTAACTTCACGCTCTAACACTTGCAGCTACTTTCTCCTAACTCATACAGAGTGGAATCGCCAAATACAGAGTAGAATTCTGTTGCGGTACGCTGTGTTCTTGTGTGCTTGGCGATGTATTGCCGACGGCCTGCGGGACCTGCTTGTCTTCTGTGTTGTGTGTTGTCCGTGCTGTGTGTATCTTGTGTGTAGTATGTGCGGTATGTGTTCCTCACTGCTTGCTGAGTGCACAGTTCTGTGTATTTTTCACTGTGCTGTGTGTTATGTGAGATGTTGGTATTTGTGAGTGGTGTGTGTTGAGTGGTTCTTCGTGCATTGTACATTTCGCCTTTTTTGATGAGTTCTCTGTTGGCGGTTGCATATGTTGTGCGTTTGGTGTGTGGCTTCCCGTCTAATGTGTAGTGTGAAATGTGTGTCTGGTCTTTCTGTTGTCTGCTGTGTTGTGTACTGTGTTCTGGGTTGTGCGAGTGCTGTCTTTCGGCTTTCCGTGTGTTGCATACTGGGTCGATGTTGGGTGGGCTGTGTAATTTGAGCACTGTGTGCAAAGTTGAGTTTGCCTTGTGTCGGACGTGTTGTGTGCATGTGCATGTTGTGTGTGTGTGTTTGTGCGTTTTCGTTCGTGCTGTCTGCGTGTGGGTCTGCGTGTGCGCAGTATTGTATGCTTGTGGTTGTGCGTGTTGTGTGTAGTGCGTTCTATGTGTGTTGCATGTGTTTTCGTCAGTTGCGTGTGTGCACTTGTAGGTGCTGTGTCAGTTTTGTGTGTGTGAGATTGTGATTTGTGTGCTGTTGTGTTAGAGAGGCTGTGTGTGTGTGTTTGGCTGTTTGAGTTATGCACGTGATGTGAGATGTGTTGACTGTGTGTGGTTGTGCTTGTTTTGTACGTCTCTTGTGCGCAGTCTGCGGTCTGTGCAGTGTTTATCGCGCGTATTGTGAGCAGTAGCTATGTGCCTGCCTTTCAAGGGTGTGGTGTGTTTATGGTGTCTGTTGTGTGGCGTGTTTCTGTGTTGTGTGTGTGTGCACTGCGTTGTGCTCCTGTGTGAGGATGTATGTGTGGTGTGTCTGTGCGTGATTGTGTGTGTAGTGCGTAGTGTGTGAAATGGGTGCTACTTGTCTTCTTGGTTGGTTATATGTGTTTTGCCCATGGATTTGGGAGTGTCGTGTGTGTTAGGAGTTGTGGTACTTTCTGTGTGTGTCGTGTGCTGTGTTGTTCTGTGATTTGTGTTTGTGCTGTGTGTGTCCTACTCTGTGTGTTCTGTGGTCTGTGTGTTTTGCAAGTTGAGTGAGATATTGCGTGTTAGGACCGATATCTTGTGTATATGTTGCGTGTTTGGCATTGTGCATTCTGCGAGGCTCTGTGTGCTGTATGTTTTATGTGTGTTTGGAGTGATGTGTGCACTGTGTGAAATGTGTGTTGCATAAATTCGGTGTTCTTTCTGTGGTGGTTTGTGTGTGTTTTGCATGGGGGTTGCTATGTGTGTGGTTGTGTTTGACAGGTTGTGTGCGTGGTTGGCTCCTTGAGCAATGAGTGTACTTTGTGATGCGTGTACTGTGTATGGTCAAGCTTGGTCAGTGGGCCTCACTGTGGGTGTTGTGTTCACTCTGAGAACCGTGGTTCATGTGTATAGCGTGCAGTTATGTTCTCGGTGTGATGTGCTGTGCGTTGAGGGACTTCTGCATTCAAGTGCACAGAAGGTAGCCTCTCATGCTTGTCCGTTTTCGCCACAGGTTTGTAATCCTCCAGGAGGGCGTTGTTTCCTGAGGGTGCAAAGAGCCACGTCATCCCTTTAATAGCAAGGCCCTGACGATGCCTTTGTAGTAATCTGTCAGAAACTGCTGCGGGAGAGCCTTGTGCCAAACTCTGCTGGGGAAACAATCCACCGTGCACTGAGGAGACCCTCCCTGAGAGAATACTAGGCTGCTTTCGCCTTGCATGCAACTTGCTCCTACGTGATAAGGAAAACAGTAAACATTGCAGTAGAAGGCGGTCTTCTCTGTACGCCCTCTGTCTCAGAGACCGAAGTGAGCCGCGAATAGGCCTTCGCACTAGCCACACAGGAAGCTGCAGAACAAGATGCTTTGAAATGACAGCAGTGGAGGCAAGCCAGCTATGGATTCAGCTTATGTGAGTGAAAGAAACCAGTGCGGGATGGCCCATCCAAGGAATCATTGAAGCCGTGGCGGTGGAAGTTGAAACTGAGCTTGCAATGTGCTTTCCGTGTCTGTCGTGTGCGCGTGCACTCTAAGCGCCTGAGTGACGTCTGCTGCGCAGAGCTCTGTGTGTGCCGAGCGGCGTGCGCTCGCTTGGGTGGCCATTCGCGTGAGGCCTTGCTGAGGCAGCCTGGCTGTCAGAAAGTTGCCCGCATACAACGAATTCCGCTTGCAAAGTGCTTCCCGTGTCTGCCCTGTGTGCCTGCACTCTAAGCACCTGAGTGGAGTCTGCTGCGCAGAGCTCTGTGTGTGCCGAGCGGCGTGCGCTCGCTTGGGTGGCCATTCGCGTGAGGCCTTGCTGAGGCAGCCTGGCTGTCAGAAAGTTGCCCGCATACAACGAATTCCGCTTGCAATGTGCTTCCCGTGTCTGCCGTGTGTGCCTGCACTCTAAGCGCCTGAGTGGAGTCTGCTGCGCAGAGCTCTGTGTGTGCTGAGCGGCGTGCGCTCGCTTGGGTGGCCATTCGCGCGAGGCCTTGCTGAGGAAGCCTGGCT
Source organism: Manis javanica (assembly GCF_040802235.1). Classification (NCBI taxonomy): domain Eukaryota; kingdom Metazoa; phylum Chordata; class Mammalia; order Pholidota; family Manidae; genus Manis; species Manis javanica. The sequence goes on from NC_133163.1 coordinate 80,307,582, forward strand.
GTCAGGAAAACGCCCGCATACAACGAATTTAGCTTGGCAGTGCAAAAAGTCGCTTTCGTCTGCTACTACGTGGCCGCTCCAGAGAGGCCCAGGTTGGTCTGTGTGGTATGTAAGCCGGTTTCCCATGCCACAGTCTGAGCTTTGAAAACTAAGTGCCCATTGGCTTCAGTCCCCAACCATCATGTCAGCGAGAGGTGTGTGCAAGCTTCTGCAAAGCCTGTTGGCGGATGGGCCCTAAGCGTCATGGCCGTTGTCCTGCAGAGAAGGATCTGAGGCTGTCTCAGTTCAAGGGATTTCCTGCTCAGCCATATCCAGACTGGCAGCTAAACACTGCTGTGTCAAGGCGAGCTTCTTATACACACTTCTACTCCCAGACACAGGGATACTGTGAAGAGGTCTTCCGCCCAGCCTCAGGAGAAGAGGCGGGGCAAGTTGCTTTCTGTACAGCATTCATTGGAAGCAGGACGTTTGGAGGTTCTGTTCCACAGGCGAAAAGCAGGCAGCACTAGGAGAATCTGTCAAGGAAGCTCCTCTTTATGGCTAGCGAGGCTTAATTCAAACGTGCAATGGAAAATTGTTCTGGGGTAACTGAGCTCTAACTTCACGCTCTAACACTTGCAGCTACTTTCTCCTAACTCATACAGAGTGGAATCGCCAAATACAGAGTAGAATTCTGTTGCGGTACGCTGTGTTCTTGTGTGCTTGGCGATGTATTGCCGACGGCCTGCGGGACCTGCTTGTCTTCTGTGTTGTGTGTTGTCCGTGCTGTGTGTATCTTGTGTGTAGTATGTGCGGTATGTGTTCCTCACTGCTTGCTGAGTGCACAGTTCTGTGTATTTTTCACTGTGCTGTGTGTTATGTGAGATGTTGGTATTTGTGAGTGGTGTGTGTTGAGTGGTTCTTCGTGCATTGTACATTTCGCCTTTTTTGATGAGTTCTCTGTTGGCGGTTGCATATGTTGTGCGTTTGGTGTGTGGCTTCCCGTCTAATGTGTAGTGTGAAATGTGTGTCTGGTCTTTCTGTTGTCTGCTGTGTTGTGTACTGTGTTCTGGGTTGTGCGAGTGCTGTCTTTCGGCTTTCCGTGTGTTGCATACTGGGTCGATGTTGGGTGGGCTGTGTAATTTGAGCACTGTGTGCAAAGTTGAGTTTGCCTTGTGTCGGACGTGTTGTGTGCATGTGCATGTTGTGTGTGTGTGTTTGTGCGTTTTCGTTCGTGCTGTCTGCGTGTGGGTCTGCGTGTGCGCAGTATTGTATGCTTGTGGTTGTGCGTGTTGTGTGTAGTGCGTTCTATGTGTGTTGCATGTGTTTTCGTCAGTTGCGTGTGTGCACTTGTAGGTGCTGTGTCAGTTTTGTGTGTGTGAGATTGTGATTTGTGTGCTGTTGTGTTAGAGAGGCTGTGTGTGTGTGTTTGGCTGTTTGAGTTATGCACGTGATGTGAGATGTGTTGACTGTGTGTGGTTGTGCTTGTTTTGTACGTCTCTTGTGCGCAGTCTGCGGTCTGTGCAGTGTTTATCGCGCGTATTGTGAGCAGTAGCTATGTGCCTGCCTTTCAAGGGTGTGGTGTGTTTATGGTGTCTGTTGTGTGGCGTGTTTCTGTGTTGTGTGTGTGTGCACTGCGTTGTGCTCCTGTGTGAGGATGTATGTGTGGTGTGTCTGTGCGTGATTGTGTGTGTAGTGCGTAGTGTGTGAAATGGGTGCTACTTGTCTTCTTGGTTGGTTATATGTGTTTTGCCCATGGATTTGGGAGTGTCGTGTGTGTTAGGAGTTGTGGTACTTTCTGTGTGTGTCGTGTGCTGTGTTGTTCTGTGATTTGTGTTTGTGCTGTGTGTGTCCTACTCTGTGTGTTCTGTGGTCTGTGTGTTTTGCAAGTTGAGTGAGATATTGCGTGTTAGGACCGATATCTTGTGTATATGTTGCGTGTTTGGCATTGTGCATTCTGCGAGGCTCTGTGTGCTATATGTTTTATGTGTGTTTGGAGTGATGTGTGCACTGTGTGAAATGTGTGTTGCATAAATTCGGTGTTCTTTCTGTGGTGGTTTGTGTGTGTTTTGCATGGGGGTTGCTATGTGTGTGGTTGTGTTTGACAGGTTGTGTGCGTGGTTGGCTCCTTGAGCAATGAGTGTACTTTGTGATGCGTGTACTGTGTATGGTCAAGCTTGGTCAGTGGGCCTCACTGTGGGTGTTGTGTTCACTCTGAGAACCGTGGTTCATGTGTATAGCGTGCAGTTATGTTCTCGGTGTGATGTGCTGTGCGTTGAGGGACTTCTGCATTCAAGTGCACAGAAGGTAGCCTCTCATGCTTGTCCGTTTTCGCCACAGGTTTGTAATCCTCCAGGAGGGCGTTGTTTCCTGAGGGTGCAAAGAGCCACGTCATCCCTTTAATAGCAAGGCCCTGACAATGCCTTTGTAGTAATCTGTCAGAAACTGCTGCGGGAGAGCCTTGTGCCAAACTCTGCTGGGGAAACAATCCACCGTGCACTGAGGAGACCCTCCCTGAGAGAATACTAGGCTGCTTTCGCCTTGCATGCAACTTGCTCCTACGTGATAAGGAAAACAGTAAACATTGCAGTAGAAGGCGGTCTTCTCTGTACGCCCTCTGTCTCAGAGACCGAAGTGAGCCGCGAATAGGCCTTCGCACTAGCCACACAGGAAGCTGCAGAACAAGATGCTTTGAAATGACAGCAGTGGAGGCAAGCCAGCTATGGATTCAGCTTATGTGAGTGAAAGAAACCAGTGCGGGATGGCCCATCCAAGGAATCATTGAAGCCGTGGCGGTGGAAGTTGAAACTGAGCTTGCAATGTGCTTTCCGTGTCTGTCGTGTGCGCGTGCACTCTAAGCGCCTGAGTGACGTCTGCTGCGCAGAGCTCTGTGTGTGCCGAGCGGCGTGCGCTCGCTTGGGTGGCCATTCGCGTGAGGCCTTGCTGAGGCAGCCTGGCTGTCAGAAAGTTGCCCGCATACAACGAATTCCGCTTGCAAAGTGCTTCCCGTGTCTGCCCTGTGTGCCTGCACTCTAAGCACCTGAGTGGAGTCTGCTGCGCAGAGCTCTGTGTGTGCCGAGCGGCGTGCGCTCGCTTGGGTGGCCATTCGCGTGAGGCCTTGCTGAGGCAGCCTGGCTGTCAGAAAGTTGCCCGCATACAACGAATTCCGCTTGCAATGTGCTTCCCGTGTCTGCCGTGTGTGCCTGCACTCTAAGCGCCTGAGTGGAGTCTGCTGCGCAGAGCTCTGTGTGTGCTGAGCGGCGTGCGCTCGCTTGGGTGGCCATTCGCGCGAGGCCTTGCTGAGGAAGCCTGGCTGTCAGGAAAACGCCCGCATACAAAGAATTTAGCTTGGCAGTGCAAAAAGTCGCTTTCGTCTGCTACTACGTGGCCGCTCCAGAGAGGCCCAGGTTGGTCTGTGTGGTATGTAAGCCGGTTTCCCATGCCACAGTCTGAGCTTTGAAAACTAAGTGCCCATTGGCTTCAGTCCCCAACCATCATGTCAGCGAGAGGTGTGTGCAAGCTTCTGCAAAGCCTGGTGGCAGATGGGCCCTAAGCGTCAGGGCCGTTGTCCTGCAGAGAAGGATCTGAGGCTGTCTCAGTTCAAGGGATTTCCTGCTCAGCCATATCCAGACTGGCAGCTAAACACTGCTGTGTCAAGGCGAGCTTCTTATACACACTTCTACTCCCAGACACAGGGATACTGTGAAGAGGTCTTCCGCCCAGCCTCAGGGGAAGAGGCGGGGCAAGTTGCTTTCTGTACAGCATTCATTGGAAGCAGGACGTTTGGAGGTTCTGTTCCACAGGCGAAAAGCAGGCAGCACTAGGAGAATCTGTCAAGGAAGCTCCTCTTTATGGCTAGCGATACTTAATTCAAACGTGCAATGGAAAATTGTTCTGGGGTAACTGAGCTCTAACTTCACGCTCTAACACTTGCAGCTACTTTCTCCTAACTCATACAGAGTGGAATCGCCAAATACAGAGTAGAATTCTGTTGCGGTACGCTGTGTTCTTGTGTGCTTGGCGATGTATTGCCGACGGCCTGCGGGACCTGCTTGTCTTCTGTGTTGTGTGTTGTCCGTGCTGTGTGTATCTTGTATGTAGTATGTTCGGTATGTGTTCCTCACTGCTTGCTGAGTGCACAGTTCTGTGTATTTTTCACTGTGCTGTATGTTATGTGAGATGTTGGTATTTGTGAGTGGTGTGTGTTGAGTGGTTCTTCGTGCATTGTACATTTCGCCTTTTTTGATGAGTTCTCTGTTGGCGGTTGCATATGTTGTGCGTTTGGTGTGTGGCTTCCCGTCTAATGTGTAGTGTGAAATGTGTGTCTGGTCTTTCTGTTGTCTGCTGTGTTGTGTACTGTGTTCTGGGTTGTGCGAGTGCTGTCTTTCGGCTTTCCGTGTGTTGCATACTGGGTCGATGTTGGGTGGGCTGTGTAATTTGAGCACTGTGTGCAAAGTTGAGTTTGCCTTGTGTCGGACGTGTTGTGTGCATGTGCATGTTGTGTGTGTGTGTTTGTGCGTTTTCATTCGTGCTGTCTGCGTGTGGGTCTGCGTGTGCGCAGTATTGTATGCTTGTGGTTGTGCGTGTTGTGTGTAGTGCGTTCTATGTGTGTTGCATGTGTTTTCGTCAGTTGCGTGTGTGCACTTGTAGGTGCTGTGTCAGTTTTGTGTGTGTGAGATTGTGATTTGTGTGCTGTTGTGTTAGAGAGGCTGTGTGTGTGTGTTTGGCTGTTTGAGTTATGCACGTGATGTGAGATGTGTTGACTGTGTGTGGTTGTGCTTGTTTTGTACGTCTCTTGTGCGCAGTCTGCGGTCTGTGCAGTGTTTATCGCGCGTATTGTGAGCAGTAGCTATGTGCCTGCCTTTCAAGGGTGTGGTGTGTTTATGGTGTCTGTTGTGTGGCGTGTTTCTGTGTTGTGTGTGTGTGCACTGCGTTGTGCTCCTGTGTGAGGATGTATGTGTGGTGTGTCTGTGCGTGATTGTGTGTGTAGTGCGTAGTGTGTGAAATGGGTGCTACTTGTCTTCTTGGTTGGTTATATGTGTTTTGCCCATGGATTTGGGAGTGTCGTGTGTGTTAGGAGTTGTGGTACTTTCTGTGTGTGTCGTGTGCTGTGTTGTTCTGTGATTTGTGTTTGTGCTGTGTGTGTCCTACTCTGTGTGTTCTGTGGTCTGTGTGTTTTGCAAGTTGAGTGAGATATTGCGTGTTATGACCGATATCTTGTGTATATGTTGCGTGTTTGGCATTGTGCATTCTGCGAGGCTCTGTGTGCTGTATGTTTTATGTGTGTTTGGAGTGATGTGTGCACTGTGTGAAATGTGTGTTGCATAAATTCGGTGTTCTTTCTGTGGTGGTTTGTGTGTGTTTTGCATGGGGGTTGCTATGTGTGTGGTTGTGTTTGACAGGTTGTGTGCGTGGTTGGCTCCTTGAGCAATGAGTGTACTTTGTGATGCGTGTACTGTGTATGGTCAAGCTTGGTCAGTGGGCCTCACTGTGGGTGTTGTGTTCACTCTGAGAACCGTGGTTCATGTGTATAGCGTGCAGTTATGTTCTCGGTGTGATGTGCTGTGCGTTGAGGGACTTCTGCATTCAAGTGCACAGAAGGTAGCCTCTCATGCTTGTCCGTTTTCGCCACAGGTTTGTAATCCTCCAGGAGGGCGTTGTTTCCTGAGGGTGCAAAGAGCCACGTCATCCCTTTAATAGCAAGGCCCTGACGATGCCTTTGTAGTAATCTGTCAGAAACTGCTGCGGGAGAGCCTTGTGCCAAACTCTGCTGGGGAAACAATCCACCGTGCACTGAGGAGACCCTCCCTGAGAGAATACTAGGCTGCTTTCGCCTTGCATGCAACTTGCTCCTACGTGATAAGGAAAACAGTAAACATTGCAGTAGAAGGCGGTCTTCTCTGTACGCCCTCTGTCTCAGAGACCGAAGTGAGCCGCGAATAGGCCTTCGCACTAGCCACACAGGAAGCTGCAGAACAAGATGCTTTGAAATGACAGCAGTGGAGGCAAGCCAGCTATGGATTCAGCTTATGTGAGTGAAAGAAACCAGTGCGGGATGGCCCATCCAAGGAATCATTGAAGCCGTGGCGGTGGAAGTTGAAACTGAGCTTGCAATGTGCTTTCCGTGTCTGTCGTGTGCGCGTGCACTCTAAGCGCCTGAGTGACGTCTGCTGCGCAGAGCTCTGTGTGTGCCGAGCGGCGTGCGCTCGCTTGGGTGGCCATTCGCGTGAGGCCTTGCTGAGGCAGCCTGGCTGTCAGAAAGTTGCCCGCATACAACGAATTCCGCTTGCAAAGTGCTTCCCGTGTCTGCCCTGTGTGCCTGCACTCTAAGCGCCTGAGTGGAGTCTGCTGCGCAGAGCTCTGTGTGTGCCGAGCGGCGTGCGCTCGCTTGGGTGGCCATTCGCGTGAGGCCTTGCTGAGGCAGCCTGGCTGTCAGAAAGTTGCCCGCATACAACGAATTCCGCTTGCAATGTGCTTCCCGTGTCTGCCGTGTGTGCCTGCACTCTAAGCACCTGAGTGGAGTCTGCTGCGCAGAGCTCTGTGTGTGCCGAGCGGCGTGCGCTCGCTTGGGTGGCCATTCGCGTGAGGCCTTGCTGAGGCAGCCTGGCTGTCAGAAAGTTGCCCGCATACAACGAATTCCGCTTGCAATGTGCTTCCCGTGTCTGCCGTGTGTGCCTGCACTCTAAGCGCCTGAGTGGAGTCTGCTGCACAGAGCTCTGTGTGTGCTGAGCGGCGTGCGCTCGCTTGGGTGGCCATTCGCGCGAGGCCTTGCTGAGGAAGCCTGGCTGTCAGGAAAACGCCCGCATACAACGAATTTAGCTTGGCAGTGCAAAAAGTCGCTTTCGTCTGCTACTACGTGGCCGCTCCAGAGAGGCCCAGGTTGGTCTGTGTGGTATGTAAGCTGGTTTCCCATGCCACAGTCTGAGCTTTGAAAACTAAGTGCCCATTGGCTTCAGTCCCCAACCATCATGTCAGCGAGAGGTGTGTGCAAGCTTCTGCAAAGCCTGGTGGCGGATGGGCCCTAAGCGTCAGGGCCGTTGTCCTGCAGAGAAGGATCTGAGGCTGTCTCAGTTCAAGGGATTTCCTGCTCAGCCATATCCAGACTGGCAGCTAAACACTGCTGTGTCAAGGCGAGCTTCTTATACACACTTCTACTCCCAGACACAGGGATACTGTGAAGAGGTCTTCCGCCCAGCCTCAGGGGAAGAGGCGGGGCAAGTTGCTTTCTGTACAGCATTCATTGGAAGCAGGACGTTTGGAGGTTCTGTTCCACAGGCGAAAAGCAGGCAGCACTAGGAGAATCTGTCAAGGAAGCTCCTCTTTATGGCTAGCGAGGCTTAATTCAAACGTGCAATGGAAAATTGTTCTGGGGTAACTGAGCTCTAACTTCACGCTCTAACACTTGCAGCTACTTTCTCCTAACTCATACAGAGTGGAATCGCCAAATACAGAGTAGAATTCTGTTGCGGTACGCTGTGTTCTTGTGTGCTTGGCGATGTATTGCCGACGGCCTGCGGGACCTGCTTGTCTTCTGTGTTGTGTGTTGTCCGTGCTGTGTGTATCTTGTATGTAGTATGTTCGGTATGTGTTCCTCACTGCTTGCTGAGTGCACAGTTCTGTGTATTTTTCACTGTGCTGTGTGTTATGTGAGATGTTGGTATTTGTGAGTGGTGTGTGTTGAGTGGTTCTTCGTGCATTGTACATTTCGCCTTTTTTGATGAGTTCTCTGTTGGCGGTTGCATATGTTGTGCGTTTGGTGTGTGGCTTCCCGTCTAATGTGTAGTGTGAAATGTGTGTCTGGTCTTTCTGTTGTCTGCTGTGTTGTGTACTGTGTTCTGGGTTGTGCGAGTGCTGTCTTTCGGCTTTCCGTGTGTTGCATACTGGGTCGATGTTGGGTGGGCTGTGTAATTTGAGCACTGTGTGCAAAGTTGAGTTTGCCTTGTGTCGGACGTGTTGTGTGCATGTGCATGTTGTGTGTGTGTGTTTGTGCGTTTTCGTTCGTGCTGTCTGCGTGTGGGTCTGCGTGTGCGCAGTATTGTATGCTTGTGGTTGTGCGTGTTGTGTGTAGTGCGTTCTATGTGTGTTGCATGTGTTTTCGTCAGTTGCGTGTGTGCACTTGTAGGTGCTGTGTCAGTTTTGTGTGTGTGAGATTGTGATTTGTGTGCTGTTGTGTTAGAGAGGCTGTGTGTGTGTGTTTGGCTGTTTGAGTTATGCACGTGATGTGAGATGTGTTGACTGTGTGTGGTTGTGCTTGTTTTGTACGTCTCTTGTGCGCAGTCTGCGGTCTGTGCAGTGTTTATCGCGCGTATTGTGAGCAGTAGCTATGTGCCTGCCTTTCAAGGGTGTGGTGTGTTTATGGTGTCTGTTGTGTGGCGTGTTTCTGTGTTGTGTGTGTGTGCACTGCGTTGTGCTCCTGTGTGAGGATGTATGTGTGGTGTGTCTGTGCGTGATTGTGTGTGTAGTGCGTAGTGTGTGAAATGGGTGCTACTTCTCTTCTTGGTTGGTTATATGTGTTTTGCCCATGGATTTGGGAGTGTCGTGTGTGTTAGGAGTTGTGGTACTTTCTGTGTGTGTCATGTGCTGTGTTGTTCTGTGATTTGTGTTTGTGCTGTGTGTGTCCTACTCTGTGTGTTCTGTGGTCTGTGTGTTTTGCAAGTTGAGTGAGATATTGCGTGTTATGACCGATATCTTGTGTATATGTTGCGTGTTTGGCATTGTGCATTCTGCGAGGCTCTGTGTGCTGTATGTTTTATGTGTGTTTGGAGTGATGTGTGCACTGTGTGAAATGTGTGTTGCATAAATTCGGTGTTCTTTCTGTGGTGGTTTGTGTGTGTTTTGCATGGGGGTTGCTATGTGTGTGGTTGTGTTTGACAGGTTGTGTGCGTGGTTGGCTCCTTGAGCAATGAGTGTACTTTGTGATGCGTGTACTGTGTATGGTCAAGCTTGGTCAGTGGGCCTCACTGTGGGTGTTGTGTTCACTCTGAGAACCGTGGTTCATGTGTATAGCGTGCAGTTATGTTCTCGGTGTGATGTGCTGTGCGTTGAGGGACTTCTGCATTCAAGTGCACAGAAGGTAGCCTCTCATGCTTGTCCGTTTTCGCCACAGGTTTGTAATCCTCCAGGAGGGCGTTGTTTCCTGAGGGTGCAAAGAGCCACGTCATCCCTTTAATAGCAAGGCCCTGACGATGCCTTTGTAGTAATCTGTCAGAAACTGCTGCGGGAGAGCCTTGTGCCAAACTCTGCTGGGGAAACAATCCACCGTGCACTGAGGAGACCCTCCCTGAGAGAATACTAGGCTGCTTTCGCCTTGCATGCAACTTGCTCCTACGTGATAAGGAAAACAGTAAACATTGCAGTAGAAGGCGGTCTTCTCTGTACGCCCTCTGTCTCAGAGACCGAAGTGAGCCGCGAATAGGCCTTCGCACTAGCCACACAGGAAGCTGCAGAACAAGATGCTTTGAAATGACAGCAGTGGAGGCAAGCCAGCTATGGATTCAGCTTATGTGAGTGAAAGAAACCAGTGCGGGATGGCCCATCCAAGGAATCATTGAAGCCGTGGCGGTGGAAGTTGAAACTGAGCTTGCAATGTGCTTTCCGTGTCTGTCGTGTGCGCGTGCACTCTAAGCGCCTGAGTGACGTCTGCTGCGCAGAGCTCTGTGTGTGCCGAGCGGCGTGCGCTCGCTTGGGTGGCCATTCGCGTGAGGCCTTGCTGAGGCAGCCTGGCTGTCAGAAAGTTGCCCGCATACAACGAATTCCGCTTGCAATGTGCTTCCCGTGTCTGCCGTGTGTGCCTGCACTCTAAGCGCCTGAGTGGAGTCTGCTGCGCAGAGCTCTGTGTGTGCTGAGCGGCGTGCGCTCGCTTGGGTGGCCATTCGCGCGAGGCCTTGCTGAGGAAGCCTGGCTGTCAGGAAAACGCCCGCATACAACGAATTTAGCTTGGCAGTGCAAAAAGTCGCTTTCGTCTGCTACTACGTGGCCGCTCCAGAGAGGCCCAGGTTGGTCTGTGTGGTATGTAAGCCGGTTTCCCATGCCACAGTCTGAGCTTTGAAAACTAAGTGCCCATTGGCTTCAGTCCCCAACCATCATGTCAGCGAGAGGTGTGTGCAAGCTTCTGCAAAGCCTGGTGGGGGAGGGGCCCTAAGCGTGAGGGCCGTTGTCCTGCAGAGAAGGATCTGAGGCTGTCTCAGTTCAAGGGATTTCCTGCTCAGCCATATCCAGACTGGCAGCTAAACACTGCTGTGTCAAGGCGAGCTTCTTATACACACTTCTACTCCCAGACACAGGGATACTGTGAAGAGGTCTTCCGCCCAGCCTCAGGGGAAGAGGCGGGGCAAGTTGCTTTCTGTACAGCATTCATTGGAAGCAGGACGTTTGGAGGTTCTGTTCCACAGGCGAAAAGCAGGCAGCACTAGGAGAATCTGTCAAGGAAGCTCCTCTTTATGGCTAGCGAGGCTTAATTCAAACGTGCAATGGAAAATTGTTCTGGGGTAACTGAGCTCTAACTTCACGCTCTAACACTTGCAGCTACTTTCTCCTAACTCATACAGAGTGGAATCGCCAAATACAGAGTAGAATTCTGTTGCGGTACGCTGTGTTCTTGTGTGCTTGGCGATGTATTGCCGACGGCCTGCGGGACCTGCTTGTCTTCTGTGTTGTGTGTTGTCCGTGCTGTGTGTATCTTGTGTGTAGTATGTGCGGTATGTGTTCCTCACTGCTTGCTGAGTGCACAGTTCTGTGTATTTTTCACTGTGCTGTGTGTTATGTGAGATGTTGGTATTTGTGAGTGGTGTGTGTTGAGTGGTTCTTCGTGCATTGTACATTTCGCCTTTTTTGATGAGTTCTCTGTTGGCGGTTGCATATGTTGTGCGTTTGGTGTGTGGCTTCCCGTCTAATGTGTAGTGTGAAATGTGTGTCTGGTCTTTCTGTTGTCTGCTGTGTTGTGTACTGTGTTCTGGGTTGTGCGAGTGCTGTCTTTCGGCTTTCCGTGTGTTGCATACTGGGTCGATGTTGGGTGGGCTGTGTAATTTGAGCACTGTGTGCAAAGTTGAGTTTGCCTTGTGTCGGACGTGTTGTGTGCATGTGCATGTTGTGTGTGTGTGTTTGTGCGTTTTCGTTCGTGCTGTCTGCGTGTGGGTCTGCGTGTGCGCAGTATTGTATGCTTGTGGTTGTGCGTGTTGTGTGTAGTGCGTTCTATGTGTGTTGCATGTGTTTTCGTCAGTTGCGTGTGTGCACTTGTAGGTGCTGTGTCAGTTTTGTGTGTGTGAGATTGTGATTTGTGTGCTGTTGTGTTAGAGAGGCTGTGTGTGTGTGTTTGGCTGTTTGAGTTATGCACGTGATGTGAGATGTGTTGACTGTGTGTGGTTGTGCTTGTTTTGTACGTCTCTTGTGCGCAGTCTGCGGTCTGTGCAGTGTTTATCGCGCGTATTGTGAGCAGTAGCTATGTGCCTGCCTTTCAAGGGTGTGGTGTGTTTATGGTGTCTGTTGTGTGGCGTGTTTCTGTGTTGTGTGTGTGTGCACTGCGTTGTGCTGCTGTGTGAGGATGTATGTGTGGTGTGTCTGTGCGTGATTGTGTGTGTAGTGCGTAGTGTGTGAAATGGGTGCTACTTGTCTTCTTGGTTGGTTATATGTGTTTTGCCCATGGATTTGGGAGTGTCGTGTGTGTTAGGAGTTGTGGTACTTTCTGTGTGTGTCGTGTGCTGTGTTGTTCTGTGATTTGTGTTTGTGCTGTGTGTGTCCTACTCTGTGTGTTCTGTGGTCTGTGTGTTTTGCAAGTTGAGTGAGATATTGCGTGTTATGACCGATATCTTGTGTATATGTTGCGTGTTTGGCATTGTGCATTCTGCGAGGCTCTGTGTGCTGTATGTTTTATGTGTGTTTGGAGTGATGTGTGCACTGTGTGAAATGTGTGTTGCATAAATTCGGTGTTCTTTCTGTGGTGGTTTGTGTGTGTTTTGCATGGGGGTTGCTATGTGTGTGGTTGTGTTTGACAGGTTGTGTGCGTGGTTGGCTCCTTGAGCAATGAGTGTACTTTGTGATGCGTGTACTGTGTATGGTCAAGCTTGGTCAGTGGGCCTCACTGTGGGTGTTGTGTTCACTGTGAGAACCGTGGTTCATGTGTATAGCGTGCAGTTATGTTCTCGGTGTGATGTGCTGTGCGTTGAGGGACTTCTGCATTCAAGTGCACAGAAGGTAGCCTCTCATGCTTGTCCGTTTTCGCCACAGGTTTGTAATCCTCCAGGAGGGCGTTGTTTCCTGAGGGTGCAAAGAGCCACGTCATCCCTTTAATAGCAAGGCCCTGACGATGCCTTTGTAGTAATCTGTCAGAAACTGCTGCGGGAGAGCCTTGTGCCAAACTCTGCTGGGGAAACAATCCACCGTGCACTGAGGAGACCCTCCCTGAGAGAATACTAGGCTGCTTTCGCCTTGCATGCAACTTGCTCCTACGTGATAAGGAAAACAGTAAACATTGCAGTAGAAGGCGGTCTTCTCTGTACGCCCTCTGTCTCAGAGACCTAAGTGAGCCGCGAAAAGGCCTTCGCACTAGCCACACAGGAAGCTGCAGAACAAGATGCTTTGAAATGACAGCAGTGGAGGCAAGCCAGCTATGGATTCAGCTTATGTGAGTGAAAGAAACCAGTGCGGGATGGCCCATCCAAGGAATCATTGAAGCCGTGGCGGTGGAAGTTGAAACTGAGCTTGCAATGTGCTTTCCGTGTCTGTCGTGTGCGCGTGCACTCTAAGCGCCTGAGTGACGTCTGCTGCGCAGAGCTCTGTGTGTGCCGAGCGGCGTGCGCTCGCTTGGGTGGCCATTCGCGTGAGGCCTTGCTGAGGCAGCCTGGCTGTCAGAAAGTTGCCCGCATACAACGAATTCCGCTTGCAAAGTGCTTCCCGTGTCTGCCCTGTGTGCCTGCACTCTAAGCGCCTGAGTGGAGTCTGCTGCGCAGAGCTCTGTGTGTGCCGAGCGGCGTGCGCTCGCTTGGGTGGCCATTCGCGTGAGGCCTTGCTGAGGCAGCCTGGCTGTCAGAAAGTTGCCCGCATACAACGAATTCCGCTTGCAATGTGCTTCCCGTGTCTGCCGTGTGTGCCTGCACTCTAAGCGCCTGAGTGGAGTCTGCTGCGCAGAGCTCTGTGTGTGCTGAGCGGCGTGCGCTCGCTTGGGTGGCCATTCGCGCGAGGCCTTGCTGAGGAAGCCTGGCTGTCAGGAAAACGCCCGCATACAACGAATTTAGCTTGGCAGTGCAAAAAGTCGCTTTCGTCTGCTACTACGTGGCCGCTCCAGAGAGGCCCAGGTTGGTCTGTGTGGTATGTAAGCCGGTTTCCCATGCCACAGTCTGAGCTTTGAAAACTAAGTGCCCATTGGCTTCAGTCCCCAACCATCATGTCAGCGAGAGGTGTGTGCAAGCTTCTGCAAAGCCTGGTGGCGGATGGGCCCTAAGCGTCAGGGCCGTTGTCCTGCAGAGAAGGATCTGAGGCTGTCTCAGTTCAAGGGATTTCCTGCTCAGCCATATCCAGACTGGCAGCTAAACACTGCTGTGTCAAGGCGAGCTTCTTATACACACTTCTACTCCCAGACACAGGGATACTGTGAAGAGGTCTTCCGCCCAGCCTCAGGGGAAGAGGCGGGGCAAGTTGCTTTCTGTACAGCATTCATTGGAAGCAGGACGTTTGGAGGTTCTGTTCCACAGGCGAAAAGCAGGCAGCACTAGGAGAATCTGTCAAGGAAGCTCCTCTTTATGGCTAGCGAGGCTTAATTCAAACGTGCAATGGAAAATTGTTCTGGGGTAACTGAGCTCTAACTTCACGCTCTAACACTTGCAGCTACTTTCTCCTAACTCATACAGAGTGGAATCGCCAAATACAGAGTAGAATTCTGTTGCGGTACGCTGTGTTCTTGTGTGCTTGGCGATGTATTGCCGACGGCCTGCGGGACCTGCTTGTCTTCTGTGTTGTGTGTTGTCCGTGCTGTGTGTATCTTGTATGTAGTATGTGCGGTATGTGTTCCTCACTGCTTGCTGAGTGCACAGTTCTGTGTATTTTTCACTGTGCTGTGTGTTATGTGAGATGTTGGTATTTGTGAGTGGTGTGTGTTGAGTGGTTCTTCGTGCATTGTACATTTCGCCTTTTTTGATGAGTTCTCTGTTGGCGGTTGCATATGTTGTGCGTTTGGTGTGTGGCTTCCCGTCTAATGTGTAGTGTGAAATGTGTGTCTGGTCTTTCTGTTGTCTGCTGTGTTGTGTACTGTGTTCTGGGTTGTGCGAGTGCTGTCTTTCGGCTTTCCGTGTGTTGCATACTGGGTCGATGTTGGGTGGGCTGTGTAATTTGAGCACTGTGTGCAAAGTTGAGTTTGCCTTGTGTCGGACGTGTTGTGTGCATGTGCATGTTGTGTGTGTGTGTTTGTGCGTTTTCGTTCGTGCTGTCTGCGTGTGGGTCTGCGTGTGCGCAGTATTGTATGCTTGTGGTTGTGCGTGTTGTGTGTAGTGCGTTCTAGGTGTGTTGCCTGTGTTTGCGTCAGTTGCGTGTGTGCACTTGTAGGTGCTGTGTCAGTTTTGTGTGTGTGAGATTGTGATTTGTGTGCTGTTGTGTTAGAGAGGCTGTGTGTGTGTGTTTGGCTGTTTGAGTTATGCACGTGATGTGAGATGTGTTGACTGTGTGTGGTTGTTCTTGTTTTGTACGTCTCTTGTGCGCAGTCTGCGGTCTGTGCAGTGTTTATCGGGCGTATTGTGAGCAGTAGCTATGTGCCTGCCTTTCAAGGGTGTGGTGTGTTTATGGTGTCTGTTGTGTGGCGTGTTTCTGTGTTGTGTGTGTGTGCACTGCGTTGTGCTCCTGTGTGAGGATGTATGTGTGGTGTGTCTGTGCGTGATTGTGTGTGTAGTGCGTAGTGTGTGAAATGGGTGCTACTTGTCTTCTTGGTTGGTTATATGTGTTTTGCCCATGGATTTGGGAGTGTCGTGTGTGTTAGGAGTTGTGGTACTTTCTGTGTGTGTCGTGTGCTGTGTTGTTCTGTGATTTGTGTTTGTGCTGTGTGTGTCCTACTCTGTGTGTTCTGTGGTCTGTGTGTTTTGCAAGTTGAGTGAGATATTGCGTGTTATGACCGATATCTTGTGTATATGTTGCGTGTTTGGCATTGTGCATTCTGCGAGGCTCTGTGTGCTGTATGTTTTATGTGTGTTTGGAGTGATGTGTGCACTGTGTGAAATGTGTGTTGCATAAATTCGGTGTTCTTTCTGTGGTGGTTTGTGTGTGTTTTGCATGGGGGTTGCTATGTGTGTGGTTGTGTTTGACAGGTTGTGTGCGTGGTTGGCTCCTTGAGCAATGAGTGTACTTTGTGATGCGTGTACTGTGTATGGTCAAGCTTGGTCAGTGGGCCTCACTGTGGGTGTTGTGTTCACTCTGAGAACCGTGGTTCATGTGTATAGCGTGCAGTTATGTTCTCGGTGTGATGTGCTGTGCGTTGAGGGACTTCTGCATTCAAGTGCACAGAAGGTAGCCTCTCATGCTTGTCCGTTTTCGCCACAGGTTTGTAATCCTCCAGGAGGGCGTTGTTTCCTGAGGGTGCAAAGAGCCACGTCATCCCTTTAATAGCAAGGCCCTGACGATGCCTTTGTAGTAATCTGTCAGAAACTGCTGCGGGAGAGCCTTGTGCCAAACTCTGCTGGGGAAACAATCCACCGTGCACTGAGGAGACCCTCCCTGAGAGAATACTAGGCTGCTTTCGCCTTGCATGCAACTTGCTCCTACGTGATAAGGAAAACAGTAAACATTGCAGTAGAAGGCGGTCTTCTCTGTACGCCCTCTGTCTCAGAGACCGAAGTGAGCCGCGAATAGGCCTTCGCACTAGCCACACAGGAAGCTGCAGAACAAGATGCTTTGAAATGACAGCAGTGGAGGCAAGCCAGCTATGGATTCAGCTTATGTGAGTGAAAGAAACCAGTGCGGGATGGCCCATCCAAGGAATCATTGAAGCCGTGGCGGTGGAAGTTGAAACTGAGCTTGCAATGTGCTTTCCGTGTCTGTCGTGTGCGCGTGCACTCTAAGCGCCTGAGTGACGTCTGCTGCGCAGAGCTCTGTGTGTGCCGAGCGGCGTGCGCTCGCTTGGGTGGCCATTCGCGTGAGGCCTTGCTGAGGCAGCCTGGCTGTCAGAAAGTTGCCCGCATACAACGAATTCCGCTTGCAAAGTGCTTCCCGTGTCTGCCCTGTGTGCCTGCACTCTAAGCGCCTGAGTGGAGTCTGCTGCGCAGAGCTCTGTGTGTGCCGAGCGGCGTGCGCTCGCTTGGGTGGCCATTCGCGTGAGGCCTTGCTGAGGCAGCCTGGCTGTCAGAAAGTTGCCCGCATACAACGAATTCCGCTTGCAATGTGCTTCCCGTGTCTGCCGTGTGTGCCTGCACTCTAAGCGCCTGAGTGGAGTCTGCTGCGCAGAGCTCTGTGTGTGCTGAGCGGCGTGCGCTCGCTTGGGTGGCCATTCGCGCGAGGCCTTGCTGAGGAAGCCTGGCTGTCAGGAAAACGCCCGCATACAACGAATTTAGCTTGGCAGTGCAAAAAGTCGCTTTCGTCTGCTACTACGTGGCCGCTCCAGAGAGGCCCAGGTTGGTCTGTGTGGTATGTAAGCCGGTTTCCCATGCCACAGTCTGAGCTTTGAAAACTAAGTGCCCATTGGCTTCAGTCCCCAACCATCATGTCAGCGAGAGGTGTGTGCAAGCTTCTGCAAAGCCTGGTGGCGGATGGGCCCTAAGCGTCAGGGCCGTTGTCCTGCGGAGAAGGATCTGAGGCTGTCTCAGTTCAAGGGATTTCCTGCTCAGCCATATCCAGACTGGCAGCTAAACACTGCTGTGTCAAGGCGAGCTTCTTATACACACTTCTACTCCCAGACACAGGGATACTGTGAAGAGGTCTTCCGCCCAGCCTCAGGGGAAGAGGCGAGGCAAGTTGCTTTCTGTACAGCATTCATTGGAAGCAGGACGTTTGGAGGTTCTGTTCCACAGGCGAAAAGCAGGCAGCACTAGGAGAATCTGTCAAGGAAGCTCCTCTTTATGGCTAGCGAGGCTTAATTCAAACGTGCAATGGAAAATTGTTCTGGGGTAACTGAGCTCTAACTTCACGCTCTAACACTTGCAGCTACTTTCTCCTAACTCATACAGAGTGGAATCGCCAAATACAGAGTAGAATTCTGTTGCGGTACGCTGTGTTCTTGTGTGCTTGGCGATGTATTGCCGACGGCCTGCGGGACCTGCTTGTCTTCTGTGTTGTGTGTTGTCCGTGCTGTGTGTATCTTGTGTGTAGTATGTGCGGTATGTGTTCCTCACTGCTTGCTGAGTGCACAGTTCTGTGTATTTTTCACTGTGCTGTGTGTTATGTGAGATGTTGGTATTTGTGAGTGGTGTGTGTTGAGTGGTTCTTCGTGCATTGTACATTTCGCCTTTTTTGATGAGTTCTCTGTTGGCGGTTGCATATGTTGTGCGTTTGGTGTGTGGCTTCCCGTCTAATGTGTAGTGTGAAATGTGTGTCTGGTCTTTCTGTTGTCTGCTGTGTTGTGTACTGTGTTCTGGGTTGTGCGAGTGCTGTCTTTCGGCTTTCCGTGTGTTGCATACTGGGTCGATGTTGGGTGGGCTGTGTAATTTGAGCACTGTGTGCAAAGTTGAGTTTGCCTTGTGTCGGACGTGTTGTGTGCATGTGCATGTTGTGTGTGTGTGTTTGTGCGTTTTCGTTCGTGCTGTCTGCGTGTGGGTCTGCGTGTGCGCAGTATTGTATGCTTGTGGTTGTGCGTGTTGTGTGTAGTGCGTTCTATGTGTGTTGGATGTGTTTTCGTCAGTTGCGTGTGTGCACTTGTAGGTGCTGTCTCAGTTTTGTGTGTGTGAGATTGTGATTTGTGTGCTGTTGTGTTAGAGAGGCTGTGTGTGTGTGTTTGCCTGTTTGAGTTATGCACGTGATGTGAGATGTGTTGACTGTGTGTGGTTGTGCTTGTTTTGTACGTCTCTTGTGCGCAGTCTGCGGTCTGTGCAGTGTTTATCGCGCGTATTGTGAGCAGTAGCTATGTGCCTGCCTTTCAAGGGTGTGGTGTGTTTATGGTGTCTGTTGTGTGGCGTGTTTCTGTGTTGTGTGTGTGTGCACTGCGTTGTGCTCCTGTGTGAGGATGTATGTGTGGTGTGTCTGTGCGTGATTGTGTGTGTAGTGCGTAGTGTGTGAAATGGGTGCTACTTGTCTTCTTGGTTGGTTATATGTGTTTTGCCCATGGATTTGGGAGTGTCGTGTGTGTTAGGAGTTGTGGTACTTTCTGTGTGTGTCGTGTGCTGTGTTGTTCTGTGATTTGTGTTTGTGCTGTGTGTGTCCTACTCTGTGTGTTCTGTGGTCTGTGTGTTTTGCAAGTTGAGTGAGATATTGCGTGTTATGACCGATATCTTGTGTATATGTTGCGTGTTTGGCATTGTGCATTCTGCGAGGCTCTGTGTGCTGTATGTTTTATGTGTGTTTGGAGTGATGTGTGCACTGTGTGAAATGTGTGTTGCATAAATTCGGTGTTCTTTCTGTGGTGGTTTGTGTGTGTTTTGCATGGGGGTTGCTATGTGTGTGGTTGTGTTTGACAGGTTGTGTGCGTGGTTGGCTCCTTGAGCAATGAGTGTACTTTGTGATGCGTGTACTGTGTATGGTCAAGCTTGGTCAGTGGGCCTCACTGTGGGTGTTGTGTTCACTCTGAGAACCGTGGTTCATGTGTATAGCGTGCAGTTATGTTCTCGGTGTGATGTGCTGTGCGTTGAGGGACTTCTGCATTCAAGTGCACAGAAGGTAGCCTCTCATGCTTGTCCGTTTTCGCCACAGGTTTGTAATCCTCCAGGAGGGCGTTGTTTCCTGAGGGTGCAAAGAGCCACGTCATCCCTTTAATAGCAAGGCCCTGACGATGCCTTTGTAGTAATCTGTCAGAAACTGCTGCGGGAGAGCCTTGTGCCAAACTCTGCTGGGGAAACAATCCACCGTGCACTGAGGAGACCCTCCCTGAGAGAATACTAGGCTGCTTTCGCCTTGCATGCAACTTGCTCCTACGTGATAAGGAAAACAGTAAACATTGCAGTAGAAGGCGGTCTTCTCTGTACGCCCTCTGTCTCAGAGACCGAAGTGAGCCGCGAATAGGCCTTCGCACTAGCCACACAGGAAGCTGCAGAACAAGATGCTTTGAAATGACAGCAGTGGAGGCAAGCCAGCTATGGATTCAGCTTATGTGAGTGAAAGAAACCAGTGCGGGATGGCCCATCCAAGGAATCATTGAAGCCGTGGCGGTGGAAGTTGAAACTGAGCTTGCAATGTGCTTTCCGTGTCTGTCGTGTGCGCGTGCACTCTAAGCGCCTGAGTGACGTCTGCTGCGCAGAGCTCTGTGTGTGCCGAGCGGCGTGCGCTCGCTTGGGTGGCCATTCGCGTGAGGCCTTGCTGAGGCAGCCTGGCTGTCAGAAAGTTGCCCGCATACAACGAATTCCGCTTGCAAAGTGCTTCCCGTGTCTGCCCTGTGTGCCTGCACTCTAAGCACCTGAGTGGAGTCTGCTGCGCAGAGCTCTGTGTGTGCCGAGCGGCGTGCGCTCGCTTGGGTGGCCATTCGCGTGAGGCCTTGCTGAGGCAGCCTGGCTGTCAGAAAGTTGCCCGCATACAACGAATTCCGCTTGCAATGTGCTTCCCGTGTCTGCCGTGTGTGCCTGCACTCTAAGCGCCTGAGTGGAGTCTGCTGCGCAGAGCTCTGTGTGTGCTGAGCGGCGTGCGCTCGCTTGGGTGGCCATTCGCGCGAGGCCTTGCTGAGGAAGCCTGGCTGTCAGGAAAACGCCCGCATACAACGAATTTAGCTTGGCAGTGCAAAAAGTCGCTTTCGTCTGCTACTACGTGGCCGCTCCAGAGAGGCCCAGGTTGGTCTGTGTGGTATGTAAGCCGGTTTCCCATGCCACAGTCTGAGCTTTGAAAACTAAGTGCCCATTGGCTTCAGTCCCCAACCATCATGTCAGCGAGAGGTGTGTGCAAGCTTCTGCAAAGCCTGGTGGCGGATGGGCCCTAAGCATCAGGGCCGTTGTCCTGCAGAGAAGGATCTGAGGCTGTCTCAGTTCAAGGGATTTCCTGCTCAGCCATATCCAGACTGGCAGCTAAACACTGCTGTGTCAAGGCGAGCTTCTTATACACACTTCTACTCCCAGACACAGGGATACTGTGAAGAGGTCTTCCGCCCAGCCTCAGGGGAAGAGGCGGGGCAAGTTGCTTTCTGTACAGCATTCATTGGAAGCAGGACGTTTGGAGGTTCTGTTCCACAGGCGAAAAGCAGGCAGCACTAGGAGAATCTGTCAAGGAAGCTCCTCTTTATGGCTAGCGAGGCTTAATTCAAACGTGCAATGGAAAATTGTTCTGGGGTAACTGAGCTCTAACTTCACGCTCTAACACTTGCAGCTACTTTCTCCTAACTCATACAGAGTGGAATCGCCAAATACAGAGTAGAATTCTGGTCCGGTAGGCTGTGTTCTTGTGTGCTTGGGGATGTATTGCCGACGGCCGGCGGGACCTGCTTGTCTTCTGTGTTGTGTGTTGTCCGTGCTGTGTGTATCTTGTATGTAGTATGTGCGGTATGTGTTCCTCACTGCTTGCTGAGTGCACAGTTCTGTGTATTTTTCACTGTGCTGTGTGTTATGTGAGATGTTGGTATTTGTGAGTGGTGTGTGTTGAGTGGTTCTTCGTGCATTGTACATTTCGCCTTTTTTGATGAGTTCTCTGTTGGCGGTTGCATATGTTGTGCGTTTGGTGTGTGGCTTCCCGTCTAATGTGTAGTGTGAAATGTGTGTCTGGTCTTTCTGTTGTCTGCTGTGTTGTGTACTGTGTTCTGGGTTGTGCGAGTGCTGTCTTTCGGCTTTCCGTGTGTTGCATACTGGGTCGATGTTGGGTGGGCTGTGTAATTTGAGCACTGTGTGCAAAGTTGAGTTTGCCTTGTGTCGGACGTGTTGTGTGCATGTGCATGTTGTGTGTGTGTGTTTGTGCGTTTTCGTTCGTGCTGTCTGCGTGTGGGTCTGCGTGTGCGCAGTATTGTATGCTTCTGGTTGTGCGTGTTGTGTGTAGTGCGTTCTATGTGTGTTGCATGTGTTTTCGTCAGTTGCGTGTGTGCACTTGTAGGTGCTGTGTCAGTTTTGTGTGTGTGAGATTGTGATTTGTGTGCTGTTGTGTTAGAGAGGCTGTGTGTGTGTGTTTGGCTGTTTGAGTTATGCACGTGATGTGAGATGTGTTGACTGTGTGTGGTTGTGCTTGTTTTGTACGTCTCTTGTGCGCAGTCTGCGGTCTGTGCAGTGTTTATCGCGCGTATTGTGAGCAGTAGCTATGTGCCTGCCTTTCAAGGGTGTGGTGTGTTTATGGTGTCTGTTGTGTGGCGTGTTTCTGTGTTGTGTGTGTGTGCACTGCGTTGTGCTCCTGTGTGAGGATGTATGTGTGGTGTGTCTGTGCGTGATTGTGTGTGTAGTGCGTAGTGTGTGAAATGGGTGCTACTTGTCTTCTTGGTTGGTTATATGTGTTTTGCCCATGGATTTGGGAGTGTCGTGTGTGTTAGGAGTTGTGGTACTTTCTGTGTGTGTCGTGTGCTGTGTTGTTCTGTGATTTGTGTTTGTGCTGTGTGTGTCCTACTCTGTGTGTTCTGTGGTCTGTGTGTTTTGCAAGTTGAGTGAGATATTGCGTGTTAGGACCGATATCTTGTGTATATGTTGCGTGTTTGGCATTGTGCATTCTGCGAGGCTCTGTGTGCTGTATGTTTTATGTGTGTTTGGAGTGATGTGTGCACTGTGTGAAATGTGTGTTGCATAAATTCGGTGTTCTTTCTGTGGTGGTTTGTGTGTGTTTTGCATGGGGGTTGCTATGTGTGTGGTTGTGTTTGACAGGTTGTGTGCGTGGTTGGCTCCTTGAGCAATGAGTGTACTTTGTGATGCGTGTACTGTGTATGGTCAAGCTTGGTCAGTGGGCCTCACTGTGGGTGTTGTGTTCACTCTGAGAACCGTGGTTCATGTGTATAGCGTGCAGTTATGTTCTCGGTGTGATGTGCTGTGCGTTGAGGGACTTCTGCATTCAAGTGCACAGAAGGTAGCCTCTCATGCTTGTCCGTTTTCGCCACAGGTTTGTAATCCTCCAGGAGGGCGTTGTTTCCTGAGGGTGCAAAGAGCCACGTCATCCCTTTAATAGCAAGGCCCTGACGATGCCTTTGTAGTAATCTGTCAGAAACTGCTGCGGGAGAGCCTTGTGCCAAACTCTGCTGGGGAAACAATCCACCGTGCACTGAGGAGACCCTCCCTGAGAGAATACTAGGCTGCTTTCGCCTTGCATGCAACTTGCTCCTACGTGATAAGGAAAACAGTAAACATTGCAGTAGAAGGCGGTCTTCTCTGTACGCCCTCTGTCTCAGAGACCGAAGTGAGCCGCGAATAGGCCTTCGCACTAGCCACACAGGAAGCTGCAGAACAAGATGCTTTGAAATGACAGCAGTGGAGGCAAGCCAGCTATGGATTCAGCTTATGTGAGTGAAAGAAACCAGTGCGGGATGGCCCATCCAAGGAATCATTGAAGCCGTGGCGGTGGAAGTTGAAACTGAGATTGCAATGTGCTTTCCGTGTCTGTCGTGTGCGCGTGCACTCTAAGCGCCTGAGTGACGTCTGCTGCGCAGAGCTCTGTGTGTGCCGAGCGGCGTGCGCTCGCTTGGGTGGCCATTCGCGTGAGGCCTTGCTGAGGCAGCCTGGCTGTCAGAAAGTTGCCCGCATACAACGAATTCCGCTTGCAAAGTGCTTCCCGTGTCTGCCCTGTGTGCCTGCACTCTAAGCACCTGAGTGGAGTCTGCTGCGCAGAGCTCTGTGTGTGCCGAGCGGCGTGCGCTCGCTTGGGTGGCCATTCGCGTGAGGCCTTGCTGAGGCAGCCTGGCTGTCAGAAAGTTGCCCGCATACAACGAATTCCGCTTGCAATGTGCTTCCCGTGTCTGCCCTGTGTGCCTGCACTCTAAGCACCTGAGTGGAGTCTGCTGCGCAGAGCTCTGTGTGTGCCGAGCGGCGTGCGCTCGCTTGGGTGGCCATTCGCGTGAGGCCTTGCTGAGGCAGCCTGGCTGTCAGAAAGTTGCCCGCATACAACGAATTCCGCTTGCAATGTGCTTCCCGTGTCTGCCGTGTGTGCCTGCACTCTAAGCGCCTGAGTGGAGTCTGCTGCACTGAGCTCTGTGTGTGCTGAGCGGCGTGCGCTCGCTTGGGTGGCCATTCGCGCGAGGCCTTGCTGAGGAAGCCTGGCTGTCAGGAAAACGCCCGCATACAACGAATTTAGCTTGGCAGTGCAAAAAGTCGCTTTCGTCTGCTACTACGTGGCCGCTCCAGAGAGGCCCAGGTTGGTCTGTGTGGTATGTAAGCCGGTTTCCCATGCCACAGTCTGAGCTTTGAAAACTAAGTGCCCATTGGCTTCAGTCCCCAACCATCATGTCAGCGAGAGGTGTGTGCAAGCTTCTGCAAAGCCTGGTGGCGGATGGGCCCTAAGCGTCAGGGCCGTTGTCCTGCAGAGAAGGATCTGAGGCTGTCTCAGTTCAAGGGATTTCCTGCTCAGCCATATCCAGACTGGCAGCTAAACACTGCTGTGTCAAGGCGAGCTTCTTATACACACTTCTACTCCCAGACACAGGGATACTGTGAAGAGGTCTTCCGCCCAGCCTCAGGGGAAGAGGCGGGGCAAGTTGCTTTCTGTACAGCATTCATTGGAAGCAGGACGTTTGGAGGTTCTGTTCCACAGGCGAAAAGCAGGCAGCACTAGGAGAATCTGTCAAGGAAGCTCCTCTTTATGGCTAGCGAGGCTTAATTCAAACGTGCAATGGAAAATTGTTCTGGGGTAACTGAGCTCTAACTTCACGCTCTAACACTTGCAGCTACTTTCTCCTAACTCATACAGAGTGGAATCGCCAAATACAGAGTAGAATTCTGTTGCGGTACGCTGTGTTCTTGTGTGCTTGGCGATGTATTGCCGACGGCCTGCGGGACCTGCTTGTCTTCTGTGTTGTGTGTTGTCCGTGCTGTGTGTATCTTGTATGTAGTATGTGCGGTATGTGTTCCTCACTGCTTGCTGAGTGCACAGTTCTGTGTATTTTTCACTGTGCTGTGTGTTATGTGAGATGTTGGTATTTGTGAGTGGTGTGTGTTGAGTGGTTCTTCGTGCATTGTACATTTCGCCTTTTTTGATGAGTTCTCTGTTGGCGGTTGCATATGTTGTGCGTTTGGTGTGTGGCTTCCCG
The DNA here is from genome assembly GCF_040802235.1 of Manis javanica. NCBI lineage: Eukaryota > Metazoa > Chordata > Mammalia > Pholidota > Manidae > Manis > Manis javanica. Next base: position 80,331,802 of record NC_133163.1, read on the forward strand.
TCTAATGTGTAGTGTGAAATGTGTGTCTGGTCTTTCTGTTGTCTGCTGTGTTGTGTACTGTGTTCTGGGTTGTGCGAGTGCTGTCTTTCGGCTTTCCGTGTGTTGCATACTGGGTCGATGTTGGGTGGGCTGTGTAATTTGAGCACTGTGTGCATAGTTGAGTTTGCCTTGTGTCGGACGTGTTGTGTGCATGTGCATGTTGTGTGTGTGTGTTTGTGCGTTTTCGTTCGTGCTGTCTGTGTGTGTGTCTGCGTGTGCGTAGTATTGTATGCTTGAGGTTGTGCGTGTTGTGTGTAGTGCGTTCTATGTGTGTTGCATGTGTTTTCGTCAGTTGCGTGTGTGCACTTGTAGGTGCTGTGTCAGTTTTGTGTGTGTGAGATTGTGATTTGTGTGCTGTTGTGTTAGAGAGGCTGTGTGTGTGTGTTTGGCTGTTTGAGTTATGCACGTGATGTGAGATGTGTTGACTGTGTGTGGTTGTGCTTGTTTTGTACGTCTCTTGTGCGCAGTCTGCGGTCTGTGCAGTGTTTATCGCGCGTATTGTGAGCAGTAGCTATGTGCCTGCCTTTCAAGGGTGTGGTGTGTTTATGGTGTCTGTTGTGTGGCGTGTTTCTGTGTTGTGTGTGTGTGCACTGCGTTGTGCTCCTGTGTGAGGATGTATGTGTGGTGTGTCTGTGCGTGATTGTGTGTGTAGTGCGTAGTGTGTGAAATGGGTGCTACTTGTCTTCTTGGTTGGTTATATGTGTTTTGCCCATGGATTTGGGAGTGTCGTGTGTGTTAGGAGTTGTGGTACTTTCTGTGTGTGTCGTGTGCTGTGTTGTTCTGTGATTTGTGTTTGTGCTGTGTGTGTCCTACTCTGTGTGTTCTGTGGTCTGTGTGTTTTGCAAGTTGAGTGAGATATTGCGTGTTAGGACCGATATCTTGTGTATATGTTGCGTGTTTGGCATTGTGCATTCTGCGAGGCTCTGTGTGCTGTATGTTTTATGTGTGTTTGGAGTGATGTGTGCACTGTGTGAAATGTGTGTTGCATAAATTCGGTGTTCTTTCTGTGGTGGTTTGTGTGTGTTTTGCATGGGGGTTGCTATGTGTGTGGTTGTGTTTGACAGGTTGTGTGCGTGGTTGGCTCCTTGAGCAATGAGTGTACTTTGTGATGCGTGTACTGTGTATGGTCAAGCTTGGTCAGTGGGCCTCACTGTGGGTGTTGTGTTCACTCTGAGAACCGTGGTTCATGTGTATAGCGTGCAGTTATGTTCTCGGTGTGATGTGCTGTGCGTTGAGGGACTTCTGCATTCAAGTGCACAGAAGGTAGCCTCTCATGCTTGTCCGTTTTCGCCACAGGTTTGTAATCCTCCAGGAGGGCGTTGTTTCCTGAGGGTGCAAAGAGCCACGTCATCCCTTTAATAGCAAGGCCCTGACGATGCCTTTGTAGTAATCTGTCAGAAACTGCTGCGGGAGAGCCTTGTGCCAAACTCTGCTGGGGAAACAATCCACCGTGCACTGAGGAGACCCTCCCTGAGAGAATACTAGGCTGCTTTCGCCTTGCATGCAACTTGCTCCTACGTGATAAGGAAAACAGTAAACATTGCAGTAGAAGGCGGTCTTCTCTGTACGCCCTCTGTCTCAGAGACCGAAGTGAGCCGCGAATAGGCCTTCGCACTAGCCACACAGGAAGCTGCAGAACAAGATGCTTTGAAATGACAGCAGTGGAGGCAAGCCAGCTATGGATTCAGCTTATGTGAGTGAAAGAAACCAGTGCGGGATGGCCCATCCAAGGAATCATTGAAGCCGTGGCGGTGGAAGTTGAAACTGAGCTTGCAATGTGCTTTCCGTGTCTGTCGTGTGCGCGTGCACTCTAAGCGCCTGAGTGACGTCTGCTGCGCAGAGCTCTGTGTGTGCCGAGCGGCGTGCGCTCGCTTGGGTGGCCATTCGCGTGAGGCCTTGCTGAGGCAGCCTGGCTGTCAGAAAGTTGCCCGCATACAACGAATTCCGCTTGCAAAGTGCTTCCCGTGTCTGCCCTGTGTGCCTGCACTCTAAGCGCCTGAGTGGAGTCTGCTGCGCAGAGCTCTGTGTGTGCCGAGCGGCGTGCGCTCGCTTGGGTGGCCATTCGCGTGAGGCCTTGCTGAGGCAGCCTGGCTGTCAGAAAGTTGCCCGCATACAACGAATTCCGCTTGCAATGTGCTTCCCGTGTCTGCCCTGTGTGCCTGCACTCTAAGCACCTGAGTGGAGTCTGCTGCGCAGAGCTCTGTGTGTGCCGAGCGGCGTGCGCTCGCTTGGGTGGCCATTCGCGTGAGGCCTTGCTGAGGCAGCCTGGCTGTCAGAAAGTTGCCCGCATACAACGAATTCCGCTTGCAATGTGCTTCCCGTGTCTGCCGTGTGTGCCTGCACTCTAAGCGCCTGAGTGGAGTCTGCTGCACTGAGCTCTGTGTGTGCTGAGCGGCGTGCGCTCGCTTGGGTGGCCATTCGCGCGAGGCCTTGCTGAGGAAGCCTGGCTGTCAGGAAAACGCCCGCATACAACGAATTTAGCTTGGCAGTGCAAAAAGTCGCTTTCGTCTGCTACTACGTGGCCGCTCCAGAGAGGCCCAGGTTGGTCTGTGTGGTATGTAAGCCGGTTTCCCATGCCACAGTCTGAGCTTTGAAAACTAAGTGCCCATTGGCTTCAGTCCCCAACCATCATGTCAGCGAGAGGTGTGTGCAAGCTTCTGCAAAGCCTGGTGGCGGATGGGCCCTAAGCGTCAGGGCCGTTGTCCTGCAGAGAAGGATCTGAGGCTGTCTCAGTTCAAGGGATTTCCTGCTCAGCCATATCCAGACTGGCAGCTAAACACTGCTGTGTCAAGGCGAGCTTCTTATACACACTTCTACTCCCAGACACAGGGATACTGTGAAGAGGTCTTCCGCCCAGCCTCAGGGGAAGAGGCGGGGCAAGTTGCTTTCTGTACAGCATTCATTGGAAGCAGGACGTTTGGAGGTTCTGTTCCACAGGCGAAAAGCAGGCAGCACTAGGAGAATCTGTCAAGGAAGCTCCTCTTTATGGCTAGCGAGGCTTAATTCAAACGTGCAATGGAAAATTGTTCTGGGGTAACTGAGCTCTAACTTCACGCTCTAACACTTGCAGCTACTTTCTCCTAACTCATACAGAGTGGAATCGCCAAATACAGAGTAGAATTCTGTTGCGGTACGCTGTGTTCTTGTGTGCTTGGCGATGTATTGCCGACGGCCTGCGGGACCTGCTTGTCTTCTGTGTTGTGTGTTGTCCGTGCTGTGTGTATCTTGTATGTAGTATGTGCGGTATGTGTTCCTCACTGCTTGCTGAGTGCACAGTTCTGTGTATTTTTCACTGTGCTGTGTGTTATGTGAGATGTTGGTATTTGTGAGTGGTGTGTGTTGAGTGGTTCTTCGTGCATTGTACATTTCGCCTTTTTTGATGAGTTCTCTGTTGGCGGTTGCATATGTTGTGCGTTTGGTGTGTGGCTTCCCGTCTAATGTGTAGTGTGAAATGTGTGTCTGGTCTTTCTGTTGTCTGCTGTGTTGTGTACTGTGTTCTGGGTTGTGCGAGTGCTGTCTTTCGGCTTTCCGTGTGTTGCATACTGGGTCGATGTTGGGTGGGCTGTGTAATTTGAGCACTGTGTGCAAAGTTGACTTTGCCTTGTGTCGGACGTGTTGTGTGCATGTGCATGTTGTGTGTGTGTGTTTGTGCGTTTTCGTTCGTGCTGTCTGCGTGTGGGTCTGCGTGTGCGCAGTATTGTATGCTTGTGGTTGTGCGTGTTGTGTGTAGTGCGTTCTATGTGTGTTGCATGTGTTTTCGTCAGTTGCGTGTGTGCACTTGTAGGTGCTGTGTCAGTTTTGTGTGTGTGAGATTGTGATTTGTGTGCTGTTGTGTTAGAGAGGCTGTGTGTGTGTGTTTGGCTGTTTGAGTTATGCACGTGATGTGAGATGTGTTGACTGTGTGTGGTTGTGCTTGTTTTGTACGTCTCTTGTGCGCAGTCTGCGGTCTGTGCAGTGTTTATCGCGCGTATTGTGAGCAGTAGCTATGTGCCTGCCTTTCAAGGGTGTGGTGTGTTTATGGTGTCTGTTGTGTGGCGTGTTTCTGTGTTGTGTGTGTGTGCACTGCGTTGTGCTCCTGTGTGAGGATGTATGTGTGGTGTGTCTGTGCGTGATTGTGTGTGTAGTGCGTAGTGTGTGAAATGGGTGCTACTTGTCTTCTTGGTTGGTTATATGTGTTTTGCCCATGGATTTGGGAGTGTCGTGTGTGTTAGGAGTTGTGGTACTTTCTGTGTGTGTCGTGTGCTGTGTTGTTCTGTGATTTGTGTTTGTGCTGTGTGTGTCCTACTCTGTGTGTTCTGTGGTCTGTGTGTTTTGCAAGTTGAGTGAGATATTGCGTGTTAGGACCGATATCTTGTGTATATGTTGCGTGTTTGGCATTGTGCATTCTGCGAGGCTCTGTGTGCTGTATGTTTTATGTGTGTTTGGAGTGATGTGTGCACTGTGTGAAATGTGTGTTGCATAAATTCGGTGTTCTTTCTGTGGTGGTTTGTGTGTGTTTTGCATGGGGGTTGCTATGTGTGTGGTTGTGTTTGACAGGTTGTGTGCGTGGTTGGCTCCTTGAGCAATGAGTGTACTTTGTGATGCGTGTACTGTGTATGGTCAAGCTTGGTCAGTGGGCCTCACTGTGGGTGTTGTGTTCACTCTGAGAACCGTGGTTCATGTGTATAGCGTGCAGTTATGTTCTCGGTGTGATGTGCTGTGCGTTGAGGGACTTCTGCATTCAAGTGCACAGAAGGTAGCCTCTCATGCTTGTCCGTTTTCGCCACAGGTTTGTAATCCTCCAGGAGGGCGTTGTTTCCTGAGGGTGCAAAGAGCCACGTCATCCCTTTAATAGCAAGGCCCTGACGATGCCTTTGTAGTAATCTGTCAGAAACTGCTGCGGGAGAGCCTTGTGCCAAACTCTGCTGGGGAAACAATCCACCGTGCACTGAGGAGACCCTCCCTGAGAGAATACTAGGCTGCTTTCGCCTTGCATGCAACTTGCTCCTACGTGATAAGGAAAACAGTAAACATTGCAGTAGAAGGCGGTCTTCTCTGTACGCCCTCTGTCTCAGAGACCGAAGTGAGCCGCGAATAGGCCTTCGCACTAGCCACACAGGAAGCTGCAGAACAAGATGCTTTGAAATGACAGCAGTGGAGGCAAGCCAGCTATGGATTCAGCTTATGTGAGTGAAAGAAACCAGTGCGGGATGGCCCATCCAAGGAATCATTGAAGCCGTGGCGGTGGAAGTTGAAACTGAGCTTGCAATGTGCTTTCCGTGTCTGTCGTGTGCGCGTGCACTCTAAGCGCCTGAGTGACGTCTGCTGCGCAGAGCTCTGTGTGTGCCGAGCGGCGTGCGCTCGCTTGGGTGGCCATTCGCGTGAGGCCTTGCTGAGGCAGCCTGGCTGTCAGAAAGTTGCCCGCATACAACGAATTCCGCTTGCAAAGTGCTTCCCGTGTCTGCCCTGTGTGCCTGCACTCTAAGCGCCTGAGTGGAGTCTGCTGCGCAGAGCTCTGTGTGTGCCGAGCGGCGTGCGCTCGCTTGGGTGGCCATTCGCGTGAGGCCTTGCTGAGGCAGCCTGGCTGTCAGAAAGTTGCCCGCATACAACGAATTCCGCTTGCAATGTGCTTCCCGTGTCTGCCGTGTGTGCCTGCACTCTAAGCGCCTGAGTGGAGTCTGCTGCGCAGAGCTCTGTGTGTGCTGAGCGGCGTGCGCTCGCTTGGGTGGCCATTCGCGCGAGGCCTTGCTGAGGAAGCCTGGCTGTCAGGAAAACGCCCGCATACAACGAATTTAGCTTGGCAGTGCAAAAAGTCGCTTTCGTCTGCTACTACGTGGCCGCTCCAGAGAGGCCCAGGTTGGTCTGTGTGGTATGTAAGCCGGTTTCCCATGCCACAGTCTGAGCTTTGAAAACTAAGTGCCCATTGGCTTCAGTCCCCAACCATCATGTCAGCGAGAGGTGTGTGCAAGCTTCTGCAAAGCCTGGTGGCGGATGGGCCCTAAGCGTCAGGGCCGTTGTCCTGCAGAGAAGGATCTGAGGCTGTCTCAGTTCAAGGGATTTCCTGCTCAGCCATATCCAGACTGGCAGCTAAACACTGCTGTGTCAAGGCGAGCTTCTTATACACACTTCTACTCCCAGACACAGGGATACTGTGAAGAGGTCTTCCGCCCAGCCTCAGGGGAAGAGGCGGGGCAAGTTGCTTTCTGTACAGCATTCATTGGAAGCAGGACGTTTGGAGGTTCTGTTCCACAGGCGAAAAGCAGGCAGCACTAGGAGAATCTGTCAAGGAAGCTCCTCTTTATGGCTAGCGAGGCTTAATTCAAACGTGCAATGGAAAATTGTTCTGGGGTAACTGAGCTCTAACTTCACGCTCTAACACTTGCAGCTACTTTCTCCTAACTCATACAGAGTGGAATCGCCAAATACAGAGTAGAATTCTGTTGCGGTACGCTGTGTTCTTGTGTGCTTGGCGATGTATTGCCGACGGCCTGCGGGACCTGCTTGTCTTCTGTGTTGTGTGTTGTCCGTGCTGTGTGTATCTTGTATGTAGTATGTGCGGTATGTGTTCCTCACTGCTTGCTGAGTGCACAGTTCTGTGTATTTTTCACTGTGCTGTGTGTTATGTGAGATGTTGGTATTTGTGAGTGGTGTGTGTTGAGTGGTTCTTCGTGCATTGTACATTTCGCCTTTTTTGATGAGTTCTCTGTTGGCGGTTGCATATGTTGTGCGTTTGGTGTGTGGCTTCCCGTCTAATGTGTAGTGTGAAATGTGTGTCTGGTCTTTCTGTTGTCTGCTGTGTTGTGTACTGTGTTCTGGGTTGTGCGAGTGCTGTCTTTCGGCTTTCCGTGTGTTGCATACTGGGTCGATGTTGGGTGGGCTGTGTAATTTGAGCACTGTGTGCAAAGTTGAGTTTGGCTTGTGTCGGACGTGTTGTGTGCATGTGCATGTTGTGTGTGTGTGTTTGTGCGTTTTCGTTCGTGCTGTCTGCGTGTGGGTCTGCGTGTGCGCAGTATTGTATGCTTGTGGTTGTGCGTGTTGTGTGTAGTGCGTTCTATGTGTGTTGCATGTGTTTTCGTCAGTTGCGTGTGTGCACTTGTAGGTGCTGTGTCAGTTTTGTGTGTGTGAGATTGTGATTTGTGTGCTGTTGTGTTAGAGAGGCTGTGTGTGTGTGTTTGGCTGTTTGAGTTATGCACGTGATGTGAGATGTGTTGACTGTGTGTGGTTGTGCTTGTTTTGTACGTCTCTTGTGCGCAGTCTGCGGTCTGTGCAGTGTTTATCGCGCGTATTGTGAGCAGTAGCTATGTGCCTGCCTTTCAAGGGTGTGGTGTGTTTATGGTGTCTGTTGTGTGGCGTGTTTCTGTGTTGTGTGTGTGTGCACTGCGTTGTGCTCCTGTGTGAGGATGTATGTGTGGTGTGTCTGTGCGTGATTGTGTGTGTAGTGCGTAGTGTGTGAAATGGGTGCTACTTGTCTTCTTGGTTGGTTATATGTGTTTTGCCCATGGATTTGGGAGTGTCGTGTGTGTTAGGAGTTGTGGTACTTTCTGTGTGTGTCGTGTGCTGTGTTGTTCTGTGATTTGTGTTTGTGCTGTGTGTGTCCTACTCTGTGTGTTCTGTGGTCTGTGTGTTTTGCAAGTTGAGTGAGATATTGCGTGTTAGGACCGATATCTTGTGTATATGTTGCGTGTTTGGCATTGTGCATTCTGCGAGGCTCTGTGTGCTGTATGTTTTATGTGTGTTTGGAGTGATGTGTGCACTGTGTGAAATGTGTGTTGCATAAATTCGGTGTTCTTTCTGTGGTGGTTTGTGTGTGTTTTGCATGGGGGTTGCTATGTGTGTGGTTGTGTTTGACAGGTTGTGTGCGTGGTTGGCTCCTTGAGCAATGAGTGTACTTTGTGATGCGTGTACTGTGTATGGTCAAGCTTGGTCAGTGGGCCTCACTGTGGGTGTTGTGTTCACTCTGAGAACCGTGGTTCATGTGTATAGCGTGCAGTTATGTTCTCGGTGTGATGTGCTGTGCGTTGAGGGACTTCTGCATTCAAGTGCACAGAAGGTAGCCTCTCATGCTTGTCCGTTTTCGCCACAGGTTTGTAATCCTCCAGGAGGGCGTTGTTTCCTGAGGGTGCAAAGAGCCACGTCATCCCTTTAATAGCAAGGCCCTGACGATGCCTTTGTAGTAATCTGTCAGAAACTGCTGCGGGAGAGCCTTGTGCCAAACTCTGCTGGGGAAACAATCCACCGTGCACTGAGGAGACCCTCCCTGAGAGAATACTAGGCTGCTTTCGCCTTGCATGCAACTTGCTCCTACGTGATAAGGAAAACAGTAAACATTGCAGTAGAAGGCGGTCTTCTCTGTACGCCCTCTGTCTCAGAGACCGAAGTGAGCCGCGAATAGGCCTTCGCACTAGCCACACAGGAAGCTGCAGAACAAGATGCTTTGAAATGACAGCAGTGGAGGCAAGCCAGCTATGGATTCAGCTTATGTGAGTGAAAGAAACCAGTGCGGGATGGCCCATCCAAGGAATCATTGAAGCCGTGGCGGTGGAAGTTGAAACTGAGCTTGCAATGTGCTTTCCGTGTCTGTCGTGTGCGCGTGCACTCTAAGCGCCTGAGTGACGTCTGCTGCGCAGAGCTCTGTGTGTGCCGAGCGGCGTGCGCTCGCTTGGGTGGCCATTCGCGTGAGGCCTTGCTGAGGCAGCCTGGCTGTCAGAAAGTTGCCCGCATACAACGAATTCCGCTTGCAAAGTGCTTCCCGTGTCTGCCCTGTGTGCCTGCACTCTAAGCGCCTGAGTGGAGTCTGCTGCGCAGAGCTCTGTGTGTGCCGAGCGGCGTGCGCTCGCTTGGGTGGCCATTCGCGTGAGGCCTTGCTGAGGCAGCCTGGCTGTCAGAAAGTTGCCCGCATACAACGAATTCCGCTTGCAATGTGCTTCCCGTGTCTGCCGTGTGTGCCTGCACTCTAAGCGCCTGAGTGGAGTCTGCTGCGCAGAGCTCTGTGTGTGCTGAGCGGCGTGCGCTCGCTTGGGTGGCCATTCGCGCGAGGCCTTGCTGAGGAAGCCTGGCTGTCAGGAAAACGCCCGCATACAACGAATTTAGCTTGGCAGTGCAAAAAGTCGCTTTCGTCTGCTACTACGTGGCCGCTCCAGAGAGGCCCAGGTTGGTCTGTGTGGTATGTAAGCCGGTTTCCCATGCCACAGTCTGAGCTTTGAAAACTAAGTGCCCATTGGCTTCAGTCCCCAACCATCATGTCAGCGAGAGGTGTGTGCAAGCTTCTGCAAAGCCTGGTGGCGGATGGGCCCTAAGCGTCAGGGCCGTTGTCCTGCAGAGAAGGATCTGAGGCTGTCTCAGTTCAAGGGATTTCCTGCTCAGCCATATCCAGACTGGCAGCTAAACACTGCTGTGTCAAGGCGAGCTTCTTATACACACTTCTACTCCCAGACACAGGGATACTGTGAAGAGGTCTTCCGCCCAGCCTCAGGGGAAGAGGCGGGGCAAGTTGCTTTCTGTACAGCATTCATTGGAAGCAGGACGTTTGGAGGTTCTGTTCCACAGGCGAAAAGCAGGCAGCACTAGGAGAATCTGTCAAGGAAGCTCCTCTTTATGGCTAGCGAGGCTTAATTCAAACGTGCAATGGAAAATTGTTCTGGGGTAACTGAGCTCTAACTTCACGCTCTAACACTTGCAGCTACTTTCTCCTAACTCATACAGAGTGGAATCGCCAAATACAGAGTAGAATTCTGTTGCGGTACGCTGTGTTCTTGTGTGCTTGGCGATGTATTGCCGACGGCCTGCGGGACCTGCTTGTCTTCTGTGTTGTGTGTTGTCCGTGCTGTGTGTATCTTGTATGTAGTATGTGCGGTATGTGTTCCTCACTGCTTGCTGAGTGCACAGTTCTGTGTATTTTTCACTGTGCTGTGTGTTATGTGAGATGTTGGTATTTGTGAGTGGTGTGTGTTGAGTGGTTCTTCGTGCATTGTACATTTCGCCTTTTTTGATGAGTTCTCTGTTGGCGGTTGCATATGTTGTGCGTTTGGTGTGTGGCTTCCCGTCTAATGTGTAGTGTGAAATGTGTGTCTGGTCTTTCTGTTGTCTGCTGTGTTGTGTACTGTGTTCTGGGTTGTGCGAGTGCTGTCTTTCGGCTTTCCGTGTGTTGCATACTGGGTCGATGTTGGGTGGGCTGTGTAATTTGAGCACTGTGTGCAAAGTTGAGTTTGCCTTGTGTCGGACGTGTTGTGTGCATGTGCATGTTGTGTGTGTGTGTTTGTGCGTTTTCGTTCGTGCTGTCTGCGTGTGGGTCTGCGTGTGCGCAGTATTGTATGCTTGTGGTTGTGCGTGTTGTGTGTAGTGCGTTCTATGTGTGTTGCATGTGTTTTCGTCAGTTGCGTGTGTGCACTTGTAGGTGCTGTGTCAGTTTTGTGTGTGTGAGATTGTGATTTGTGTGCTGTTGTGTTAGAGAGGCTGTGTGTGTGTGTTTGGCTGTTTGAGTTATGCACGTGATGTGAGATGTGTTGACTGTGTGTGGTTGTGCTTGTTTTGTACGTCTCTTGTGCGCAGTCTGCGGTCTGTGCAGTGTTTATCGCGCGTATTGTGAGCAGTAGCTATGTGCCTGCCTTTCAAGGGTGTGGTGTGTTTATGGTGTCTGTTGTGTGGCGTGTTTCTGTGTTGTGTGTGTGTGCACTGCGTTGTGCTCCTGTGTGAGGATGTATGTGTGGTGTGTCTGTGCGTGATTGTGTGTGTAGTGCGTAGTGTGTGAAATGGGTGCTACTTGTCTTCTTGGTTGGTTATATGTGTTTTGCCCATGGATTTGGGAGTGTCGTGTGTGTTAGGAGTTGTGGTACTTTCTGTGTGTGTCGTGTGCTGTGTTGTTCTGTGATTTGTGTTTGTGCTGTGTGTGTCCTACTCTGTGTGTTCTGTGGTCTGTGTGTTTTGCAAGTTGAGTGAGATATTGCGTGTTAGGACCGATATCTTGTGTATATGTTGCGTGTTTGGCATTGTGCATTCTGCGAGGCTCTGTGTGCTGTATGTTTTATGTGTGTTTGGAGTGATGTGTGCACTGTGTGAAATGTGTGTTGCATAAATTCGGTGTTCTTTCTGTGGTGGTTTGTGTGTGTTTTGCATGGGGGTTGCTATGTGTGTGGTTGTGTTTGACAGGTTGTGTGCGTGGTTGGCTCCTTGAGCAATGAGTGTACTTTGTGATGCGTGTACTGTGTATGGTCAAGCTTGGTCAGTGGGCCTCACTGTGGGTGTTGTGTTCACTCTGAGAACCGTGGTTCATGTGTATAGCGTGCAGTTATGTTCTCGGTGTGATGTGCTGTGCGTTGAGGGACTTCTGCATTCAAGTGCACAGAAGGTAGCCTCTCATGCTTGTCCGTTTTCGCCACAGGTTTGTAATCCTCCAGGAGGGCGTTGTTTCCTGAGGGTGCAAAGAGCCACGTCATCCCTTTAATAGCAAGGCCCTGACGATGCCTTTGTAGTAATCTGTCAGAAACTGCTGCGGGAGAGCCTTGTGCCAAACTCTGCTGGGGAAACAATCCACCGTGCACTGAGGAGACCCTCCCTGAGAGAATACTAGGCTGCTTTCGCCTTGCATGCAACTTGCTCCTACGTGATAAGGAAAACAGTAAACATTGCAGTAGAAGGCGGTCTTCTCTGTACGCCCTCTGTCTCAGAGACCGAAGTGAGCCGCGAATAGGCCTTCGCACTAGCCACACAGGAAGCTGCAGAACAAGATGCTTTGAAATGACAGCAGTGGAGGCAAGCCAGCTATGGATTCAGCTTATGTGAGTGAAAGAAACCAGTGCGGGATGGCCCATCCAAGGAATCATTGAAGCCGTGGTGGTGGAAGTTGAAACTGAGCTTGCAATGTGCTTTCCGTGTCTGTCGTGTGCGCGTGCACTCTAAGCGCCTGAGTGACGTCTGCTGCGCAGAGCTCTGTGTGTGCCGAGCGGCGTGCGCTCGCTTGGGTGGCCATTCGCGTGAGGCCTTGCTGAGGCAGCCTGGCTGTCAGAAAGTTGCCCGCATACAACGAATTCCGCTTGCAAAGTGCTTCCCGTGTCTGCCATGTGTGCCTGCACTCTAAGCGCCTGAGTGGAGTCTGCTGCGCAGAGCTCTGTGTGTGCCGAGCGGCGTGCGCTCGCTTGGGTGGCCATTCGCGTGAGGCCTTGCTGAGGCAGCCTGGCTGTCAGAAAGTTGCCCGCATACAACGAATTCCGCTTGCAATGTGCTTCCCGTGTCTGCCGTGTGTGCCTGCACTCTAAGCGCCTGAGTGGAGTCTGCTGCGCAGAGCTCTGTGTGTGCTGAGCGGCGTGCGCTCGCTTGGGTGGCCATTCGCGCGAGGCCTTGCTGAGGAAGCCTGGCTGTCAGGAAAACGCCCGCATACAACGAATTTAGCTTGGCAGTGCAAAAAGTCGCTTTCGTCTGCTACTACGTGGCCGCTCCAGAGAGGCCCAGGTTGGTCTGTGTGGTATGTAAGCCGGTTTCCCATGCCACAGTCTGAGCTTTGAAAACTAAGTGCCCATTGGCTTCAGTCCCCAACCATCATGTCAGCGAGAGGTGTGTGCAAGCTTCTGCAAAGCCTGGTGGCGGATGGGCCCTAAGCGTCAGGGCCGTTGTCCTGCAGAGAAGGATCTGAGGCTGTCTCAGTTCAAGGGATTTCCTGCTCAGCCATATCCAGACTGGCAGCTAAACACTGCTGTGTCAAGGCGAGCTTCTTATACACACTTCTACTCCCAGACACAGGGATACTGTGAAGAGGTCTTCCGCCCAGCCTCAGGGGAAGAGGCGGGGCAAGTTGCTTTCTGTACAGCATTCATTGGAAGCAGGACGTTTGGAGGTTCTGTTCCACAGGCGAAAAGCAGGCAGCACTAGGAGAATCTGTCAAGGAAGCTCCTCTTTATGGCTAGCGAGGCTTAATTCAAACGTGCAATGGAAAATTGTTCTGGGGTAACTGAGCTCTAACTTCACGCTCTAACACTTGCAGCTACTTTCTCCTAACTCATACAGAGTGGAATCGCCAAATACAGAGTAGAATTCTGTTGCGGTACGCTGTGTTCTTGTGTGCTTGGCGATGTATTGCCGACGGCCTGCGGGACCTGCTTGTCTTCTGTGTTGTGTGTTGTCCGTGCTGTGTGTATCTTGTATGTAGTATGTGCGGTATGTGTTCCTCACTGCTTGCTGAGTGCACAGTTCTGTGTATTTTTCACTGTGCTGTGTGTTATGTGAGATGTTGGTATTTGTGAGTGGTGTGTGTTGAGTGGTTCTTCGTGCATTGTACATTTCGCCTTTTTTGATGAGTTCTCTGTTGGCGGTTGCATATGTTGTGCGTTTGGTGTGTGGCTTCCCGTCTAATGTGTAGTGTGAAATGTGTGTCTGGTCTTTCTGTTGTCTGCTGTGTTGTGTACTGTGTTCTGGGTTGTGCGAGTGCTGTCTTTCGGCTTTCCGTGTGTTGCATACTGGGTCGATGTTGGGTGGGCTGTGTAATTTGAGCACTGTGTGCAAAGTTGAGTTTGCCTTGTGTCGGACGTGTTGTGTGCATGTGCATGTTGTGTGTGTGTGTTTGTGCGTTTTCGTTCGTGCTGTCTGCGTGTGGGTCTGCGTGTGCGCAGTATTGTATGCTTGTGGTTGTGCGTGTTGTGTGTAGTGCGTTCTATGTGTGTTGCATGTGTTTTCGTCAGTTGCGTGTGTGCACTTGTAGGTGCTGTGTCAGTTTTGTGTGTGTGAGATTGTGATTTGTGTGCTGTTGTGTTAGAGAGGCTGTGTGTGTGTGTTTGGCTGTTTGAGTTATGCACGTGATGTGAGATGTGTTGACTGTGTGTGGTTGTGCTTGTTTTGTACGTCTCTTGTGCGCAGTCTGCGGTCTGTGCAGTGTTTATCGCGCGTATTGTGAGCAGTAGCTATGTGCCTGCCTTTCAAGGGTGTGGTGTGTTTATGGTGTCTGTTGTGTGGCGTGTTTCTGTGTTGTGTGTGTGTGCACTGCGTTGTGCTCCTGTGTGAGGATGTATGTGTGGTGTGTCTGTGCGTGATTGTGTGTGTAGTGCGTAGTGTGTGAAATGGGTGCTACTTGTCTTCTTGGTTGGTTATATGTGTTTTGCCCATGGATTTGGGAGTGTCGTGTGTGTTAGGAGTTGTGGTACTTTCTGTGTGTGTCGTGTGCTGTGTTGTTCTGTGATTTGTGTTTGTGCTGTGTGTGTCCTACTCTGTGTGTTCTGTGGTCTGTGTGTTTTGCAAGTTGAGTGAGATATTGCGTGTTAGGACCGATATCTTGTGTATATGTTGCGTGTTTGGCATTGTGCATTCTGCGAGGCTCTGTGTGCTGTATGTTTTATGTGTGTTTGGAGTGATGTGTGCACTGTGTGAAATGTGTGTTGCATAAATTCGGTGTTCTTTCTGTGGTGGTTTGTGTGTGTTTTGCATGAGGGTTGCTATGTGTGTGGTTGTGTTTGACAGGTTGTGTGCGTGGTTGGCTCCTTGAGCAATGAGTGTACTTTGTGATGCGTGTACTGTGTATGGTCAAGCTTGGTCAGTGGGCCTCACTGTGGGTGTTGTGTTCACTCTGAGAACCGTGGTTCATGTGTATAGCGTGCAGTTATGTTCTCGGTGTGATGTGCTGTGCGTTGAGGGACTTCTGCATTCAAGTGCACAGAAGGTAGCCTCTCATGCTTGTCCGTTTTCGCCACAGGTTTGTAATCCTCCAGGAGGGCGTTGTTTCCTGAGGGTGCAAAGAGCCACGTCATCCCTTTAATAGCAAGGCCCTGACGATGCCTTTGTAGTAATCTGTCAGAAACTGCTGCGGGAGAGCCTTGTGCCAAACTCTGCTGGGGAAACAATCCACCGTGCACTGAGGAGACCCTCCCTGAGAGAATACTAGGCTGCTTTCGCCTTGCATGCAACTTGCTCCTACGTGATAAGGAAAACAGTAAACATTGCAGTAGAAGGCGGTCTTCTCTGTACGCCCTCTGTCTCAGAGACCGAAGTGAGCCGCGAATAGGCCTTCGCACTAGCCACACAGGAAGCTGCAGAACAAGATGCTTTGAAATGACAGCAGTGGAGGCAAGCCAGCTATGGATTCAGCTTATGTGAGTGAAAGAAACCAGTGCGGGATGGCCCATCCAAGGAATCATTGAAGCCGTGGCGGTGGAAGTTGAAACTGAGCTTGCAATGTGCTTTCCGTGTCTGTCGTGTGCGCGTGCACTCTAAGCGCCTGAGTGACGTCTGCTGCGCAGAGCTCTGTGTGTGCCGAGCGGCGTGCGCTCGCTTGGGTGGCCATTCGCGTGAGGCCTTGCTGAGGCAGCCTGGCTGTCAGAAAGTTGCCCGCATACAACGAATTCCGCTTGCAATGTGCTTCCCGTGTCTGCCGTGTGTGCCTGCACTCTAAGCGCCTGAGTGGAGTCTGCTGCGCAGAGCTCTGTGTGTGCTGAGCGGCGTGCGCTCGCTTGGGTGGCCATTCGCGCGAGGCCTTGCTGAGGAAGCCTGGCTGTCAGGAAAACGCCCGCATACAACGAATTTAGCTTGGCAGTGCAAAAAGTCGCTTTCGTCTGCTACTACGTGGCCGCTCCAGAGAGGCCCAGGTTGGTCTGTGTGGTATGTAAGCCGGTTTCCCATGCCACAGTCTGAGCTTTGAAAACTAAGTGCCCATTGGCTTCAGTCCCCAACCATCATGTCAGCGAGAGGTGTGTGCAAGCTTCTGCAAAGCCTGGTGGCGGATGGGCCCTAAGCGTCAGGGCCGTTGTCCTGCAGAGAAGGATCTGAGGCTGTCTCAGTTCAAGGGATTTCCTGCTCAGCCATATCCAGACTGGCAGCTAAACACTGCTGTGTCAAGGCGAGCTTCTTATACACACTTCTACTCCCAGACACAGGGATACTGTGAAGAGGTCTTCCGCCCAGCCTCAGGGGAAGAGGCGGGGCAAGTTGCTTTCTGTACAGCATTCATTGGAAGCAGGACGTTTGGAGGTTCTGTTCCACAGGCGAAAAGCAGGCAGCACTAGGAGAATCTGTCAAGGAAGCTCCTCTTTATGGCTAGCGAGGCTTAATTCAAACGTGCAATGGAAAATTGTTCTGGGGTAACTGAGCTCTAACTTCACGCTCTAACACTTGCAGCTACTTTCTCCTAACTCATACAGAGTGGAATCGCCAAATACAGAGTAGAATTCTGTTGCGGTACGCTGTGTTCTTGTGTGCTTGGCGATGTATTGCCGACGGCCTGCGGGACCTGCTTGTCTTCTGTGTTGTGTGTTGTCCGTGCTGTGTGTATCTTGTATGTAGTATGTGCGGTATGTGTTCCTCACTGCTTGCTGAGTGCACAGTTCTGTGTATTTTTCACTGTGCTGTGTGTTATGTGAGATGTTGGTATTTGTGAGTGGTGTGTGTTGAGTGGTTCTTCGTGCATTGTACATTTCGCCTTTTTTGATGAGTTCTCTGTTGGCGGTTGCATATGTTGTGCGTTTGGTGTGTGGCTTCCCGTCTAATGTGTAGTGTGAAATGTGTGTCTGGTCTTTCTGTTGTCTGCTGTGTTGTGTACTGTGTTCTGGGTTGTGCGAGTGCTGTCTTTCGGCTTTCCGTGTGTTGCATACTGGGTCGATGTTGGGTGGGCTGTGTAATTTGAGCACTGTGTGCAAAGTTGAGTTTGCCTTGTGTCGGACGTGTTGTGTGCATGTGCATGTTGTGTGTGTGTGTTTGTGCGTTTTCGTTCGTGCTGTCTGCGTGTGGGTCTGCGTGTGCGCAGTATTGTATGCTTGTGGTTGTGCGTGTTGTGTGTAGTGCGTTCTATGTGTGTTGCATGTGTTTTCGTCAGTTGCGTGTGTGCACTTGTAGGTGCTGTGTCAGTTTTGTGTGTGTGAGATTGTGATTTGTGTGCTGTTGTGTTAGAGAGGCTGTGTGTGTGTGTTTGGCTGTTTGAGTTATGCACGTGATGTGAGATGTGTTGACTGTGTGTGGTTGTGCTTGTTTTGTACGTCTCTTGTGCGCAGTCTGCGGTCTGTGCAGTGTTTATCGCGCGTATTGTGAGCAGTAGCTATGTGCCTGCCTTTCAAGGGTGTGGTGTGTTTATGGTGTCTGTTGTGTGGCGTGTTTCTGTGTTGTGTGTGTGTGCACTGCGTTGTGCTCCTGTGTGAGGATGTATGTGTGGTGTGTCTGTGCGTGATTGTGTGTGTAGTGCGTAGTGTGTGAAATGGGTGCTACTTGTCTTCTTGGTTGGTTATATGTGTTTTGCCCATGGATTTGGGAGTGTCGTGTGTGTTAGGAGTTGTGGTACTTTCTGTGTGTGTCGTGTGCTGTGTTGTTCTGTGATTTGTGTTTGTGCTGTGTGTGTCCTACTCTGTGTGTTCTGTGGTCTGTGTGTTTTGCAAGTTGAGTGAGATATTGCGTGTTAGGACCGATATCTTGTGTATATGTTGCGTGTTTGGCATTGTGCATTCTGCGAGGCTCTGTGTGCTGTATGTTTTATGTGTGTTTGGAGTGATGTGTGCACTGTGTGAAATGTGTGTTGCATAAATTCGGTGTTCTTTCTGTGGTGGTTTGTGTGTGTTTTGCATGGGGGTTGCTATGTGTGTGGTTGTGTTTGACAGGTTGTGTGCGTGGTTGGCTCCTTGAGCAATGAGTGTACTTTGTGATGCGTGTACTGTGTATGGTCAAGCTTGGTCAGTGGGCCTCACTGTGGGTGTTGTGTTCACTCTGAGAACCGTGGTTCATGTGTATAGCGTGCAGTTATGTTCTCGGTGTGATGTGCTGTGCGTTGAGGGACTTCTGCATTCAAGTGCACAGAAGCTAGCCTCTCATGCTTGTCCGTTTTCGCCACAGGTTTGTAATCCTCCAGGAGGGCGTTGTTTCCTGAGGGTGCAAAGAGCCACGTCATCCCTTTAATAGCAAGGCCCTGACGATGCCTTTGTAGTAATCTGTCAGAAACTGCTGCGGGAGAGCCTTGTGCCAAACTCTGCTGGGGAAACAATCCACCGTGCACTGAGGAGACCCTCCCTGAGAGAATACTAGGCTGCTTTCGCGTTGCATGCAACTTGCTCCTACGTGATAAGGAAAACAGTAAACATTGCAGTAGAAGGCGGTCTTCTCTGTACGCCCTCTGTCTCAGAGACCGAAGTGAGCCGCGAATAGGCCTTCGCACTAGCCACACAGGAAGCTGCAGAACAAGATGCTTTGAAATGACAGCAGTGGAGGCAAGCCAGCTATGGATTCAGCTTATGTGAGTGAAAGAAACCAGTGCGGGATGGCCCATCCAAGGAATCATTGAAGCCGTGGCGGTGGAAGTTGAAACTGAGCTTGCAATGTGCTTTCCGTGTCTGTCGTGTGCGCGTGCACTCTAAGCGCCTGAGTGACGTCTGCTGCGCAGAGCTCTGTGTGTGCTGAGCGGCGTGCGCTCGCTTGGGTGGCCATTCGCGCGAGGCCTTGCTGAGGAAGCCTGGCTGTCAGGAAAACGCCCGCATACAACGAATTTAGCTTGGCAGTGCAAAAAGTCGCTTTCGTCTGCTACTACGTGGCCGCTCCAGAGAGGCCCATGTTGGTCTGTGTGGTATGTAAGCCGGTTTCCCATGCCACAGTCTGAGCTTTGAAAACTAAGTGCCCATTGGCTTCAGTCCCCAACCATCATGTCAGCGAGAGGTGTGTGCAAGCTTCTGCAAAGCCTGGTGGCGGATGGGCCCTAAGCGTCAGGGCCGTTGTCCTGCAGAGAAGGATCTGAGGCTGTCTCAGTTCAAGGGATTTCCTGCTCAGCCATATCCAGACTGGCAGCTAAACACTGCTGTGTCAAGGCGAGCTTCTTATACACACTTCTACTCCCAGACACAGGGATACTGTGAAGAGGTCTTCCGCCCAGCCTCAGGGGAAGAGGCGGGGCAAGTTGCTTTCTGTACAGCATTCATTGGAAGCAGGACGTTTGGAGGTTCTGTTCCACAGGCGAAAAGCAGGCAGCACTAGGAGAATCTGTCAAGGAAGCTCCTCTTTATGGCTAGCGAGGCTTAATTCAAACGTGCAATGGAAAATTGTTCTGGGGTAACTGAGCTCTAACTTCACGCTCTAACACTTGCAGCTACTTTCTCCTAACTCATACAGAGTGGAATCGCCAAATACAGAGTAGAATTCTGTTGCGGTACGCTGTGTTCTTGTGTGCTTGGCGATGTATTGCCGACGGCCTGCGGGACCTGCTTGTCTTCTGTGTTGTGTGTTGTCCGTGCTGTGTGTATCTTGTATGTAGTATGTGCGGTATGTGTTCCTCACTGCTTGCTGAGTGCACAGTTCTGTGTATTTTTCACTGTGCTGTGTGTTATGTGAGATGTTGGTATTTGTGAGTGGTGTGTGTTGAGTGGTTCTTCGTGCATTGTACATTTCGCCTTTTTTGATGAGTTCTCTGTTGGCGGTTGCATATGTTGTGCGTTTGGTGTGTGGCTTCCCGTCTAATGTGTAGTGTGAAATGTGTGTCTGGTCTTTCTGTTGTCTGCTGTGTTGTGTACTGTGTTCTGGGTTGTGCGAGTGCTGTCTTTCGGCTTTCCGTGTGTTGCATACTGGGTCGATGTTGGGTGGGCTGTGTAATTTGAGCACTGTGTGCAAAGTTGAGTTTGCCTTGTGTCGGACGTGTTGTGTGCATGTGCATGTTGTGTGTGTGTGTTTGTGCGTTTTCGTTCGTGCTGTCTGCGTGTGGGTCTGCGTGTGCGCAGTATTGTATGCTTGTGGTTGTGCGTGTTGTGTGTAGTGCGTTCTATGTGTGTTGCATGTGTTTTCGTCAGTTGCGTGTGTGCACTTGTAGGTGCTGTGTCAGTTTTGTGTGTGTGAGATTGTGATTTGTGTGCTGTTGTGTTAGAGAGGCTGTGTGTGTGTGTTTGGCTGTTTGAGTTATGCACGTGATGTGAGATGTGTTGACTGTGTGTGGTTGTGCTTGTTTTGTACGTCTCTTGTGCGCAGTCTGCGGTCTGTGCAGTGTTTATCGCGCGTATTGTGAGCAGTAGCTATGTGCCTGCCTTTCAAGGGTGTGGTGTGTTTATGGTGTCTGTTGTGTGGCGTGTTTCTGTGTTGTGTGTGTGTGCACTGCGTTGTGCTCCTGTGTGAGGATGTATGTGTGGTGTGTCTGTGCGTGATTGTGTGTGTAGTGCGTAGTGTGTGAAATGGGTGCTACTTGTCTTCTTGGTTGGTTATATGTGTTTTGCCCATGGATTTGGGAGTGTCGTGTGTGTTAGGAGTTGTGGTACTTTCTGTGTGTGTCGTGTGCTGTGTTGTTCTGTGATTTGTGTTTGTGCTGTGTGTGTCCTACTCTGTGTGTTCTGTGGTCTGTGTGTTTTGCAAGTTGAGTGAGATATTGCGTGTTAGGACCGATATCTTGTGTATATGTTGCGTGTTTGGCATTGTGCATTCTGCGAGGCTCTGTGTGCTGTATGTTTTATGTGTGTTTGGAGTGATGTGTGCACTGTGTGAAATGTGTGTTGCATAAATTCGGTGTTCTTTCTGTGGTGGTTTGTGTGTGTTTTGCATGGGGGTTGCTATGTGTGTGGTTGTGTTTGACAGGTTGTGTGCGTGGTTGGCTCCTTGAGCAATGAGTGTACTTTGTGATGCGTGTACTGTGTATGGTCAAGCTTGGTCAGTGGGCCTCACTGTGGGTGTTGTGTTCACTCTGAGAACCGTGGTTCATGTGTATAGCGTGCAGTTATGTTCTCGGTGTGATGTGCTGTGCGTTGAGGGACTTCTGCATTCAAGTGCACAGAAGCTAGCCTCTCATGCTTGTCCGTTTTCGCCACAGGTTTGTAATCCTCCAGGAGGGCGTTGTTTCCTGAGGGTGCAAAGAGCCACGTCATCCCTTTAATAGCAAGGCCCTGACGATGCCTTTGTAGTAATCTGTCAGAAACTGCTGCGGGAGAGCCTTGTGCCAAACTCTGCTGGGGAAACAATCCACCGTGCACTGAGGAGACCCTCCCTGAGAGAATACTAGGCTGCTTTCGCGTTGCATGCAACTTGCTCCTACGTGATAAGGAAAACAGTAAACATTGCAGTAGAAGGCGGTCTTCTCTGTACGCCCTCTGTCTCAGAGACCGAAGTGAGCCGCGAATAGGCCTTCGCACTAGCCACACAGGAAGCTGCAGAACAAGATGCTTTGAAATGACAGCAGTGGAGGCAAGCCAGCTATGGATTCAGCTTATGTGAGTGAAAGAAACCAGTGCGGGATGGCCCATCCAAGGAATCATTGAAGCCGTGGCGGTGGAAGTTGAAACTGAGCTTGCAATGTGCTTTCCGTGTCTGTCGTGTGCGCGTGCACTCTAAGCGCCTGAGTGACGTCTGCTGCGCAGAGCTCTGTGTGTGCTGAGCGGCGTGCGCTCGCTTGGGTGGCCATTCGCGCGAGGCCTTGCTGAGGAAGCCTGGCTGTCAGGAAAACGCCCGCATACAACGAATTTAGCTTGGCAGTGCAAAAAGTCGCTTTCGTCTGCTACTACGTGGCCGCTCCAGAGAGGCCCATGTTGGTCTGTGTGGTATGTAAGCCGGTTTCCCATGCCACAGTCTGAGCTTTGAAAACTAAGTGCCCATTGGCTTCAGTCCCCAACCATCATGTCAGCGAGAGGTGTGTGCAAGCTTCTGCAAAGCCTGGTGGCGGATGGGCCCTAAGCGTCAGGGCCGTTGTCCTGCAGAGAAGGATCTGAGGCTGTCTCAGTTCAAGGGATTTCCTGCTCAGCCATATCCAGACTGGCAGCTAAACACTGCTGTGTCAAGGCGAGCTTCTTATACACACTTCTACTCCCAGACACAGGGATACTGTGAAGAGGTCTTCCGCCCAGCCTCAGGGGAAGAGGCGGGGCAAGTTGCTTTCTGTACAGCATTCATTGGAAGCAGGACGTTTGGAGGTTCTGTTCCACAGGCGAAAAGCAGGCAGCACTAGGAGAATCTGTCAAGGAAGCTCCTCTTTATGGCTAGCGAGGCTTAATTCAAACGTGCAATGGAAAATTGTTCTGGGGTAACTGAGCTCTAACTTCACGCTCTAACACTTGCAGCTACTTTCTCCTAACTCATACAGAGTGGAATCGCCAAATACAGAGTAGAATTCTGTTGCGGTACGCTGTGTTCTTGTGTGCTTGGCGATGTATTGCCGACGGCCTGCGGGACCTGCTTGTCTTCTGTGTTGTGTGTTGTCCGTGCTGTGTGTATCTTGTATGTAGTATGTGCGGTATGTGTTCCTCACTGCTTGCTGAGTGCACAGTTCTGTGTATTTTTCACTGTGCTGTGTGTTATGTGAGATGTTGGTATTTGTGAGTGGTGTGTGTTGAGTGGTTCTTCGTGCATTGTACATTTCGCCTTTTTTGATGAGTTCTCTGTTGGCGGTTGCATATGTTGTGCGTTTGGTGTGTGGCTTCCCGTCTAATGTGTAGTGTGAAATGTGTGTCTGGTCTTTCTGTTGTCTGCTGTGTTGTGTACTGTGTTCTGGGTTGTGCGAGTGCTGTCTTTCGGCTTTCCGTGTGTTGCATACTGGGTCGATGTTGGGTGGGCTGTGTAATTTGAGCACTGTGTGCAAAGTTGAGTTTGCCTTGTGTCGGACGTGTTGTGTGCATGTGCATGTTGTGTGTGTGGGTTTGTGCGTTTTCGTTCGTGCTGTCTGCGTGTGGGTCTGCGTGTGCGCAGTATTGTATGCTTGTGGTTGTGCGTGTTGTGTGTAGTGCGTTCTATGTGTGTTGCATGTGTTTTCGTCAGTTGCGTGTGTGCACTTGTAGGTGCTGTGTCAGTTTTGTGTGTGTGAGATTGTGATTTGTGTGCTGTTGTGTTAGAGAGGCTGTGTGTGTGTGTTTGGCTGTTTGAGTTATGCACGTGATGTGAGATGTGTTGACTGTGTGTGGTTGTGCTTGTTTTGTACGTCTCTTGTGCGCAGTCTGCGGTCTGTGCAGTGTTTATCGCGCGTATTGTGAGCAGTAGCTATGTGCCTGCCTTTCAAGGGTGTGGTGTGTTTATGGTGTCTGTTGTGTGGCGTGTTTCTGTGTTGTGTGTGTGTGCACTGCGTTGTGCTCCTGTGTGAGGATGTATGTGTGGTGTGTCTGTGCGTGATTGTGTGTGTAGTGCGTAGTGTGTGAAATGGGTGCTACTTGTCTTCTTGGTTGGTTATATGTGTTTTGCCCATGGATTTGGGAGTGTCGTGTGTGTTAGGAGTTGTGGTACTTTCTGTGTGTGTCGTGTGCTGTGTTGTTCTGTGATTTGTGTTTGTGCTGTGTGTGTCCTACTCTGTGTGTTCTGTGGTCTGTGTGTTTTGCAAGTTGAGTGAGATATTGCGTGTTAGGACCGATATCTTGTGTATATGTTGCGTGTTTGGCATTGTGCATTCTGCGAGGCTCTGTGTGCTGTATGTTTTATGTGTGTTTGGAGTGATGTGTGCACTGTGTGAAATGTGTGTTGCATAAATTCGGTGTTCTTTCTGTGGTGGTTTGTGTGTGTTTTGCATGGGGGTTGCTATGTGTGTGGTTGTGTTTGACAGGTTGTGTGCGTGGTTGGCTCCTTGAGCAATGAGTGTACTTTGTGATGCGTGTACTGTGTATGGTCAAGCTTGGTCAGTGGGCCTCACTGTGGGTGTTGTGTTCACTCTGAGAACCGTGGTTCATGTGTATAGCGTGCAGTTATGTTCTCGGTGTGATGTGCTGTGCGTTGAGGGACTTCTGCATTCAAGTGCACAGAAGGTAGCCTCTCATGCTTGTCCGTTTTCGCCACAGGTTTGTAATCCTCCAGGAGGGCGTTGTTTCCTGAGGGTGCAAAGAGCCACGTCATCCCTTTAATAGCAAGGCCCTGACGATGCCTTTGTAGTAATCTGTCAGAAACTGCTGCGGGAGAGCCTTGTGCCAAACTCTGCTGGGGAAACAATCCACCGTGCACTGAGGAGACCCTCCCTGAGAGAATACTAGGCTGCTTTCGCCTTGCATGCAACTTGCTCCTACGTGATAAGGAAAACAGTAAACATTGCAGTAGAAGGCGGTCTTCTCTGTACGCCCTCTGTCTCAGAGACCGAAGTGAGCCGCGAATAGGCCTTCGCACTAGCCACACAGGAAGCTGCAGAACAAGATGCTTTGAAATGACAGCAGTGGAGGCAAGCCAGCTATGGATTCAGCTTATGTGAGTGAAAGAAACCAGTGCGGGATGGCCCATCCAAGGAATCATTGAAGCCGTGGCGGTGGAAGTTGAAACTGAGCTTGCAATGTGCTTTCCGTGTCTGTCGTGTGCGCGTGCACTCTAAGCGCCTGAGTGACGTCTGCTGCGCAGAGCTCTGTGTGTGCCGAGCGGCGTGCGCTCGCTTGGGTGGCCATTCGCGTGAGGCCTTGCTGAGGCAGCCTGGCTGTCAGAAAGTTGCCCGCATACAACGAATTCCGCTTGCAATGTGCTTCCCGTGTCTGCCGTGTGTGCCTGCACTCTAAGCGCCTGAGTGGAGTCTGCTGCGCAGAGCTCTGTGTGTGCTGAGCGGCGTGCGCTCGCTTGGGTGGCCATTCGCGCGAGGCCTTGCTGAGGAAGCCTGGCTGTCAGGAAAACGCCCGCATACAACGAATTTAGCTTGGCAGTGCAAAAAGTCGCTTTCGTCTGCTACTACGTGGCCGCTCCAGAGAGGCCCAGGTTGGTCTGTGTGGTATGTAAGCCGGTTTCCCATGCCACAGTCTGAGCTTTGAAAACTAAGTGCCCATTGGCTTCAGTCCCCAACCATCATGTCAGCGAGAGGTGTGTGCAAGCTTCTGCAAAGCCTGGTGGCGGATGGGCCCTAAGCGTCAGGGCCGTTGTCCTGCAGAGAAGGATCTGAGGCTGTCTCAGTTCAAGGGATTTCCTGCTCAGCCATATCCAGACTGGCAGCTAAACACTGCTGTGTCAAGGCGAGCTTCTTATACACACTTCTACTCCCAGACACAGGGATACTGTGAAGAGGTCTTCCGCCCAGCCTCAGGGGAAGAGGCGGGGCAAGTTGCTTTCTGTACAGCATTCATTGGAAGCAGGACGTTTGGAGGTTCTGTTCCACAGGCGAAAAGCAGGCAGCACTAGGAGAATCTGTCAAGGAAGCTCCTCTTTATGGCTAGCGAGGCTTAATTCAAACGTGCAATGGAAAATTGTTCTGGGGTAACTGAGCTCTAACTTCACGCTCTAACACTTGCAGCTACTTTCTCCTAACTCATACAGAGTGGAATCGCCAAATACAGAGTAGAATTCTGTTGCGGTACGCTGTGTTCTTGTGTGCTTGGCGATGTATTGCCGACGGCCTGCGGGACCTGCTTGTCTTCTGTGTTGTGTGTTGTCCGTGCTGTGTGTATCTTGTATGTAGTATGTGCGGTATGTGTTCCTCACTGCTTGCTGAGTGCACAGTTCTGTGTATTTTTCACTGTGCTGTGTGTTATGTGAGATGTTGGTATTTGTGAGTGGTGTGTGTTGAGTGGTTCTTCGTGCATTGTACATTTCGCCTTTTTTGATGAGTTCTCTGTTGGCGGTTGCATATGTTGTGCGTTTGGTGTGTGGCTTCCCGTCTAATGTGTAGTGTGAAATGTGTGTCTGGTCTTTCTGTTGTCTGCTGTGTTGTGTACTGTGTTCTGGGTTGTGCGAGTGCTGTCTTTCGGCTTTCCGTGTGTTGCATACTGGGTCGATGTTGGGTGGGCTGTGTAATTTGAGCACTGTGTGCAAAGTTGAGTTTGCCTTGTGTCGGACGTGTTGTGTGCATGTGCATGTTGTGTGTGTGTGTTTGTGCGTTTTCGTTCGTGCTGTCTGCGTGTGGGTCTGCGTGTGCGCAGTATTGTATGCTTGTGGTTGTGCGTGTTGTGTGTAGTGCGTTCTATGTGTGTTGCATGTGTTTTCGTCAGTTGCGTGTGTGCACTTGTAGGTGCTGTGTCAGTTTTGTGTGTGTGAGATTGTGATTTGTGTGCTGTTGTGTTAGAGAGGCTGTGTGTGTGTGTTTGGCTGTTTGAGTTATGCACGTGATGTGAGATGTGTTGACTGTGTGTGGTTGTGCTTGTTTTGTACGTCTCTTGTGCGCAGTCTGCGGTCTGTGCAGTGTTTATCGCGCGTATTGTGAGCAGTAGCTATGTGCCTGCCTTTCAAGGGTGTGGTGTGTTTATGGTGTCTGTTGTGTGGCGTGTTTCTGTGTTGTGTGTGTGTGCACTGCGTTGTGCTCCTGTGTGAGGATGTATGTGTGGTGTGTCTGTGCGTGATTGTGTGTGTAGTGCGTAGTGTGTGAAATGGGTGCTACTTGTCTTCTTGGTTGGTTATATGTGTTTTGCCCATGGATTTGGGAGTGTCGTGTGTGTTAGGAGTTGTGGTACTTTCTGTGTGTGTCGTGTGCTGTGTTGTTCTGTGATTTGTGTTTGTGCTGTGTGTGTCCTACTCTGTGTGTTCTGTGGTCTGTGTGTTTTGCAAGTTGAGTGAGATATTGCGTATTAGGACCGATATCTTGTGTATATGTTGCGTGTTTGGCATTGTGCATTCTGCGAGGCTCTGTGTGCTGTATGTTTTATGTGTGTTTGGAGTGATGTGTGCACTGTGTGAAATGTGTGTTGCATAAATTCGGTGTTCTTTCTGTGGTGGTTTGTGTGTGTTTTGCATGGGGGTTGCTATGTGTGTGGTTGTGTTTGACAGGTTGTGTGCGTGGTTGGCTCCTTGAGCAATGAGTGTACTTTGTGATGCGTGTACTGTGTATGGTCAAGCTTGGTCAGTGGGCCTCACTGTGGGTGTTGTGTTCACTCTGAGAACCGTGGTTCATGTGTATAGCGTGCAGTTATGTTCTCGGTGTGATGTGCTGTGCGTTGAGGGACTTCTGCATTCAAGTGCACAGAAGGTAGCCTCTCATGCTTGTCCGTTTTCGCCACAGGTTTGTAATCCTCCAGGAGGGCGTTGTTTCCTGAGGGTGCAAAGAGCCACGTCATCCCTTTAATAGCAAGGCCCTGACGATGCCTTTGTAGTAATCTGTCAGAAACTGCTGCGGGAGAGCCTTGTGCCAAACTCTGCTGGGGAAACAATCCACCGTGCACTGAGGAGACCCTCCCTGAGAGAATACTAGGCTGCTTTCGCCTTGCATGCAACTTGCTCCTACGTGATAAGGAAAACAGTAAACATTGCAGTAGAAGGCGGTCTTCTCTGTACGCCCTCTGTCTCAGAGACCTAAGTGAGCCGCGAATAGGCCTTCGCACTAGCCACACAGGAAGCTGCAGAACAAGATGCTTTGAAATGACAGCAGTGGAGGCAAGCCAGCTATGGATTCAGCTTATGTGAGTGAAAGAAACCAGTGCGGGATGGCCCATCCAAGGAATCATTGAAGCCGTGGCGGTGGAAGTTGAAACTGAGCTTGCAATGTGCTTTCCGTGTCTGTCGTGTGCGCGTGCACTCTAAGCGCCTGAGTGACGTCTGCTGCGCAGAGCTCTGTGTGTGCCGAGCGGCGTGCGCTCGCTTGGGTGGCCATTCGCGTGAGGCCTTGCTGAGGCAGCCTGGCTGTCAGAAAGTTGCCCGCATACAACGAATTCCGCTTGCAAAGTGCTTCCCGTGTCTGCCCTGTGTGCCTGCACTCTAAGCACCTGAGTGGAGTCTGCTGCGCAGAGCTCTGTGTGTGCCGAGCGGCGTGCGCTCGCTTGGGTGGCCATTCGCGTGAGGCCTTGCTGAGGCAGCCTGGCTGTCAGAAAGTTGCCCGCATACAACGAATTCCGCTTGCAATGTGCTTCCCGTGTCTGCCGTGTGTGCCTGCACTCTAAGCGCCTGAGTGGAGTCTGCTGCGCAGAGCTCTGTGTGTGCTGAGCGGCGTGCGCTCGCTTGGGTGGCCATTCGCGCGAGGCCTTGCTGAGGAAGCCTGGCTGTCAGGAAAACGCCCGCATACAACGAATTTAGCTTGGCAGTGCAAAAAGTCGCTTTCGTCTGCTACTACGTGGCCGCTCCAGAGAGGCCCAGGTTGGTCTGTGTGGTATGTAAGCCGGTTTCCCATGCCACAGTCTGAGCTTTGAAAACTAAGTGCCCATTGGCTTCAGTCCCCAACCATCATGTCAGCGAGAGGTGTGTGCAAGCTTCTGCAAAGCCTGGTGGCGGATGGGCCCTAAGCGTCAGGGCCGTTGTCCTGCAGAGAAGGATCTGAGGCTGTCTCAGTTCAAGGGATTTCCTGCTCAGCCATATCCAGACTGGCAGCTAAACACTGCTGTGTCAAGGCGAGCTTCTTATACACACTTCTACTCCCAGACACAGGGATACTGTGAAGAGGTCTTCCGCCCAGCCTCAGGGGAAGAGGCGGGGCAAGTTGCTTTCTGTACAGCATTCATTGGAAGCAGGACGTTTGGAGGTTCTGTTCCACAGGCGAAAAGCAGGCAGCACTAGGAGAATCTGTCAAGGAAGCTCCTCTTTATGGCTAGCGAGGCTTAATTCAAACGTGCAATGGAAAATTGTTCTGGGGTAACTGAGCTCTAACTTCACGCTCTAACACTTGCAGCTACTTTCTCCTAACTCATACAGAGTGGAATCGCCAAATACAGAGTAGAATTCTGTTGCGGTACGCTGTGTTCTTGTGTGCTTGGCGATGTATTGCCGACGGCCTGCGGGACCTGCTTGTCTTCTGTGTTGTGTGTTGTCCGTGCTGTGTGTATCTTGTATGTAGTATGTGCGGTATGTGTTCCTCACTGCTTGCTGAGTGCACAGTTCTGTGTATTTTTCACTGTGCTGTGTGTTATGTGAGATGTTGGTATTTGTGAGTGGTGTGTGTTGAGTGGTTCTTCGTGCATTGTACATTTCGCCTTTTTTGATGAGTTCTCTGTTGGCGGTTGCATATGTTGTGCGTTTGGTGTGTGGCTTCCCGTCTAATGTGTAGTGTGAAATGTGTGTCTGGTCTTTCTGTTGTCTGCTGTGTTGTGTACTGTGTTCTGGGTTGTGCGAGTGCTGTCTTTCGGCTTTCCGTGTGTTGCATACTGGGTCGATGTTGGGTGGGCTGTGTAATTTGAGCACTGTGTGCAAAGTTGAGTTTGCCTTGTGTCGGACGTGTTGTGTGCATGTGCATGTTGTGTGTGTGTGTTTGTGCGTTTTCGTTCGTGCTGTCTGCGTGTGGGTCTGCGTGTGCGCAGTATTGTATGCTTGTGGTTGTGCGTGTTGTGTGTAGTGTGTTCTATGTGTGTTGCATGTGTTTTCGTCAGTTGCGTGTGTGCACTTGTAGGTGCTGTGTCAGTTTTGTGTGTGTGAGATTGTGATTTGTGTGCTGTTGTGTTAGAGAGGCTGTGTGTGTGTGTTTGGCTGTTTGAGTTATGCACGTGATGTGAGATGTGTTGACTGTGTGTGGTTGTGCTTGTTTTGTACGTCTCTTGTGCGCAGTCTGCGGTCTGTGCAGTGTTTATCGCGCGTATTGTGAGCAGTAGCTATGTGCCTGCCTTTCAAGGGTGTGGTGTGTTTATGGTGTCTGTTGTGTGGCGTGTTTCTGTGTTGTGTGTGTGTGCACTGCGTTGTGCTCCTGTGTGAGGATGTATGTGTGGTGTGTCTGTGCGTGATTGTGTGTGTAGTGCGTAGTGTGTGAAATGGGTGCTACTTGTCTTCTTGGTTGGTTATATGTGTTTTGCCCATGGATTTGGGAGTGTCGTGTGTGTTAGGAGTTGTGGTACTTTCTGTGTGTGTCGTGTGCTGTGTTGTTCTGTGATTTGTGTTTGTGCTGTGTGTGTCCTACTCTGTGTGTTCTGTGGTCTGTGTGTTTTGCAAGTTGAGTGAGATATTGCGTGTTAGGACCGATATCTTGTGTATATGTTGCGTGTTTGGCATTGTGCATTCTGCGAGGCTCTGTGTGCTGTATGTTTTATGTGTGTTTGGAGTGATGTGTGCACTGTGTGAAATGTGTGTTGCATAAATTCGGTGTTCTTTCTGTGGTGGTTTGTGTGTGTTTTGCATGGGGGTTGCTATGTGTGTGGTTGTGTTTGACAGGTTGTGTGCGTGGTTGGCTCCTTGAGCAATGAGTGTACTTTGTGATGCGTGTACTGTGTATGGTCAAGCTTGGTCAGTGGGCCTCACTGTGGGTGTTGTGTTCACTCTGAGAACCGTGGTTCATGTGTATAGCGTGCAGTTATGTTCTCGGTGTGATGTGCTGTGCGTTGAGGGACTTCTGCATTCAAGTGCACAGAAGGTAGCCTCTCATGCTTGTCCGTTTTCGCCACAGGTTTGTAATCCTCCAGGAGGGCGTTGTTTCCTGAGGGTGCAAAGAGCCACGTCATCCCTTTAATAGCAAGGCCCTGACGATGCCTTTGTAGTAATCTGTCAGAAACTGCTGCGGGAGAGCCTTGTGCCAAACTCTGCTGGGGAAACAATCCACCGTGCACTGAGGAGACCCTCCCTGAGAGAATACTAGGCTGCTTTCGCCTTGCATGCAACTTGCTCCTACGTGATAAGGAAAACAGTAAACATTGCAGTAGAAGGCGGTCTTCTCTGTACGCCCTCTGTCTCAGAGACCGAAGTGAGCCGCGAATAGGCCTTCGCACTAGCCACACAGGAAGCTGCAGAACAAGATGCTTTGAAATGACAGCAGTGGAGGCAAGCCAGCTATGGATTCAGCTTATGTGAGTGAAAGAAACCAGTGCGGGATGGCCCATCCAAGGAATCATTGAAGCCGTGGCGGTGGAAGTTGAAACTGAGCTTGCAATGTGCTTTCCGTGTCTGTCGTGTGCGCGTGCACTCTAAGCGCCTGAGTGACGTCTGCTGCGCAGAGCTCTGTGTGTGCCGAGCGGCGTGCGCTCGCTTGGGTGGCCATTCGCGTGAGGCCTTGCTGAGGCAGCCTGGCTGTCAGAAAGTTGCCCGCATACAACGAATTCCGCTTGCAATGTGCTTCCCGTGTCTGCCGTGTGTGCCTGCACTCTAAGCGCCTGAGTGGAGTCTGCTGCGCAGAGCTCTGTGTGTGCTGAGCGGCGTGCGCTCGCTTGGGTGGCCATTCGCGCGAGGCCTTGCTGAGGAAGCCTGGCTGTCAGGAAAACGCCCGCATACAACGAATTTAGCTTGGCAGTGCAAAAAGTCGCTTTCGTCTGCTACTACGTGGCCGCTCCAGAGAGGCCCAGGTTGGTCTGTGTGGTATGTAAGCCGGTTTCCCATGCCACAGTCTGAGCTTTGAAAACTAAGTGCCCATTGGCTTCAGTCCCCAACCATCATGTCAGCGAGAGGTGTGTGCAAGCTTCTGCAAAGCCTGGTGGCGGATGGGCCCTAAGCGTCAGGGCCGTTGTCCTGCAGAGAAGGATCTGAGGCTGTCTCAGTTCAAGGGAATTCCTGCTCAGCCATATCCAGACTGGCAGCTAAACACTGCTGTGTCAAGGCGAGCTTCTTATACACACTTCTACTCCCAGACACAGGGATACTGTGAAGAGGTCTTCCGCCCAGCCTCAGGGGAAGAGGCGGGGCAAGTTGCTTTCTGTACAGCATTCATTGGAAGCAGGACGTTTGGAGGTTCTGTTCCACAGGCGAAAAGCAGGCAGCACTAGGAGAATCTGTCAAGGAAGCTCCTCTTTATGGCTAGCGAGGCTTAATTCAAACGTGCAATGGAAAATTGTTCTGGGGTAACTGAGCTCTAACTTCACGCTCTAACACTTGCAGCTACTTTCTCCTAACTCATACAGAGTGGAATCGCCAAATACAGAGTAGAATTCTGTTGCGGTACGCTGTGTTCTTGTGTGCTTGGCGATGTATTGCCGACGGCCTGCGGGACCTGCTTGTCTTCTGTGTTGTGTGTTGTCCGTGCTGTGTGTATCTTGTATGTAGTATGTGCGGTATATGTTCCTCACTACTTGCTGAGTGCACAGTTCTGTGTATTTTTCACTGTGCTGTGTGTTATGTGAGATGTTGGTATTTGTGAGTGGTGTGTGTTGAGTGGTTCTTCGTGCATTGTACATTTCGCCTTTTTTGATGAGTTCTCTGTTGGCGGTTGCATATGTTGTGCGTTTGGTGTGTGGCTTCCCGTCTAATGTGTAGTGTGAAATGTGTGTCTGGTCTTTCTGTTGTCTGCTGTGTTGTGTACTGTGTTCTGGGTTGTGCGAGTGCTGTCTTTCGGCTTTCCGTGTGTTGCATACTGGGTCGATGTTGGGTGGGCTGTGTAAATTGAGCACTGTGTGCAAAGTTGAGTTTGCCTTGTGTCGGACGTGTTGTGTGCATGTGCATGTTGTGTGTGTGTGTTTGTGCGTTTTCGTTCGTGCTGTCTGCGTGTGGGTCTGCGTGTGCGCAGTATTGTATGCTTGTGGTTGTGCGTGTTGTGTGTAGTGCGTTCTATGTGTGTTGCATGTGTTTTCGTCAGTTGCGTGTGTGCACTTGTAGGTGCTGTGTCAGTTTTGTGTGTGTGAGATTGTGATTTGTGTGCTGTTGTGTTAGAGAGGCTGTGTGTGTGTGTTTGGCTGTTTGAGTCATGCACGTGATGTGAGATGTGTTGACTGTGTGTGGTTGTGCTTGTTTTGTACGTCTCTTGTGCGCAGTCTGCGGTCTGTGCAGTGTTTATCGCGCGTATTGTGAGCAGTAGCTATGTGCCTGCCTTTCAAGGGTGTGGTGTGTTTATGGTGTCTGTTGTGTGGCGTGTTTCTGTGTTGTGTGTGTGTGCACTGCGTTGTGCTCCTGTGTGAGGATGTATGTGTGGTGTGTCTGTGCGTGATTGTGTGTGTAGTGCGTAGTGTGTGAAATGGGTGCTACTTGTCTTCTTGGTTGGTTATATGTGTTTTGCCCATGGATTTGGGAGTGTCGTGTGTGTTAGGAGTTGTGGTACTTTCTGTGTGTGTCGTGTGCTGTGTTGTTCTGTGATTTGTGTTTGTGCTGTGTGTGTCCTACTCTGTGTGTTCTGTGGTCTGTGTGTTTTGCAAGTTGAGTGAGATATTGCGTGTTAGGACCGATATCTTGTGTATATGTTGCGTGTTTGGCATTGTGCATTCTGCGAGGCTCTGTGTGCTGTATGTTTTATGTGTGTTTGGAGTGATGTGTGCACTGTGTGAAATGTGTGTTGCATAAATTCGGTGTTCTTTCTGTGGTGGTTTGTGTGTGTTTTTCATGGGGGTTGCTATGTGTGTGGTTGTGTTTGACAGGTTGTGTGCGTGGTTGGCTCCTTGAGCAATGAGTGTACTTTGTGATGCGTGTACTGTGTATGGTCAAGCTTGGTCAGTGGGCCTCACTGTGGGTGTTGTGTTCACTCTGAGAACCGTGGTTCATGTGTATAGCGTGCAGTTATGTTCTCGGTGTGATGTGCTGTGCGTTGAGGGACTTCTGCATTCAAGTGCACAGAAGGTAGCCTCTCATGCTTGTCCGTTTTCGCCACAGGTTTGTAATCCTCCAGGAGGGCGTTGTTTCCTGAGGGTGCAAAGAGCCACGTCATCCCTTTAATAGCAAGGCCCTGACGATGCCTTTGTAGTAATCTGTCAGAAACTGCTGCGGGAGAGCCTTGTGCCAAACTCTGCTGGGGAAACAATCCACCGTGCACTGAGGAGACCCTCCCTGAGAGAATACTAGGCTGCTTTCGCCTTGCATGCAACTTGCTCCTACGTGATAAGGAAAACAGTAAACATTGCAGTAGAAGGCGGTCTTCTCTGTACGCCCTCTGTCTCAGAGACCGAAGTGAGCCGCGAATAGGCCTTCGCACTAGCCACACAGGAAGCTGCAGAACAAGATGCTTTGAAATGACAGCAGTGGAGGCAAGCCAGCTATGGATTCAGCTTATGTGAGTGAAAGAAACCAGTGCGGGATGGCCCATCCAAGGAATCATTGAAGCCGTGGCGGTGGAAGTTGAAACTGAGCTTGCAATGTGCTTTCCGTGTCTGTCGTGTGCGCGTGCACTCTAAGCGCCTGAGTGACGTCTGCTGCGCAGAGCTCTGTGTGTGCCGAGCGGCGTGCGCTCGCTTGGGTGGCCATTCGCGTGAGGCCTTGCTGAGGCAGCCTGGCTGTCAGAAAGTTGCCCGCATACAACGAATTCCGCTTGCAAAGTGCTTCCCGTGTCTGCCCTGTGTGCCTGCACTCTAAGCACCTGAGTGGAGTCTGCTGCGCAGAGCTCTGTGTGTGCCGAGCGGCGTGCGCTCGCTTGGGTGGCCATTCGCGTGAGGCCTTGCTGAGGCAGCCTGGCTGTCAGAAAGTTGCCCGCATACAACGAATTCCGCTTGCAATGTGCTTCCCGTGTCTGCCGTGTGTGCCTGCACTCTAAGCGCCTGAGTGGAGTCTGCTGCGCAGAGCTCTGTGTGTGCTGAGCGGCGTGCGCTCGCTTGGGTGGCCATTCGCGCGAGGCCTTGCTGAGGAAGCCTGGCTGTCAGGAAAACGCCCGCATACAACGAATTTAGCTTGGCAGTGCAAAAAGTCGCTTTCGTCTGCTACTACGTGGCCGCTCCAGAGAGGCCCAGGTTGGTCTGTGTGGTATGTAAGCCGGTTTCCCATGCCACAGTCTGAGCTTTGAAAACTAAGTGCCCATTGGCTTCAGTCCCCAACCATCATGTCAGCGAGAGGTGTGTGCAAGCTTCTGCAAAGCCTGGTGGCGGATGGGCCCTAAGCGTCAGGGCCGTTGTCCTGCAGAGAAGGATCTGAGGCTGTCTCAGTTCAAGGGATTTCCTGCTCAGCCATATCCAGACTGGCAGCTAAACACTGCTGTGTCAAGGCGAGCTTCTTATACACACTTCTACTCCCAGACACAGGGATACTGTGAAGAGGTCTTCCGCCCAGCCTCAGGGGAAGAGGCGGGGCAAGTTGCTTTCTGTACAGCATTCATTGGAAGCAGGACGTTTGGAGGTTCTGTTCCACAGGCGAAAAGCAGGCAGCACTAGGAGAATCTGTCAAGGAAGCTCCTCTTTATGGCTAGCGAGGCTTAATTCAAACGTGCAATGGAAAATTGTTCTGGGGTAACTGAGCTCTAACTTCACGCTCTAACACTTGCAGCTACTTTCTCCTAACTCATACAGAGTGGAATCGCCAAATACAGAGTAGAATTCTGTTGCGGTACGCTGTGTTCTTGTGTGCTTGGCGATGTATTGCCGACGGCCTGCGGGACCTGCTTGTCTTCTGTGTTGTGTGTTGTCCGTGCTGTGTGTATCTTGTATGTAGTATGTGCGGTATGTGTTCCTCACTGCTTGCTGAGTGCACAGTTCTGTGTATTTTTCACTGTGCTGTGTGTTATGTGAGATGTTGGTATTTGTGAGTGGTGTGTGTTGAGTGGTTCTTCGTGCATTGTACATTTCGCCTTTTTTGATGAGTTCTCTGTTGGCGGTTGCATATGTTGTGCGTTTGGTGTGTGGCTTCCCGTCTAATGTGTAGTGTGAAATGTGTGTCTGGTCTTTCTGTTGTCTGCTGTGTTGTGTACTGTGTTCTGGGTTGTGCGAGTGCTGTCTTTCGGCTTTCCGTGTGTTGCATACTGGGTCGATGTTGGGTGGGCTGTGTAATTTGAGCACTGTGTGCAAAGTTGAGTTTGCCTTGTGTCGGACGTGTTGTGTGCATGTGCATGTTGTGTGTGTGTGTTTGTGCGTTTTCGTTCGTGCTGTCTGCGTGTGGGTCTGCGTGTGCGCAGTATTGTATGCTTGTGGTTGTGCGTGTTGTGTGTAGTGCGTTCTATGTGTGTTGCATGTGTTTTCGTCAGTTGCGTGTGTGCACTTGTAGGTGCTGTGTCAGTTTTGTGTGTGTGAGATTGTGATTTGTGTGCTGTTGTGTTAGAGAGGCTGTGTGTGTGTGTTTGGCTGTTTGAGTTATGCACGTGATGTGAGATGTGTTGACTGTGTGTGGTTGTGCTTGTTTTGTACGTCTCTTGTGCGCAGTCTGCGGTCTGTGCAGTGTTTATCGCGCGTATTGTGAGCAGTAGCTATGTGCCTGCCTTTCAAGGGTGTGGTGTGTTTATGGTGTCTGTTGTGTGGCGTGTTTCTGTGTTGTGTGTGTGTGCACTGCGTTGTGCTCCTGTGTGAGGATGTATGTGTGGTGTGTCTGTGCGTGATTGTGTGTGTAGTGCGTAGTGTGTGAAATGGGTGCTACTTGTCTTCTTGGTTGGTTATATGTGTTTTGCCCATGGATTTGGGAGTGTCGTGTGTGTTAGGAGTTGTGGTACTTTCTGTGTGTGTCGTGTGCTGTGTTGTTCTGTGATTTGTGTTTGTGCTGTGTGTGTCCTACTCTGTGTGTTCTGTGGTCTGTGTGTTTTGCAAGTTGAGTGAGATATTGCGTGTTAGGACCGATATCTTGTGTATATGTTGCGTGTTTGGCATTGTGCATTCTGCGAGGCTCTGTGTGCTGTATGTTTTATGTGTGTTTGGAGTGATGTGTGCACTGTGTGAAATGTGTGTTGCATAAATTCGGTGTTCTTTCTGTGGTGGTTTGTGTGTGTTTTGCATGGGGGTTGCTATGTGTGTGGTTGTGTTTGACAGGTTGTGTGCGTGGTTGGCTCCTTGAGCAATGAGTGTACTTTGTGATGCGTGTACTGTGTATGGTCAAGCTTGGTCAGTGGGCCTCACTGTGGGTGTTGTGTTCACTCTGAGAACCGTGGTTCATGTGTATAGCGTGCAGTTATGTTCTCGGTGTGATGTGCTGTGCGTTGAGGGACTTCTGCATTCAAGTGCACAGAAGGTAGCCTCTCATGCTTGTCCGTTTTCGCCACAGGTTTGTAATCCTCCAGGAGGGCGTTGTTTCCTGAGGGTGCAAAGAGCCACGTCATCCCTTTAATAGCAAGGCCCTGACGATGCCTTTGTAGTAATCTGTCAGAAACTGCTGCGGGAGAGCCTTGTGCCAAACTCTGCTGGGGAAACAATCCACCGTGCACTGAGGAGACCCTCCCTGAGAGAATACTAGGCTGCTTTCGCCTTGCATGCAACTTGCTCCTACGTGATAAGGAAAACAGTAAACATTGCAGTAGAAGGCGGTCTTCTCTGTACGCCCTCTGTCTCAGAGACCGAAGTGAGCCGCGAATAGGCCTTCGCACTAGCCACACAGGAAGCTGCAGAACAAGATGCTTTGAAATGACAGCAGTGGAGGCAAGCCAGCTATGGATTCAGCTTATGTGAGTGAAAGAAACCAGTGCGGGATGGCCCATCCAAGGAATCATTGAAGCCGTGGCGGTGGAAGTTGAAACTGAGCTTGCAATGTGCTTTCCGTGTCTGTCGTGTGCGCGTGCACTCTAAGCGCCTGAGTGACGTCTGCTGCGCAGAGCTCTGTGTGTGCCGAGCGGCGTGCGCTCGCTTGGGTGGCCATTCGCGTGAGGCCTTGCTGAGGCAGCCTGGCTGTCAGAAAGTTGCCCGCATACAACGAATTCCGCTTGCAAAGTGCTTCCCGTGTCTGCCCTGTGTGCCTGCACTCTAAGCACCTGAGTGGAGTCTGCTGCGCAGAGCTCTGTGTGTGCCGAGCGGCGTGCGCTCGCTTGGGTGGCCATTCGCGTGAGGCCTTGCTGAGGCAGCCTGGCTGTCAGAAAGTTGCCCGCATACAACGAATTCCGCTTGCAATGTGCTTCCCGTGTCTGCCGTGTGTGCCTGCACTCTAAGCGCCTGAGTGGAGTCTGCTGCGCAGAGCTCTGTGTGTGCTGAGCGGCGTGCGCTCGCTTGGGTGGCCATTCGCGCGAGGCCTTGCTGAGGAAGCCTGGCTGTCAGGAAAACGCCCGCATACAACGAATTTAGCTTGGCAGTGCAAAAAGTCGCTTTCGTCTGCTACTACGTGGCCGCTCCAGAGAGGCCCAGGTTGGTCTGTGTGGTATGTAAGCCGGTTTCCCATGCCACAGTCTGAGCTTTGAAAACTAAGTGCCCATTGGCTTCAGTCCCCAACCATCATGTCAGCGAGAGGTGTGTGCAAGCTTCTGCAAAGCCTGGTGGCGGATGGGCCCTAAGCGTCAGGGCCGTTGTCCTGCAGAGAAGGATCTGAGGCTGTCTCAGTTCAAGGGATTTCCTGCTCAGCCATATCCAGACTGGCAGCTAAACACTGCTGTGTCAAGGCGAGCTTCTTATACACACTTCTACTCCCAGACACAGGGATACTGTGAAGAGGTCTTCCGCCCAGCCTCAGGGGAAGAGGCGGGGCAAGTTGCTTTCTGTACAGCATTCATTGGAAGCAGGACGTTTGGAGGTTCTGTTCCACAGGCGAAAAGCAGGCAGCACTAGGAGAATCTGTCAAGGAAGCTCCTCTTTATGGCTAGCGAGGCTTAATTCAAACGTGCAATGGAAAATTGTTCTGGGGTAACTGAGCTCTAACTTCACGCTCTAACACTTGCAGCTACTTTCTCCTAACTCATACAGAGTGGAATCGCCAAATACAGAGTAGAATTCTGTTGCGGTACGCTGTGTTCTTGTGTGCTTGGCGATGTATTGCCGACGGCCTGCGGGACCTGCTTGTCTTCTGTGTTGTGTGTTGTCCGTGCTGTGTGTATCTTGTATGTAGTATGTGCGGTATGTGTTCCTCACTGCTTGCTGAGTGCACAGTTCTGTGTATTTTTCACTGTGCTGTGTGTTATGTGAGATGTTGGTATTTGTGAGTGGTGTGTGTTGAGTGGTTCTTCGTGCATTGTACATTTCGCCTTTTTTGATGAGTTCTCTGTTGGCGGTTGCATATGTTGTGCGTTTGGTGTGTGGCTTCCCGTCTAATGTGTAGTGTGAAATGTGTGTCTGGTCTTTCTGTTGTCTGCTGTGTTGTGTACTGTGTTCTGGGTTGTGCGAGTGCTGTCTTTCGGCTTTCCGTGTGTTGCATACTGGGTCGATGTTGGGTGGGCTGTGTAATTTGAGCACTGTGTGCAAAGTTGAGTTTGCCTTGTGTCGGACGTGTTGTGTGCATGTGCATGTTGTGTGTGTGTGTTTGTGCGTTTTCGTTCGTGCTGTCTGCGTGTGGGTCTGCGTGTGCGCAGTATTGTATGCTTGTGGTTGTGCGTGTTGTGTGTAGTGCGTTCTATGTGTGTTGCATGTGTTTTCGTCAGTTGCGTGTGTGCACTTGTAGGTGCTGTGTCAGTTTTGTGTGTGTGAGATTGTGATTTGTGTGCTGTTGTGTTAGAGAGGCTGTGTGTGTGTGTTTGGCTGTTTGAGTTATGCACGTGATGTGAGATGTGTTGACTGTGTGTGGTTGTGCTTGTTTTGTACGTCTCTTGTGCGCAGTCTGCGGTCTGTGCAGTGTTTATCGCGCGTATTGTGAGCAGTAGCTATGTGCCTGCCTTTCAAGGGTGTGGTGTGTTTATGGTGTCTGTTGTGTGGCGTGTTTCTGTGTTGTGTGTGTGTGCACTGCGTTGTGCTCCTGTGTGAGGATGTATGTGTGGTGTGTCTGTGCGTGATTGTGTGTGTAGTGCGTAGTGTGTGAAATGGGTGCTACTTGTCTTCTTGGTTGGTTATATGTGTTTTGCCCATGGATTTGGGAGTGTCGTGTGTGTTAGGAGTTGTGGTACTTTCTGTGTGTGTCGTGTGCTGTGTTGTTCTGTGATTTGTGTTTGTGCTGTGTGTGTCCTACTCTGTGTGTTCTGTGGTCTGTGTGTTTTGCAAGTTGAGTGAGATATTGCGTGTTAGGACCGATATCTTGTGTATATGTTGCGTGTTTGGCATTGTGCATTCTGCGAGGCTCTGTGTGCTGTATGTTTTATGTGTGTTTGGAGTGATGTGTGCACTGTGTGAAATGTGTGTTGCATAAATTCGGTGTTCTTTCTGTGGTGGTTTGTGTGTGTTTTGCATGGGGGTTGCTATGTGTGTGGTTGTGTTTGACAGGTTGTGTGCGTGGTTGGCTCCTTGAGCAATGAGTGTACTTTGTGATGCGTGTACTGTGTATGGTCAAGCTTGGTCAGTGGGCCTCACTGTGGGTGTTGTGTTCACTCTGAGAACCGTGGTTCATGTGTATAGCGTGCAGTTATGTTCTCGGTGTGATGTGCTGTGCGTTGAGGGACTTCTGCATTCAAGTGCACAGAAGGTAGCCTCTCATGCTTGTCCGTTTTCGCCACAGGTTTGTAATCCTCCAGGAGGGCGTTGTTTCCTGAGGGTGCAAAGAGCCACGTCATCCCTTTAATAGCAAGGCCCTGACGATGCCTTTGTAGTAATCTGTCAGAAACTGCTGCGGGAGAGCCTTGTGCCAAACTCTGCTGGGGAAACAATCCACCGTGCACTGAGGAGACCCTCCCTGAGAGAATACTAGGCTGCTTTCGCCTTGCATGCAACTTGCTCCTACGTGATAAGGAAAACAGTAAACATTGCAGTAGAAGGCGGTCTTCTCTGTACGCCCTCTGTCTCAGAGACCGAAGTGAGCCGCGAATAGGCCTTCGCACTAGCCACACAGGAAGCTGCAGAACAAGATGCTTTGAAATGACAGCAGTGGAGGCAAGCCAGCTATGGATTCAGCTTATGTGAGTGAAAGAAACCAGTGCGGGATGGCCCATCCAAGGAATCATTGAAGCCGTGGCGGTGGAAGTTGAAACTGAGCTTGCAATGTGCTTTCCGTGTCTGTCGTGTGCGCGTGCACTCTAAGCGCCTGAGTGACGTCTGCTGCGCAGAGCTCTGTGTGTGCCGAGCGGCGTGCGCTCGCTTGGGTGGCCATTCGCGTGAGGCCTTGCTGAGGCAGCCTGGCTGTCAGAAAGTTGCCCGCATACAACGAATTCCGCTTGCAAAGTGCTTCCCGTGTCTGCCCTGTGTGCCTGCACTCTAAGCACCTGAGTGGAGTCTGCTGCGCAGAGCTCTGTGTGTGCCGAGCGGCGTGCGCTCGCTTGGGTGGCCATTCGCGTGAGGCCTTGCTGAGGCAGCCTGGCTGTCAGAAAGTTGCCCGCATACAACGAATTCCGCTTGCAATGTGCTTCCCGTGTCTGCCGTGTGTGCCTGCACTCTAAGCGCCTGAGTGGAGTCTGCTGCGCAGAGCTCTGTGTGTGCTGAGCGGCGTGCGCTCGCTTGGGTGGCCATTCGCGCGAGGCCTTGCTGAGGAAGCCTGGCTGTCAGGAAAACGCCCGCATACAACGAATTTAGCTTGGCAGTGCAAAAAGTCGCTTTCGTCTGCTACTACGTGGCCGCTCCAGAGAGGCCCAGGTTGGTCTGTGTGGTATGTAAGCCGGTTTCCCATGCCACAGTCTGAGCTTTGAAAACTAAGTGCCCATTGGCTTCAGTCCCCAACCATCATGTCAGCGAGAGGTGTGTGCAAGCTTCTGCAAAGCCTGGTGGCGGATGGGCCCTAAGCGTCAGGGCCGTTGTCCTGCAGAGAAGGATCTGAGGCTGTCTCAGTTCAAGGGATTTCCTGCTCAGCCATATCCAGACTGGCAGCTAAACACTGCTGTGTCAAGGCGAGCTTCTTATACACACTTCTACTCCCAGACACAGGGATACTGTGAAGAGGTCTTCCGCCCAGCCTCAGGGGAAGAGGCGGGGCAAGTTGCTTTCTGTACAGCATTCATTGGAAGCAGGACGTTTGGAGGTTCTGTTCCACAGGCGAAAAGCAGGCAGCACTAGGAGAATCTGTCAAGGAAGCTCCTCTTTATGGCTAGCGAGGCTTAATTCAAACGTGCAATGGAAAATTGTTCTGGGGTAACTGAGCTCTAACTTCACGCTCTAACACTTGCAGCTACTTTCTCCTAACTCATACAGAGTGGAATCGCCAAATACAGAGTAGAATTCTGTTGCGGTACGCTGTGTTCTTGTGTGCTTGGCGATGTATTGCCGACGGCCTGCGGGACCTGCTTGTCTTCTGTGTTGTGTGTTGTCCGTGCTGTGTGTATCTTGTATGTAGTATGTGCGGTATGTGTTCCTCACTGCTTGCTGAGTGCACAGTTCTGTGTATTTTTCACTGTGCTGTGTGTTATGTGAGATGTTGGTATTTGTGAGTGGTGTGTGTTGAGTGGTTCTTCGTGCATTGTACATTTCGCCTTTTTTGATGAGTTCTCTGTTGGCGGTTGCATATGTTGTGCGTTTGGTGTGTGGCTTCCCGTCTAATGTGTAGTGTGAAATGTGTGTCTGGTCTTTCTGTTGTCTGCTGTGTTGTGTACTGTGTTCTGGGTTGTGCGAGTGCTGTCTTTCGGCTTTCCGTGTGTTGCATACTGGGTCGATGTTGGGTGGGCTGTGTAATTTGAGCACTGTGTGCAAAGTTGAGTTTGCCTTGTGTCGGACGTGTTGTGTGCATGTGCATGTTGTGTGTGTGTGTTTGTGCGTTTTCGTTCGTGCTGTCTGCGTGTGGGTCTGCGTGTGCGCAGTATTGTATCCTTGTGGTTGTGCGTGTTGTGTGTACTGCCTTGTATGTGTGTTGCATGTGTTTTCGTCAGTTGCGTGTGTGCACTTGTAGGTGCTGTGTCAGTTTTGTGTGTGTGAGATTGTGATTTGTGTGCTGTTGTGTTAGAGAGGCTGTGTGTGTGTGTTTGGCTGTTTGAGTTATGCACGTGATGTGAGATGTGTTGACTGTGTGTGGTTGTGCTTGTTTTGTACGTCTCTTGTGCGCAGTCTGCGGTCTGTGCAGTGTTTATCGCGCGTATTGTGAGCAGTAGCTATGTGCCTGCCTTTCAAGGGTGTGGTGTGTTTATGGTGTCTGTTGTGTGGCGTGTTTCTGTGTTGTGTGTGTGTGCACTGCGTTGTGCTCCTGTGTGAGGATGTATGTGTGGTGTGTCTGTGCGTGATTGTGTGTGTAGTGCGTAGTGTGTGAAATGGGTGCTACTTGTCTTCTTGGTTGGTTATATGTGTTTTGCCCATGGATTTGGGAGTGTCGTGTGTGTTAGGAGTTGTGGTACTTTCTGTGTGTGTCGTGTGCTGTGTTGTTCTGTGATTTGTGTTTGTGCTGTGTGTGTCCTACTCTGTGTGTTCTGTGGTCTGTGTGTTTTGCAAGTTGAGTGAGATATTGCGTGTTAGGACCGATATCTTGTGTATATGTTGCGTGTTTGGCATTGTGCATTCTGCGAGGCTCTGTGTGCTGTATGTTTTATGTGTGTTTGGAGTGATGTGTGCACTGTGTGAAATGTGTGTTGCATAAATTCGGTGTTCTTTCTGTGGTGGTTTGTGTGTGTTTTGCATGGGGGTTGCTATGTGTGTGGTTGTGTTTGACAGGTTGTGTGCGTGGTTGGCTCCTTGAGCAATGAGTGTACTTTGTGATGCGTGTACTGTGTATGGTCAAGCTTGGTCAGTGGGCCTCACTGTGGGTGTTGTGTTCACTCTGAGAACCGTGGTTCATGTGTATAGCGTGCAGTTATGTTCTCGGTGTGATGTGCTGTGCGTTGAGGGACTTCTGGATTCAAGTGCACAGAAGGTAGCCTCTCATGCTTGTCCGTTTTCGCCACAGGTTTGTAATCCTCCAGGAGGGCGTTGTTTCCTGAGGGTGCAAAGAGCCACGTCATCCCTTTAATAGCAAGGCCCTGACGATGCCTTTGTAGTAATCTGTCAGAAACTGCTGCGGGAGAGCCTTGTGCCAAACTCTGCTGGGGAAACAATCCACCGTGCACTGAGGAGACCCTCCCTGAGAGAATACTAGGCTGCTTTCGCCTTGCATGCAACTTGCTCCTACGTGATAAGGAAAACAGTAAACATTGCAGTAGAAGGCGGTCTTCTCTGTACGCCCTCTGTCTCAGAGACCGAAGTGAGCCGCGAATAGGCCTTCGCACTAGCCACACAGGAAGCTGCAGAACAAGATGCTTTGAAATGACAGCAGTGGAGGCAAGCCAGCTATGGATTCAGCTTATGTGAGTGAAAGAAACCAGTGCGGGATGGCCCATCCAAGGAATCATTGAAGCCGTGGCGGTGGAAGTTGAAACTGAGCTTGCAATGTGCTTTCCGTGTCTGTCGTGTGCGCGTGCACTCTAAGCGCCTGAGTGACGTCTGCTGCGCAGAGCTCTGTGTGTGCCGAGCGGCGTGCGCTCGCTTGGGTGGCCATTCGCGTGAGGCCTTGCTGAGGCAGCCTGGCTGTCAGAAAGTTGCCCGCATACAACGAATTCCGCTTGCAAAGTGCTTCCCGTGTCTGCCCTGTGTGCCTGCACTCTAAGCACCTGAGTGGAGTCTGCTGCGCAGAGCTCTGTGTGTGCCGAGCGGCGTGCGCTCGCTTGGGTGGCCATTCGCGTGAGGCCTTGCTGAGGCAGCCTGGCTGTCAGAAAGTTGCCCGCATACAACGAATTCCGCTTGCAATGTGCTTCCCGTGTCTGCCGTGTGTGCCTGCACTCTAAGCGCCTGAGTGGAGTCTGCTGCGCAGAGCTCTGTGTGTGCTGAGCGGCGTGCGCTCGCTTGGGTGGCCATTCGCGCGAGGCCTTGCTGAGGAAGCCTGGCTGTCAGGAAAACGCCCGCATACAACGAATTTAGCTTGGCAGTGCAAAAAGTCGCTTTCGTCTGCTACTACGTGGCCGCTCCAGAGAGGCCCAGGTTGGTCTGTGTGGTATGTAAGCCGGTTTCCCATGCCACAGTCTGAGCTTTGAAAACTAAGTGCCCATTGGCTTCAGTCCCCAACCATCATGTCAGCGAGAGGTGTGTGCAAGCTTCTGCAAAGCCTGGTGGCGGATGGGCCCTAAGCGTCAGGGCCGTTGTCCTGCAGAGAAGGATCTGAGGCTGTCTCAGTTCAAGGGATTTCCTGCTCAGCCATATCCAGACTGGCAGCTAAACACTGCTGTGTCAAGGCGAGCTTCTTATACACACTTCTACTCCCAGACACAGGGATACTGTGAAGAGGTCTTCCGCCCAGCCTCAGGGGAAGAGGCG
Source organism: Manis javanica (assembly GCF_040802235.1). Lineage (NCBI taxonomy): Eukaryota > Metazoa > Chordata > Mammalia > Pholidota > Manidae > Manis > Manis javanica. The sequence continues at coordinate 80,376,291 of NC_133163.1, forward strand.
GGGCAAGTTGCTTTCTGTACAGCATTCATTGGAAGCAGGACGTTTGGAGGTTCTGTTCCACAGGCGAAAAGCAGGCAGCACTAGGAGAATCTGTCAAGGAAGCTCCTCTTTATGGCTAGCGAGGCTTAATTCAAACGTGCAATGGAAAATTGTTCTGGGGTAACTGAGCTCTAACTTCACGCTCTAACACTTGCAGCTACTTTCTCCTAACTCATACAGAGTGGAATCGCCAAATACAGAGTAGAATTCTGTTGCGGTACGCTGTGTTCTTGTGTGCTTGGCGATGTATTGCCGACGGCCTGCGGGACCTGCTTGTCTTCTGTGTTGTGTGTTGTCCGTGCTGTGTGTATCTTGTATGTAGTATGTGCGGTATGTGTTCCTCACTGCTTGCTGAGTGCACAGTTCTGTGTATTTTTCACTGTGCTGTGTGTTATGTGAGATGTTGGTATTTGTGAGTGGTGTGTGTTGAGTGGTTCTTCGTGCATTGTACATTTCGCCTTTTTTGATGAGTTCTCTGTTGGCGGTTGCATATGTTGTGCGTTTGGTGTGTGGCTTCCCGTCTAATGTGTAGTGTGAAATGTGTGTCTGGTCTTTCTGTTGTCTGCTGTGTTGTGTACTGTGTTCTGGGTTGTGCGAGTGCTGTCTTTCGGCTTTCCGTGTGTTGCATACTGGGTCGATGTTGGGTGGGCTGTGTAATTTGAGCACTGTGTGCAAAGTTGAGTTTGCCTTGTGTCGGACGTGTTGTGTGCATGTGCATGTTGTGTGTGTGTGTTTGTGCGTTTTCGTTCGTGCTGTCTGCGTGTGGGTCTGCGTGTGCGCAGTATTGTATGCTTGTGGTTGTGCGTGTTGTGTGTAGTGCGTTCTATGTGTGTTGCATGTGTTTTCGTCAGTTGCGTGTGTGCACTTGTAGGTGCTGTGTCAGTTTTGTGTGTGTGAGATTGTGATTTGTGTGCTGTTGTGTTAGAGAGGCTGTGTGTGTGTGTTTGGCTGTTTGAGTTATGCACGTGATGTGAGATGTGTTGACTGTGTGTGGTTGTGCTTGTTTTGTACGTCTCTTGTGCGCAGTCTGCGGTCTGTGCAGTGTTTATCGCGCGTATTGTGAGCAGTAGCTATGTGCCTGCCTTTCAAGGGTGTGGTGTGTTTATGGTGTCTGTTGTGTGGCGTGTTTCTGTGTTGTGTGTGTGTGCACTGCGTTGTGCTCCTGTGTGAGGATGTATGTGTGGTGTGTCTGTGCGTGATTGTGTGTGTAGTGCGTAGTGTGTGAAATGGGTGCTACTTGTCTTCTTGGTTGGTTATATGTGTTTTGCCCATGGATTTGGGAGTGTCGTGTGTGTTAGGAGTTGTGGTACTTTCTGTGTGTGTCGTGTGCTGTGTTGTTCTGTGATTTGTGTTTGTGCTGTGTGTGTCCTACTCTGTGTGTTCTGTGGTCTGTGTGTTTTGCAAGTTGAGTGAGATATTGCGTGTTAGGACCGATATCTTGTGTATATGTTGCGTGTTTGGCATTGTGCATTCTGCGAGGCTCTGTGTGCTGTATGTTTTATGTGTGTTTGGAGTGATGTGTGCACTGTGTGAAATGTGTGTTGCATAAATTCGGTGTTCTTTCTGTGGTGGTTTGTGTGTGTTTTGCATGGGGGTTGCTATGTGTGTGGTTGTGTTTGACAGGTTGTGTGCGTGGTTGGCTCCTTGAGCAATGAGTGTACTTTGTGATGCGTGTACTGTGTATGGTCAAGCTTGGTCAGTGGGCCTCACTGTGGGTGTTGTGTTCACTCTGAGAACCGTGGTTCATGTGTATAGCGTGCAGTTATGTTCTCGGTGTGATGTGCTGTGCGTTGAGGGACTTCTGCATTCAAGTGCACAGAAGGTAGCCTCTCATGCTTGTCCGTTTTCGCCACAGGTTTGTAATCCTCCAGGAGGGCGTTGTTTCCTGAGGGTGCAAAGAGCCACGTCATCCCTTTAATAGCAAGGCCCTGACGATGCCTTTGTAGTAATCTGTCAGAAACTGCTGCGGGAGAGCCTTGTGCCAAACTCTGCTGGGGAAACAATCCACCGTGCACTGAGGAGACCCTCCCTGAGAGAATACTAGGCTGCTTTCGCCTTGCATGCAACTTGCTCCTACGTGATAAGGAAAACAGTAAACATTGCAGTAGAAGGCGGTCTTCTCTGTACGCCCTCTGTCTCAGAGACCGAAGTGAGCCGCGAATAGGCCTTCGCACTAGCCACACAGGAAGCTGCAGAACAAGATGCTTTGAAATGACAGCAGTGGAGGCAAGCCAGCTATGGATTCAGCTTATGTGAGTGAAAGAAACCAGTGCGGGATGGCCCATCCAAGGAATCATTGAAGCCGTGGCGGTGGAAGTTGAAACTGAGCTTGCAATGTGCTTTCCGTGTCTGTCGTGTGCGCGTGCACTCTAAGCGCCTGAGTGACGTCTGCTGCGCAGAGCTCTGTGTGTGCCGAGCGGCGTGCGCTCGCTTGGGTGGCCATTCGCGTGAGGCCTTGCTGAGGCAGCCTGGCTGTCAGAAAGTTGCCCGCATACAACGAATTCCGCTTGCAAAGTGCTTCCCGTGTCTGCCCTGTGTGCCTGCACTCTAAGCACCTGAGTGGAGTCTGCTGCGCAGAGCTCTGTGTGTGCCGAGCGGCGTGCGCTCGCTTGGGTGGCCATTCGCGTGAGGCCTTGCTGAGGCAGCCTGGCTGTCAGAAAGTTGCCCGCATACAACGAATTCCGCTTGCAATGTGCTTCCCGTGTCTGCCGTGTGTGCCTGCACTCTAAGCGCCTGAGTGGAGTCTGCTGCGCAGAGCTCTGTGTGTGCTGAGCGGCGTGCGCTCGCTTGGGTGGCCATTCGCGCGAGGCCTTGCTGAGGAAGCCTGGCTGTCAGGAAAACGCCCGCATACAACGAATTTAGCTTGGCAGTGCAAAAAGTCGCTTTCGTCTGCTACTACGTGGCCGCTCCAGAGAGGCCCAGGTTGGTCTGTGTGGTATGTAAGCCGGTTTCCCATGCCACAGTCTGAGCTTTGAAAACTAAGTGCCCATTGGCTTCAGTCCCCAACCATCATGTCAGCGAGAGGTGTGTGCAAGCTTCTGCAAAGCCTGGTGGCGGATGGGCCCTAAGCGTCAGGGCCGTTGTCCTGCAGAGAAGGATCTGAGGCTGTCTCAGTTCAAGGGATTTCCTGCTCAGCCATATCCAGACTGGCAGCTAAACACTGCTGTGTCAAGGCGAGCTTCTTATACACACTTCTACTCCCAGACACAGGGATACTGTGAAGAGGTCTTCCGCCCAGCCTCAGGGGAAGAGGCGGGGCAAGTTGCTTTCTGTACAGCATTCATTGGAAGCAGGACGTTTGGAGGTTCTGTTCCACAGGCGAAAAGCAGGCAGCACTAGGAGAATCTGTCAAGGAAGCTCCTCTTTATGGCTAGCGAGGCTTAATTCAAACGTGCAATGGAAAATTGTTCTGGGGTAACTGAGCTCTAACTTCACGCTCTAACACTTGCAGCTACTTTCTCCTAACTCATACAGAGTGGAATCGCCAAATACAGAGTAGAATTCTGTTGCGGTACGCTGTGTTCTTGTGTGCTTGGCGATGTATTGCCGACGGCCTGCGGGACCTGCTTGTCTTCTGTGTTGTGTGTTGTCCGTGCTGTGTGTATCTTGTATGTAGTATGTGCGGTATGTGTTCCTCACTGCTTGCTGAGTGCACAGTTCTGTGTATTTTTCACTGTGCTGTGTGTTATGTGAGATGTTGGTATTTGTGAGTGGTGTGTGTTGAGTGGTTCTTCGTGCATTGTACATTTCGCCTTTTTTGATGAGTTCTCTGTTGGCGGTTGCATATGTTGTGCGTTTGGTGTGTGGCTTCCCGTCTAATGTGTAGTGTGAAATGTGTGTCTGGTCTTTCTGTTGTCTGCTGTGTTGTGTACTGTGTTCTGGGTTGTGCGAGTGCTGTCTTTCGGCTTTCCGTGTGTTGCATACTGGGTCGATGTTGGGTGGGCTGTGTAATTTGAGCACTGTGTGCAAAGTTGAGTTTGCCTTGTGTCGGACGTGTTGTGTGCATGTGCATGTTGTGTGTGTGTGTTTGTGCGTTTTCGTTCGTGCTGTCTGCGTGTGGGTCTGCGTGTGCGCAGTATTGTATGCTTGTGGTTGTGCGTGTTGTGTGTAGTGCGTTCTATGTGTGTTGCATGTGTTTTCGTCAGTTGCGTGTGTGCACTTGTAGGTGCTGTGTCAGTTTTGTGTGTGTGAGATTGTGATTTGTGTGCTGTTGTGTTAGAGAGGCTGTGTGTGTGTGTTTGGCTGTTTGAGTTATGCACGTGATGTGAGATGTGTTGACTGTGTGTGGTTGTGCTTGTTTTGTACGTCTCTTGTGCGCAGTCTGCGGTCTGTGCAGTGTTTATCGCGCGTATTGTGAGCAGTAGCTATGTGCCTGCCTTTCAAGGGTGTGGTGTGTTTATGGTGTCTGTTGTGTGGCGTGTTTCTGTGTTGTGTGTGTGTGCACTGCGTTGTGCTCCTGTGTGAGGATGTATGTGTGGTGTGTCTGTGCGTGATTGTGTGTGTAGTGCGTAGTGTGTGAAATGGGTGCTACTTGTCTTCTTGGTTGGTTATATGTGTTTTGCCCATGGATTTGGGAGTGTCGTGTGTGTTAGGAGTTGTGGTACTTTCTGTGTGTGTCGTGTGCTGTGTTGTTCTGTGATTTGTGTTTGTGCTGTGTGTGTCCTACTCTGTGTGTTCTGTGGTCTGTGTGTTTTGCAAGTTGAGTGAGATATTGCGTGTTAGGACCGATATCTTGTGTATATGTTGCGTGTTTGGCATTGTGCATTCTGCGAGGCTCTGTGTGCTGTATGTTTTATGTGTGTTTGGAGTGATGTGTGCACTGTGTGAAATGTGTGTTGCATAAATTCGGTGTTCTTTCTGTGGTGGTTTGTGTGTGTTTTGCATGGGGGTTGCTATGTGTGTGGTTGTGTTTGACAGGTTGTGTGCGTGGTTGGCTCCTTGAGCAATGAGTGTACTTTGTGATGCGTGTACTGTGTATGGTCAAGCTTGGTCAGTGGGCCTCACTGTGGGTGTTGTGTTCACTCTGAGAACCGTGGTTCATGTGTATAGCGTGCAGTTATGTTCTCGGTGTGATGTGCTGTGCGTTGAGGGACTTCTGCATTCAAGTGCACAGAAGGTAGCCTCTCATGCTTGTCCGTTTTCGCCACAGGTTTGTAATCCTCCAGGAGGGCGTTGTTTCCTGAGGGTGCAAAGAGCCACGTCATCCCTTTAATAGCAAGGCCCTGACGATGCCTTTGTAGTAATCTGTCAGAAACTGCTGCGGGAGAGCCTTGTGCCAAACTCTGCTGGGGAAACAATCCACCGTGCACTGAGGAGACCCTCCCTGAGAGAATACTAGGCTGCTTTCGCCTTGCATGCAACTTGCTCCTACGTGATAAGGAAAACAGTAAACATTGCAGTAGAAGGCGGTCTTCTCTGTACGCCCTCTGTCTCAGAGACCGAAGTGAGCCGCGAATAGGCCTTCGCACTAGCCACACAGGAAGCTGCAGAACAAGATGCTTTGAAATGACAGCAGTGGAGGCAAGCCAGCTATGGATTCAGCTTATGTGAGTGAAAGAAACCAGTGCGGGATGGCCCATCCAAGGAATCATTGAAGCCGTGGCGGTGGAAGTTGAAACTGAGCTTGCAATGTGCTTTCCGTGTCTGTCGTGTGCGCGTGCACTCTAAGCGCCTGAGTGACGTCTGCTGCGCAGAGCTCTGTGTGTGCCGAGCGGCGTGCGCTCGCTTGGGTGGCCATTCGCGTGAGGCCTTGCTGAGGCAGCCTGGCTGTCAGAAAGTTGCCCGCATACAACGAATTCCGCTTGCAAAGTGCTTCCCGTGTCTGCCCTGTGTGCCTGCACTCTAAGCACCTGAGTGGAGTCTGCTGCGCAGAGCTCTGTGTGTGCCGAGCGGCGTGCGCTCGCTTGGGTGGCCATTCGCGTGAGGCCTTGCTGAGGCAGCCTGGCTGTCAGAAAGTTGCCCGCATACAACGAATTCCGCTTGCAATGTGCTTCCCGTGTCTGCCGTGTGTGCCTGCACTCTAAGCGCCTGAGTGGAGTCTGCTGCGCAGAGCTCTGTGTGTGCTGAGCGGCGTGCGCTCGCTTGGGTGGCCATTCGCGCGAGGCCTTGCTGAGGAAGCCTGGCTGTCAGGAAAACGCCCGCATACAACGAATTTAGCTTGGCAGTGCAAAAAGTCGCTTTCGTCTGCTACTACGTGGCCGCTCCAGAGAGGCCCAGGTTGGTCTGTGTGGTATGTAAGCCGGTTTCCCATGCCACAGTCTGAGCTTTGAAAACTAAGTGCCCATTGGCTTCAGTCCCCAACCATCATGTCAGCGAGAGGTGTGTGCAAGCTTCTGCAAAGCCTGGTGGCGGATGGGCCCTAAGCGTCAGGGCCGTTGTCCTGCAGAGAAGGATCTGAGGCTGTCTCAGTTCAAGGGATTTCCTGCTCAGCCATATCCAGACTGGCAGCTAAACACTGCTGTGTCAAGGCGAGCTTCTTATACACACTTCTACTCCCAGACACAGGGATACTGTGAAGAGGTCTTCCGCCCAGCCTCAGGGGAAGAGGCGGGGCAAGTTGCTTTCTGTACAGCATTCATTGGAAGCAGGACGTTTGGAGGTTCTGTTCCACAGGCGAAAAGCAGGCAGCACTAGGAGAATCTGTCAAGGAAGCTCCTCTTTATGGCTAGCGAGGCTTAATTCAAACGTGCAATGGAAAATTGTTCTGGGGTAACTGAGCTCTAACTTCACGCTCTAACACTTGCAGCTACTTTCTCCTAACTCATACAGAGTGGAATCGCCAAATACAGAGTAGAATTCTGTTGCGGTACGCTGTGTTCTTGTGTGCTTGGCGATGTATTGCCGACGGCCTGCGGGACCTGCTTGTCTTCTGTGTTGTGTGTTGTCCGTGCTGTGTGTATCTTGTATGTAGTATGTGCGGTATGTGTTCCTCACTGCTTGCTGAGTGCACAGTTCTGTGTATTTTTCACTGTGCTGTGTGTTATGTGAGATGTTGGTATTTGTGAGTGGTGTGTGTTGAGTGGTTCTTCGTGCATTGTACATTTCGCCTTTTTTGATGAGTTCTCTGTTGGCGGTTGCATATGTTGTGCGTTTGGTGTGTGGCTTCCCGTCTAATGTGTAGTGTGAAATGTGTGTCTGGTCTTTCTGTTGTCTGCTGTGTTGTGTACTGTGTTCTGGGTTGTGCGAGTGCTGTCTTTCGGCTTTCCGTGTGTTGCATACTGGGTCGATGTTGGGTGGGCTGTGTAATTTGAGCACTGTGTGCAAAGTTGAGTTTGCCTTGTGTCGGACGTGTTGTGTGCATGTGCATGTTGTGTGTGTGTGTTTGTGCGTTTTCGTTCGTGCTGTCTGCGTGTGGGTCTGCGTGTGCGCAGTATTGTATGCTTGTGGTTGTGCGTGTTGTGTGTAGTGCGTTCTATGTGTGTTGCATGTGTTTTCGTCAGTTGCGTGTGTGCACTTGTAGGTGCTGTGTCAGTTTTGTGTGTGTGAGATTGTGATTTGTGTGCTGTTGTGTTAGAGAGGCTGTGTGTGTGTGTTTGGCTGTTTGAGTTATGCACGTGATGTGAGATGTGTTGACTGTGTGTGGTTGTGCTTGTTTTGTACGTCTCTTGTGCGCAGTCTGCGGTCTGTGCAGTGTTTATCGCGCGTATTGTGAGCAGTAGCTATGTGCCTGCCTTTCAAGGGTGTGGTGTGTTTATGGTGTCTGTTGTGTGGCGTGTTTCTGTGTTGTGTGTGTGTGCACTGCGTTGTGCTCCTGTGTGAGGATGTATGTGTGGTGTGTCTGTGCGTGATTGTGTGTGTAGTGCGTAGTGTGTGAAATGGGTGCTACTTGTCTTCTTGGTTGGTTATATGTGTTTTGCCCATGGATTTGGGAGTGTCGTGTGTGTTAGGAGTTGTGGTACTTTCTGTGTGTGTCGTGTGCTGTGTTGTTCTGTGATTTGTGTTTGTGCTGTGTGTGTCCTACTCTGTGTGTTCTGTGGTCTGTGTGTTTTGCAAGTTGAGTGAGATATTGCGTGTTAGGACCGATATCTTGTGTATATGTTGCGTGTTTGGCATTGTGCATTCTGCGAGGCTCTGTGTGCTGTATGTTTTATGTGTGTTTGGAGTGATGTGTGCACTGTGTGAAATGTGTGTTGCATAAATTCGGTGTTCTTTCTGTGGTGGTTTGTGTGTGTTTTGCATGGGGGTTGCTATGTGTGTGGTTGTGTTTGACAGGTTGTGTGCGTGGTTGGCTCCTTGAGCAATGAGTGTACTTTGTGATGCGTGTACTGTGTATGGTCAAGCTTGGTCAGTGGGCCTCACTGTGGGTGTTGTGTTCACTCTGAGAACCATGGTTCATGTGTATAGCGTGCAGTTATGTTCTCGGTGTGATGTGCTGTGCGTTGAGGGACTTCTGCATTCAAGTGCACAGAAGGTAGCCTCTCATGCTTGTCCGTTTTCGCCACAGGTTTGTAATCCTCCAGGAGGGCGTTGTTTCCTGAGGGTGCAAAGAGCCACGTCATCCCTTTAATAGCAAGGCCCTGACGATGCCTTTGTAGTAATCTGTCAGAAACTGCTGCGGGAGAGCCTTGTGCCAAACTCTGCTGGGGAAACAATCCACCGTGCACTGAGGAGACCCTCCCTGAGAGAATACTAGGCTGCTTTCGCCTTGCATGCAACTTGCTCCTACGTGATAAGGAAAACAGTAAACATTGCAGTAGAAGGCGGTCTTCTCTGTACGCCCTCTGTCTCAGAGACCGAAGTGAGCCGCGAATAGGCCTTCGCACTAGCCACACAGGAAGCTGCAGAACAAGATGCTTTGAAATGACAGCAGCGGAGGCAAGCCAGCTATGGATTCAGCTTATGTGAGTGAAAGAAACCAGTGCGGGATGGCCCATCCAAGGAATCATTGAAGCCGTGGCGGTGGAAGTTGAAACTGAGCTTGCAATGTGCTTTCCGTGTCTGTCGTGTGCGCGTGCACTCTAAGCGCCTGAGTGACGTCTGCTGCGCAGAGCTCTGTGTGTGCCGAGCGGCGTGCGCTCGCTTGGGTGGCCATTCGCGTGAGGCCTTGCTGAGGCAGCCTGGCTGTCAGAAAGTTGCCCGCATACAACGAATTCCGCTTGCAAAGTGCTTCCCGTGTCTGCCCTGTGTGCCTGCACTCTAAGCACCTGAGTGGAGTCTGCTGCGCAGAGCTCTGTGTGTGCCGAGCGGCGTGCGCTCGCTTGGGTGGCCATTCGCGTGAGGCCTTGCTGAGGCAGCCTGGCTGTCAGAAAGTTGCCCGCATACAACGAATTCCGCTTGCAATGTGCTTCCCGTGTCTGCCGTGTGTGCCTGCACTCTAAGCGCCTGAGTGGAGTCTGCTGCGCAGAGCTCTGTGTGTGCTGAGCGGCTTGCGCTCGCTTGGGTGGCCACTCGTGCGAGGCCTTGCTGAGGAAGCCTGGCTGTCAGGAAAACGCCCGCATACAACGAATTTAGCTTGGCAGTGCAAAAAGTCGCTTTCGTCTGCTACTACGTGGCCGCTCCAGAGAGGCCCAGGTTGGTCTGTGTGGTATGTAAGCCGGTTTCCCATGCCACAGTCTGAGCTTTGAAAACTAAGTGCCCATTGGCTTCAGTCCCCAACCATCATGTCAGCGAGAGGTGTGTGCAAGCTTCTGCAAAGCCTGGTGGCGGATGGGCCCTAAGCGTCAGGGCCGTTGTCCTGCAGAGAAGGATCTGAGGCTGTCTCAGTTCAAGGGATTTCCTGCTCAGCCATATCCAGACTGGCAGCTAAACACTGCTGTGTCAAGGCGAGCTTCTTATACACACTTCTACTCCCAGACACAGGGATACTGTGAAGAGGTCTTCCGCCCAGCCTCAGGGGAAGAGGCGGGGCAAGTTGCTTTCTGTACAGCATTCATTGGAAGCAGGACGTTTGGAGGTTCTGTTCCACAGGCGAAAAGCAGGCAGCACTAGGAGAATCTGTCAAGGAAGCTCCTCTTTATGGCTAGCGAGGCTTAATTCAAACGTGCAATGGAAAATTGTTCTGGGGTAACTGAGCTCTAACTTCACGCTCTAACACTTGCAGCTACTTTCTCCTAACTCATACAGAGTGGAATCGCCAAATACAGAGTAGAATTCTGTTGCGGTACGCTGTGTTCTTGTGTGCTTGGCGATGTATTGCCGACGGCCTGCGGGACCTGCTTGTCTTCTGTGTTGTGTGTTGTCCGTGCTGTGTGTATCTTGTATGTAGTATGTGCGGTATGTGTTCCTCACTGCTTGCTGAGTGCACAGTTCTGTGTATTTTTCACTGTGCTGTGTGTTATGTGAGATGTTGGTATTTGTGAGTGGTGTGTGTTGAGTGGTTCTTCGTGCATTGTACATTTCGCCTTTTTTGATGAGTTCTCTGTTGGCGGTTGCATATGTTGTGCGTTTGGTGTGTGGCTTCCCGTCTAATGTGTAGTGTGAAATGTGTGTCTGGTCTTTCTGTTGTCTGCTGTGTTGTGTACTGTGTTCTGGGTTGTGCGAGTGCTGTCTTTCGGCTTTCCGTGTGTTGCATACTGGGTCGATGTTGGGTGGGCTGTGTAATTTGAGCACTGTGTGCAAAGTTGAGTTTGCCTTGTGTCGGACGTGTTGTGTGCATGTGCATGTTGTGTGTGTGTGTTTGTGCGTTTTCGTTCGTGCTGTCTGCGTGTGGGTCTGCGTGTGCGCAGTATTGTATGCTTGTGGTTGTGCGTGTTGTGTGTAGTGCGTTCTATGTGTGTTGCATGTGTTTTCGTCAGTTGCGTGTGTGCACTTGTAGGTGCTGTGTCAGTTTTGTGTGTGTGAGATTGTGATTTGTGTGCTGTTGTGTTAGAGAGGCTGTGTGTGTGTGTTTGGCTGTTTGAGTTATGCACGTGATGTGAGATGTGTTGACTGTGTGTGGTTGTGCTTGTTTTGTACGTCTCTTGTGCGCAGTCTGCGGTCTGTGCAGTGTTTATCGCGCGTATTGTGAGCAGTAGCTATGTGCCTGCCTTTCAAGGGTGTGGTGTGTTTATGGTGTCTGTTGTGTGGCGTGTTTCTGTGTTGTGTGTGTGTGCACTGCGTTGTGCTCCTGTGTGAGGATGTATGTGTGGTGTGTCTGTGCGTGATTGTGTGTGTAGTGCGTAGTGTGTGAAATGGGTGCTACTTGTCTTCTTGGTTGGTTATATGTGTTTTGCCCATGGATTTGGGAGTGTCGTGTGTGTTAGGAGTTGTGGTACTTTCTGTGTGTGTCGTGTGCTGTGTTGTTCTGTGATTTGTGTTTGTGCTGTGTGTGTCCTACTCTGTGTGTTCTGTGGTCTGTGTGTTTTGCAAGTTGAGTGAGATATTGCGTGTTAGGACCGATATCTTGTGTATATGTTGCGTGTTTGGCATTGTGCATTCTGCGAGGCTCTGTGTGCTGTATGTTTTATGTGTGTTTGGAGTGATGTGTGCACTGTGTGAAATGTGTGTTGCATAAATTCGGTGTTCTTTCTGTGGTGGTTTGTGTGTGTTTTGCATGGGGGTTGCTATGTGTGTGGTTGTGTTTGACAGGTTGTGTGCGTGGTTGGCTCCTTGAGCAATGAGTGTACTTTGTGATGCGTGTACTGTGTATGGTCAAGCTTGGTCAGTGGGCCTCACTGTGGGTGTCGTGTTCACTCTGAGAACCGTGGTTCATGTGTATAGCGTGCAGTTATGTTCTCGGTGTGATGTGCTGTGCGTTGAGGGACTTCTGCATTCAAGTGCACAGAAGGTAGCCTCTCATGCTTGTCCGTTTTCGCCACAGGTTTGTAATCCTCCAGGAGGGCGTTGTTTCCTGAGGGTGCAAAGAGCCACGTCATCCCTTTAATAGCAAGGCCCTGACGATGCCTTTGTAGTAATCTGTCAGAAACTGCTGCGGGAGAGCCTTGTGCCAAACTCTGCTGGGGAAACAATCCACCGTGCACTGAGGAGACCCTCCCTGAGAGAATACTAGGCTGCTTTCGCCTTGCATGCAACTTGCTCCTACGTGATAAGGAAAACAGTAAACATTGCAGTAGAAGGCGGTCTTCTCTGTACGCCCTCTGTCTCAGAGACCGAAGTGAGCCGCGAATAGGCCTTCGCACTAGCCACACAGGAAGCTGCAGAACAAGATGCTTTGAAATGACAGCAGTGGAGGCAAGCCAGCTATGGATTCAGCTTATGTGAGTGAAAGAAACCAGTGCGGGATGGCCCATCCAAGGAATCATTGAAGCCGTGGCGGTGGAAGTTGAAACTGAGCTTGCAATGTGCTTTCCGTGTCTGTCGTGTGCGCGTGCACTCTAAGCGCCTGAGTGACGTCTGCTGCGCAGAGCTCTGTGTGTGCCGAGCGGCGTGCGCTCGCTTGGGTGGCCATTCGCGTGAGGCCTTGCTGAGGCAGCCTGGCTGTCAGAAAGTTGCCCGCATACAACGAATTCCGCTTGCAATGTGCTTCCCGTGTCTGCCGTGTGTGCCTGCACTCTAAGCGCCTGAGTGGAGTCTGCTGCGCAGAGCTCTGTGTGTGCTGAGCGGCGTGCGCTCGCTTGGGTGGCCATTCGCGCGAGGCCTTGCTGAGGAAGCCTGGCTGTCAGGAAAACGCCCGCATACAACGAATTTAGCTTGGCAGTGCAAAAAGTCGCTTTCGTCTGCTACTACGTGGCCGCTCCAGAGAGGCCCAGGTTGGTCTGTGTGGTATGTAAGCCGGTTTCCCATGCCACAGTCTGAGCTTTGAAAACTAAGTGCCCATTGGCTTCAGTCCCCAACCATCATGTCAGCGAGAGGTGTGTGCAAGCTTCTGCAAAGCCTGGTGGCGGATGGGCCCTAAGCGTCAGGGCCGTTGTCCTGCAGAGAAGGATCTGAGGCTGTCTCAGTTCAAGGGATTTCCTGCTCAGCCATATCCAGACTGGCAGCTAAACACTGCTGTGTCAAGGCGAGCTTCTTATACACACTTCTACTCCCAGACACAGGGATACTGTGAAGAGGTCTTCCGCCCAGCCTCAGGGGAAGAGGCGGGGCAAGTTGCTTTCTGTACAGCATTCATTGGAAGCAGGACGTTTGGAGGTTCTGTTCCACAGGCGAAAAGCAGGCAGCACTAGGAGAATCTGTCAAGGAAGCTCCTCTTTATGGCTAGCGAGGCTTAATTCAAACGTGCAATGGAAAATTGTTCTGGGGTAACTGAGCTCTAACTTCACGCTCTAACACTTGCAGCTACTTTCTCCTAACTCATACAGAGTGGAATCGCCAAATACAGAGTAGAATTCTGTTGCGGTACGCTGTGTTCTTGTGTGCTTGGCGATGTATTGCCGACGGCCTGCGGGACCTGCTTGTCTTCTGTGTTGTGTGTTGTCCGTGCTGTGTGTATCTTGTATGTAGTATGTGCGGTATGTGTTCCTCACTGCTTGCTGAGTGCACAGTTCTGTGTATTTTTCACTGTGCTGTGTGTTATGTGAGATGTTGGTATTTGTGAGTGGTGTGTGTTGAGTGGTTCTTCGTGCATTGTACATTTCGCCTTTTTTGATGAGTTCTCTGTTGGCGGTTGCATATGTTGTGCGTTTGGTGTGTGGCTTCCCGTCTAATGTGTAGTGTGAAATGTGTGTCTGGTCTTTCTGTTGTCTGCTGTGTTGTGTACTGTGTTCTGGGTTGTGCGAGTGCTGTCTTTCGGCTTTCCGTGTGTTGCATACTGGGTCGATGTTGGGTGGGCTGTGTAATTTGAGCACTGTGTGCAAAGTTGAGTTTGCCTTGTGTTGGACGTGTTGTGTGCATGTGCATGTTGTGTGTGTGTGTTTGTGCGTTTTCGTTCGTGCTGTCTGCGTGTGGGTCTGCGTGTGCGCAGTATTGTATGCTTGTGGTTGTGCGTGTTGTGTGTAGTGCGTTCTATGTGTGTTGCATGTGTTTTCGTCAGTTGCGTGTGTGCACTTGTAGGTGCTGTGTCAGTTTTGTGTGTGTGAGATTGTGATTTGTGTGCTGTTGTGTTAGAGAGGCTGTGTGTGTGTGTTTGGCTGTTTGAGTTATGCACGTGATGTGAGATGTGTTGACTGTGTGTGGTTGTGCTTGTTTTGTACGTCTCTTGTGCGCAGTCTGCGGTCTGTGCAGTGTTTATCGCGCGTATTGTGAGCAGTAGCTATGTGCCTGCCTTTCAAGGGTGTGGTGTGTTTATGGTGTCTGTTGTGTGGCGTGTTTCTGTGTTGTGTGTGTGTGCACTGCGTTGTGCTCCTGTGTGAGGATGTATGTGTGGTGTGTCTGTGCGTGATTGTGTGTGTAGTGCGTAGTGTGTGAAATGGGTGCTACTTGTCTTCTTGGTTGGTTATATGTGTTTTGCCCATGGATTTGGGAGTGTCGTGTGTGTTAGGAGTTGTGGTACTTTCTGTGTGTGTCGTGTGCTGTGTTGTTCTGTGATTTGTGTTTGTGCTGTGTGTGTCCTACTCTGTGTGTTCTGTGGTCTGTGTGTTTTGCAAGTTGAGTGAGATATTGCGTGTTAGGACCGATATCTTGTGTATATGTTGCGTGTTTGGCATTGTGCATTCTGCGAGGCTCTGTGTGCTGTATGTTTTATGTGTGTTTGGAGTGATGTGTGCACTGTGTGAAATGTGTGTTGCATAAATTCGGTGTTCTTTCTGTGGTGGTTTGTGTGTGTTTTGCATGGGGGTTGCTATGTGTGTGGTTGTGTTTGACAGGTTGTGTGCGTGGTTGGCTCCTTGAGCAATGAGTGTACTTTGTGATGCGTGTACTGTGTATGGTCAAGCTTGGTCAGTGGGCCTCACTGTGGGTGTTGTGTTCACTCTGAGAACCGTGGTTCATGTGTATAGCGTGCAGTTATGTTCTCGGTGTGATGTGCTGTGCGTTGAGGGACTTCTGCATTCAAGTGCACAGAAGGTAGCCTCTCATGCTTGTCCGTTTTCGCCACAGGTTTGTAATCCTCCAGGAGGGCGTTGTTTCCTGAGGGTGCAAAGAGCCACGTCATCCCTTTAATAGCAAGGCCCTGACGATGCCTTTGTAGTAATCTGTCAGAAACTGCTGCGGGAGAGCCTTGTGCCAAACTCTGCTGGGGAAACAATCCACCGTGCACTGAGGAGACCCTCCCTGAGAGAATACTAGGCTGCTTTCGCCTTGCATGCAACTTGCTCCTACGTGATAAGGAAAACAGTAAACATTGCAGTAGAAGGCGGTCTTCTCTGTACGCCCTCTGTCTCAGAGACCGAAGTGAGCCGCGAATAGGCCTTCGCACTAGCCACACAGGAAGCTGCAGAACAAGATGCTTTGAAATGACAGCAGTGGAGGCAAGCCAGCTATGGATTCAGCTTATGTGAGTGAAAGAAACCAGTGCGGGATGGCCCATCCAAGGAATCATTGAAGCCGTGGCGGTGGAAGTTGAAACTGAGCTTGCAATGTGCTTTCCGTGTCTGTCGTGTGCGCGTGCACTCTAAGCGCCTGAGTGACGTCTGCTGCGCAGAGCTCTGTGTGTGCCGAGCGGCGTGCGCTCGCTTGGGTGGCCATTCGCGTGAGGCCTTGCTGAGGCAGCCTGGCTGTCAGAAAGTTGCCCGCATACAACGAATTCCGCTTGCAAAGTGCTTCCCGTGTCTGCCCTGTGTGCCTGCACTCTAAGCACCTGAGTGGAGTCTGCCGCGCAGAGCTCTGTGTGTGCCGAGCGGCGTGCGCTCGCTTGGGTGGCCATTCGCGTGAGGCCTTGCTGAGGCAGCCTGGCTGTCAGAAAGTTGCCCGCATACAACGAATTCCGCTTGCAATGTGCTTCCCGTGTCTGCCGTGTGTGCCTGCACTCTAAGCGCCTGAGTGGAGTCTGCTGCGCAGAGCTCTGTGTGTGCTGAGCGGCGTGCGCTCGCTTGGGTGGCCATTCGCGCGAGGCCTTGCTGAGGAAGCCTGGCTGTCAGGAAAACGCCCGCATACAACGAATTTAGCTTGGCAGTGCAAAAAGTCGCTTTCGTCTGCTACTACGTGGCCGCTCCAGAGAGGCCCAGGTTGGTCTGTGTGGTATGTAAGCCGGTTTCCCATGCCACAGTCTGAGCTTTGAAAACTAAGTGCCCATTGGCTTCAGTCCCCAACCATCATGTCAGCGAGAGGTGTGTGCAAGCTTGTGCCAAGCCTGGTGGCGGATGGGCCCTAAGCGTCAGGGCCGTTGTCCTGCAGAGAAGGATCTGAGGCTGTCTCAGTTCAAGGGATTTCCTGCTCAGCCATATCCAGACTGGCAGCTAAACACTGCTGTGTCAAGGCGAGCTTCTTATACACACTTCTACTCCCAGACACAGGGATACTGTGAAGAGGTCTTCCGCCCAGCCTCAGGGGAAGAGGCGGGGCAAGTTGCTTTCTGTACAGCATTCATTGGAAGCAGGACGTTTGGAGGTTCTGTTCCACAGGCGAAAAGCAGGCAGCACTAGGAGAATCTGTCAAGGAAGCTCCTCTTTATGGCTAGCGAGGCTTAATTCAAACGTGCAATGGAAAATTGTTCTGGGGTAACTGAGCTCTAACTTCACGCTCTAACACTTGCAGCTACTTTCTCCTAACTCATACAGAGTGGAATCGCCAAATACAGAGTAGAATTCTGTTGCGGTACGCTGTGTTCTTGTGTGCTTGGCGATGTATTGCCGACGGCCTGCGGGACCTGCTTGTCTTCTGTGTTGTGTGTTGTCCGTGCTGTGTGTATCTTGTATGTAGTATGTGCGGTATGTGTTCCTCACTGCTTGCTGAGTGCACAGTTCTGTGTATTTTTCACTGTGCTGTGTGTTATGTGAGATGTTGGTATTTGTGAGTGGTGTGTGTTGAGTGGTTCTTCGTGCATTGTACATTTCGCCTTTTTTGATGAGTTCTCTGTTGGCGGTTGCATATGTTGTGCGTTTGGTGTGTGGCTTCCCGTCTAATGTGTAGTGTGAAATGTGTGTCTGGTCTTTCTGTTGTCTGCTGTGTTGTGTACTGTGTTCTGGGTTGTGCGAGTGCTGTCTTTCGGCTTTCCGTGTGTTGCATACTGGGTCGATGTTGGGTGGGCTGTGTAATTTGAGCACTGTGTGCAAAGTTGAGTTTGCCTTGTGTCGGACGTGTTGTGTGCATGGGCATGTTGTGTGTGTGAGTTTGTGTCTTTTCGTTCGTGCTGTCTGCGTGTGGGTCTGCGTGTGCGCAGTATTGTATGCTTGTGGTTGTGCGTGTTGTGTGTAGTGCGTTCTATGTGTCTTGCATGTGTTTTGGTCAGTTGCGTGTGTGCACTTGTAGGTTGTGTGTCAGTTTTGTGTGTGTGAGATTGTGATTTGTGTGCTTTTGTGTTAGAGAGGCTGTGTGTGTGTGTTTGGCTGTTTGAGTTATGCACGTGATGTGAGATGTGTTGACTGTGTGTGGTTGTAGTTGTTTTTTACCTCTCTTGTGCGCAGTCTGCGGTCTGTGCAGTGTTTATCGCGCGTATTGTGAGCAGTAGCTATGTGCCTGCCTTTCAAGGGTGTGGTGTGTTTATGGTGTCTGTTGTGTGGCGTGTTTCTGTGTTGTGTGTGTGTGCACTGCGTTGTGCTCCTGTGTGAGGATGTATGTGTGGTGTGTCTGTGCGTGATTGTGTGTGTAGTGCGTAGTGTGTGAAATGGGTGCTACTTGTCTTCTTGGTTGGTTATATGTGTTTTGCCCATGGATTTGGGAGTGTCGTGTGTGTTAGGAGTTGTGGTACTTTCTGTGTGTGTCGTGTGCTGTGTTGTTCTGTGATTTGTGTTTGTGCTGTGTGTGTCCTACTCTGTGTGTTCTGTGGTCTGTGTGTTTTGCAAGTTGAGTGAGATATTGCGTGTTAGGACCGATATCTTGTGTATATGTTGCGTGTTTGGCATTGTGCATTCTGCGAGGCTCTGTGTGCTGTATGTTTTATGTGTGTTTGGAGTGATGTGTGCACTGTGTGAAATGTGTGTTGCATAAATTCGGTGTTCTTTCTGTGGTGGTTTGTGTGTGTTTTGCATGGGGGTTGCTATGTGTGTGGTTGTGTTTGACAGGTTGTGTGCGTGGTTGGCTCCTTGAGCAATGAGTGTACTTTGTGATGCGTGTACTGTGTATGGTCAAGCTTGGTCAGTGGGCCTCACTGTGGGTGTTGTGTTCACTCTGAGAACCGTGGTTCATGTGTATAGCGTGCAGTTATGTTCTCGGTGTGATGTGCTGTGCGTTGAGGGACTTCTGCATTCAAGTGCACAGAAGGTAGCCTCTCATGCTTGTCCGTTTTCGCCACAGGTTTGTAATCCTCCAGGAGGGCGTTGTTTCCTGAGGGTGCAAAGAGCCACGTCATCCCTTTAATAGCAAGGCGCTGACGATGCCTTTGTAGTAATCTGTCAGAAACTGCTGCGGGAGAGCCTTGTGCCAAACTCTGCTGGGGAAACAATCCACCGTGCACTGAGGAGACCCTCCCTGAGAGAATACTAGGCTGCTTTCGCCTTGCATGCAACTTGCTCCTACGTGATAAGGAAAACAGTAAACATTGCAGTAGAAGGCGGTCTTCTCTGTACGCCCTCTGTCTCAGAGACCTAAGTGAGCCGCGAATAGGCCTTCGCACTAGCCACACAGGAAGCTGCAGAACAAGATGCTTTGAAATGACAGCAGCGGAGGCAAGCCAGCTATGGATTCAGCTTATGTGAGTGAAAGAAACCAGTGCGGGATGGCCCATCCAAGGAATCATTGAAGCCGTGGCGGTGGAAGTTGAAACTGAGCTTGCAATGTGCTTTCCGTGTCTGTCGTGTGCGCGTGCACTCTAAGCGCCTGAGTGACGTCTGCTGCGCAGAGCTCTGTGTGTGCCGAGCGGCGTGCGCTCGCTTGGGTGGCCATTCGCGTGAGGCCTTGCTGAGGCAGCCTGGCTGTCAGAAAGTTGCCCGCATACAACGAATTCCGCTTGCAAAGTGCTTCCCGTGTCTGCCCTGTGTGCCTGCACTCTAAGCACCTGAGTGGAGTCTGCTGCGCAGAGCTCTGTGTGTGCCGAGCGGCGTGCGCTCGCTTGGGTGGCCATTCGCGTGAGGCCTTGCTGAGGCAGCCTGGCTGTCAGAAAGTTGCCCGCATACAACGAATTCCGCTTGCAATGTGCTTCCCGTGTCTGCCGTGTGTGCCTGCACTCTAAGCGCCTGAGTGTAGTCTGCTGCGCAGAGCTCTGTGTGTGCTGAGCGGCGTGCGCTCGCTTGGGTGGCCATTCGCGCGAGGCCTTGCTGAGGAAGCCTGGCTGTCAGGAAAACGCCCGCATACAACGAATTTAGCTTGGCAGTGCAAAAAGTCGCTTTCGTCTGCTACTACGTGGCCGCTCCAGAGAGGCCCAGGTTGGTCTGTGTGGTATGTAAGCCGGTTTCCCATGCCACAGTCTGAGCTTTGAAAACTAAGTGCCCATTGGCTTCAGTCCCCAACCATCATGTCAGCGAGAGGTGTGTGCAAGCTTCTGCAAAGCCTGGTGGCAGATGGGCCCTAAGCGTCAGGGCCGTTGTCCTGCAGAGAAGGATCTGAGGCTGTCTCAGTTCAAGGGATTTCCTGCTCAGCCATATCCAGACTGGCAGCTAAACACTGCTGTGTCAAGGCGAGCTTCTTATACACACTTCTACTCCCAGACACAGGGATACTGTGAAGAGGTCTTCCGCCCAGCCTCAGGGGAAGAGGCGGGGCAAGTTGCTTTCTGTACAGCATTCATTGGAAGCAGGACGTTTGGAGGTTCTGTTCCACAGGCGAAAAGCAGGCAGCACTAGGAGAATCTGTCAAGGAAGCTCCTCTTTATGGCTAGCGAGGCTTAATTCAAACGTGCAATGGAAAATTGTTCTGGGGTAACTGAGCTCTAACTTCACGCTCTAACACTTGCAGCTACTTTCTCCTAACTCATACAGAGTGGAATCGCCAAATACAGAGTAGAATTCTGTTGCGGTACGCTGTGTTCTTGTGTGCTTGGCGATGTATTGCCGACGGCCTGCGGGACCTGCTTGTCTTCTGTGTTGTGTGTTGTCCGTGCTGTGTGTATCTTGTATGTAGTATGTGCGGTATGTGTTCCACACTACTTGCTGAGTGCACAGTTCTGTGTATTTTTCACTGTGCTGTGTGTTATGTGAGATGTTGGTATTTGTGAGTGGTGTGTGTTGAGTGGTTCTTCGTGCATTGTACATTTCGCCTTTTTTGATGAGTTCTCTGTTGGCGGTTGCATATGTTGTGCGTTTGGTGTGTGGCTTCCCGTCTAATGTTTAGTGTGAAATGTGTGTCTGGTCTTTCTGTTGTCTGCTGTGTTGTGTACTGTGTTCTGGGTTGTGCGAGTGCTGTCTTTCGGCTTTCCGTGTGTTGCATACTGGGTCGATGTTGGGTGGGCTGTGTAATTTGAGCACTGTGTGCAAAGTTGAGTTTGCCTTGTGTCGGACGTGTTGTGTGCATGTGCATGTTGTGTGTGTGTGTTTGTGCGTTTTCGTTCGTGCTGTCTGCGTGTGGGTCTGCGTGTGCGCAGTATTGTATGCTTGTGGTTGTGCGTGTTGTGTGTAGTGCGTTCTATGTGTGTTGCATGTGTTTTCGTCAGTTGCGTGTGTGCACTTGTAGGTGCTGTGTCAGTTTTGTGTGTGTGAGATTGTGATTTGTGTGCTGTTGTGTTAGAGAGGCTGTGTGTGTGTGTTTGGCTGTTTGAGTTATGCACGTGATGTGAGATGTGTTGACTGTGTGTGGTTGTGCTTGTTTTGTACGTCTCTTGTGCGCAGTCTGCGGTCTGTGCAGTGTTTATCGCGCGTATTGTGAGCAGTAGCTATGTGCCTGCCTTTCAAGGGTGTGGTGTGTTTATGGTGTCTGTTGTGTGGCGTGTTTCTGTGTTGTGTGTGTGTGCACTGCGTTGTGCTCCTGTGTGAGGATGTATGTGTGGTGTGTCTGTGCGTGATTGTGTGTGTAGTGCGTAGTGTGTGAAATGGGTGCTACTTGTCTTCTTGGTTGGTTATATGTGTTTTGCCCATGGATTTGGGAGTGTCGTGTGTGTTAGGAGTTGTGGTACTTTCTGTGTGTGTCGTGTGCTGTGTTGTTCTGTGATTTGTGTTTGTGCTGTGTGTGTCCTACTCTGTGTGTTCTGTGGTCTGTGTGTTTTGCAAGTTGAGTGAGATATTGCGTGTTAGGACCGATATCTTGTGTATATGTTGCGTGTTTGGCATTGTGCATTCTGCGAGGCTCTGTGTGCTGTATGTTTTATGTGTGTTTGGAGTGATGTGTGCACTGTGTGAAATGTGTGTTGCATAAATTCGGTGTTCTTTCTGTGGTGGTTTGTGTGTGTTTTGCATGGGGGTTGCTATGTGTGTGGTTGTGTTTGACAGGTTGTGTGCGTGGTTGGCTCCTTGAGCAATGAGTGTACTTTGTGATGCGTGTACTGTGTATGGTCAAGCTTGGTCAGTGGGCCTCACTGTGGGTGTTGTGTTCACTCTGAGAACCGTGGTTCATGTGTATAGCGTGCAGTTATGTTCTCGGTGTGATGTGCTGTGCGTTGAGGGACTTCTGCATTCAAGTGCACAGAAGGTAGCCTCTCATGCTTGTCCGTTTTCGCCACAGGTTTGTAATCCTCCAGGAGGGCGTTGTTTCCTGAGGGTGCAAAGAGCCACGTCATCCCTTTAATAGCAAGGCCCTGACGATGCCTTTGTAGTAATCTGTCAGAAACTGCTGCGGGAGAGCCTTGTGCCAAACTCTGCTGGGGAAACAATCCACCGTGCACTGAGGAGACCCTCCCTGAGAGAATACTAGGCTGCTTTCGCCTTGCATGCAACTTGCTCCTACGTGATAAGGAAAACAGTAAACATTGCAGTAGAAGGCGGTCTTCTCTGTACGCCCTCTGTCTCAGAGACCGAAGTGAGCCGCGAATAGGCCTTCGCACTAGCCACACAGGAAGCTGCAGAACAAGATGCTTTGAAATGACAGCAGTGGAGGCAAGCCAGCTATGGATTCAGCTTATGTGAGTGAAAGAAACCAGTGCGGGATGGCCCATCCAAGGAATCATTGAAGCCGTGGCGGTGGAAGTTGAAACTGAGCTTGCAATGTGCTTTCCGTGTCTGTCGTGTGCGCGTGCACTCTAAGCGCCTGAGTGACGTCTGCTGCGCAGAGCTCTGTGTGTGCCGAGCGGCGTGCGCTCGCTTGGGTGGCCATTCGCGTGAGGCCTTGCTGAGGCAGCCTGGCTGTCAGAAAGTTGCCCGCATACAACGAATTCCGCTTGCAATGTGCTTCCCGTGTCTGCCGTGTGTGCCTGCACTCTAAGCGCCTGAGTGGAGTCTGCTGCGCAGAGCTCTGTGTGTGCTGAGCGGCGTGCGCTCGCTTGGGTGGCCATTCGCGCGAGGCCTTGCTGAGGAAGCCTGGCTGTCAGGAAAACGCCCGCATACAACGAATTTAGCTTGGCAGTGCAAAAAGTCGCTTTCGTCTGCTACTACGTGGCCGCTCCAGAGAGGCCCAGGTTGGTCTGTGTGGTATGTAAGCCGGTTTCCCATGCCACAGTCTGAGCTTTGAAAACTAAGTGCCCATTGGCTTCAGTCCCCAACCATCATGTCAGCGAGAGGTGTGTGCAAGCTTCTGCAAAGCCTGGTGGCAGATGGGCCCTAAGCGTCAGGGCCGTTGTCCTGCAGAGAAGGATCTGAGGCTGTCTCAGTTCAAGGGATTTCCTGCTCAGCCATATCCAGACTGGCAGCTAAACACTGCTGTGTCAAGGCGAGCTTCTTATACACACTTCTACTCCCAGACACAGGGATACTGTGAAGAGGTCTTCCGCCCAGCCTCAGGGGAAGAGGCGGGGCAAGTTGCTTTCTGTACAGCATTCATTGGAAGCAGGACGTTTGGAGGTTCTGTTCCACAGGCGAAAAGCAGGCAGCACTAGGAGAATCTGTCAAGGAAGCTCCTCTTTATGGCTAGCGAGGCTTAATTCAAACGTGCAATGGAAAATTGTTCTGGGGTAACTGAGCTCTAACTTCACGCTCTAACACTTGCAGCTACTTTCTCCTAACTCATACAGAGTGGAATCGCCAAATACAGAGTAGAATTCTGTTGCGGTACGCTGTGTTCTTGTGTGCTTGGCGATGTATTGCCGACGGCCTGCGGGACCTGCTTGTCTTCTGTGTTGTGTGTTGTCCGTGCTGTGTGTATCTTGTATGTAGTATGTGCGGTATGTGTTCCTCACTGCTTGCTGAGTGCACAGTTCTGTGTATTTTTCACTGTGCTGTGTGTTATGTGAGATGTTGGTATTTGTGAGTGGTGTGTGTTGAGTGGTTCTTCGTGCATTGTACATTTCGCCTTTTTTGATGAGTTCTCTGTTGGCGGTTGCATATGTTGTGCGTTTGGTGTGTGGCTTCCCGTCTAATGTGTAGTGTGAAATGTGTGTCTGGTCTTTCTGTTGTCTGCTGTGTTGTGTACTGTGTTCTGGGTTGTGCGAGTGCTGTCTTTCGGCTTTCCGTGTGTTGCATACTGGGTCGATGTTGGGTGGGCTGTGTAATTTGAGCACTGTGTGCAAAGTTGAGTTTGCCTTGTGTCGGACGTGTTGTGTGCATGTGCATGTTGTGTGTGTGTGTTTGTGCGTTTTCGTTCGTGCTGTCTGCGTGTGGGTCTGCGTGTGCGCAGTATTGTATGCTTGTGGTTGTGCGTGTTGTGTGTAGTGCGTTCTATGTGTGTTGCATGTGTTTTCGTCAGTTGCGTGTGTGCACTTGTAGGTGCTGTGTCAGTTTTGTGTGTGTGAGATTGTGATTTGTGTGCTGTTGTGTTAGAGAGGCTGTGTGTGTGTGTTTGGCTGTTTGAGTTATGCACGTGATGTGAGATGTGTTGACTGTGTGTGGTTGTGCTTGTTTTGTACGTCTCTTGTGCGCAGTCTGCGGTCTGTGCAGTGTTTATCGCGCGTATTGTGAGCAGTAGCTATGTGCCTGCCTTTCAAGGGTGTGGTGTGTTTATGGTGTCTGTTGTGTGGCGTGTTTCTGTGTTGTGTGTGTGTGCACTGCGTTGTGCTCCTGTGTGAGGATGTATGTGTGGTGTGTCTGTGCGTGATTGTGTGTGTAGTGCGTAGTGTGTGAAATGGGTGCTACTTGTCTTCTTGGTTGGTTATATGTGTTTTGCCCATGGATTTGGGAGTGTCGTGTGTGTTAGGAGTTGTGGTACTTTCTGTGTGTGTCGTGTGCTGTGTTGTTCTGTGATTTGTGTTTGTGCTGTGTGTGTCCTACTCTGTGTGTTCTGTGGTCTGTGTGTTTTGCAAGTTGAGTGAGATATTGCGTGTTAGGACCGATATCTTGTGTATATGTTGCGTGTTTGGCATTGTGCATTCTGCGAGGCTCTGTGTGCTGTATGTTTTATGTGTGTTTGGAGTGATGTGTGCACTGTGTGAAATGTGTGTTGCATAAATTCGGTGTTCTTTCTGTGGTGGTTTGTGTGTGTTTTGCATGGGGGTTGCTATGTGTGTGGTTGTGTTTGACAGGTTGTGTGCGTGGTTGGCTCCTTGAGCAATGAGTGTACTTTGTGATGCGTGTACTGTGTATGGTCAAGCTTGGTCAGTGGGCCTCACTGTGGGTGTTGTGTTCACTCTGAGAACCGTGGTTCATGTGTATAGCGTGCAGTTATGTTCTCGGTGTGATGTGCTGTGCGTTGAGGGACTTCTGCATTCAAGTGCACAGAAGGTAGCCTCTCATGCTTGTCCGTTTTCGCCACAGGTTTGTAATCCTCCAGGAGGGCGTTGTTTCCTGAGGGTGCAAAGAGCCACGTCATCCCTTTAATAGCAAGGCCCTGACGATGCCTTTGTAGTAATCTGTCAGAAACTGCTGCGGGAGAGCCTTGTGCCAAACTCTGCTGGGGAAACAATCCACCGTGCACTGAGGAGACCCTCCCTGAGAGAATACTAGGCTGCTTTCGCCTTGCATGCAACTTGCTCCTACGTGATAAGGAAAACAGTAAACATTGCAGTAGAAGGCGGTCTTCTCTGTACGCCCTCTGTCTCAGAGACCGAAGTGAGCCGCGAATAGGCCTTCGCACTAGCCACACAGGAAGCTGCAGAACAAGATGCTTTGAAATGACAGCAGTGGAGGCAAGCCAGCTATGGATTCAGCTTATGTGAGTGAAAGAAACCAGTGCGGGATGGCCCATCCAAGGAATCATTGAAGCCGTGGCGGTGGAAGTTGAAACTGAGCTTGCAATGTGCTATCCGTGTCTGTCGTGTGTGCGTGCACTCTAAGCGCCTGAGTGACGTCTGCTGCGCAGAGCTCTGTGTGTGCCGAGCGGCGTGCGCTCGCTTGGGTGGCCATTCGCGTGAGGCCTTGCTGAGGCAGCCTGGCTGTCAGAAAGTTGCCCGCATACAACGAATTCCGCTTGCAAAGTGCTTCCCGTGTCTGCCCTGTGTGCCTGCACTCTAAGCACCTGAGTGGAGTCTGCTGCGCAGAGCTCTGTGTGTGCCGAGCGGCGTGCGCTCGCTTGGGTGGCCATTCGCGTGAGGCCTTGCTGAGGCAGCCTGGCTGTCAGAAAGTTGCCCGCATACAACGAATTCCGCTTGCAATGTGCTTCCCGTGTCTGCCGTGTGTGCCTGCACTCTAAGCGCCTGAGTGGAGTCTGCTGCGCAGAGCTCTGTGTGTGCTGAGCGGCGTGCGCTCGCTTGGGTGGCCATTCGCGCGAGGCCTTGCTGAGGAAGCCTGGCTGTCAGGAAAACGCCCGCATACAACGAATTTAGCTTGGCAGTGCAAAAAGTCGCTTTCGTCTGCTACTACGTGGCCGCTCCAGAGAGGCCCAGGTTGGTCTGTGTGGTATGTAAGCCGGTTTCCCATGCCACAGTCTGAGCTTTGAAAACTAAGTGCCCATTGGCTTCAGTCCCCAACCATCATGTCAGCGAGAGGTGTGTGCAAGCTTCTGCAAAGCCTGGTGGCGGATGGGCCCTAAGCGTCAGGGCCGTTGTCCTGCAGAGAAGGATCTGAGGCTGTCTCAGTTCAAGGGATTTCCTGCTCAGCCATATCCAGACTGGCAGCTAAACACTGCTGTGTCAAGGCGAGCTTCTTATACACACTTCTACTCCCAGACACAGGGATACTGTGAAGAGGTCTTCCGCCCAGCCTCAGGGGAAGAGGCGGGGCAAGTTGCTTTCTGTACAGCATTCATTGGAAGCAGGACGTTTGGAGGTTCTGTTCCACAGGCGAAAAGCAGGCAGCACTAGGAGAATCTGTCAAGGAAGCTCCTCTTTATGGCTAGCGAGGCTTAATTCAAACGTGCAATGGAAAATTGTTCTGGGGTAACTGAGCTCTAACTTCACGCTCTAACACTTGCAGCTACTTTCTCCTAACTCATACAGAGTGGAATCGCCAAATACAGAGTAGAATTCTGTTGCGGTACGCTGTGTTCTTGTGTGCTTGGCGATGTATTGCCGACGGCCTGCGGGACCTGCTTGTCTTCTGTGTTGTGTGTTGTCCGTGCTGTGTGTATCTTGTATGTAGTATGTGCGGTATGTGTTCCTCACTGCTTGCTGAGTGCACAGTTCTGTGTATTTTTCACTGTGCTGTGTGTTATGTGAGATGTTGGTATTTGTGAGTGGTGTGTGTTGAGTGGTTCTTCGTGCATTGTACATTTCGCCTTTTTTGATGAGTTCTCTGTTGGCGGTTGCATATGTTGTGCGTTTGGTGTGTGGCTTCCCGTCTAATGTGTAGTGTGAAATGTGTGTCTGGTCTTTCTGTTGTCTGCTGTGTTGTGTACTGTGTTCTGGGTTGTGCGAGTGCTGTCTTTCGGCTTTCCGTGTGTTGCATACTGGGTCGATGTTGGGTGGGCTGTGTAATTTGAGCACTGTGTGCAAAGTTGAGTTTGCCTTGTGTCGGACGTGTTGTGTGCATGTGCATGTTGTGTGTGTGTGTTTGTGCGTTTTCGTTCGTGCTGTCTGCGTGTGGGTCTGCGTGTGCGCAGTATTGTATGCTTGTGGTTGTGCGTGTTGTGTGTAGTGCATTCTATGTGTGTTGCATGTGTTTTCGTCAGTTGCGTGTGTGCACTTGTAGGTGCTGTGTCAGTTTTGTGTGTGTGAGATTGTGATTTGTGTGCTGTTGTGTTAGAGAGGCTGTGTGTGTGTGTTTGGCTGTTTGAGTTATGCACGTGATGTGAGATGTGTTGACTGTGTGTGGTTGTGCTTGTTTTGTACGTCTCTTGTGCGCAGTCTGCGGTCTGTGCAGTGTTTATCGCGCGTATTGTGAGCAGTAGCTATGTGCCTGCCTTTCAAGGGTGTGGTGTGTTTATGGTGTCTGTTGTGTGGCGTGTTTCTGTGTTGTGTGTGTGTGCACTGCGTTGTGCTCCTGTGTGAGGATGTATGTGTGGTGTGTCTGTGCGTGATTGTGTGTGTAGTGCGTAGTGTGTGAAATGGGTGCTACTTGTCTTCTTGGTTGGTTATATGTGTTTTGCCCATGGATTTGGGAGTGTCGTGTGTGTTAGGAGTTGTGGTACTTTCTGTGTGTGTCGTGTGCTGTGTTGTTCTGTGATTTGTGTTTGTGCTGTGTGTGTCCTACTCTGTGTGTTCTGTGGTCTGTGTGTTTTGCAAGTTGAGTGAGATATTGCGTGTTAGGACCGATATCTTGTGTATATGTTGCGTGTTTGGCATTGTGCATTCTGCGAGGCTCTGTGTGCTGTATGTTTTATGTGTGTTTGGAGTGATGTGTGCACTGTGTGAAATGTGTGTTGCATAAATTCGGTGTTCTTTCTGTGGTGGTTTGTGTGTGTTTTGCATGGGGGTTGCTATGTGTGTGGTTGTGTTTGACAGGTTGTGTGCGTGGTT
The DNA here is from genome assembly GCF_040802235.1 of Manis javanica. Taxonomy (NCBI): domain Eukaryota; kingdom Metazoa; phylum Chordata; class Mammalia; order Pholidota; family Manidae; genus Manis; species Manis javanica. The sequence goes on from NC_133163.1 coordinate 80,403,964, forward strand.
GGGTCCTTGTGCAATGAGTGTACTTTGTGATGCTTGTACTGTGTATGGTCAAGCTTGGTCAGTGGGCCTCACTGTGGGTGTTGTGTTCACTCTGAGAACCGTGGTTCATGTGTATAGCGTGCAGTTATGTTCTCGGTGTGATGTGCTGTGCGTTGAGGGACTTCTGCATTCAAGTGCACAGAAGGTAGCCTCTCATGCTTGTCCGTTTTCGCCACAGGTTTGTAATCCTCCAGGAGGGCGTTGTTTCCTGAGGGTGCAAAGAGCCACGTCATCCCTTTAATAGCAAGGCCCTGACGATGCCTTTGTAGTAATCTGTCAGAAACTGCTGCGGGAGAGCCTTGTGCCAAACTCTGCTGGGGAAACAATCCACCGTGCACTGAGGAGACCCTCCCTGAGAGAATACTAGGCTGCTTTCGCCTTGCATGCAACTTGCTCCTACGTGATAAGGAAAACAGTAAACATTGCAGTAGAAGGCGGTCTTCTCTGTACGCCCTCTGTCTCAGAGACCTAAGTGAGCCGCGAATAGGCCTTCGCACTAGCCACACAGGAAGCTGCAGAACAAGATGCTTTGAAATGACAGCAGCGGAGGCAAGCCAGCTATGGATTCAGCTTATGTGAGTGAAAGAAACCAGTGCGGGATGGCCCATCCAAGGAATCATTGAAGCCGTGGCGGTGGAAGTTGAAACTGAGCTTGCAATGTGCTTTCCGTGTCTGTCGTGTGCGCGTGTGCGCCTGCGTCTGCACTCTAAGCGTGAGGCCTGAGTGGCTGTCAGTCTGCTGCGCAGAGCTCTGTGTGTGCCGAGCGGCGTGCGCTCGCTTGGGTGGCCATTCGCGTGAGGCCTTGCTGAGGCAGCCTGGCTGTCAGAAAGTTGCCCGCATACAACGAATTCCGCTTGCAATGTGCTTCCCGTGTCTGCCGTGTGTGCCTGCACTCTAAGCGCCTGAGTGGAGTCTGCTGCGCAGAGCTCTGTGTGTGCTGAGCGGCGTGCGCTCGCTTGGGTGGCCATTCGCGCGAGGCCTTGCTGAGGAAGCCTGGCTGTCAGGAAAACGCCCGCATACAACGAATTTAGCTTGGCAGTGCAAAAAGTCGCTTTCGTCTGCTACTACGTGGCCGCTCCAGAGAGGCCCAGGTTGGTCTGTGTGGTATGTAAGCCGGTTTCCCATGCCACAGTCTGAGCTTTGAAAACTAAGTGCCCATTGGCTTCTGTCCCCAACCATCATGTCAGCGAGAGGTGTGTGCAAGCTTCTGCAAAGCCTGGTGGCGGATGGGCCCTAAGCGTCAGGGCCGTTGTCCTGCAGAGAAGGATCTGAGGCTGTCTCAGTTCAAGGGATTTCCTGCTCAGCCATATCCAGACTGGCAGCTAAACACTGCTGTGTCAAGGCGAGCTTCTTATACACACTTCTACTCCCAGACACAGGGATACTGTGAAGAGGTCTTCCGCCCAGCCTCAGGGGAAGAGGCGGGGCAAGTTGCTTTCTGTACAGCATTCATTGGAAGCAGGACGTTTGGAGGTTCTGTTCCACAGGCGAAAAGCAGGCAGCACTAGGAGAATCTGTCAAGGAAGCTCCTCTTTATGGCTAGCGAGGCTTAATTCAAACGTGCAATGGAAAATTGTTCTGGGGTAACTGAGCTCTAACTTCACGCTCTAACACTTGCAGCTACTTTCTCCTAACTCATACAGAGTGGAATCGCCAAATACAGAGTAGAATTCTGTTGCGGTACGCTGTGTTCTTGTGTGCTTGGCGATGTATTGCCGACGGCCTGCGGGACCTGCTTGTCTTCTGTGTTGTGTGTTGTCCGTGCTGTGTGTATCTTGTATGTAGTATGTGCGGTATGTGTTCCACACTGCTTGCTGAGTGCACAGTTCTGTGTATTTTTCACTGTGCTGTGTGTTATGTGAGATGTTGGTATTTGTGAGTGGTGTGTGTTGAGTGGTTCTTCGTGCATTGTACATTTCGCCTTTTTTGATGAGTTCTCTGTTGGCGGTTGCATATGTTGTGCGTTTGGTGTGTGGCTTCCCGTCTAATGTTTAGTGTGAAATGTGTGTCTGGTCTTTCTGTTGTCTGCTGTGTTGTGTACTGTGTTCTGGGTTGTGCGAGTGCTGTCTTTCGGCTTTCCGTGTGTTGCATACTGGGTCGATGTTGGGTGGGCTGTGTAATTTGAGCACTGTGTGCAAAGTTGAGTTTGCCTTGTGTCGGACGTGTTGTGTGCATGTGCATGTTGTGTGTGTGTGTTTGTGCGTTTTCGTTCGTGCTGTCTGCGTGTGGGTCTGCGTGTGCGCAGTATTGTATGCTTGTGGTTGTGCGTGTTGTGTGTAGTGCGTTCTATGTGTGTTGCATGTGTTTTCGTCAGTTGCGTGTGTGCACTTGTAGGTGCTGTGTCAGTTTTGTGTGTGTGAGATTGTGATTTGTGTGCTGTTGTGTTAGAGAGGCTGTGTGTGTGTGTTTGGCTGTTTGAGTTATGCACGTGATGTGAGATGTGTTGACTGTGTGTGGTTGTGCTTGTTTTGTACGTCTCTTGTGCGCAGTCTGCGGTCTGTGCAGTGTTTATCGCGCGTATTGTGAGCAGTAGCTATGTGCCTGCCTTTCAAGGGTGTGGTGTGTTTATGGTGTCTGTTGTGTGGCGTGTTTCTGTGTTGTGTGTGTGTGCACTGCGTTGTGCTCCTGTGTGAGGATGTATGTGTGGTGTGTCTGTGCGTGATTGTGTGTGTAGTGCGTAGTGTGTGAAATGGGTGCTACTTGTCTTCTTGGTTGGTTATATGTGTTTTGCCCATGGATTTGGGAGTGTCGTGTGTGTTAGGAGTTGTGGTACTTTCTGTGTGTGTCGTGTGCTGTGTTGTTCTGTGATTTGTGTTTGTGCTGTGTGTGTCCTACTCTGTGTGTTCTGTGGTCTGTGTGTTTTGCAAGTTGAGTGAGATATTGCGTGTTAGGACCGATATCTTGTGTATATGTTGCGTGTTTGGCATTGTGCATTCTGCGAGGCTCTGTGTGCTGTATGTTTTATGTGTGTTTGGAGTGATGTGTGCACTGTGTGAAATGTGTGTTGCATAAATTCGGTGTTCTTTCTGTGGTGGTTTGTGTGTGTTTTGCATGGGGGTTGCTATGTGTGTGGTTGTGTTTGACAGGTTGTGTGCGTGGTTGGCTCCTTGAGCAATGAGTGTACTTTGTGATGCGTGTACTGTGTATGGTCAAGCTTGGTCAGTGGGCCTCACTGTGGGTGTTGTGTTCACTCTGAGAACCGTGGTTCATGTGTATAGCGTGCAGTTATGTTCTCGGTGTGATGTGCTGTGCGTTGAGGGACTTCTGCATTCAAGTGCACAGAAGGTAGCCTCTCATGCTTGTCCGTTTTCGCCACAGGTTTGTAATCCTCCAGGAGGGCGTTGTTTCCTGAGGGTGCAAAGAGCCACGTCATCCCTTTAATAGCAAGGCCCTGACGATGCCTTTGTAGTAATCTGTCAGAAACTGCTGCGGGAGAGCCTTGTGCCAAACTCTGCTGGGGAAACAATCCACCGTGCACTGAGGAGACCCTCCCTGAGAGAATACTAGGCTGCTTTCGCCTTGCATGCAACTTGCTCCTACGTGATAAGGAAAACAGTAAACATTGCAGTAGAAGGCGGTCTTCTCTGTACGCCCTCTGTCTCAGAGACCGAAGTGAGCCGCGAATAGGCCTTCGCACTAGCCACACAGGAAGCTGCAGAACAAGATGCTTTGAAATGACAGCAGTGGAGGCAAGCCAGCTATGGATTCAGCTTATGTGAGTGAAAGAAACCAGTGCGGGATGGCCCATCCAAGGAATCATTGAAGCCGTGGCGGTGGAAGTTGAAACTGAGCTTGCAATGTGCTATCCGTGTCTGTCGTGTGTGCGTGCACTCTAAGCGCCTGAGTGACGTCTGCTGCGCAGAGCTCTGTGTGTGCCGAGCGGCGTGCGCTCGCTTGGGTGGCCATTCGCGTGAGGCCTTGCTGAGGCAGCCTGGCTGTCAGAAAGTTGCCCGCATACAACGAATTCCGCTTGCAAAGTGCTTCCCGTGTCTGCCCTGTGTGCCTGCACTCTAAGCACCTGAGTGGAGTCTGCTGCGCAGAGCTCTGTGTGTGCCGAGCGGCGTGCGCTCGCTTGGGTGGCCATTCGCGTGAGGCCTTGCTGAGGCAGCCTGGCTGTCAGAAAGTTGCCCGCATACAACGAATTCCGCTTGCAATGTGCTTCCCGTGTCTGCCGTGTGTGCCTGCACTCTAAGCGCCTGAGTGGAGTCTGCTGCGCAGAGCTCTGTGTGTGCTGAGCGGCGTGCGCTCGCTTGGGTGGCCATTCGCGCGAGGCCTTGCTGAGGAAGCCTGGCTGTCAGGAAAACGCCCGCATACAACGAATTTAGCTTGGCAGTGCAAAAAGTCGCTTTCGTCTGCTACTACGTGGCCGCTCCAGAGAGGCCCAGGTTGGTCTGTGTGGTATGTAAGCCGGTTTCCCATGCCACAGTCTGAGCTTTGAAAACTAAGTGCCCATTGGCTTCAGTCCCCAACCATCATGTCAGCGAGAGGTGTGTGCAAGCTTCTGCAAAGCCTGGTGGCGGATGGGCCCTAAGCGTCAGGGCCGTTGTCCTGCAGAGAAGGATCTGAGGCTGTCTCAGTTCAAGGGATTTCCTGCTCAGCCATATCCAGACTGGCAGCTAAACACTGCTGTGTCAAGGCGAGCTTCTTATACACACTTCTACTCCCAGACACAGGGATACTGTGAAGAGGTCTTCCGCCCAGCCTCAGGGGAAGAGGCGGGGCAAGTTGCTTTCTGTACAGCATTCATTGGAAGCAGGACGTTTGGAGGTTCTGTTCCACAGGCGAAAAGCAGGCAGCACTAGGAGAATCTGTCAAGGAAGCTCCTCTTTATGGCTAGCGAGGCTTAATTCAAACGTGCAATGGAAAATTGTTCTGGGGTAACTGAGCTCTAACTTCACGCTCTAACACTTGCAGCTACTTTCTCCTAACTCATACAGAGTGGAATCGCCAAATACAGAGTAGAATTCTGTTGCGGTACGCTGTGTTCTTGTGTGCTTGGCGATGTATTGCCGACGGCCTGCGGGACCTGCTTGTCTTCTGTGTTGTGTGTTGTCCGTGCTGTGTGTATCTTGTATGTAGTATGTGCGGTATGTGTTCCTCACTGCTTGCTGAGTGCACAGTTCTGTGTATTTTTCACTGTGCTGTGTGTTATGTGAGATGTTGGTATTTGTGAGTGGTGTGTGTTGAGTGGTTCTTCGTGCATTGTACATTTCGCCTTTTTTGATGAGTTCTCTGTTGGCGGTTGCATATGTTGTGCGTTTGGTGTGTGGCTTCCCGTCTAATGTGTAGTGTGAAATGTGTGTCTGGTCTTTCTGTTGTCTGCTGTGTTGTGTACTGTGTTCTGGGTTGTGCGAGTGCTGTCTTTCGGCTTTCCGTGTGTTGCATACTGGGTCGATGTTGGGTGGGCTGTGTAATTTGAGCACTGTGTGCAAAGTTGAGTTTGCCTTGTGTCGGACGTGTTGTGTGCATGTGCATGTTGTGTGTGTGTGTTTGTGCGTTTTCGTTCGTGCTGTCTGCGTGTGGGTCTGCGTGTGCGCAGTATTGTATGCTTGTGGTTGTGCGTGTTGTGTGTAGTGCATTCTATGTGTGTTGCATGTGTTTTCGTCAGTTGCGTGTGTGCACTTGTAGGTGCTGTGTCAGTTTTGTGTGTGTGAGATTGTGATTTGTGTGCTGTTGTGTTAGAGAGGCTGTGTGTGTGTGTTTGGCTGTTTGAGTTATGCACGTGATGTGAGATGTGTTGACTGTGTGTGGTTGTGCTTGTTTTGTACGTCTCTTGTGCGCAGTCTGCGGTCTGTGCAGTGTTTATCGCGCGTATTGTGAGCAGTAGCTATGTGCCTGCCTTTCAAGGGTGTGGTGTGTTTATGGTGTCTGTTGTGTGGCGTGTTTCTGTGTTGTGTGTGTGTGCACTGCGTTGTGCTCCTGTGTGAGGATGTATGTGTGGTGTGTCTGTGCGTGATTGTGTGTGTAGTGCGTAGTGTGTGAAATGGGTGCTACTTGTCTTCTTGGTTGGTTATATGTGTTTTGCCCATGGATTTGGGAGTGTCGTGTGTGTTAGGAGTTGTGGTACTTTCTGTGTGTGTCGTGTGCTGTGTTGTTCTGTGATTTGTGTTTGTGCTGTGTGTGTCCTACTCTGTGTGTTCTGTGGTCTGTGTGTTTTGCAAGTTGAGTGAGATATTGCGTGTTAGGACCGATATCTTGTGTATATGTTGCGTGTTTGGCATTGTGCATTCTGCGAGGCTCTGTGTGCTGTATGTTTTATGTGTGTTTGGAGTGATGTGTGCACTGTGTGAAATGTGTGTTGCATAAATTCGGTGTTCTTTCTGTGGTGGTTTGTGTGTGTTTTGCATGGGGGTTGCTATGTGTGTGGTTGTGTTTGACAGGTTGTGTGCGTGGTTGGCTCCTTGAGCAATGAGTGTACTTTGTGATGCGTGTACTGTGTATGGTCAAGCTTGGTCAGTGGGCCTCACTGTGGGTGTTGTGTTCACTCTGAGAACCGTGGTTCATGTGTATAGCGTGCAGTTATGTTCTCGGTGTGATGTGCTGTGCGTTGAGGGACTTCTGCATTCAAGTGCACAGAAGGTAGCCTCTCATGCTTGTCCGTTTTCGCCACAGGTTTGTAATCCTCCAGGAGGGCGTTGTTTCCTGAGGGTGCAAAGAGCCACGTCATCCCTTTAATAGCAAGGCCCTGACGATGCCTTTGTAGTAATCTGTCAGAAACTGCTGCGGGAGAGCCTTGTGCCAAACTCTGCTGGGGAAACAATCCACCGTGCACTGAGGAGACCCTCCCTGAGAGAATACTAGGCTGCTTTCGCCTTGCATGCAACTTGCTCCTACGTGATAAGGAAAACAGTAAACATTGCAGTAGAAGGCGGTCTTCTCTGTACGCCCTCTGTCTCAGAGACCTAAGTGAGCCGCGAATAGGCCTTCGCACTAGCCACACAGGAAGCTGCAGAACAAGATGCTTTGAAATGACAGCAGTGGAGGCAAGCCAGCTATGGATTCAGCTTATGTGAGTGAAAGAAACCAGTGCGGGATGGCCCATCCAAGGAATCATTGAAGCCGTGGCGGTGGAAGTTGAAACTGAGCTTGCAATGTGCTTTCCGTGTCTGTCGTGTGCGCGTGCACTCTAAGCGCCTGAGTGACGTCTGCTGCGCAGAGCTCTGTGTGTGCCGAGCGGCGTGCGCTCGCTTGGGTGGCCATTCGCGTGAGGCCTTGCTGAGGCAGCCTGGCTGTCAGAAAGTTGCCCGCATACAACGAATTCCGCTTGCAAAGTGCTTCCCGTGTCTGCCCTGCGTGCCTGCACTCTGAGCACCTGAGTGGAGTCTGCTGCGCAGAGCTCTGTGTGTGCCGAGCGGCGTGCGCTCGCTTGGGTGGCCATTCGCGTGAGGCCTTGCTGAGGCAGCCTGGCTGTCAGAAAGTTGCCCGCATACAACGAATTCTGCTTGCAATGTGCTTCCCGTGTCTGCCGTGTGTGCCTGCACTCTAAGCGCCTGAGTGGAGTCTGCTGCGCAGAGCTCTGTGTGTGCTGAGCGGCGTGCGCTCGCTTGGGTGGCCATTCGCGCGAGGCCTTGCTGAGGAAGCCTGGCTGTCAGGAAAACGCCCGCATACAACGAATTTAGCTTGGCAGTGCAAAAAGTCGCTTTCGTCTGCTACTACGTGGCCGCTCCAGAGAGGCCCAGGTTGGTCTGTGTGGTATGTAAGCCGGTTTCCCATGCCACAGTCTGAGCTTTGAAAACTAAGTGCCCATTGGCTTCAGTCCCCAACCATCATGTCAGCGAGAGGTGTGTGCAAGCTTCTGCAAAGCCTGGTGGCGGATGGGCCCTAAGCGTCAGGGCCGTTGTCCTGCAGAGAAGGATCTGAGGCTGTCTCAGTTCAAGGGATTTCCTGCTCAGCCATATCCAGACTGGCAGCTAAACACTGCTGTGTCAAGGCGAGCTTCTTATACACACTTCTACTCCCAGACACAGGGATACTGTGAAGAGGTCTTCCGCCCAGCCTCAGGGGAAGAGGCGGGGCAAGTTGCTTTCTGTACAGCATTCATTGGAAGCAGGACGTTTGGAGGTTCTGTTCCACAGGCGAAAAGCAGGCAGCACTAGGAGAATCTGTCAAGGAAGCTCCTCTTTATGGCTAGCGAGGCTTAATTCAAACGTGCAATGGAAAATTGTTCTGGGGTAACTGAGCTCTAACTTCACGCTCTAACACTTGCAGCTACTTTCTCCTAACTCATACAGAGTGGAATCGCCAAATACAGAGTAGAATTCTGTTGCGGTACGCTGTGTTCTTGTGTGCTTGGCGATGTATTGCCGACGGCCTGCGGGACCTGCTTGTCTTCTGTGTTGTGTGTTGTCCGTGCTGTGTGTATCTTGTATGTAGTATGTGCGGTATGTGTTCCACACTGCTTGCTGAGTGCACAGTTCTGTGTATTTTTCACTGTGCTGTGTGTTATGTGAGATGTTGGTATTTGTGAGTGGTGTGTGTTGAGTGGTTCTTCGTGCATTGTACATTTCGCCTTTTTTGATGAGTTCTCTGTTGGCGGTTGCATATGTTGTGCGTTTGGTGTGTGGCTTCCCGTCTAATGTTTAGTGTGAAATGTGTGTCTGGTCTTTCTGTTGTCTGCTGTGTTGTGTACTGTGTTCTGGGTTGTGCGAGTGCTGTCTTTCGGCTTTCCGTGTGTTGCATACTGGGTCGATGTTGGGTGGGCTGTGTAATTTGAGCACTGTGTGCAAAGTTGAGTTTGCCTTGTGTCGGACGTGTTGTGTGCATGTGCATGTTGTGTGTGTGTGTTTGTGCGTTTTCGTTCGTGCTGTCTGCGTGTGGGTCTGCGTGTGCGCAGTATTGTATGCTTGTGGTTGTGCGTGTTGTGTGTAGTGCGTTCTATGTGTGTTGCATGTGTTTTCGTCAGTTGCGTGTGTGCACTTGTAGGTGCTGTGTCAGTTTTGTGTGTGTGAGATTGTGATTTGTGTGCTGTTGTGTTAGAGAGGCTGTGTGTGTGTGTTTGGCTGTTTGAGTTATGCACGTGATGTGAGATGTGTTGACTGTGTGTGGTTGTGCTTGTTTTGTACGTCTCTTGTGCGCAGTCTGCGGTCTGTGCAGTGTTTATCGCGCGTATTGTGAGCAGTAGCTATGTGCCTGCCTTTCAAGGGTGTGGTGTGTTTATGGTGTCTGTTGTGTGGCGTGTTTCTGTGTTGTGTGTGTGTGCACTGCGTTGTGCTCCTGTGTGAGGATGTATGTGTGGTGTGTCTGTGCGTGATTGTGTGTGTAGTGCGTAGTGTGTGAAATGGGTGCTACTTGTCTTCTTGGTTGGTTATATGTGTTTTGCCCATGGATTTGGGAGTGTCGTGTGTGTTAGGAGTTGTGGTACTTTCTGTGTGTGTCGTGTGCTGTGTTGTTCTGTGATTTGTGTTTGTGCTGTGTGTGTCCTACTCTGTGTGTTCTGTGGTCTGTGTGTTTTGCAAGTTGAGTGAGATATTGCGTGTTAGGACCGATATCTTGTGTATATGTTGCGTGTTTGGCATTGTGCATTCTGCGAGGCTCTGTGTGCTGTATGTTTTATGTGTGTTTGGAGTGATGTGTGCACTGTGTGAAATGTGTGTTGCATAAATTCGGTGTTCTTTCTGTGGTGGTTTGTGTGTGTTTTGCATGGGGGTTGCTATGTGTGTGGTTGTGTTTGACAGGTTGTGTGCGTGGTTGGCTCCTTGAGCAATGAGTGTACTTTGTGATGCGTGTACTGTGTATGGTCAAGCTTGGTCAGTGGGCCTCACTGTGGGTGTTGTGTTCACTCTGAGAACCGTGGTTCATGTGTATAGCGTGCAGTTATGTTCTCGGTGTGATGTGCTGTGCGTTGAGGGACTTCTGCATTCAAGTGCACAGAAGGTAGCCTCTCATGCTTGTCCGTTTTCGCCACAGGTTTGTAATCCTCCAGGAGGGCGTTGTTTCCTGAGGGTGCAAAGAGCCACGTCATCCCTTTAATAGCAAGGCCCTGACGATGCCTTTGTAGTAATCTGTCAGAAACTGCTGCGGGAGAGCCTTGTGCCAAACTCTGCTGGGGAAACAATCCACCGTGCACTGAGGAGACCCTCCCTGAGAGAATACTAGGCTGCTTTCGCCTTGCATGCAACTTGCTCCTACGTGATAAGGAAAACAGTAAACATTGCAGTAGAAGGCGGTCTTCTCTGTACGCCCTCTGTCTCAGAGACCTAAGTGAGCCGCGAATAGGCCTTCGCACTAGCCACACAGGAAGCTGCAGAACAAGATGCTTTGAAATGACAGCAGTGGAGGCAAGCCAGCTATGGATTCAGCATATGTGAGTGAAAAAAACCAGTGCGGGATGGCCCATCCAAGGAATCATTGAAGCCATGACGGTGGAAGTTGAAACTGAGCTTGCAATGTGCTTTCCGTGTCTGTCGTGTGCGCGTGCACTCTAAGCGCCTGAGTGACGTCTGCTGCGCAGAGCTCTGTGTGTGCCGAGCGGCGTGCGCTCGCTTGGGTGGCCATTCGCGTGAGGCCTTGCTGAGGCAGCCTGGCTGTCAGAAAGTTGCCCGCATACAACGAATTCCGCTTGCAATGTGCTTCCCGTGTCTGCCGTGTGTGCCTGCACTCTAAGCGCCTGAGTGGAGTCTGCTGCGCAGAGCTCTGTGTGTGCTGAGCGGCGTGCGCTCGCTTGGGTGGCCATTCGCGCGAGGCCTTGCTGAGGAAGCCTGGCTGTCAGGAAAACGCCCGCATACAACGAATTTAGCTTGGCAGTGCAAAAAGTTGCTTTCGTCTGCTACTACGTGGCCGCTCCAGAGAGGCCCAGGTTGGTCTGTGTGGTATGTAAGCCGGTTTCCCATGCCACAGTCTGAGCTTTGAAAACTAAGTGCCCATTGGCTTCAGTCCCCAACCATCATGTCAGCGAGAGGTGTGTGCAAGCTTCTGCAAAGCCTGGTGGCGGATGGGCCCTAAGCGTCAGGGCCGTTGTCCTGCAGAGAAGGATCTGAGGCTGTCTCAGTTCAAGGGATTTCCTGCTCAGCCATATCCAGACTGGCAGCTAAACACTGCTGTGTCAAGGCGAGCTTCTTATACACACTTCTACTCCCAGACACAGGGATACTGTGAAGAGGTCTTCCGCCCAGCCTCAGGGGAAGAGGCGGGGCAAGTTGCTTTCTGTACAGCATTCATTGGAAGCAGGACGTTTGGAGGTTCTGTTCCACAGGCGAAAAGCAGGCAGCACTAGGAGAATCTGTCAAGGAAGCTCCTCTTTATGGCTAGCGAGGCTTAATTCAAACGTGCAATGGAAAATTGTTCTGGGGTAACTGAGCTCTAACTTCACGCTCTAACACTTGCAGCTACTTTCTCCTAACTCATACAGAGTGGAATCGCCAAATACAGAGTAGAATTCTGTTGCGGTACGCTGTGTTCTTGTGTGCTTGGCGATGTATTGCCGACGGCCTGCGGGACCTGCTTGTCTTCTGTGTTGTGTGTTGTCCGTGCTGTGTGTATCTTGTATGTAGTATGTGCGGTATGTGTTCCTCACTGCTTGCTGAGTGCACAGTTCTGTGTATTTTTCACTGTGCTGTGTGTTATGTGAGATGTTGGTATTTGTGAGTGGTGTGTGTTGAGTGGTTCTTCGTGCATTGTACATTTCGCCTTTTTTGATGAGTTCTCTGTTGGCGGTTGCATATGTTGTGCGTTTGGTGTGTGGCTTCCCGTCTAATGTTTAGTGTGAAATGTGTGTCTGGTCTTTCTGTTGTCTGCTGTGTTGTGTACTGTGTTCTGGGTTGTGCGAGTGCTGTCTTTCGGCTTTCCGTGTGTTGCATACTGGGTCGATGTTGGGTGGGCTGTGTAATTTGAGCACTGTGTGCAAAGTTGAGTTTGCCTTGTGTCGGACGTGTTGTGTGCATGTGCATGTTGTGTGTGTGTGTTTGTGCGTTTTCGTTCGTGCTGTCTGCGTGTGGGTCTGCGTGTGCGCAGTATTGTATGCTTGTGGTTGTGCGTGTTGTGTGTAGTGCGTTCTATGTGTGTTGCATGTGTTTTCGTCAGTTGCGTGTGTGCACTTGTAGGTGCTGTGTCAGTTTTGTGTGTGTGAGATTGTGATTTGTGTGCTGTTGTGTTAGAGAGGCTGTGTGTGTGTGTTTGGCTGTTTGAGTTATGCACGTGATGTGAGATGTGTTGACTGTGTGTGGTTGTGCTTGTTTTGTACGTCTCTTGTGCGCAGTCTGCGGTCTGTGCAGTGTTTATCGCGCGTATTGTGAGCAGTAGCTATGTGCCTGCCTTTCAAGGGTGTGGTGTGTTTATGGTGTCTGTTGTGTGGCGTGTTTCTGTGTTGTGTGTGTGTGCACTGCGTTGTGCTCCTGTGTGAGGATGTATGTGTGGTGTGTCTGTGCGTGATTGTGTGTGTAGTGCGTAGTGTGTGAAATGGGTGCTACTTGTCTTCTTGGTTGGTTATATGTGTTTTGCCCATGGATTTGGGAGTGTCGTGTGTGTTAGGAGTTGTGGTACTTTCTGTGTGTGTCATGTGCTGTGTTGTTCTGTGATTTGTGTTTGTGCTGTGTGTGTCCTACTCTGTGTGTTCTGTGGTCTGTGTGTTTTGCAAGTTGAGTGAGATATTGCGTGTTATGACCGATATCTTGTGTATATGTTGCGTGTTTGGCATTGTGCATTCTGCGAGGCTCTGTGTGCTGTATGTTTTATGTGTGTTTGGAGTGATGTGTGCACTGTGTGAAATGTGTGTTGCATAAATTCGGTGTTCTTTCTGTGGTGGTTTGTGTGTGTTTTGCATGGGGGTTGCTATGTGTGTGGTTGTGTTTGACAGGTTGTGTGCGTGGTTGGCTCCTTGAGCAATGAGTGTACTTTGTGATGCGTGTACTGTGTATGGTCAAGCTTGGTCAGTGGGCCTCACTGTGGGTGTTGTGTTCACTCTGAGAACCGTGGTTCATGTGTATAGCGTGCAGTTATGTTCTCGGTGTGATGTGCTGTGCGTTGAGGGACTTCTGCATTCAAGTGCACAGAAGGTAGCCTCTCATGCTTGTCCGTTTTCGCCACAGGTTTGTAATCCTCCAGGAGGGCGTTGTTTCCTGAGGGTGCAAAGAGCCACGTCATCCCTTTAATAGCAAGGCCCTGACGATGCCTTTGTAGTAATCTGTCAGAAACTGCTGCGGGAGAGCCTTGTGCCAAACTCTGCTGGGGAAACAATCCACCGTGCACTGAGGAGACCCTCCCTGAGAGAATACTAGGCTGCTTTCGCCTTGCATGCAACTTGCTCCTACGTGATAAGGAAAACAGTAAACATTGCAGTAGAAGGCGGTCTTCTCTGTACGCCCTCTGTCTCAGAGACCTAAGTGAGCCGCGAATAGGCCTTCGCACTAGCCACACAGGAAGCTGCAGAACAAGATGCTTTGAAATGACAGCAGTGGAGGCAAGCCAGCTATGGATTCAGCATATGTGAGTGAAAAAAACCAGTGCGGGATGGCCCATCCAAGGAATCATTGAAGCCATGACGGTGGAAGTTGAAACTGAGCTTGCAATGTGCTTTCCGTGTCTGTCGTGTGCGCGTGCACTCTAAGCGCCTGAGTGACGTCTGCTGCGCAGAGCTCTGTGTGTGCCGAGCGGCGTGCGCTCGCTTGGGTGGCCATTCGCGTGAGGCCTTGCTGAGGCAGCCTGGCTGTCAGAAAGTTGCCCGCATACAACGAATTCCGCTTGCAATGTGCTTCCCGTGTCTGCCGTGTGTGCCTGCACTCTAAGCGCCTGAGTGGAGTCTGCTGCGCAGAGCTCTGTGTGTGCTGAGCGGCGTGCGCTCGCTTGGGTGGCCATTCGCGCGAGGCCTTGCTGAGGAAGCCTGGCTGTCAGGAAAACGCCCGCATACAACGAATTTAGCTTGGCAGTGCAAAAAGTCGCTTTCGTCTGCTACTACGTGGCCGCTCCAGAGAGGCCCAGGTTGGTCTGTGTGGTATGTAAGCCGGTTTCCCATGCCACAGTCTGAGCTTTGAAAACTAAGTGCCCATTGGCTTCAGTCCCCAACCATCATGTCAGCGAGAGGTGTGTGCAAGCTTCTGCAAAGCCTGGTGGCGGATGGGCCCTAAGCGTCAGGGCCGTTGTCCTGCAGAGAAGGATCTGAGGCTGTCTCAGTTCAAGGGATTTCCTGCTCAGCCATATCCAGACTGGCAGCTAAACACTGCTGTGTCAAGGCGAGCTTCTTATACACACTTCTACTCCCAGACACAGGGATACTGTGAAGAGGTCTTCCGCCCAGCCTCAGGGGAAGAGGCGGGGCAAGTTGCTTTCTGTACAGCATTCATTGGAAGCAGGACGTTTGGAGGTTCTGTTCCACAGGCGAAAAGCAGGCAGCACTAGGAGAATCTGTCAAGGAAGCTCCTCTTTATGGCTAGCGAGGCTTAATTCAAACGTGCAATGGAAAATTGTTCTGGGGTAACTGAGCTCTAACTTCACGCTCTAACACTTGCAGCTACTTTCTCCTAACTCATACAGAGTGGAATCGCCAAATACAGAGTAGAATTCTGTTGCGGTACGCTGTGTTCTTGTGTGCTTGGCGATGTATTGCCGACGGCCTGCGGGACCTGCTTGTCTTCTGTGTTGTGTGTTGTCCGTGCTGTGTGTATCTTGTATGTAGTATGTGCGGTATGTGTTCCTCACTGCTTGCTGAGTGCACAGTTCTGTGTATTTTTCACTGTGCTGTGTGTTATGTGAGATGTTGGTATTTGTGAGTGGTGTGTGTTGAGTGGTTCTTCGTGCATTGTACATTTCGCCTTTTTTGATGAGTTCTCTGTTGGCGGTTGCATATGTTGTGCGTTTGGTGTGTGGCTTCCCGTCTAATGTGTAGTGTGAAATGTGTGTCTGGTCTTTCTGTTGTCTGCTGTGTTGTGTACTGTGTTCTGGGTTGTGCGAGTGCTGTCTTTCGGCTTTCCGTGTGTTGCATACTGGGTCGATGTTGGGTGGGCTGTGTAATTTGAGCACTGTGTGCAAAGTTGAGTTTGCCTTGTGTCGGACGTGTTGTGTGCATGTGCATGTTGTGTGTGTGTGTTTGTGCGTTTTCGTTCGTGCTGTCTGCGTGTGGGTCTGCGTGTGCGCAGTATTGTATGCTTGTGGTTGTGCGTGTTGTGTGTAGTGCGTTCTATGTGTGTTGCATGTGTTTTCGTCAGTTGCGTGTGTGCACTTGTAGGTGCTGTGTCAGTTTTGTGTGTGTGAGATTGTGATTTGTGTGGTGTTGTGTTAGAGAGGCTGTGTGTGTGTGTTTGGCTGTTTGAGTTATGCACGTGATGTGAGATGTGTTGACTGTGTGTGGTTGTGCTTGTTTTGTACGTCTCTTGTGCGCAGTCTGCGGTCTGTGCAGTGTTTATCGCGCGTATTGTGAGCAGTAGCTATGTGCCTGCCTTTCAAGGGTGTGGTGTGTTTATGGTGTCTGTTGTGTGGCGTGTTTCTGTGTTGTGTGTGTGTGCACTGCGTTGTGCTCCTGTGTGAGGATGTATGTGTGGTGTGTCTGTGCGTGATTGTGTGTGTAGTGCGTAGTGTGTGAAATGGGTGCTACTTGTCTTCTTGGTTGGTTATATGTGTTTTGCCCATGGATTTGGGAGTGTCGTGTGTGTTAGGAGTTGTGGTACTTTCTGTGTGTGTCGTGTGCTGTGTTGTTCTGTGATTTGTGTTTGTGCTGTGTGTGTCCTACTCTGTGTGTTCTGTGGTCTGTGTGTTTTGCAAGTTGAGTGAGATATTGCGTGTTAGGACCGATATCTTGTGTATATGTTGCGTGTTTGGCATTGTGCATTCTGCGAGGCTCTGTGTGCTGTATGTTTTATGTGTGTTTGGAGTGATGTGTGCACTGTGTGAAATGTGTGTTGCATAAATTCGGTGTTCTTTCTGTGGTGGTTTGTGTGTGTTTTGCATGGGGGTTGCTATGTGTGTGGTTGTGTTTGACAGGTTGTGTGCGTGGTTGGCTCCTTGAGCAATGAGTGTACTTTGTGATGCGTGTACTGTGTATGGTCAAGCTTGGTCAGTGGGCCTCACTGTGGGTGTTGTGTTCACTCTGAGAACCGTGGTTCATGTGTATAGCGTGCAGTTATGTTCTCGGTGTGATGTGCTGTGCGTTGAGGGACTTCTGCATTCAAGTGCACAGAAGGTAGCCTCTCATGCTTGTCCGTTTTCGCCACAGGTTTGTAATCCTCCAGGAGGGCGTTGTTTCCTGAGGGTGCAAAGAGCCACGTCATCCCTTTAATAGCAAGGCCCTGACGATGCCTTTGTAGTAATCTGTCAGAAACTGCTGCGGGAGAGCCTTGTGCCAAACTCTGCTGGGGAAACAATCCACCGTGCACTGAGGAGACCCTCCCTGAGAGAATACTAGGCTGCTTTCGCCTTGCATGCAACTTGCTCCTACGTGATAAGGAAAAGAGTAAACATTGCAGTAGAAGGCGGTCTTCTCTGTACGCCCTCTGTCTCAGAGACCGAAGTGAGCCGCGAATAGGCCTTCGCACTAGCCACACAGGAAGCTGCAGAACAAGATGCTTTGAAATGACAGCAGTGGAGGCAAGCCAGCTATGGATTCAGCTTATGTGAGTGAAAGAAACCAGTGCGGGATGGCCCATCCAAGGAATCATTGAAGCCGTGGCGGTGGAAGTTGAAACTGAGCTTGCAATGTGCTTTCCGTGTCTGTCGTGTGCGCGTGCACGCTAAGCGCCTGAGTGACGTCTGCTGCGCAGAGCTCTGTGTGTGCCGAGCGGCGTGCGCTCGCTTGGGTGGCCATTCGCGTGAGGCCTTGCTGAGGCAGCCTGGCTGTCAGAAAGTTGCCCGCATACAACGAATTCCGCTTGCAATGTGCTTCCCGTGTCTGCCGTGTGTGCCTGCACTCTAAGCGCCTGAGTGGAGTCTGCTGCTCAGAGCTCTGTGTGTGCTGAGCGGCGTGCGCTCGCTTGGGTGGCCATTCGCGCGAGGCCTTGCTGAGGAAGCCTGGCTGTCAGGAAAACGCCCGCATACAACGAATTTAGCTTGGCAGTGCAAAAAGTCGCTTTCGTCTGCTACTACGTGGCCGCTCCAGAGAGGCCCAGGTTGGTCTGTGTGGTATGTAAGCCGGTTTCCCATGCCACAGTCTGAGCTTTGAAAACTAAGTGCCCATTGGCTTCAGTCCCCAACCATCATGTCAGCGAGAGGTGTGTGCATGCTTCTGCAAAGCCTGGTGGCGGATGGGCCCTAAGCGTCAGGGCCGTTGTCCTGCAGAGAAGGATCTGAGGCTGTCTCAGTTCAAGGGATTTCCTGCTCAGCCATATCCAGACTGGCAGCTAAACACTGCTGTGTCAAGGCGAGCTTCTTATACACACTTCTACTCCCAGACACAGGGATACTGTGAAGAGGTCTTCCGCCCAGCCTCAGGGGAAGAGGCGGGGCAAGTTGCTTTCTGTACAGCATTCATTGGAAGCAGGACGTTTGGAGGTTCTGTTCCACAGGCGAAAAGCAGGCAGCACTAGGAGAATCTGTCAAGGAAGCTCCTCTTTATGGCTAGCGAGGCTTAATTCAAACGTGCAATGGAAAATTGTTCTGGGGTAACTGAGCTCTAACTTCACGCTCTAACACTTGCAGCTACTTTCTCCTAACTCATACAGAGTGGAATCGCCAAATACAGAGTAGAATTCTGTTGCGGTACGCTGTGTTCTTGTGTGCTTGGCGATGTATTGCCGACGGCCTGCGGGACCTGCTTGTCTTCTGTGTTGTGTGTTGTCCGTGCTGTGTGTATCTTGTATGTAGTATGTGCGGTATGTGTTCCTCACTGCTTGCTGAGTGCACAGTTCTGTGTATTTTTCACTGTGCTGTGTGTTATGTGAGATGTTGGTATTTGTGAGTGGTGTGTGTTGAGTGGTTCTTCGTGCATTGTACATTTCGCCTTTTTTGATGAGTTCTCTGTTGGCGGTTGCATATGTTGTGCGTTTGGTGTGTGGCTTCCCGTCTAATGTTTAGTGTGAAATGTGTGTCTGGTCTTTCTGTTGTCTGCTGTGTTGTGTACTGTGTTCTGGGTTGTGCGAGTGCTGTCTTTCGGCTTTCCGTGTGTTGCATACTGGGTCGATGTTGGGTGGGCTGTGTAATTTGAGCACTGTGTGCAAAGTTGAGTTTGCCTTGTGTCGGACGTGTTGTGTGCATGTGCATGTTGTGTGTGTGTGTTTGTGCGTTTTCGTTCGTGCTGTCTGCGTGTGGGTCTGCGTGTGCGCAGTATTGTATGCTTGTGGTTGTGCGTGTTGTGTGTAGTGCGTTCTATGTGTGTTGCATGTGTTTTCGTCAGTTGCGTGTGTGCACTTGTAGGTGCTGTGTCAGTTTTGTGTGTGTGAGATTGTGATTTGTGTGCTGTTGTGTTAGAGAGGCTGTGTGTGTGTGTTTGGCTGTTTGAGTTATGCACGTGATGTGAGATGTGTTGACTGTGTGTGGTTGTGCTTGTTTTGTACGTCTCTTGTGCGCAGTCTGCGGTCTGTGCAGTGTTTATCGCGCGTATTGTGAGCAGTAGCTATGTGCCTGCCTTTCAAGGGTGTGGTGTGTTTATGGTGTCTGTTGTGTGGCGTGTTTCTGTGTTGTGTGTGTGTGCACTGCGTTGTGCTCCTGTGTGAGGATGTATGTGTGGTGTGTCTGTGCGTGATTGTGTGTGTAGTGCGTAGTGTGTGAAATGGGTGCTACTTGTCTTCTTGGTTGGTTATATGTGTTTTGCCCATGGATTTGGGAGTGTCGTGTGTGTTAGGAGTTGTGGTACTTTCTGTGTGTGTCGTGTGCTGTGTTGTTCTGTGATTTGTGTTTGTGCTGTGTGTGTCCTACTCTGTGTGTTCTGTGGTCTGTGTGTTTTGCAAGTTGAGTGAGATATTGCGTGTTAGGACCGATATCTTGTGTATATGTTGCGTGTTTGGCATTGTGCATTCTGCGAGGCTCTGTGTGCTGTATGTTTTATGTGTGTTTGGAGTGATGTGTGCACTGTGTGAAATGTGTGTTGCATAAATTCGGTGTTCTTTCTGTGGTGGTTTGTGTGTGTTTTGCATGGGGGTTGCTATGTGTGTGGTTGTGTTTGACAGGTTGTGTGCGTGGTTGGCTCCTTGAGCAATGAGTGTACTTTGTGATGCGTGTACTGTGTATGGTCAAGCTTGGTCAGTGGGCCTCACTGTGGGTGTTGTGTTCACTCTGAGAACCGTGGTTCATGTGTATAGCGTGCAGTTATGTTCTCGGTGTGATGTGCTGTGCGTTGAGGGACTTCTGCATTCAAGTGCACAGAAGGTAGCCTCTCATGCTTGTCCGTTTTCGCCACAGGTTTGTAATCCTCCAGGAGGGCGTTGTTTCCTGAGGGTGCAAAGAGCCACGTCATCCCTTTAATAGCAAGGCCCTGACGATGCCTTTGTAGTAATCTGTCAGAAACTGCTGCGGGAGAGCCTTGTGCCAAACTCTGCTGGGGAAACAATCCACCGTGCACTGAGGAGACCCTCCCTGAGAGAATACTAGGCTGCTTTCGCCTTGCATGCAACTTGCTCCTACGTGATAAGGAAAACAGTAAACATTGCAGTAGAAGGCGGTCTTCTCTGTACGCCCTCTGTCTCAGAGACCGAAGTGAGCCGCGAATAGGCCTTCGCACTAGCCACACAGGAAGCTGCAGAACAAGATGCTTTGAAATGACAGCAGTGGAGGCAAGCCAGCTATGGATTCAGCTTATGTGAGTGAAAGAAACCAGTGCGGGATGGCCCATCCAAGGAATCATTGAAGCCGTGGCGGTGGAAGTTGAAACTGAGCTTGCAATGTGCTTTCCGTGTCTGTCGTGTGCGCGTGCACTCTAAGCGCCTGAGTGACGTCTGCTGCGCAGAGCTCTGTGTGTGCCGAGCGGCGTGCGCTCGCTTGGGTGGCCATTCGCGTGAGGCCTTGCTGAGGCAGCCTGGCTGTCAGAAAGTTGCCCGCATACAACGAATTCCGCTTGCAAAGTGCTTCCCGTGTCTGCCCTGTGTGCCTGCACTCTAAGCACCTGAGTGGAGTCTGCTGCTCAGAGCTCTGTGTGTGCCGAGCGGCGTGCGCTCGCTTGGGTGGCCATTCGCGTGAGGCCTTGCTGAGGCAGCCTGGCTGTCAGAAAGTTGCCCGCATACAACGAATTCCGCTTGCAATGTGCTTCCCGTGTCTGCCGTGTGTGCCTGCACTCTAAGCGCCTGAGTGGAGTCTGCTGCGCAGAGCTCTGTGTGTGCTGAGCGGCGTGCGCTCGCTTGGGTGGCCATTCGCGCGAGGCCTTGCTGAGGAAGCCTGGCTGTCAGGAAAACGCCCGCATACAACGAATTTAGCTTGGCAGTGCAAAAAGTCGCTTTCGTCTGCTACTACGTGGCCGCTCCAGAGAGGCCCAGGTTGGTCTGTGTGGTATGTAAGCCGGTTTCCCATGCCACAGTCTGAGCTTTGAAAACTAAGTGCCCATTGGCTTCAGTCCCCAACCATCATGTCAGCGAGAGGTGTGTGCAAGCTTCTGCAAAGCCTGGTGGCGGATGGGCCCTAAGCGTCAGGGCCGTTGTCCTGCAGAGAAGGATCTGAGGCTGTCTCAGTTCAAGGGATTTCCTGCTCAGCCATATCCAGACTGGCAGCTAAACACTGCTGTGTCAAGGCGAGCTTCTTATACACACTTCTACTCCCAGACACAGGGATACTGTGAAGAGGTCTTCCGCCCAGCCTCAGGGGAAGAGGCGGGGCAAGTTGCTTTCTGTACAGCATTCATTGGAAGCAGGACGTTTGGAGGTTCTGTTCCACAGGCGAAAAGCAGGCAGCACTAGGAGAATCTGTCAAGGAAGCTCCTCTTTATGGCTAGCGAGGCTTAATTCAAACGTGCAATGGAAAATTGTTCTGGGGTAACTGAGCTCTAACTTCACGCTCTAACACTTGCAGCTACTTTCTCCTAACTCATACAGAGTGGAATCGCCAAATACAGAGTAGAATTCTGTTGCGGTACGCTGTGTTCTTGTGTGCTTGGCGATGTATTGCCGACGGCCTGCGGGACCTGCTTGTCTTCTGTGTTGTGTGTTGTCCGTGCTGTGTGTATCTTGTATGTAGTATGTGCGGTATGTGTTCCACACTGCTTGCTGAGTGCACAGTTCTGTGTATTTTTCACTGTGCTGTGTGTTATGTGAGATGTTGGTATTTGTGAGTGGTGTGTGTTGAGTGGTTCTTCGTGCATTGTACATTTCGCCTTTTTTGATGAGTTCTCTGTTGGCGGTTGCATATGTTGTGCGTTTGGTGTGTGGCTTCCCGTCTAATGTGTAGTGTGAAATGTGTGTCTGGTCTTTCTGTTGTCTGCTGTGTTGTGTACTGTGTTCTGGGTTGTGCGAGTGCTGTCTTTCGGCTTTCCGTGTGTTGCATACTGGGTCGATGTTGGGTGGGCTGTGTAATTTGAGCACTGTGTGCAAAGTTGAGTTTGCCTTGTGTCGGACGTGTTGTGTGCATGTGCATGTTGTGTGTGTGTGTTTGTGCGTTTTCGTTCGTGCTGTCTGCGTGTGGGTCTGCGTGTGCGCAGTATTGTATGCTTGTGGTTGTGCGTGTTGTGTGTAGTGCGTTCTATGTGTGTTGCATGTGTTTTCGTCAGTTGCGTGTGTGCACTTGTAGGTGCTGTGTCAGTTTTGTGTGTGTGAGATTGTGATTTGTGTGCTGTTGTGTTAGAGAGGCTGTGTGTGTGTGTTTGGCTGTTTGAGTTATGCACGTGATGTGAGATGTGTTGACTGTGTGTGGTTGTGCTTGTTTTGTACGTCTCTTGTGCGCAGTCTGCGGTCTGTGCAGTGTTTATCGCGCGTATTGTGAGCAGTAGCTATGTGCCTGCCTTTCAAGGGTGTGGTGTGTTTATGGTGTCTGTTGTGTGGCGTGTTTCTGTGTTGTGTGTGTGTGCACTGCGTTGTGCTCCTGTGTGAGGATGTATGTGTGGTGTGTCTGTGCGTGATTGTGTGTGTAGTGCGTAGTGTGTGAAATGGGTGCTACTTGTCTTCTTGGTTGGTTATATGTGTTTTGCCCATGGATTTGGGAGTGTCGTGTGTGTTAGGAGTTGTGGTACTTTCTGTGTGTGTCGTGTGCTGTGTTGTTCTGTGATTTGTGTTTGTGCTGTGTGTGTCCTACTCTGTGTGTTCTGTGGTCTGTGTGTTTTGCAAGTTGAGTGAGATATTGCGTGTTAGGACCGATATCTTGTGTATATGTTGCGTGTTTGGCATTGTGCATTCTGCGAGGCTCTGTGTGCTGTATGTTTTATGTGTGTTTGGAGTGATGTGTGCACTGTGTGAAATGTGTGTTGCATAAATTCGGTGTTCTTTCTGTGGTGGTTTGTGTGTGTTTTGCATGGGGGTTGCTATGTGTGTGGTTGTGTTTGACAGGTTGTGTGCGTGGTTGGCTCCTTGAGCAATGAGTGTACTTTGTGATGCGTGTACTGTGTATGGTCAAGCTTGGTCAGTGGGCCTCACTGTGGGTGTTGTGTTCACTCTGAGAACCGTGGTTCATGTGTATAGCGTGCAGTTATGTTCTCGGTGTGATGTGCTGTGCGTTGAGGGACTTCTGCATTCAAGTGCACAGAAGGTAGCCTCTCATGCTTGTCCGTTTTCGCCACAGGTTTGTAATCCTCCAGGAGGGCGTTGTTTCCTGAGGGTGCAAAGAGCCACGTCATCCCTTTAATAGCAAGGCCCTGACGATGCCTTTGTAGTAATCTGTCAGAAACTGCTGCGGGAGAGCCTTGTGCCAAACTCTGCTGGGGAAACAATCCACCGTGCACTGAGGAGACCCTCCCTGAGAGAATACTAGGCTGCTTTCGCCTTGCATGCAACTTGCTCCTACGTGATAAGGAAAACAGTAAACATTGCAGTAGAAGGCGGTCTTCTCTGTACGCCCTCTGTCTCAGAGACCGAAGTGAGCCGCGAATAGGCCTTCGCACTAGCCACACAGGAAGCTGCAGAACAAGATGCTTTGAAATGACAGCAGTGGAGGCAAGCCAGCTATGGATTCAGCTTATGTGAGTGAAAGAAACCAGTGCGGGATGGCCCATCCAAGGAATCATTGAAGCCGTGGCGGTGGAAGTTGAAACTGAGCTTGCAATGTGCTTTCCGTGTCTGTCGTGTGCGCGTGCACGCTAAGCGCCTGAGTGACGTCTGCTGCGCAGAGCTCTGTGTGTGCCGAGCGGCGTGCGCTCGCTTGGGTGGCCATTCGCGTGAGGCCTTGCTGAGGCAGCCTGGCTGTCAGAAAGTTGCCCGCATACAACGAATTCCGCTTGCAATGTGCTTCCCGTGTCTGCCGTGTGTGCCTGCACTCTAAGCGCCTGAGTGGAGTCTGCTGCTCAGAGCTCTGTGTGTGCTGAGCGGCGTGCGCTCGCTTGGGTGGCCATTCGCGCGAGGCCTTGCTGAGGAAGCCTGGCTGTCAGGAAAACGCCCGCATACAACGAATTTAGCTTGGCAGTGCAAAAAGTCGCTTTCGTCTGCTACTACGTGGCCGCTCCAGAGAGGCCCAGGTTGGTCTGTGTGGTATGTAAGCCGGTTTCCCATGCCACAGTCTGAGCTTTGAAAACTAAGTGCCCATTGGCTTCAGTCCCCAACCATCATGTCAGCGAGAGGTGTGTGCAAGCTTCTGCAAAGCCTGGTGGCGGATGGGCCCTAAGCGTCAGGGCCGTTGTCCTGCAGAGAAGGATCTGAGGCTGTCTCAGTTCAAGGGATTTCCTGCTCAGCCATATCCAGACTGGCAGCTAAACACTGCTGTGTCAAGGCGAGCTTCTTATACACACTTCTACTCCCAGACACAGGGATACTGTGAAGAGGTCTTCCGCCCAGCCTCAGGGGAAGAGGCGGGGCAAGTTGCTTTCTGTACAGCATTCATTGGAAGCAGGACGTTTGGAGGTTCTGTTCCACAGGCGAAAAGCAGGCAGCACTAGGAGAATCTGTCAAGGAAGCTCCTCTTTATGGCTAGCGAGGCTTAATTCAAACGTGCAATGGAAAATTGTTCTGGGGTAACTGAGCTCTAACTTCACGCTCTAACACTTGCAGCTACTTTCTCCTAACTCATACAGAGTGGAATCGCCAAATACAGAGTAGAATTCTGTTGCGGTACGCTGTGTTCTTGTGTGCTTGGCGATGTATTGCCGACGGCCTGCGGGACCTGCTTGTCTTCTGTGTTGTGTGTTGTCCGTGCTGTGTGTATCTTGTATGTAGTATGTGCGGTATGTGTTCCTCACTGCTTGCTGAGTGCACAGTTCTGTGTATTTTTCACTGTGCTGTGTGTTATGTGAGATGTTGGTATTTGTGAGTGGTGTGTGTTGAGTGGTTCTTCGTGCATTGTACATTTCGCCTTTTTTGATGAGTTCTCTGTTGGCGGTTGCATATGTTGTGCGTTTGGTGTGTGGCTTCCCGTCTAATGTTTAGTGTGAAATGTGTGTCTGGTCTTTCTGTTGTCTGCTGTGTTGTGTACTGTGTTCTGGGTTGTGCGAGTGCTGTCTTTCGGCTTTCCGTGTGTTGCATACTGGGTCGATGTTGGGTGGGCTGTGTAATTTGAGCACTGTGTGCAAAGTTGAGTTTGCCTTGTGTCGGACGTGTTGTGTGCATGTGCATGTTGTGTGTGTGTGTTTGTGCGTTTTCGTTCGTGCTGTCTGCGTGTGGGTCTGCGTGTGCGCAGTATTGTATGCTTGTGGTTGTGCGTGTTGTGTGTAGTGCGTTCTATGTGTGTTGCATGTGTTTTCGTCAGTTGCGTGTGTGCACTTGTAGGTGCTGTGTCAGTTTTGTGTGTGTGAGATTGTGATTTGTGTGCTGTTGTGTTAGAGAGGCTGTGTGTGTGTGTTTGGCTGAGTTATGCACGTGATGTGAGATGTGTTGACTGTGTGTGGTTGTGCTTGTTTTGTACGTCTCTTGTGCGCAGTCTGCGGTCTGTGCAGTGTTTATCGCGCGTATTGTGAGCAGTAGCTATGTGCCTGCCTTTCAAGGGTGTGGTGTGTTTATGGTGTCTGTTGTGTGGCGTGTTTCTGTGTTGTGTGTGTGTGCACTGCGTTGTGCTCCTGTGTGAGGATGTATGTGTGGTGTGTCTGTGCGTGATTGTGTGTGTAGTGCGTAGTGTGTGAAATGGGTGCTACTTGTCTTCTTGGTTGGTTATATGTGTTTTGCCCATGGATTTGGGAGTGTCGTGTGTGTTAGGAGTTGTGGTACTTTCTGTGTGTGTCGTGTGCTGTGTTGTTCTGTGATTTGTGTTTGTGCTGTGTGTGTCCTACTCTGTGTGTTCTGTGGTCTGTGTGTTTTGCAAGTTGAGTGAGATATTGCGTGTTAGGACCGATATCTTGTGTATATGTTGCGTGTTTGGCATTGTGCATTCTGCGAGGCTCTGTGTGCTGTATGTTTTATGTGTGTTTGGAGTGATGTGTGCACTGTGTGAAATGTGTGTTGCATAAATTCGGTGTTCTTTCTGTGGTGGTTTGTGTGTGTTTTGCATGGGGGTTGCTATGTGTGTGGTTGTGTTTGACAGGTTGTGTGCGTGGTTGGCTCCTTGAGCAATGAGTGTACTTTGTGATGCGTGTACTGTGTATGGTCAAGCTTGGTCAGTGGGCCTCACTGTGGGTGTTGTGTTCACTCTGAGAACCGTGGTTCATGTGTATAGCGTGCAGTTATGTTCTCGGTGTGATGTGCTGTGCGTTGAGGGACTTCTGCATTCAAGTGCACAGAAGGTAGCCTCTCATGCTTGTCCGTTTTCGCCACAGGTTTGTAATCCTCCAGGAGGGCGTTGTTTCCTGAGGGTGCAAAGAGCCACGTCATCCCTTTAATAGCAAGGCCCTGACGATGCCTTTGTAGTAATCTGTCAGAAACTGCTGCGGGAGAGCCTTGTGCCAAACTCTGCTGGGGAAACAATCCACCGTGCACTGAGGAGACCCTCCCTGAGAGAATACTAGGCTGCTTTCGCCTTGCATGCAACTTGCTCCTACGTGATAAGGAAAACAGTAAACATTGCAGTAGAAGGCGGTCTTCTCTGTACGCCCTCTGTCTCAGAGACCGAAGTGAGCCGCGAATAGGCCTTCGCACTAGCCACACAGGAAGCTGCAGAACAAGATGCTTTGAAATGACAGCAGTGGAGGCAAGCCAGCTATGGATTCAGCTTATGTGAGTGAAAGAAACCAGTGCGGGATGGCCCATCCAAGGAATCATTGAAGCCGTGGCGGTGGAAGTTGAAACTGAGCTTGCAATGTGCTTTCCGTGTCTGTCGTGTGCGCGTGCACTCTAAGCGCCTGAGTGACGTCTGCTGCGCAGAGCTCTGTGTGTGCCGAGCGGCGTGCGCTCGCTTGGGTGGCCATTCGCGTGAGGCCTTGCTGAGGCAGCCTGGCTGTCAGAAAGTTGCCCGCATACAACGAATTCCGCTTGCAAAGTGCTTCCCGTGTCTGCCCTGTGTGCCTGCACTCTAAGCACCTGAGTGGAGTCTGCTGCTCAGAGCTCTGTGTGTGCCGAGCGGCGTGCGCTCGCTTGGGTGGCCATTCGCGTGAGGCCTTGCTGAGGCAGCCTGGCTGTCAGAAAGTTGCCCGCATACAACGAATTCCGCTTGCAATGTGCTTCCCGTGTCTGCCGTGTGTGCCTGCACTCTAAGCGCCTGAGTGGAGTCTGCTGCGCAGAGCTCTGTGTGTGCTGAGCGGCGTGCGCTCGCTTGG
The DNA here is from genome assembly GCF_040802235.1 of Manis javanica. Classification (NCBI taxonomy): domain Eukaryota; kingdom Metazoa; phylum Chordata; class Mammalia; order Pholidota; family Manidae; genus Manis; species Manis javanica. The sequence continues at coordinate 80,430,599 of NC_133163.1, forward strand.
GTGGCCATTCGCGCGAGGCCTTGCTGAGGAAGCCTGGCTGTCAGGAAAACGCCCGCATACAACGAATTTAGCTTGGCAGTGCAAAAAGTCGCTTTCGTCTGCTACTACGTGGCCGCTCCAGAGAGGCCCAGGTTGGTCTGTGTGGTATGTAAGCCGGTTTCCCATGCCACAGTCTGAGCTTTGAAAACTAAGTGCCCATTGGCTTCAGTCCCCAACCATCATGTCAGCGAGAGGTGTGTGCAAGCTTCTGCAAAGCCTGGTGGCGGATGGGCCCTAAGCGTCAGGGCCGTTGTCCTGCAGAGAAGGATCTGAGGCTGTCTCAGTTCAAGGGATTTCCTGCTCAGCCATATCCAGACTGGCAGCTAAACACTGCTGTGTCAAGGCGAGCTTCTTATACACACTTCTACTCCCAGACACAGGGATACTGTGAAGAGGTCTTCCGCCCAGCCTCAGGGGAAGAGGCGGGGCAAGTTGCTTTCTGTACAGCATTCATTGGAAGCAGGACGTTTGGAGGTTCTGTTCCACAGGCGAAAAGCAGGCAGCACTAGGAGAATCTGTCAAGGAAGCTCCTCTTTATGGCTAGCGAGGCTTAATTCAAACGTGCAATGGAAAATTGTTCTGGGGTAACTGAGCTCTAACTTCACGCTCTAACACTTGCAGCTACTTTCTCCTAACTCATACAGAGTGGAATCGCCAAATACAGAGTAGAATTCTGTTGCGGTACGCTGTGTTCTTGTGTGCTTGGCGATGTATTGCCGACGGCCTGCGGGACCTGCTTGTCTTCTGTGTTGTGTGTTGTCCGTGCTGTGTGTATCTTGTATGTAGTATGTGCGGTATGTGTTCCACACTGCTTGCTGAGTGCACAGTTCTGTGTATTTTTCACTGTGCTGTGTGTTATGTGAGATGTTGGTATTTGTGAGTGGTGTGTGTTGAGTGGTTCTTCGTGCATTGTACATTTCGCCTTTTTTGATGAGTTCTCTGTTGGCGGTTGCATATGTTGTGCGTTTGGTGTGTGGCTTCCCGTCTAATGTGTAGTGTGAAATGTGTGTCTGGTCTTTCTGTTGTCTGCTGTGTTGTGTACTGTGTTCTGGGTTGTGCGAGTGCTGTCTTTCGGCTTTCCGTGTGTTGCATACTGGGTCGATGTTGGGTGGGCTGTGTAATTTGAGCACTGTGTGCAAAGTTGAGTTTGCCTTGTGTCAGACGTGTTGTGTGCATGTGCATGTTGTGTGTGTGTGTTTGTGCGTTTTCGTTCGTGCTGTCTGCGTGTGGGTCTGCGTGTGCGCAGTATTGTATGCTTGTGGTTGTGCGTGTTGTGTGTAGTGCGTTCTATGTGTGTTGCATGTGTTTTCGTCAGTTGCGTGTGTGCACTTGTAGGTGCTGTGTCAGTTTTGTGTGTGTGAGATTGTGATTTGTGTGCTGTTGTGTTAGAGAGGCTGTGTGTGTGTGTTTGGCTGTTTGAGTTATGCACGTGATGTGAGATGTGTTGACTGTGTGTGGTTGTGCTTGTTTTGTACGTCTCTTGTGCGCAGTCTGCGGTCTGTGCAGTGTTTATCGCGCGTATTGTGAGCAGTAGCTATGTGCCTGCCTTTCAAGGGTGTGGTGTGTTTATGGTGTCTGTTGTGTGGCGTGTTTCTGTGTTGTGTGTGTGTGCACTGCGTTGTGCTCCTGTGTGAGGATGTATGTGTGGTGTGTCTGTGCGTGATTGTGTGTGTAGTGCGTAGTGTGTGAAATGGGTGCTACTTGTCTTCTTGGTTGGTTATATGTGTTTTGCCCATGGATTTGGGAGTGTCGTGTGTGTTAGGAGTTGTGGTACTTTCTGTGTGTGTCGTGTGCTGTGTTGTTCTGTGATTTGTGTTTGTGCTGTGTGTGTCCTACTCTGTGTGTTCTGTGGTCTGTGTGTTTTGCAAGTTGAGTGAGATATTGCGTGTTAGGACCGATATCTTGTGTATATGTTGCGTGTTTGGCATTGTGCATTCTGCGAGGCTCTGTGTGCTGTATGTTTTATGTGTGTTTGGAGTGATGTGTGCACTGTGTGAAATGTGTGTTGCATAAATTCGGTGTTCTTTCTGTGGTGGTTTGTGTGTGTTTTGCATGGGGGTTGCTATGTGTGTGGTTGTGTTTGACAGGTTGTGTGCGTGGTTGGCTCCTTGAGCAATGAGTGTACTTTGTGATGCGTGTACTGTGTATGGTCAAGCTTGGTCAGTGGGCCTCACTGTGGGTGTTGTGTTCACTCTGAGAACCGTGGTTCATGTGTATAGCGTGCAGTTATGTTCTCGGTGTGATGTGCTGTGCGTTGAGGGACTTCTGCATTCAAGTGCACAGAAGGTAGCCTCTCATGCTTGTCCGTTTTCGCCACAGGTTTGTAATCCTCCAGGAGGGCGTTGTTTCCTGAGGGTGCAAAGAGCCACGTCATCCCTTTAATAGCAAGGCCCTGACGATGCCTTTGTAGTAATCTGTCAGAAACTGCTGCGGGAGAGCCTTGTGCCAAACTCTGCTGGGGAAACAATCCACCGTGCACTGAGGAGACCCTCCCTGAGAGAATACTAGGCTGCTTTCGCCTTGCATGCAACTTGCTCCTACGTGATAAGGAAAACAGTAAACATTGCAGTAGAAGGCGGTCTTCTCTGTACGCCCTCTGTCTCAGAGACCGAAGTGAGCCGCGAATAGGCCTTCGCACTAGCCACACAGGAAGCTGCAGAACAAGATGCTTTGAAATGACAGCAGTGGAGGCAAGCCAGCTATGGATTCAGCTTATGTGAGTGAAAGAAACCAGTGCGGGATGGCCCATCCAAGGAATCATTGAAGCCGTGGCGGTGGAAGTTGAAACTGAGCTTGCAATGTGCTTTCCGTGTCTGTCGTGTGTGCGTGCACTCTAAGCGCCTGAGTGACGTCTGCTGCGCAGAGCTCTGTGTGTGCCGAGCGGCGTGCGCTCGCTTGGGTGGCCATTCGCGTGAGGCCTTGCTGAGGCAGCCTGGCTGTCAGAAAATTGCCCGCATACAACGAATTCCGCTTGCAAAGTGCTTCCCGTGTCTGCCCTGTGTGCCTGCACTCTAAGCACCTGAGTGGAGTCTGCTGCGCAGAGCTCTGTGTGTGCCGAGCGGCGTGCGCTCGCTTGGGTGGCCATTCGCGTGAGGCCTTGCTGAGGCAGCCTGGCTGTCAGAAAGTTGCCCGCATACAACGAATTCCGCTTGCAATGTGCTTCCCGTGTCTGCCGTGTGTGCCTGCAGTCTAAGCGCCTGAGTGGAGTCTGCTGCGCAGAGCTCTGTGTGTGCTGAGCGGCGTGCTCTCGCTTGGGTGGCTATTCGCGCGAGGCCTTGCTGAGGAAGCCTGGCTGTCAGGAAAACGCCCGCATACAACGAATTTAGCTTGGCAGTGCAAAAAGTCGCTTTCGTCTGCTACTACGTGGCCGCTCCAGAGAGGCCCTGGTTGGTCTGTGTGGTATGTAAGCCGGATTCCCATGCCACAGTCTGAGCTTTGAAAACTAAGTGCCCATTGGCTTCAGTCCCCAACCATCATGTCAGCGAGAGGTGTGTGCAAGCTTCTGCAAAGCCTGGTGGCGGATGGGCCCTAAGCGTCAGGGCCGTTGTCCTGCAGAGAAGGATCTGAGGCTGTCTCAGTTCAAGGGATTTCCTGCTCAGCCATATCCAGACTGGCAGCTAAACACTGCTGTGTCAAGGCGAGCTTCTTATACACACTTCTACTCCCAGACACAGGGATACTGTGAAGAGGTCTTCCGCCCAGCCTCAGGGGAAGAGGCGGGGCAAGCTGCTTTCTGTACAGCATTCATTGGAAGCAGGACGTTTGGAGGTTCTGTTCCACAGGCGAAAAGCAGGCAGCACTAGGAGAATCTGTCAAGGAAGCTCCTCTTTATGGCTAGCGAGGCTTAATTCAAACGTGCAATGGAAAATTGTTCTGGGGTAACTGAGCTCTAACTTCACGCTCTAACACTTGCAGCTACTTTCTCCTAACTCATACAGAGTGGAATCGCCAAATACAGAGTAGAATTCTGTTGCGGTACGCTGTGTTCTTGTGTGCTTGGCGATGTATTGCCGACGGCCTGCGGGACCTGCTTGTCTTCTGTGTTGTGTGTTGTCCGTGCTGTGTGTATCTTGTATGTAGTATGTGCGGTATGTGTTCCACACTGCTTGCTGAGTGCACAGTTCTGTGTATTTTTCACTGTGCTGTGTGTTATGTGAGATGTTGGTATTTGTGAGTGGTGTGTGTTGAGTGGTTCTTCGTGCATTGTACATTTCGCCTTTTTTGATGAGTTCTCTGTTGGCGGTTGCATATGTTGTGCGTTTGGTGTGTGGCTTCCCGTCTAATGTGTAGTGTGAAATGTGTGTCTGGTCTTTCTGTTGTCTGCTGTGTTGTGTACTGTGTTCTGGGTTGTGCGAGTGCTGTCTTTCGGCTTTCCGTGTGTTGCATACTGGGTCGATGTTGGGTGGGCTGTGTAATTTGAGCACTGTGTGCAAAGTTGAGTTTGCCTTGTGTCGGACGTGTTGTGTGCATGTGCATGTTGTGTGTGTGTGTTTGTGCGTTTTCGTTCGTGCTGTCTGCGTGTGGGTCTGCGTGTGCGCAGTATTGTATGCTTGTGGTTGTGCGTGTTGTGTGTAGTGCGTTCTATGTGTGTTGCATGTGTTTTCGTCAGTTGCGTGTGTGCACTTGTAGGTGCTGTGTCAGTTTTGTGTGTGTGAGATTGTGATTTGTGTGCTGTTGTGTTAGAGAGGCTGTGTGTGTGTGTTTGGCTGAGTTATGCACGTGATGTGAGATGTGTTGACTGTGTGTGGTTGTGCTTGTTTTGTACGTCTCTTGTGCGCAGTCTGCGGTCTGTGCAGTGTTTATCGCGCGTATTGTGAGCAGTAGCTATGTGCCTGCCTTTCAAGGGTGTGGTGTGTTTATGGTGTCTGTTGTGTGGCGTGTTTCTGTGTTGTGTGTGTGTGCACTGCGTTGTGCTCCTGTGTGAGGATGTATGTGTGGTGTGTCTGTGCGTGATTGTGTGTGTAGTGCGTAGTGTGTGAAATGGGTGCTACTTGTCTTCTTGGTTGGTTATATGTGTTTTGCCCATGGATTTGGGAGTGTCGTGTGTGTTAGGAGTTGTGGTACTTTCTGTGTGTGTCGTGTGCTGTGTTGTTCTGTGATTTGTGTTTGTGCTGTGTGTGTCCTACTCTGTGTGTTCTGTGGTCTGTGTGTTTTGCAAGTTGAGTGAGATATTGTGTGTTAGGACCGATATCTTGTGTATATGTTGCGTGTTTGGCATTGTGCATTCTGCGAGGCTCTGTGTGCTGTATGTTTTATGTGTGTTTGGAGTGATGTGTGCACTGTGTGAAATGTGTGTTGCATAAATTCGGTGTTCTTTCTGTGGTGGTTTGTGTGTGTTTTGCATGGGGGTTGCTATGTGTGTGGTTGTGTTTGACAGGTTGTGTGCGTGGTTGGCTCCTTGAGCAATGAGTGTACTTTGTGATGCGTGTACTGTGTATGGTCAAGCTTGGTCAGTGGGCCTCACTGTGGGTGTTGTGTTCACTCTGAGAACCGTGGTTCATGTGTATAGCGTGCAGTTATGTTCTCGGTGTGATGTGCTGTGCGTTGAGGGACTTCTGCATTCAAGTGCACAGAAGGTAGCCTCTCATGCTTGTCCGTTTTCGCCACAGGTTTGTAATCCTCCAGGAGGGCGTTGTTTCCTGAGGGTGCAAAGAGCCACGTCATCCCTTTAATAGCAAGGCCCTGACGATGCCTTTGTAGTAATCTGTCAGAAACTGCTGCGGGAGAGCCTTGTGCCAAACTCTGCTGGGGAAACAATCCACCGTGCACTGAGGAGACCCTCCCTGAGAGAATACTAGGCTGCTTTCGCCTTGCATGCAACTTGCTCCTACGTGATAAGGAAAACAGTAAACATTGCAGTAGAAGGCGGTCTTCTCTGTACGCCCTCTGTCTCAGAGACCGAAGTGAGCCGCGAATAGGCCTTCGCACTAGCCACACAGGAAGCTGCAGAACAAGATGCTTTGAAATGACAGCAGTGGAGGCAAGCCAGCTATGGATTCAGCTTATGTGAGTGAAAGAAACCAGTGCGGGATGGCCCATCCAAGGAATCATTGAAGCCGTGGCGGTGGAAGTTGAAACTGAGCTTGCAATGTGCTTTCCGTGTCTGTCGTGTGCGCGTGCACTCTAAGCGCCTGAGTGACGTCTGCTGCGCAGAGCTCTGTGTGTGCCGAGCGGCGTGCGCTCGCTTGGGTGGCCATTCGCGTGAGGCCTTGCTGAGGCAGCCTGGCTGTCAGAAAGTTGCCCGCATACAACGAATTCCGCTTGCAAAGTGCTTCCCGTGTCTGCCCTGTGTGCCTGCACTCTAAGCACCTGAGTGGAGTCTGCTGCTCAGAGCTCTGTGTGTGCCGAGCGGCGTGCGCTCGCTTGGGTGGCCATTCGCGTGAGGCCTTGCTGAGGCAGCCTGGCTGTCAGAAAGTTGCCCGCATACAACGAATTCCGCTTGCAATGTGCTTCCCGTGTCTGCCGTGTGTGCCTGCACTCTAAGCGCCTGAGTGGAGTCTGCTGCGCAGAGCTCTGTGTGTGCTGAGCGGCGTGCGCTCGCTTGGGTGGCCATTCGCGCGAGGCCTTGCTGAGGAAGCCTGGCTGTCAGGAAAACGCCCGCATACAACGAATTTAGCTTGGCAGTGCAAAAAGTCGCTTTCGTCTGCTACTACGTGGCCGCTCCAGAGAGGCCCAGGTTGGTCTGTGTGGTATGTAAGCCGGTTTCCCATGCCACAGTCTGAGCTTTGAAAACTAAGTGCCCATTGGCTTCAGTCCCCAACCATCATGTCAGCGAGAGGTGTGTGCAAGCTTCTGCAAAGCCTGGTGGCGGATGGGCCCTAAGCGTCAGGGCCGTTGTCCTGCAGAGAAGGATCTGAGGCTGTCTCAGTTCAAGGGATTTCCTGCTCAGCCATATCCAGACTGGCAGCTAAACACTGCTGTGTCAAGGCGAGCTTCTTATACACACTTCTACTCCCAGACACAGGGATACTGTGAAGAGGTCTTCCGCCCAGCCTCAGGGGAAGAGGCGGGGCAAGTTGCTTTCTGTACAGCATTCATTGGAAGCAGGACGTTTGGAGGTTCTGTTCCACAGGCGAAAAGCAGGCAGCACTAGGAGAATCTGTCAAGGAAGCTCCTCTTTATGGCTAGCGAGGCTTAATTCAAACGTGCAATGGAAAATTGTTCTGGGGTAACTGAGCTCTAACTTCACGCTCTAACACTTGCAGCTACTTTCTCCTAACTCATACAGAGTGGAATCGCCAAATACAGAGTAGAATTCTGTTGCGGTACGCTGTGTTCTTGTGTGCTTGGCGATGTATTGCCGACGGCCTGCGGGACCTGCTTGTCTTCTGTGTTGTGTGTTGTCCGTGCTGTGTGTATCTTGTATGTAGTATGTGCGGTATGTGTTCCACACTGCTTGCTGAGTGCACAGTTCTGTGTATTTTTCACTGTGCTGTGTGTTATGTGAGATGTTGGTATTTGTGAGTGGTGTGTGTTGAGTGGTTCTTCGTGCATTGTACATTTCGCCTTTTTTGATGAGTTCTCTGTTGGCGGTTGCATATGTTGTGCGTTTGGTGTGTGGCTTCCCGTCTAATGTGTAGTGTGAAATGTGTGTCTGGTCTTTCTGTTGTCTGCTGTGTTGTGTACTGTGTTCTGGGTTGTGCGAGTGCTGTCTTTCGGCTTTCCGTGTGTTGCATACTGGGTCGATGTTGGGTGGGCTGTGTAATTTGAGCACTGTGTGCAAAGTTGAGTTTGCCTTGTGTCAGACGTGTTGTGTGCATGTGCATGTTGTGTGTGTGTGTTTGTGCGTTTTCGTTCGTGCTGTCTGCGTGTGGGTCTGCGTGTGCGCAGTATTGTATGCTTGTGGTTGTGCGTGTTGTGTGTAGTGCGTTCTATGTGTGTTGCATGTGTTTTCGTCAGTTGCGTGTGTGCACTTGTAGGTGCTGTGTCAGTTTTGTGTGTGTGAGATTGTGATTTGTGTGCTGTTGTGTTAGAGAGGCTGTGTGTGTGTGTTTGGCTGTTTGAGTTATGCACGTGATGTGAGATGTGTTGACTGTGTGTGGTTGTGCTTGTTTTGTACGTCTCTTGTGCGCAGTCTGCGGTCTGTGCAGTGTTTATCGCGCGTATTGTGAGCAGTAGCTATGTGCCTGCCTTTCAAGGGTGTGGTGTGTTTATGGTGTCTGTTGTGTGGCGTGTTTCTGTGTTGTGTGTGTGTGCACTGCGTTGTGCTCCTGTGTGAGGATGTATGTGTGGTGTGTCTGTGCGTGATTGTGTGTGTAGTGCGTAGTGTGTGAAATGGGTGCTACTTGTCTTCTTGGTTGGTTATATGTGTTTTGCCCATGGATTTGGGAGTGTCGTGTGTGTTAGGAGTTGTGGTACTTTCTGTGTGTGTCGTGTGCTGTGTTGTTCTGTGATTTGTGTTTGTGCTGTGTGTGTCCTACTCTGTGTGTTCTGTGGTCTGTGTGTTTTGCAAGTTGAGTGAGATATTGCGTGTTAGGACCGATATCTTGTGTATATGTTGCGTGTTTGGCATTGTGCATTCTGCGAGGCTCTGTGTGCTGTATGTTTTATGTGTGTTTGGAGTGATGTGTGCACTGTGTGAAATGTGTGTTGCATAAATTCGGTGTTCTTTCTGTGGTGGTTTGTGTGTGTTTTGCATGGGGGTTGCTATGTGTGTGGTTGTGTTTGACAGGTTGTGTGCGTGGTTGGCTCCTTGAGCAATGAGTGTACTTTGTGATGCGTGTACTGTGTATGGTCAAGCTTGGTCAGTGGGCCTCACTGTGGGTGTTGTGTTCACTCTGAGAACCGTGGTTCTTGTGTATAGCGTGCAGTTATGTTCTCGGTGTGATGTGCTGTGCGTTGAGGGACTTCTGCATTCAAGTGCACAGAAGGTAGCCTCTCATGCTTGTCCGTTTTCGCCACAGGTTTGTAATCCTCCAGGAGGGCGTTGTTTCCTGAGGGTGCAAAGAGCCACGTCATCCCTTTAATAGCAAGGCCCTGACGATGCCTTTGTACTAATCTGTCAGAAACTGCTGCGGGAGAGCCTTGTGCCAAACTCTGCTGGGGAAACAATCCACCGTGCACTGAGGAGACCCTCCCTGAGAGAATACTAGGCTGCTTTCGCCTTGCATGCAACTTGCTCCTACGTGATAAGGAAAACAGTAAACATTGCAGTAGAAGGCGGTCTTCTCTGTACGCCCTCTGTCTCAGAGACCGAAGTGAGCCGCGAATAGGCCTTCGCACTAGCCACACAGGAAGCTGCAGAACAAGATGCTTTGAAATGACAGCAGTGGAGGCAAGCCAGCTATGGATTCAGCTTATGTGAGTGAAAGAAACCAGTGCGGGATGGCCCATCCAAGGAATCATTGAAGCCGTGGCGGTGGAAGTTGAAACTGAGCTTGCAATGTGCTTTCCGTGTCTGTCGTGTGCGCGTGCACTCTAAGCGCCTGAGTGACGTCTGCTGCGCAGAGCTCTGTGTGTGCCGAGCGGCGTGCGCTCGCTTGGGTGGCCATTCGCGTGAGGCCTTGCTGAGGCAGCCTGGCTGTCAGAAAGTTGCCCGCATACAACGAATTCCGCTTGCAAAGTGCTTCCCGTGTCTGCCCTGTGTGCCTGCACTCTAAGAACCTGAGTGGAGTCTGCTGCGCAGAGCTCTGTGTGTGCCGAGCGGCGTGCGCTCGCTTGGGTGGCCATTCGCGTGAGGCCTTGCTGAGGCAGCCTGGCTGTCAGAAAGTTGCCCGCATACAACGAATTCCGCTTGCAATGTGCTTCCCGTGTCTGCCGTGTGTGCCTGCACTCTAAGCGCCTGAGTGGAGTCTGCTGCGCAGAGCTCCGTGTGTGCTGAGCGGCGTGCGCTCGCTTGGGTGGCCATTCGCGCGAGGCCTTGCTGAGGAAGCCTGGCTGTCAGGAAAACGCCCGCATACAACGAATTTAGCTTGGCAGTGCAAAAAGTCGCTTTCGTCTGCTACTACGTGGCCGCTCCAGAGAGGCCCAGGTTGGTCTGTGTGGTATGTAAGCCGGTTTCCCATGCCACAGTCTGAGCTTTGAAAACTAAGTGCCCATTGGCTTCAGTCCCCAACCATCATGTCAGCGAGAGGTGTGTGCAAGCTTCTGCAAAGCCTGGTGGCGGATGGGCCCTAAGCGTCAGGGCCGTTGTCCTGCAGAGAAGGATCTGAGGCTGTCTCAGTTCAAGGGATTTCCTGCTCAGCCATATCCAGACTGGCAGCTAAACACTGCTGTGTCAAGGCGAGCTTCTTATACACACTTCTACTCCCAGACACAGGGATATGGTGAAGAGGTCTTCCGCCCAGCCTCAGGGGAAGAGGCGGGGCAAGTTGCTTTCTGTACAGCATTCATTGGAAGCAGGACGTTTGGAGGTTCTGTTCCACAGGCGAAAAGCAGGCAGCACTAGGAGAATCTGTCAAGGAAGCTCCTCTTTATGGCTAGCGAGGCTTAATTCAAACGTGCAATGGAAAATTGTTCTGGGGTAACTGAGCTCTAACTTCACGCTCTAACACTTGCAGCTACTTTCTCCTAACTCATACAGAGTGGAATCGCCAAATACAGAGTAGAATTCTGTTGCGGTACGCTGTGTTCTTGTGTGCTTGGCGATGTATTGCCGACGGCCTGCGGGACCTGCTTGTCTTCTGTGTTGTGTGTTGTCCGTGCTGTGTGTATCTTGTATGTAGTATGTGCGGTATGTGTTCCACACTGCTTGCTGAGTGCACAGTTCTGTGTATTTTTCACTGTGCTGTGTGTTATGTGAGATGTTGGTATTTGTGAGTGGTGTGTGTTGAGTGGTTCTTCGTGCATTGTACATTTCGCCTTTTTTGATGAGTTCTCTGTTGGCGGTTGCATATGTTGTGCGTTTGGTGTGTGGCTTCCCGTCTAATGTTTAGTGTGAAATGTGTGTCTGGTCTTTCTGTTGTCTGCTGTGTTGTGTACTGTGTTCTGGGTTGTGCGAGTGCTGTCTTTCGGCTTTCCGTGTGTTGCATACTGGGTCGATGTTGGGTGGGCTGTGTAATTTGAGCACTGTGTGCAAAGTTGAGTTTGCCTTGTGTCGGACGTGTTGTGTGCATGTGCATGTTGTGTGTGTGTGTTTGTGCGTTTTCGTTCGTGCTGTCTGCGTGTGGGTCTGCGTGTGCGCAGTATTGTATGCTTGTGGTTGTGCGTGTTGTGTGTAGTGCGTTCTATGTGTGTTGCATGTGTTTTCGTCAGTTGCGTGTGTGCACTTGTAGGTGCTGTGTCAGTTTTGTGTGTGTGAGATTGTGATTTGTGTGCTGTTGTGTTAGAGAGGCTGTGTGTGTGTGTTTGGCTGTTTGAGTTATGCACGTGATGTGAGATGTGTTGACTGTGTGTGGTTGTGCTTGTTTTGTACGTCTCTTGTGCGCAGTCTGCGGTCTGTGCAGTGTTTATCGCGCGTATTGTGAGCAGTAGCTATGTGCCTGCCTTTCAAGGGTGTGGTGTGTTTATGGTGTCTGTTGTGTGGCGTGTTTCTGTGTTGTGTGTGTGTGCACTGCGTTGTGCTCCTGTGTGAGGATGTATGTGTGGTGTGTCTGTGCGTGATTGTGTGTGTAGTGCGTAGTGTGTGAAATGGGTGCTACTTGTCTTCTTGGTTGGTTATATGTGTTTTGCCCATGGATTTGGGAGTGTCGTGTGTGTTAGGAGTTGTGGTACTTTCTGTGTGTGTCGTGTGCTGTGTTGTTCTGTGATTTGTGTTTGTGCTGTGTGTGTCCTACTCTGTGTGTTCTGTGGTCTGTGTGTTTTGCAAGTTGAGTGAGATATTGCGTGTTAGGACCGATATCTTGTGTATATGTTGCGTGTTTGGCATTGTGCATTCTGCGAGGCTCTGTGTGCTGTATGTTTTATGTGTGTTTGGAGTGATGTGTGCACTGTGTGAAATGTGTGTTGCATAAATTCGGTGTTCTTTCTGTGGTGGTTTGTGTGTGTTTTGCATGGGGGTTGCTATGTGTGTGGTTGTGTTTGACAGGTTGTGTGCGTGGTTGGCTCCTTGAGCAATGAGTGTACTTTGTGATGCGTGTACTGTGTATGGTCAAGCTTGGTCAGTGGGCCTCACTGTGGGTGTTGTGTTCACTCTGAGAACCGTGGTTCATGTGTATAGCGTGCAGTTATGTTCTCGGTGTGATGTGCTGTGCGTTGAGGGACTTCTGCATTCAAGTGCACAGAAGGTAGCCTCTCATGCTTGTCCGTTTTCGCCACAGGTTTGTAATCCTCCAGGAGGGCGTTGTTTCCTGAGGGTGCAAAGAGCCACGTCATCCCTTTAATAGCAAGGCCCTGACGATGCCTTTGTAGTAATCTGTCAGAAACTGCTGCGGGAGAGCCTTGTGCCAAACTCTGCTGGGGAAACAATCCACCGTGCACTGAGGAGACCCTCCCTGAGAGAATACTAGGCTGCTTTCGCCTTGCATGCAACTTGCTCCTACGTGATAAGGAAAACAGTAAACATTGCAGTAGAAGGCGGTCTTCTCTGTACGCCCTCTGTCTCAGAGACCGAAGTGAGCCGCGAATAGGCCTTCGCACTAGCCACACAGGAAGCTGCAGAACAAGATGCTTTGAAATGACAGCAGTGGAGGCAAGCCAGCTATGGATTCAGCTTATGTGAGTGAAAGAAACCAGTGCGGGATGGCCCATCCAAGGAATCATTGAAGCCGTGGCGGTGGAAGTTGAAACTGAGCTTGCAATGTGCTTTCCGTGTCTGTCGTGTGCGCGTGCACTCTAAGCGCCTGAGTGACGTCTGCTGCGCAGAGCTCTGTGTGTGCCGAGCGGCGTGCGCTCGCTTGGGTGGCCATTCGCGTGAGGCCTTGCTGAGGCAGCCTGGCTGTCAGAAAGTTGCCCGCATACAACGAATTCCGCTTGCAAAGTGCTTCCCGTGTCTGCCCTGTGTGCCTGCACTCTAAGCACCTGAGTGGAGTCTGCTGCGCAGAGCTCTGTGTGTGCCGAGCGGCGTGCGCTCGCTTGGGTGGCCATTCGCGTGAGGCCTTGCTGAGGCAGCCTGGCTGTCAGAAAGTTGCCCGCATACAACGAATTCCGCTTGCAATGTGCTTCCCGTGTCTGCCGTGTGTGCCTGCACTCTAAGCGCCTGAGTGGAGTCTGCTGCGCAGAGCTCCGTGTGTGCTGAGCGGCGTGCGCTCGCTTGGGTGGCCATTCGCGCGAGGCCTTGCTGAGGAAGCCTGGCTGTCAGGAAAACGCCCGCATACAACGAATTTAGCTTGGCAGTGCAAAAAGTCGCTTTCGTCTGCTACTACGTGGCCGCTCCAGAGAGGCCCAGGTTGGTCTGTGTGGTATGTAAGCCGGTTTCCCATGCCACAGTCTGAGCTTTGAAAACTAAGTGCCCATTGGCTTCAGTCCCCAACCATCATGTCAGCGAGAGGTGTGTGCAAGCTTCTGCAAAGCCTGGTGGCGGATGGGCCCTAAGCGTCAGGGCCGTTGTCCTGCAGAGAAGGATCTGAGGCTGTCTCAGTTCAAGGGATTTCCTGCTCAGCCATATCCAGACTGGCAGCTAAACACTGCTGTGTCAAGGCGAGCTTCTTATACACACTTCTACTCCCAGACACAGGGATACTGTGAAGAGGTCTTCCGCCCAGCCTCAGGGGAAGAGGCGGGGCAAGTTGCTTTCTGTACAGCATTCATTGGAAGCAGGACGTTTGGAGGTTCTGTTCCACAGGCGAAAAGCAGGCAGCACTAGGAGAATCTGTCAAGGAAGCTCCTCTTTATGGCTAGCGAGGCTTAATTCAAACGTGCAATGGAAAATTGTTCTGGGGTAACTGAGCTCTAACTTCACGCTCTAACACTTGCAGCTACTTTCTCCTAACTCATACAGAGTGGAATCGCCAAATACAGAGTAGAATTCTGTTGCGGTACGCTGTGTTCTTGTGTGCTTGGCGATGTATTGCCGACGGCCTGCGGGACCTGCTTGTCTTCTGTGTTGTGTGTTGTCCGTGCTGTGTGTATCTTGTATGTAGTATGTGCGGTATGTGTTCCACACTGCTTGCTGAGTGCACAGTTCTGTGTATTTTTCACTGTGCTGTGTGTTATGTGAGATGTTGGTATTTGTGAGTGGTGTGTGTTGAGTGGTTCTTCGTGCATTGTACATTTCGCCTTTTTTGATGAGTTCTCTGTTGGCGGTTGCATATGTTGTGCGTTTGGTGTGTGGCTTCCCGTCTAATGTGTAGTGTGAAATGTGTGTCTGGTCTTTCTGTTGTCTGCTGTGTTGTGTACTGTGTTCTGGGTTGTGCGAGTGCTGTCTTTCGGCTTTCCGTGTGTTGCATACTGGGTCGATGTTGGGTGGGCTGTGTAATTTGAGCACTGTGTGCAAAGTTGAGTTTGCCTTGTGTCGGACGTGTTGTGTGCATGTGCATGTTGTGTGTGTGTGTTTGTGCGTTTTCGTTCGTGCTGTCTGCGTGTGGGTCTGCGTGTGCGCAGTATTGTATGCTTGTGGTTGTGCGTGTTGTGTGTAGTGCGTTCTATGTGTGTTGCATGTGTTTTCGTCAGTTGCGTGTGTGCACTTGTAGGTGCTGTGTCAGTTTTGTGTGTGTGAGATTGTGATTTGTGTGCTGTTGTGTTAGAGAGGCTGTGTGTGTGTGTTTGGCTGTTTGAGTTATGCACGTGATGTGAGATGTGTTGACTGTGTGTGGTTGTGCTTGTTTTGTACGTCTCTTGTGAGCAGTCTGCGGTCTGTGCAGTGTTTATCGCGCGTATTGTGAGCAGTAGCTATGTGCCTGCCTTTCAAGGGTGTGGTGTGTTTATGGTGTCTGTTGTGTGGCGTGTTTCTGTGTTGTGTGTGTGTGCACTGCGTTGTGCTCCTGTGTGAGGATGTATGTGTGGTGTGTCTGTGCGTGATTGTGTGTGTAGTGCGTAGTGTGTGAAATGGGTGCTACTTGTCTTCTTGGTTGGTTATATGTGTTTTGCCCATGGATTTGGGAGTGTCGTGTGTGTTAGGAGTTGTGGTACTTTCTGTGTGTGTCGTGTGCTGTGTTGTTCTGTGATTTGTGTTTGTGCTGTGTGTGTCCTACTCTGTGTGTTCTGTGGTCTGTGTGTTTTGCAAGTTGAGTGAGATATTGCGTGTTAGGACCGATATCTTGTGTATATGTTGCGTGTTTGGCATTGTGCATTCTGCGAGGCTCTGTGTGCTGTATGTTTTATGTGTGTTTGGAGTGATGTGTGCACTGTGTGAAATGTGTGTTGCATAAATTCGGTGTTCTTTCTGTGGTGGTTTGTGTGTGTTTTTCATGGGGGTTGCTATGTGTGTGGTTGTGTTTGACAGGTTGTGTGCGTGGTTGGCTCCTTGAGCAATGAGTGTACTTTGTGATGCGTGTACTGTGTATGGTCAAGCTTGGTCAGTGGGCCTCACTGTGGGTGTTGTGTTCACTCTGAGAACCGTGGTTCATGTGTATAGCGTGCAGTTATGTTCTCGGTGTGATGTGCTGTGCGTTGAGGGACTTCTGCATTCAAGTGCACAGAAGGTAGCCTCTCATGCTTGTCCGTTTTCGCCACAGGTTTGTAATCCTCCAGGAGGGCGTTGTTTCCTGAGGGTGCAAAGAGCCACGTCATCCCTTTAATAGCAAGGCCCTGACGATGCCTTTGTACTAATCTGTCAGAAACTGCTGCGGGAGAGCCTTGTGCCAAACTCTGCTGGGGAAACAATCCACCGTGCACTGAGGAGACCCTCCCTGAGAGAATACTAGGCTGCTTTCGCCTTGCATGCAACTTGCTCCTACGTGATAAGGAAAACAGTAAACATTGCAGTAGAAGGCGGTCTTCTCTGTACGCCCTCTGTCTCAGAGACCGAAGTGAGCCGCGAATAGGCCTTCGCACTAGCCACACAGGAAGCTGCAGAACAAGATGCTTTGAAATGACAGCAGTGGAGGCAAGCCAGCTATGGATTCAGCTTATGTGAGTGAAAGAAACCAGTGCGGGATGGCCCATCCAAGGAATCATTGAAGCCGTGGCGGTGGAAGTTGAAACTGAGCTTGCAATGTGCTTTCCGTGTCTGTCGTGTGCGCGTGCACTCTAAGCGCCTGAGTGACGTCTGCTGCGCAGAGCTCTGTGTGTGCCGAGCGGCGTGCGCTCGCTTGGGTGGCCATTCGCGTGAGGCCTTGCTGAGGCAGCCTGGCTGTCAGAAAGTTGCCCGCATACAACGAATTCCGCTTGCAAAGTGCTTCCCGTGTCTGCCCTGTGTGCCTGCACTCTAAGCACCTGAGTGGAGTCTGCTGCGCAGAGCTCTGTGTGTGCCGAGCGGCGTGCGCTCGCTTGGGTGGCCATTCGCGTGAGGCCTTGCTGAGGCAGCCTGGCTGTCAGAAAGTTGCCCGCATACAACGAATTCCGCTTGCAATGTGCTTCCCGTGTCTGCCGTGTGTGCCTGCACTCTAAGCGCCTGAGTGGAGTCTGCTGCGCAGAGCTCTGTGTGGGCTGAGCGGCGTGCGCTCGCTTGGGTGGCCATTCGCGCGAGGCCTTGCTGAGGAAGCCTGGCTGTCAGGAAAACGCCCGCATACAACGAATTTAGCTTGGCAGTGCAAAAAGTCGCTTTCGTCTGCTACTACGTGGCCGCTCCAGAGAGGCCCAGGTTGGTCTGTGTGGTATGTAAGCCGGTTTCCCATGCCACAGTCTGAGCTTTGAAAACTAAGTGCCCATTGGCTTCAGTCCCCAACCATCATGTCAGCGAGAGGTGTGTGCAAGCTTCTGCAAAGCCTGGTGGCGGATGGGCCCTAAGCGTCAGGGCCGTTGTCCTGCAGAGAAGGATCTGAGGCTGTCTCAGTTCAAGGGATTTCCTGCTCAGCCATATCCAGACTGGCAGCTAAACACTGCTGTGTCAAGGCGAGCTTCTTATACACACTTCTACTCCCAGACACAGGGATACTGTGAAGAGGTCTTCCGCCCAGCCTCAGGGGAAGAGGCGGGGCAAGTTGCTTTCTGTACAGCATTCATTGGAAGCAGGACGTTTGGAGGTTCTGTTCCACAGGCGAAAAGCAGGCAGCACTAGGAGAATCTGTCAAGGAAGCTCCTCTTTATGGCTAGCGAGGCTTAATTCAAACGTGCAATGGAAAATTGTTCTGGGGTAACTGAGCTCTAACTTCACGCTCTAACACTTGCAGCTACTTTCTCCTAACTCATACAGAGTGGAATCGCCAAATACAGAGTAGAATTCTGTTGCGGTACGCTGTGTTCTTGTGTGCTTGGCGATGTATTGCCGACGGCCTGCGGGACCTGCTTGTCTTCTGTGTTGTGTGTTGTCCGTGCTGTGTGTATCTTGTATGTAGTATGTGCGGTATGTGTTCCACACTGCTTGCTGAGTGCACAGTTCTGTGTATTTTTCACTGTGCTGTGTGTTATGTGAGATGTTGGTATTTGTGAGTGGTGTGTGTTGAGTGGTTCTTCGTGCATTGTACATTTCGCCTTTTTTGATGAGTTCTCTGTTGGCGGTTGCATATGTTGTGCGTTTGGTGTGTGGCTTCCCGTCTAATGTGTAGTGTGAAATGTGTGTCTGGTCTTTCTGTTGTCTGCTGTGTTGTGTACTGTGTTCTGGGTTGTGCGAGTGCTGTCTTTCGGCTTTCCGTGTGTTGCATACTGGGTCGATGTTGGGTGGGCTGTGTAATTTGAGCACTGTGTGCAAAGTTGAGTTTGCCTTGTGTCGGACGTGTTGTGTGCATGTGCATGTTGTGTGTGTGTGTTTGTGCGTTTTCGTTCGTGCTGTCTGCGTGTGGGTCTGCGTGTGCGCAGTATTGTATGCTTGTGGTTGTGCGTGTTGTGTGTAGTGCGTTCTATGTGTGTTGCATGTGTTTTCGTCAGTTGCGTGTGTGAACTTGTAGGTGCTGTGTCAGCTTTGTGTGTGTGAGATTGTGATTTGTGTGCTGTTGTGTTAGAGAGGCTGTGTGTGTGTGATTGGCTGTTTGAGTTATGCACGTGATGTGAGATGTGTTGACTGTGTGTGGTTGTGCTTCTTTTGGACGTCTCTTGTGCGCAGTCTGCGGTCTGTTGAGTGTTTATCGCGCGTATTGTGAGCAGTAGCTATGTGCCTGCCTTTCAAGGGTGTGGTGTGTTTATGGTGTCTGTTGTGTGGCGTGTTTCTGTGTTGTGTGTGTGTGCACTGCGTTGTGCTCCTGTGTGAGGATGTATGTGTGGTGTGTCTGTGCGTGATTGTGTGTGTAGTGCGTAGTGTGTGAAATGGGTGCTACTTGTCTTCTTGGTTGGTTATATGTGTTTTGCCCATGGATTTGGGAGTGTCGTGTGTGTTAGGAGTTGTGGTACTTTCTGTGTGTGTCGTGTGCTGTGTTGTTCTGTGATTTGTGTTTGTGCTGTGTGTGTCCTACTCTGTGTGTTCTGTGGTCTGTGTGTTTTGCAAGTTGAGTGAGATATTGCGTGTTATGACCGATATCTTGTGTATATGTTGCGTGTTTGGCATTGTGCATTCTGCGAGGCTCTGTGTGCTGTATGTTTTATGTGTGTTTGGAGTGATGTGTGCACTGTGTGAAATGTGTGTTGCATAAATTCGGTGTTCTTTCTGTGGTGGTTTGTGTGTGTTTTGCATGGGGGTTGCTATGTGTGTGGTTGTGTTTGACAGGTTGTGTGCGTGGTTGGCTCCTTGAGCAATGAGTGTACTTTGTGATGCGTGTACTGTGTATGGTCAAGCTTGGTCAGTGGGCCTCACTGTGGGTGTTGTGTTCACTCTGAGAACCGTGGTTCATGTGTATAGCGTGCAGTTATGTTCTCGGTGTGATGTGCTGTGCGTTGAGGGACTTCTGCATTCAAGTGCACAGAAGGTAGCCTCTCATGCTTGTCCGTTTTCGCCACAGGTTTGTAATCCTCCAGGAGGGCGTTGTTTCCTGAGGGTGCAAAGAGCCACGTCATCCCTTTAATAGCAAGGCCCTGACGATGCCTTTGTAGTAATCTGTCAGAAACTGCTGCGGGAGAGCCTTGTGCCAAACTCTGCTGGGGAAACAATCCACCGTGCACTGAGGAGACCCTCCCTGAGAGAATACTAGGCTGCTTTCGCCTTGCATGCAACTTGCTCCTACGTGATAAGGAAAACAGTAAACATTGCAGTAGAAGGCGGTCTTCTCTGTACGCCCTCTGTCTCAGAGACCGAAGTGAGCCGCGAATAGGCCTTCGCACTAGCCACACAGGAAGCTGCAGAACAAGATGCTTTGAAATGACAGCAGTGGAGGCAAGCCAGCTATGGATTCAGCTTATGTGAGTGAAAGAAACCAGTGCGGGATGGCCCATCCAAGGAATCATTGAAGCCGTGGCGGTGGAAGTTGAAACTGAGCTTGCAATGTGCTTTCCGTGTCTGTCGTGTGCGCGTGCACTCTAAGCGCCTGAGTGACGTCTGCTGCGCAGAGCTCTGTGTGTGCCGAGCGGCGTGCGCTCGCTTGGGTGGCCATTCGCGTGAGGCCTTGCTGAGGCAGCCTGGCTGTCAGAAAGTTGCCCGCATACAACGAATTCCGCTTGCAAAGTGCTTCCCGTGTCTGCCCTGTGTGCCTGCACTCTAAGCACCTGAGTGGAGTCTGCTGCGCAGAGCTCTGTGTGTGCCGAGCGGCGTGCGCTCGCTTGGGTGGCCATTCGCGTGAGGCCTTGCTGAGGCAGCCTGGCTGTCAGAAAGTTGCCCGCATACAACGAATTCCGCTTGCAATGTGCTTCCCGTGTCTGCCGTGTGTGCCTGCACTCTAAGCGCCTGAGTGGAGTCTGCTGCGCAGAGCTCCGTGTGTGCTGAGCGGCGTGCGCTCGCTTGGGTGGCCATTCGCGCGAGGCCTTGCTGAGGAAGCCTGGCTGTCAGGAAAACGCCCGCATACAACGAATTTAGCTTGGCAGTGCAAAAAGTCGCTTTCGTCTGCTACTACGTGGCCGCTCCAGAGAGGCCCAGGTTGGTCTGTGTGGTATGTAAGCCGGTTTCCCATGCCACAGTCTGAGCTTTGAAAACTAAGTGCCCATTGGCTTCAGTCCCCAACCATCATGTCAGCGAGAGGTGTGTGCAAGCTTCTGCAAAGCCTGGTGGCGGATGGGCCCTAAGCGTCAGGGCCGTTGTCCTGCAGAGAAGGATCTGAGGCTGTCTCAGTTCAAGGGATTTCCTGCTCAGCCATATCCAGACTGGCAGCTAAACACTGCTGTGTCAAGGCGAGCTTCTTATACACACTTCTACTCCCAGACACAGGGATACTGTGAAGAGGTCTTCCGCCCAGCCTCAGGGGAAGAGGCGGGGCAAGTTGCTTTCTGTACAGCATTCATTGGAAGCAGGACGTTTGGAGGTTCTGTTCCACAGGCGAAAAGCAGGCAGCACTAGGAGAATCTGTCAAGGAAGCTCCTCTTTATGGCTAGCGAGGCTTAATTCAAACGTGCAATGGAAAATTGTTCTGGGGTAACTGAGCTCTAACTTCACGCTCTAACACTTGCAGCTACTTTCTCCTAACTCATACAGAGTGGAATCGCCAAATACAGAGTAGAATTCTGTTGCGGTACGCTGTGTTCTTGTGTGCTTGGCGATGTATTGCCGACGGCCTGCGGGACCTGCTTGTCTTCTGTGTTGTGTGTTGTCCGTGCTGTGTGTATCTTGTATGTAGTATGTGCGGTATGTGTTCCACACTGCTTGCTGAGTGCACAGTTCTGTGTATTTTTCACTGTGCTGTGTGTTATGTGAGATGTTGGTATTTGTGAGTGGTGTGTGTTGAGTGGTTCTTCGTGCATTGTACATTTCGCCTTTTTTGATGAGTTCTCTGTTGGCGGTTGCATATGTTGTGCGTTTGGTGTGTGGCTTCCCGTCTAATGTGTAGTGTGAAATGTGTGTCTGGTCTTTCTGTTGTCTGCTGTGTTGTGTACTGTGTTCTGGGTTGTGCGAGTGCTGTCTTTCGGCTTTCCGTGTGTTGCATACTGGGTCGATGTTGGGTGGGCTGTGTAATTTGAGCACTGTGTGCAAAGTTGAGTTTGCCTTGTGTCGGACGTGTTGTGTGCATGTGCATGTTGTGTGTGTGTGTTTGTGCGTTTTCGTTCGTGCTGTCTGCGTGTGGGTCTGCGTGTGCGCAGTATTGTATGCTTGTGGTTGTGCGTGTTGTGTGTAGTGCGTTCTATGTGTGTTGCATGTGTTTTCGTCAGTTGCGTGTGTGCACTTGTAGGTGCTGTGTCAGTTTTGTGTGTGTGAGATTGTGATTTGTGTGCTGTTGTGTTAGAGAGGCTGTGTGTGTGTGTTTGGCTGTTTGAGTTATGCACGTGATGTGAGATGTGTTGACTGTGTGTGGTTGTGCTTGTTTTGTACGTCTCTTGTGCGCAGTCTGCGGTCTGTGCAGTGTTTATCGCGCGTATTGTGAGCAGTAGCTATGTGCCTGCCTTTCAAGGGTGTGGTGTGTTTATGGTGTCTGTTGTGTGGCGTGTTTCTGTGTTGTGTGTGTGTGCACTGCGTTGTGCTCCTGTGTGAGGATGTATGTGTGGTGTGTCTGTGCGTGATTGTGTGTGTAGTGCGTAGTGTGTGAAATGGGTGCTACTTGTCTTCTTGGTTGGTTATATGTGTTTTGCCCATGGATTTGGGAGTGTCGTGTGTGTTAGGAGTTGTGGTACTTTCTGTGTGTGTCGTGTGCTGTGTTGTTCTGTGATTTGTGTTTGTGCTGTGTGTGTCCTACTCTGTGTGTTCTGTGGTCTGTGTGTTTTGCAAGTTGAGTGAGATATTGCGTGTTAGGACCGATATCTTGTGTATATGTTGCGTGTTTGGCATTGTGCATTCTGCGAGGCTCTGTGTGCTGTATGTTTTATGTGTGTTTGGAGTGATGTGTGCACTGTGTGAAATGTGTGTTGCATAAATTCGGTGTTCTTTCTGTGGTGGTTTGTGTGTGTTTTGCATGGGGGTTGCTATGTGTGTGGTTGTGTTTGACAGGTTGTGTGCGTGGTTGGCTCCTTGAGCAATGAGTGTACTTTGTGATGCGTGTACTGTGTATGGTCAAGCTTGGTCAGTGGGCCTCACTGTGGGTGTTGTGTTCACTCTGAGAACCGTGGTTCATGTGTATAGCGTGCAGATATGTTCTCGGTGTGATGTGCTGTGCGTTGAGGGACTTCTGCATTCAAGTGCACAGAAGCTAGCCTCTCATGCTTGTCCGTTTTCGCCACAGGTTTGTAATCCTCCAGGAGGGCGTTGTTTCCTGAGGGTGCAAAGAGCCACGTCATCCCTTTAATAGCAAGGCCCTGACGATGCCTTTGTACTAATCTGTCAGAAACTGCTGCGGGAGAGCCTTGTGCCAAACTCTGCTGGGGAAACAATCCACCGTGCACTGAGGAGACCCTCCCTGAGAGAATACTAGGCTGCTTTCGCCTTGCATGCAACTTGCTCCTACGTGATAAGGAAAACAGTAAACATTGCAGTAGAAGGCGGTCTTCTCTGTACGCCCTCTGTCTCAGAGACCGAAGTGAGCCGCGAATAGGCCTTCGCACTAGCCACACAGGAAGCTGCAGAACAAGATGCTTTGAAATGACAGCAGTGGAGGCAAGCCAGCTATGGATTCAGCTTATGTGAGTGAAAGAAACCAGTGCGGGATGGCCCATCCAAGGAATCATTGAAGCCGTGGCGGTGGAAGTTGAAACTGAGCTTGCAATGTGCTTTCCGTGTCTGTCGTGTGCGCGTGCACTCTAAGCGCCTGAGTGACGTCTGCTGCGCAGAGCTCTGTGTGTGCCGAGCGGCGTGCGCTCGCTTGGGTGGCCATTCGCGTGAGGCCTTGCTGAGGCAGCCTGGCTGTCAGAAAGTTGCCCGCATACAACGAATTCCGCTTGCAAAGTGCTTCCCGTGTCTGCCCTGTGTGCCTGCACTCTAAGCACCTGAGTGGAGTCTGCTGCGCAGAGCTCTGTGTGTGCCGAGCGGCGTGCGCTCGCTTGGGTGGCCATTCGCGTG